>NW_026138058.1:2797911-3442215 GCF_025592945.1 Manacus candei
GACGCCAGATACCAACAGACATAATCAACAAGATTGTAGCAATGGCTCCCCCCACAAACAAGAAAGAAACCCAAGCTTTTCTGGGAGCCATAGGCTTCTGGAGGATGCATATCCCAGAATACAGTCAGATTGTGAGCCCTCTTTACTTTGTGACCCGTAAAAAGAACAATTTCCAGTGGGGTCCTGAGCAACAACAAGCTTTCAGGCAGATCAAGCAAGAAATTGCACATGCCGTGGCTCTTGGACCAGTTAGAATGGGACCAGATGTAAAGAATGTGCTCTACTCTGCAGCTGGAGATAAAGGTCCCTCCTGGAGCCTCTGGCAAAAGGTGCCTGGCGAGACGCGAGGGCGACCACTGGGTTTCTGGAGCCGAAGCTACAGAGGTTCTGAGGCCAATTACACCCCTGTGGAAAAGGAAATCTTAGCGGCGTATGAAGGTATACGAGCAGCTTCAGAGGTAATTGGTACCGAAGCACAGCTCTTCCTGGCACCCCGATTACCCGTCTTGAGCTGGATGTTCAAAGGGAAGGTGCCCCCTACGCATCATGCCACGGATGCTACATGGAGCAAGTGGATAGCCTTGATTACGCAGCGTGTACGATTGGGAAGCTCAAATCGCCCTGGAATTCTGGAGGTTATCACAAATTGGCCTGAAGGTGGGAACTTCAGCCTGGCAGAAGAAGAGGAAGAACCAGTGAGCCGAGCTGAAGAAGCTCCGCCATTTGATCAGCTGCCAGATGAAGAAAGGCGTTATGCCCTTTTCACTGATGGTTCTTGCCGAATTGTAGGAAGGAACCGGAAGTGGAAAGCGGCCGTTTGGAGTCCCACCCGACGAGTGGCAGAAGCTGCTGAAGGTCAAGGCGAGTCAAGTCAATTTGCAGAGCTCAAAGCTGTCCAATTGGCCCTGGACATTGCTGAACGAGAAGGATGGCCAAGGCTCTACCTCTACACTGACTCGTGGATGATAGCCAATGCCTTATGGGGATGGTTGGATCGATGGAAGAAGATGAACTGGAGGCGTGGAGGAAAACCCATCTGGGCTGCTGACTTGTGGCAGGACATCGCTACCAGAGCGAAGAATCTGAATGTGAGAGTCCACCATGTAGATGCCCACATGCCCAAGAAGCGAGCTAATGAAGAACACAATAACAACAGAGAAGCAGACCGAGCTGCACAGATAGGAGTGTCACAAGTAGACCTAGACTGGCAGCAGAAAGGAGAATTGTTTCTAGCTCGATGGGCCCATGATGCTTCCGGTCATCAGGGCCGAGATGCCACCCACAGATGGGCACGAGACCGAGGGGTGGATTTAAGCATGGATGTAATTTCTGAAGTTATCCATGATTGTGAAACTTGTGCCGCTATTAAGCAGGCAAAAAGACTGAAGCCCCTGTGGTATGGTGGACGATGGGATAAGTATAAGTATGGAGAGGCATGGCAGGTTGATTATATCAAACTGCCACAGACCCGCCAAGGTAAGTGCTATGTACTTACCATGGTGGAAGCAACAACCGGATGGCTAGAGACTTTTTCAGTGCCCCACGCAACGGCCCGAAATACCATTCTAGGCCTTGAAAAGCAAGTTTTGTGGAGACATGGGACCCCAGAACGTATTGAGTCGGACAACGGGACTCATTTCAAAAATGGATTAGTCACCACTTGGGCGAGGGAACATGGTATCGAATGGGTATACCACATTCCATATCATGCACCAGCTGCTGGGAAGGTTGAGAGATATAACGGATTATTGAAGACCACTCTAAAGTTATTAGGTGAGGGGACTTATAAAAACTGGGACAAGAACTTAGCCAAGGCTACCTGGCTAGTTAACACCAGGGGTTCTGTCAATCGAGCTGGCCCTGCACAGGCAGAATCCCTTCACATTGTTGATGGAGATAAAGTTCCAGCAATCCATTTGAGGGGAATGCTAGGGAAAGCTGTTTGGGTTACCCCTGCCTCAGGCCAAGACAAACCCATTCGTGGGATTGTCTTTGCTCAAGGGCCAGGACATACGTGGTGGGTAATGAGGAAGGATGGAGTCATCCAGTGTGTGCCTCAAGGAAACTTAGCCTTGGGGAAAAACTAATTGTATGTCCTAAGTTGTGTTTTTACAGGAAGCCAGTCACCAGATGAGAGAGAGACCTGAACTAAGCTGTTGCTGGTATCCAGTGATGAGACAGTCCAGTGATGAAACAGCCATAAATCAGAACTGTAATGGTGACTGAGGAGACCAAAGATCTGGACTGAACTGACATCGGTATTGATTTTCCAACGACGAGACAACTGTGCCGAGAGACCAACAAGAACTATATATATATATATATATGCAAATGTGTATATATATGCGCGGGATGTAGACGAACGTGAGACATAGGTGTTACGTAAAGAAATAGTATGGAATAAGGGGTGGAGAATGTGGTGGTTTCACTCTAGGCCTTCCTGGAGACCAACTTGTAACCAGGAAGGAACTAGAAAAGTGATCACGGAAGTATTCCATGCTATTCCTTTACGTAACTTGAGGTATAAATAAGGCCAGCGGGAGGCATCTCGCCCTCTTCCTCTCCAGCGAGGTTCGAGAACGGCGGGTCCCTGTTTTGGTCTGGTTTATCTGGAGCTGAGGCCTACAGTGACTACCGTTATCTGCCACGCGTGAGGGGAGAGCCTTGGGCCGTGTCTAGCCATCCTGCCTGTTCGAAGGGAAGTGGTGAGATTTTTGCTAGTTTGCCTTCGGTCGGCTGGTTGGCTTGTTCGGTCCTTGCCCCTTTTTGTCCTTCTCCCTTCCCCTTCCCCCCCCCCCCCCCCCCCTTCTGTGTGTGGTATTCTCCTTTTGTGTATCTGTCTCATATGTAATATATATATATATATATATATTTGCTATAGCTTTGGCTGCTTGGTTTTCTTTTCCCTCTCTGGGAGGCGGGTCCTTGTTGTCGAGTTTCGGGGACTTGGCGGGAAGCCAGCTCGAAACTTGCACAATGGAAAACTCTTTAGTACAGAGTCTCCACTGCTTTTAGTAATTCTAATAGCAGAAAAAGCATTAAATACAGGTATGTACTTGTCTTGTGAGCGTTTTCTCAATATACAATGTATATGGAAGTTTGAGGGTTAGTTCTCAGTTCACCTAAAGAGGTTAGCAGAGGCAAAAGAGTTGATTTACACATCATATTAGTGTGTGAATTCCTGCTGGCTAAATGAATAAATGTGACATTGGCATCTCCAATATAGGGAGTTTTAAATGTAGACATCACCCAGTACCTCTAACTTTTGCTGATGTCTCAGTCAATTAATATTGACTGAAAGGCAATCTGTAGAGAATTTTTTTAAGACTGTTTCTTCCTTAGTTGCTACTTTGGCCTTTATTTTCCAGTCTGTCTAATAAGTCACAGAATTCTGATCTTTTCATGCCCCTCTCAAAAAATAAGATAATTTAGAAAAAAAAATACAAGACAGAGTAACAGGAGATCTAAACATAGAATTCCTTGTGCAGAAGTATGATTCTGGTTGATTCAAGTCACCAGCCTGGGAAAGGTTTTGGAAGAAGTCAGATGGAGTGACAGTGTCCTACACAATCAAAATAGCACCCAAGGGCCTTCATGGTCTTTCTTGGTAGGATTAGAGCCCCTGTGAGTATTCTAAGTCATATCAGAGGTTTAAATAGCCTTGCACCCCACAGAACAGCCAGCTATTTTCAGAAAATTAAGTGGAAGGTAAGTGTAATATTTCCCAGGACTCTTATCTTGCAGTGATATGCAGCTTACACACTGAATTCAGAAGTATAAATTTAACAGCTCTTCAGCTTTCACAGTTGACTCCCAAAGCTCTCTGGTATTTTCTGCAAAGGGTGGACTTCTTCAAACAGGAGACACAAGGCAAACTGTGTGTGGATATTCAGGCAAGTAGTAGACTTTCAGACTGGGTAAAAGAGCACCGTGACAGATTCAAGGAGTTAAAAACTGCTGGCTGCAAAAGACACCATCCCTGCCTTGAGAGTTCCTGTGCCACAGGTCACTGGAAACTCACTCGCTCGTGGCCGGGCTTTGTGAATGAAGATTTGGAAAGGCTCTATCTATATTTGTTACAGGTACACTGGTGGCTAATGAGGCCAATACGAGACAGGCACATCCAGTTGCAAAAGGCACAGCAGAAAGACTCCTTAGGTGGGAAATTCTGCAAGACACGATTCTTTCTGCGTTGTCTTTTCTCCTCAAGGGTGATCCTGCTGCGTTCTCAAAGGCATCAGCAGCGTTAGAGATGGGGTGTCTCCAGACCTCCCCATTGGAGGCCAGAGCAGACCAGTTGTGGTGATCAATATGGCCAAGGCTGAGATGTTGTTTCAGGCAGTCCTTGTATCTCCTCTTTGGGGCTCCTCTCTTGCAGCAGCCGGTGGCAAGTTCACCATAAAGCAGGATCTTAGGGAGGGGGTGGTTGGTCCTTCATCCTGGAGACGTGCCCTGCCCAGCACAGCTGTGTTCTCAGCAACATGGCCTCAATGCTTGGGACTGCTGCTTGTTCTAGAACAGATGGATTGGTCACATCATCTGACCAGTGGATGTTCAGGATTGTTCGGAGGCAGCGTTGATGGAAGCGTTCCAGGAGTCGCAGGTGGTGGCTGTAGATGACCCAGGATTCAGATCCATATGAGAGAGTAGACAGCACTATGGCTCTGTAAACACTGACCTTGGTACTTTTCTTCAGGTGTTTATTTCGCCAAACTCTTTTATGAAGCTTTCTGAAGGCACTGTATGCCTTTGCTAACCTGTTGTCTGTCTCCCCGTCAATCTCACCACCCAAGTGCACTGGGAACTAGGAGAGCACCCTTACATGTAATTTTCCACTGTTTTTCTAGTCTTTTCTTCACATTCACTGTCAAACATGGGAGAATGACCCAGACACACATAACCATTGCCATTTATATTAATTACAGTTTCACATTTGTATATCTAGGTCTAATTACAACATGCTAATTAACGAGTCTTTTTCAATGAGAGCTAAATTACATTGTTTTCCACAAAAGAAAATGATGGTGCATAAGTGTTTTTCAGCCAAGAATTATGACACATAATCCTTCACAATATTCACTCAAAGTCTAGGGAACTATTGGTTGAACGTATGTAGGCATGGATACAATATTAAAATATATGTGTTAAAATGTTTCATTTGGCTTGAAACTTCTCACAGAATATATTCTGTGTTTCTGAGGTTTGAGATTCATGCTAGAACTGCCTGTAGAAAAACTTCAAAAGAAACAATAGTTGTCAATCATGACATTAAAGATCTTTAACAGACAAAGTGTGTACCAAATTGAGCAGTTTTTAAAGATTACTTCAGTAATAAACCAAGTGATACAGTTCATCAAAACTAACTAGATATTCTCACTTTCATTCTGATATTCCTTATGTATTACTCAAAGGTACTACTCAAGGTATTTTCCATGACAAGCACAGCACAGTGCTTTTCCCCATAACCTGATGAGTTGCACTGGATATGTTACTTATTAAGATATTGCTAAAGTGTAAATAAACTGTGCAAATTAGATAAACTGTTAGAATTAATAATAATTATCTGGCAACATATTCCTGCTGTCATTTTTTGCAGAAAATATGACACAACATAGAACAAGGATACAGAATAAGTAATGGAAACTATGCTATTAATTTCAAGCAAATATCATTACATGAATATAAGTGGTTTAGTAATGGCAAAATGACTGTTGCTATGAGACCACATGCAAAAGAAATTAAATTGATCCCCAGGTATCTATTCTTGAATTGCATGGGAGACAATTTTGAACCATGGAAATTTTGAGTGGAGAGTTCTATAAATCACAGGTCTTCATAGGACTTCAGTGAGCCTAGAGCAGAGAAAGCAGATGTTCTCTATTAGGTGTCTTCCTGCCTCTGCCAACTATTTCACTTTTGTCAGACACTACCTGCATTACTACATTCAGCTCTGGGGCCCCCAGCATGAAAAGGGTGTGAACCTGTTGAAGCAGCTCCAGGGAAGGGCCACAAAGATGATCTGAGGACTGGAGCATCTCTCCTGCTAAGTCAGGATGAGAGAGTTGTGGCTGTTCAGAGAAGAGAAGGTTCCAGGGAGACCTTACAGCAGCCTTCCAGTGCCTAAAGGGGACCTGCAAGAAGCTTGGAGAGGGACTTTTTACAAAGGCTTGGAGTGACAGGACGAGGGAGAATGGCTTCAAACCAAAAGAGGGAAGGTTTAGATTAGGTACTAATAAGTTCTTTGCTGTAAGGATGGTGAGGATCATGTTACCCAAAGAAGTTGTGGATGCCTCATTCCTGAAAGTGTTCAAGGCCAGCGAAGTTCTGAGCACTCTGGTCTAGTGGGTGTCATCCCTGCCTATGGCATGGGGGGTTGGACTAGATGATATTTAAGTTCCCTTCCATTCCCTTCCAACACAAACCAGTCTATGGCTCTATGAATGCAGAAGGGGTTATGAGCAGGTAACCATGAAGGAAAGAAAAATGCAAACCTGGCAGAGATACTGGCTTTGTAGTCACAGAGGAACATGAAAAGCAGGCAATTAGGACAGTACAAATCATCAGTCCCTGTAACAGCTGAGACAGAACAGTAGGAACACTAGACTGGAGTTAGTTTTCCCTACTCCAGTCTCAGTGTAGCCACTGGAAAAGGTCCTTTCTGATTGCCAAGGTTTAACACCCATTTCACAGTTAAACACTTACCTGTTTTGGCAAACTATAGCTGTAACAGTTAAATTTATAGCTGTAACAGCTAATTTATAAAGCTCTCTTCTTCTGCCTGTAGCAGCTAGAGAATACCAAGAGCAGGATCCTTTTCAGTAGTATTATCATCTAAAACTAGAAGAGCAGTTCTGTAAGTAGAATAAATATCTCAATGTTCATCATCTGCTAGGAATGCTTTCCAAGCACTGTTCACACCAAAAGGGAATCACATTTGATATCCCTTTTAATGAAGCAAGCACATGATACTGAACATATGAAAATATTCATGAATGAGACAGTCTTTTGGCAGTCAGCCTGAGCTACCATCTGTTCTTATAACAGCAGTGGAATAAAGTTTATATTATACTCTACTCAATAAAATTTAAGCAGGGATAGATAGTATTCTGCTAGTGTTGTTTATTGGAAAGATCTGAAATCTGCATGTAACTGAAGAATATTGATGTATTTTTCTACTTTCCTAAAGTTTGAGTATATGCATTCTAACTACAAAGGAGCCAGTTATTTGAGCAAAGATAGTCAGTTTTGAAAACTAGACTGTAAACAATATCACATGATTATAGAGTGTTCATTTCTGAAAATATCTCTTACCTTTTTACTGTCAGTACTAAGATATTTTTCTGTGAAACTCATTGCTAGTATCAGCATTGTAAGGCTATCAGTTGATGTATCCAAGAAGAACAGTGATACTCAATGAAGTACTGAACACATGATATTAAATTAACTACTCATGAAATTATGTGAACTCTTAGCTTCTATTTCTTTAGAAAGAAATAGAAATGACAGATCATAAATCTTCCCCCTATTTGGCTCCCTCTGCATGCAATAGCATAGGCTGAACTGTTGTGTAATCAGGTATTGTTTAACTCATTATTTGTAGTCACTATACCAAATCTGAGAGCTGGATAATCAGAATAACCTGGAAATATTATAGGCCAGCTGAAGGGCTTCTCTAAATATGTCCTCCAATTTCAAGTAGGATTCAGACTTTGTTTTAAACTCTCATATCACAATAACAGTGGGATATCCTAAAGCAAGAGGTTTTATTTCAAAGCAGTTACATCTTAGTCTTCCTTACCAGCAAAAAAGTAAGCATTATCTTGAACTAAAATACTTTACAAAAGGCTTAAGAACTCACTAAAACTAGCAAAAGGAATATCTATTAGACCTGAATATGTACTTTACACTTGCATTGTTTTGATTAGGAGCAGAGACTTTTAAGAGTTATATCCAGGGTGACCCAGTTGCATTCCCATCCCAGAATTTTACCTCCAAGCCAGTATCCTGTCTTGTGCAGAGGTGTTGGCACAAGCCCAAAACGGAGAGGATGATGTTATCTTCTCCCACACTAAGAGAGACAGGGACAGTATTCTTTTTTGCTACCCCAGGACTCCAGTATTGCTATACTGAATTCAAAGACACATGCACAACACTAACTCTGCAGTATAAGTTTGTCTGTAAATCCCATAACTTCCACTGAAGTTCAATGATACATCTCCCAGCATTTTCACGACACACAGATTTCAGTGAAATTTCCTTTTTCCTACAGTATGGAAACCTATTATTTAGTCTGAAGCCTGCCCTAGACAAAGATTCACAATCCAATTGCACCTCCAACTCCCTCTTTCAGCTATTATCCCAGCTGACAGAGTGGACAATCTTTTCTGCACCTATGTCCACAAGCTAGAACATAACTCCTCCTTGATGGTCTCTTCCATTCTACATTTTTTTTTTTTTTTAACACATAACAAGTGCTTCCCAAAGCCCTTCCAGCAACATCCAAGCAGAAATGTTCAGGTTGAACTCAGCCCCGACATACCCAAATCCGAGCTTTTAATGACTTGAAGTCTCCTGATTCTCTCTTGTTTCAGGACACCAATCCACCACACCAATTTTCTGAGGCCACCTGCTTGGTAGCTTTGGCCCAGTGCTTCTTTTCATTTGGCTGTTTCAGCAGTGTGATGGTTTCTCTTTCACCTCTGTTGCACATTGTCCTAGATAGAACAGCTGGGACCAGTTCATCATTGGATGGGTGTAACCCAAAACTGTGATTCTAGAGCCTTCCATGCCATTTCCCAGAAACTGGTGTCAATAGACCATTTACACCCTCTGCCCAGAGCAGCCCTGACTCCTCAGGTTATAAACTGGTGTAAGGGGGCCTGGGAGACAGGAGGGTGCTCCTGTCCTCATACGCAGTGTGGAACTGTGAGATAGGAGTTGCTCTTGTCCTCACACCCATTGAGGAACTCCCCGCCCTGAGGGAGGCACTGGGCATTCCTACCTGAACCTGAGGATATATAATCTTGGAGTCTTGGGACCTTTTTAACCACTTGTGGGATCCAGAGAAGGACTGTGACCACCACTCTCAACCAGACTGTGACCACCACTCTTGACCAGACTGCACCAGCACTCTCACCAGCAGGGTTTTCCCTCTCTCTTTACTTTGGACTCAGGGGGCCCAACGAACACCACTCTGTTCATGCCCCAGGGTGCTGGGTTATATATTTGGGTTTTGTGGGTTAAAACCAACTCTTTGTCTGTATAATCGTACTTATTGTATTATTTTATTAAATTGTTATTCTGATTTATAATCTCTGTTTTGAGTTGGGTCCGTTTCCCCTACCAGTTTACCTTTAAACCAGTACACATGTGCACTCAATGCATCACCTGCCCATCACCCAGCGTAGCCACAGAAAAATGCCTGAGCATCTTTAATCCCTTCAGTTCCAAACTAATGTTTCCACCCTTCTATTACCTGAGGAAAAAACAATGTCTGTCTGCAAGGAGGTGGTCCAAGTGGCTGGAGAAAAACAGTCATTACTGGGCAGTGTTAAATGAAAAGGTGAGAAAGTCCTGCTGCACAAGACACCTGGAATAGGGGTACAACTCTTAGTATGGCTTAGCAGTCAATTTAAACCAAATAAAGTGAGTTTACCTTAGTTTTTAGTGTCACCAGGAAGGCAGTTAAGAATAAAAATGACCAAGAACTGAGGGTCACTTAAAAACACACTAGGTACTTTGGCTGACAATAGCACTTAAAGCAGTCACATTTAGAGTATACTGGTCCATTGTATTGAATTTCTTGACTTTTCTGTTCTGTTTACATTTACAGGTATAAAATGCTATTTTCTAAAGTCTTAAATATATAAATATATATGTATATGAAGGTGCTTATTTACATTGTTTGAAAAAAAAATTGAAACAGGAGCCCAAATATGGCAGCATCACTTGCTTTTATAGCTATATACTTCTAAGATATACTCTTATTAAACATGAAAAATACTTCTTTTTTTTCTTAGTAAGAAAAGCATACTGCACTCTGATTTACAAAGAATACCAGACGCATTTTTGCACACATAAAAAA
The DNA here is from genome assembly GCF_025592945.1 of Manacus candei. Lineage (NCBI taxonomy): Eukaryota > Metazoa > Chordata > Aves > Passeriformes > Pipridae > Manacus > Manacus candei. The sequence continues at coordinate 2,807,996 of NW_026138058.1, forward strand.
ACAAAGAAAAATTCAACATTCTTTTATGGCTACATAAATTAGACAAGGCTGAAAGTTTCCTCTTGAAGTTAGCATAAAAAATTAATTTATGTGAATGACATCCCCTACTTGTTCTATTCTCCTTTTTTTGTTATGCATTGTTATTAGAAATATAATGCATATAGTACTGAGATTGTTGCATTCAATAATTCCTGTTCAGAACACATAAGGTTTTTGCACTTTTTTGCTGCAAAATTATGAACAGGAGAGTTTAAAGATTAAAATAAGCGTTTACAGCAAACATAAATAAAAGTATGCCCAGGAGAGTCCTAATTATCTACCTGAAGTTATTGGTTTTATTACTGCATACCACTGTGTGTCAAATGAATATAGTTTATCAATATACAAAATCAATAGTTTATCAATATACACTAGGTTATGTAAAGAAGTTCATAGGCTATGGTCATTTAGAGACCTTTTTTGGTCTCTAAAGAAGCAGATCATTTTCACTGCTTTAAAGACAGACCATCTTTGCTAAATGATCTTCTGTGGCAGTCCCACAAACAGTTCAAAGTTCATACACACACATGCACAAATGGACCCACACATATGTAGTATATGTGTAAGCACACAGATTATTTCTATATTAACCATGGTTAAAAAAGAACTCCCTTGAACTAAAAGATCAGTTGATCTGAACTGTTTTTTCCACAGTGGTTGTATTGGGCCTGGCTGGAAGGATCTAACCTTCCCCACAGGAGCTGTGGCAGTGATCTGATGTGCTGCTCGTGCTGTAACTGTTCTGTAGGTTCAGCACCCTTTACCAATCTTTAATTCACTTTGCAGAACATAAAAAGTTATTTGAAGTACTTTACAGAATTTTAAAGTGTTGGAAAGTAATTAGGAGAACAATAAAGTTCAATAGATCGGTCTGACACAGGAAGAGTCGTTGCTGATAAAAGGAATAAGACATGAAGAAGGACAGTGAAAGTCAATAGGGAATTATAGGCAAATTCTGCCATGAATAAAGTTTGGATAGAAAATTCACAATGTTAATATTATCACAGGAAAAGCCAAAAATATTTGGAATCTGACTTACAGTACTTCACTGGCTGCCAGATCTTCCCACTTAAAATAAGAATTATTTGTTTCCATATCAAATGTTATCTTTTTGAGGGAATATAAAATTTTAGTTTTCTGTCTGCCTCTAATTAATGAATGAAACACATATTAGTGTTGCTCCCTAGACTCCCATCTAATCTAACTACGAACTGAAGGTGTTGATTTTAACTGAGTGCATAGAGAAAACCCCAAGATTCTTTCTTAAGAATGTCCTCCAGCAGGTGAAGTGAAGGAAATAATGTGAACTAAAAGAAAAGAAATAGCAAGGGATTGTTATTTCTAGTAGTGTTGTCTCTGCTTCTGAAACAGTTATTCCTTGCCTTTACCTAAGTTCTACCAAGTGCAGAAAACCTGTCATTTGTCAGGATCAGTTGTTCTGCAGATTGCAATATAATTTACATCTTTATCTACAGATCACACTGCTGTTGCAAACAGAGCTGATAGCTTTCCTCCAGTGACAGGCTTGAAGAATTGGTTGGTAACAGAGATTGGACTGTTAACCAGCTGTGTATTCTGCCAGGACAGCAGTAAACGTGTGCTTATTTTTCCCAAAGCCAGGTATAATGGCTTACTCCCATTCTCTCATCCTTTCTGCTCTTCAATATCAAAGCTGAATCAGCATTTTCTCCTGTTTAGCTATGGAATTATGATTAAGTATAAATTAGGCATTTATGACTTGGACAGACACTGCTACAACTTAGTGTGTGGGGTTTTTTATCTGAACTAATTATCATTATGATCCTTATGACCATGCACTTAACCTACTGTGAGAGGGAAATAAAAATTGTTAGCTTAAGCATTATCCAATTTTCCCCCCTTAAATTAATAAATGGATTCCACAGTCTCACAAGTTTTTGAATACGGTTTCAGAGGACAATCATGACATCTATGCATTATAAGACTGAATTTAACAAAGAGAATTATATTTTCAATGCAGAAAGTGTGACATTGTACATCTTACATCATGTCTGAACCTGACATACAGGGAAAGAGTCCTTCAGAACAGACAGGGATTCTAATTACCACAGAGACACAGACATTTTTAGTAATAAACGCTAAGTTCCCTGTGCATGTGCTAGTGGTGTCTGCAATTTATTTCAGAGAGAATGATCAATTGTTTTTGAATTACTATATTTTGTAATGGATTTAGCTGTCCAAAGATGATTGTCTTTTTTGTGTTCCATAATTGAAATTGTTACATTCCTTGTTTTTGTGGCAGTGTAAGTCTAGGGCATGTTTAAATGTACCACCGACATCTCAGGTCTGTCACTACTGAATCGAGATGAACCTCTAGAGGAAACAAGAGTTTTCTTCCTTGGTATCATCGTGAGGAAGCCTGTGGAAGTCAGCAAACCTATTCAATGTACACTCAACTCCTGTGTCCAGGAGTCATTTACAATAAGACTCAAAAGAACTGGCCCTAAAAATGAGACTTTGGAAACACCTCCCACTGGAGACTGTCTGCCACTTTGATGCCTTGGGCCAAATTCTTATCTGTTACGCTGTTGTTCACTAGTATCTGATTTATAATGGCAACACGAGAGTAAAAAAAAAAAACAATTCTTCGCAGGTTTTGTGATGTTATATCCCCTGCTGGTGGTGGTCCCTGTCACAGATCCACCCTCAACCTTCTGTGCAAATATTCCCATTTCTCAAGCTTTTTTTAATATTATCAGTAGCTATTCCTCCATATCCCTGACATCATGAAAGATTAATCGTTGGCATGCTACCAGGTACCAGATAGAAGGACTGCTCCTCATCTGTGGGAGCATGAACTGACAGAGGCTTTTGACAGTCTTATTTCCTTGAACAACAATCATTTGTATAGGCCCTTCTATCGAGTGAAAGATTCTTCTGAATAAGACATTTGAATTTCCTAGTCTGATGACTTGCAAGACTGAAGAGTAGAAAATCATGAAATATAATTTGATATATGCCAAAGTATAAACACCAACAGTCTTCATTTAATCTTTCCACATCCTTTGTACAGAACTGTGAGGTGTATTTAGGGTTTTTGTTTTGTTGGGGTTTTTTGTTTTTTTTTTTTTTTTTTGCTGCAGTGCAAGCATGTTTGTGCCACTCAACTCTTCGAGTAGATTTTTATGAGCTACTTTAAGAGCATACTGTAGTTTTAAATTTTGATTTTATAATAAGGAACAGAATCACTGTCAAACAATTGTGTATCACAGCCTGTCTCTTTTCGCCACAATAAAACCTTTTTCTCAGCCTACAGGCATCTCTCATCATCACGGGAAAACAGCATAACCTGTAATACATAATGATTTTAAGATGACAAGAAACTTTGATAAATGAGAGTATCAAGGAGTACTTGTTAAAATAACATTCATTACAGCTCTATGCTGTTGTTACAATTTCGATAAAAGAGAAAAGCATTTGAATCCTATTTGAATTTGGGTGTATAGATAATTAACAGGATTTCAGAATTCTCTAAGCAAAAGATGAGATCATGAAGACAGTGTCAGATGGATAAGAATTATAATGGTATACAGAACAGGAGGCTTTCCACTTCTATATAGATTTATAAATATACACTTATTTTCTAAATTACTAAAAGAAATTCTGTTTTAAATCAATGTTGACATTAGACTGGTGGTTTACAAAGACAGGGCTTGTCTCCCATTTATTTGTAATGAATACCAAGAACCCTTATCATTACTGAACTGCAGATCCAGTCAAAGGAAGAAACAATAACCTGTGAAGCTTCTAATGAATTTCCCTAAAATATTAAGCAGAGGCTGTGGGGCTGCTCTCAGTTGTGTTTGCACTTTACTTGAGTAGCACTTTACCCCCTTAGTCTCCTGATCACTGTGACTACTCAAGCAGCAGGAGAATGGAGGTTTAACCAAACCTATCTCTTTTAAATAAAACATATTTGGAAAATAAGTCACAGTCCTAGTTAATGGTGTGACATCCTGTCATTTCACCTGTGGTTGTTACCTCAGTGGAAAAAAGACCAATTCCAAATTAAAGATTTTTCACTCATTACATCTTTTTTCTCACAAAAATCAAACATTTGTAGTTATAAAGAAAATCCTACCCTTCAATATCATTCATATTTTGGGTGAATGGTACAGAAAAGGGAACATTCACTGAGGCTATTGTCATGATTTTGAGGTATGGCTTCAGAAATAAATTCCTGCCTAATCTAAAACCATAATGATCTTTTCAGAGGATGAGAAGACAACATAGATTATTACCAGCTCAGGAGAAAATTTAAAGAGTGATTAATCTGGAGGGTTTTCTTTATGGATACTTTTCTTAAAATGAAGGGAAAAAACCCACCCAATTAGAGAAAGGTACTTTCATGGCTAAAATCTCAGTCAACACAGAAAACTATTTCACTTTAAAGAGAATACAGACTTTAATAACTTGTTTTTTCCACTCCTGCTTTTTATATTGAAAACTTCATAACTACTGCAGGCATAAAACTTCTGAATATTAAAGTTCATCACAAGCTGGAAACAGAGGGAAAATAAATCAGGTACAGCAGAGAAATTTCTGTTACTGGCAGTCTTTTATCTGACTTGAAGTACTAGATGTCAGACACTGTCTTACTACCTGTAAAATAATTTATACCATTGCAGTTTCAATAAACAGAATCTTTAATGGCTGTGAAGAAGATGAGTTAGAAGACATCACAGTTTTTATCACCTAGGTTCCATCTGGCTTTCACACAGCTTAAATCATAGAAATTCAATCAATCAACCAGGCAATAATACATATCCAGTGCTAACATATACACCTAAAATTACCTAGAATAAGGATTTTTTAGCTTTACATTATCAGAAGCCTCCCTTGGTAAGAAGCCTAGGTAGACTTCCCTACAGCTGGTAACGCAAAATTGAATTCTGCATCAAGACAGTCCTGTGTTTATTGGATGTGGGGGCAAAGAGTGGCAAAGGACAAGGACAAGGACAAGGCTGAGTATTTAATGTATTTGATGTCTTCTTTGCCTCAGTGTTTAACAGCAGAGCCAGTCATTGGCAGGGCAACCAGTTCCCTGAGCTGGTAGGAAGGGATGGGAAGCAGAATTAAACCCCCACAATCCAGGAGGAAACAGTTGTGACAGAGCTCAGACACTCACAAGTCTATGGGGCCAGAGAGGATCCACTGAAGGGTACTGAGGGAGTGGGAGAAGGGGTCACGAAGCCACTAACCTGATTCCAGCCAGGACAGGGTTAATTTTTACAGGAGGGAGGGGGCATGACCAGGGCACAAAGGTTATCCTATACCACCTCACAGTCATTCTCTGGGGACAGGGGAAGGGTTCCCTTCTGGGTTGTGTAGTGTGGCAGGAGTGGTTGGGTATTGTTGGGGTTCACTCTGTCGTTAATGTTGTTACTGTAACTGTTCATTGTCTTATTTCAGACCTGTTTCCAGTAAGTTGTTCTTATCTCAACCCATGATCTTTACCTTCTGTGCCCCCAGTTCTCCTCTCCAGCCCACTGTGGAGGGATGAGGGGTGTGGGGGAGGGAGTAAGCAACACATGGTTTTGACTTGTTCAGTGGGAACACTAAATTGGGAATACAATTCCTAAACCACATCAACCACCTACAATCATTTACCATCAGACCTGATTGACTGGAGAGGTCCCAGGTGACTGGAGGTTTACAAATGTGACATCCAACTACAAATGGGTTGGAAGGAGGATCTGGGAAACCACAGGCCTGTTCAGACCTCGGAAGGTCATGGAGCAGATAATGTCGAATCCCATTACATGGCATGTTCAGAATAATCAGGGAATCAGGCCCAGCCAGCATGGGTTTGTGAAAGGCTTGACCTGCTTGACCAACTTGATCTCCCCAATACAAGGTGATTCGCCCAGGGGATGAGAAAAAGCCTGTGGGTGTCAACTACTTAAATTTTAATAAAGCCTTTGCTACTGTTTCCCAATGGATACTCCAGGAGAAACTGCTGCTTGTGGTTTGGATGGATGGGTTCCTCACTGTGTTCTTCAAACCAGCTGGATGGCTGAGGCCCAGAGAGCAATGGGGAGTGGACTTAAATCCGTTTGGTGACCAGTCACCAGTGGTGTTCCCCAGGGCTTAGTGTTGCAGCCAGTCCTGTTTACTGTCTTTATTGATGACCTGGACAAGGGGATCTGTTTCACCCTCAGGCAATTTGACACCAAGTTGGGTGAGAGCATTGATTTCTTGAGGGTTGGTAGACTCTACAGAGGGATCTGGGCAGATCTGGGCAGCCCATCTGCATCGATGGGCTGAGGCCAAATGTATGAGATTCAACAAGTGCTTGGCTCACAACAGACCCAGTCAGTGCCACGTGCCTGGGGAAGAGTTGCTGGAAAGGGGTTGAAGTGGAAAAGGACCCGAGGGTGCTGATTGACAGCAGCTTAACATGAGCCAGCATCCTAGCTTGTGTCAGGAATAGTGTAGCCAGCAGGAGCAGGGCATCCCAATCAGGTTCTCTAAAATTATCAGAGAGATGCCTCTGCCCGAACTAAGGTGCAAACGAGACCACATGACAAATTGGACAGTACAGATTTTTATTTAACAGTAAATGTGAGATAGAAAGATAGAAAGAAATAGGAGAGAAAAAGTGACAGAGAGATAGATTAAGTAGGAAAAAACATCTCTATGGATTCCAATGGTGTCCCATTAATCCCCTTCTTGTGATCTCTTGAGGGTCCCAGTCTTGTCAAAGCGATGGTTGCAATCTGGATTCATTGAGGGAAGCCCAGTGTGGGAATGAAGGAAGCCCCATGTGGAGAAGGAAAAATTCTGCTGGTGAGCAAAGTCCAGGGTGGAGAGGAAAGACTGTGTGGTGAGGGAAGAGTCAGTGAAGCCCAGGGTCACAAGGAAAGTCCTGTGTGGTGAGGGAAGAAAACCAAGTGTTGAGTGAAGTCTCAGGGTGGTCTTTTTTTGGGCTTAGGCTGGGTGGAAGCACCCCCAGTACTCCCACGGGGTGGGGAGTTCTACACTGGATGATGTAACACTGGATCAGGGGACATTTCAGGAGTCTTAAACACCTTCTGAGGTGTTAGAGCTGCCTGTTGGGTGAGGATGGGTGAATTTATTATGGCCCATCAGCAGTGATGAGCATCTTCAGGTTGTGCTACAGGCTGTGGAGTGCAGTTATCCCGGCTGAGTCATATGTGTAAGGGCAGAGAAACACTACTCCACCTTGCAGGACTTGCCTCTTTCCTTCTCTTACCCAGCTTGCAGCCTGAGGTGGTGGGTGTGCACGCCCTCAGCACCTGGGTGGTTACTTTGCACATCAGAAGCTTTCACCTTGATTGTGTGAACCATCAGCATTCCACTCTTTCACACCTGTGGATACCTTCTTCTCCTAGGATGACTTGAGGATAGTACCACCCTCGTCTCAAGTTCCCATCACAGTCCAGATTAGCAGGCATACTCAAGGAGGGATGGGCTTCAGTGAGCAGTTGCTTCTTTGCACAGTTTGCTACAGTGGACAAAAGTGATTTTAACGATGTTTAAGCCACCAACCATTCCAGTGCCTCACAAAGGGCAGTGATTGTCCCCCTGTATTCTCACTGGTGAGGCTGCATCTCGAGTGCTGCGTCCAGTTCTGGACCATTCACAACAAGAAAGACAAGGAGCCACTGGAGAGGATCCAGTGGAGGGCCACAAAGATGATGAGGAGTCTGGAGCATCTCATGAGAAGAGATTGTGGGAGCTGATCCTCTTTAGTCTAGAGAAGACTGAGAGGGGATGTCATCACTGTATATAAATATCTCAAAGGGGGGTGTCCAGAGGACAGTGCCAGGCTCTTTTCAGTGGTGCACACTGACAGGATAAGGAGCAGTGGCCATAAAATAAAACAGAAGAAGTTCCACCTCAGCATGAGAATTAACTTTACATTGAGGGTGGCAGAGCACTGCCCAGGGAGGCTGTGGAGTCTCCCTCTCTGGAAACACTCTTAATCCACCTGGACAAGTTCCTGTGAACCTGCTTTAAGTAACTCTGCCTTGCTATAGGGTATTGGACTAGATGATCTTCAGAGGTCCCATCCAGCCCTAAAATTTCTGTGATTTATTTTTCTGTTATAGAGATTGCATTTAAGAAAAACTACCCATTTGTAAAGTCAGTCTCAAAGTGACCTTCACCAGCTAAGGCTACCTGTAATGAAGGTGCTGGCCACATAATTATTTTCCTTAGTTTTGGACGTCAGAAATTTAAACTATGTGTAGACGGATCTGAGTGCAAAATCATATCAAAGTGAACATTTAACTAGCTACCTGGTTTCCTTTCAGAGCTATCAGATGGGGCATTATCAAACCTCAGATTTACTTGGAAGTTTATTTTCCTGCTGTAATTTTACTTGCCAGATGTTTTCTGTCAAATATGTTGAAGTACTGTAATTTGATCCTACACAAATTTAATGTATGACTTCTTGCAGGGTCTTCTCACTTTTACTGAATAAATTATTCCTTTCTGTGAAAATTTATAGTTAATATTTGCATTCCTCTGGTCTTGTAACTGGCATTTAGACCAATAGTTCAGAGTTCAGACAATGTAAATCCTTCCTTTTTCCAAGATAGTTTTGTATCCTTTAGAGAGAGGAATTTTACAAAAGTCCATAGAGGGGCTTTTTGGGAGGAGGGGACAGGAAAGGAGAAGATGCCCAAAGTATTTCCAGCAGTAGTAGTAAAACCTTTTACACCACATAACAAAATCATATTAGAGCATAGTAAAGAACTTAGCTTCCAATATTCTCCCTGCTGTTCTTTATTTTTTGCATCCACTGTCTTGTACTCATGCATAGGGAACCCCTTTTTTAAATGGTTCCCATGAATGTGTTGGCATCTGCTGCAGATTTCAAAAACGCTGAGGAGAGAAGAAACAAACATTAATCCAAAAATAAATTTAAGATTTCCTAATTACTGTAAATTATGAATAATAGTCAGATTTGACAATATATAGACTCTTACATGCATTTAAAAAATAATTCTTTTTAGTACTCCAGTGCATCATATAAATTTGTGAATATACTTTTAGATTTGCTCATTTACTTTTTTTCCAGCTGTTCTAGACATGATTTAAGATCTCGTACACCTACTGAAACACTTTGAGTCCTCACTGCCTGTGATCTATGTCCTGGATAGTGCCTAGTCTAAAACAGCATTAAAAATCTTAAAATAATATTTCCTTTCTTTGAAAAACAAATCCATTTTTTTTTCTTACTCTTTTCATTGATTTGTTTTTCTGTTTATGTTGGTGGTGGTGGGGGGTTGTGGCTTTTTTTTCCTTGATACACAGCACTTGGAGAGTTTTTTGTGAAGGGTGTTATAAATAATGAAGATGTTGGAGAGTTGATATAGACATCTGAAATATAAAAGTTCCATAAAGGTCAGACAACTTTAAAAGTCTTCTTTCTTCACATTGTAATCTTGAAACTCCTCTCAAATATCTGTATGAGATGTTGTCTCTCAGATAGCTAAATTACTATACTATTCCCTACGGATGTCAGGAAGGTGTCTTGTTTTAGACTCTTTAAAAAGAGATACTTTTATGACAATTTCAGAAATTTAACCAGTGTTATACTTAAGGTTGGTTATTTTTTTGTGTGTAGTGAAAGATAAATTCATAAAATACTGTACAGATATTAAATATCCATAGCTGATATTTTAGAAAATTTGCAATGCTATTTCTGCATAGACTGATAATAACATAAAAATGAAAGAAACAAAAAAACTTCCTTGAACTCTAAGAGTTAAGAAAGCTTCTGGACTACATTGGAGATGTGGAGAAAACCTAAGGTAAGCAACAGCATTGCAAAAAACACATAACCATTGAGTATATTTTTTTATTCACATGCTTGATGAAAACATAGAATCATGGAATCATAGGATTTAGGTTAAATCCTATTCCTTCTATGTGAAATAGCCTCTTGTTAATAAAAGAAACACAGAATTACAAAGACATATTGGCTCTGGCATAGTCCAGTTAATGATTAAATTGTGCCTTTATAACAAGATGGCTTTATTACATTTCGTAGTCTGTGAACCAAGAGAAATAAAGCTTCAACGTGCCTCACAGACTGAAAGATGTGAGGGCTTCTTAATGTAGAGTCATCCTCACGACCTGAAATAATGAAATTTAAACTGACAGTTTTTAGTGTCTGGTAAAGTAAGAATGAGACGTGAAGATCCCAGGACATACTGACTCTCTGTCTTCATTTACTATTGACCCTTGGGGTTTGGCCCAAATTTAGAGCTAAAATATCTGTTTCTCCTTCCTTTCCTTCACCTTATTTCTAAAATTCAGTATCAAAAGTAATGTTAATATGTTTCAAAGCTGTCATGTACATTGTATTCATATACTGTTATCATCCAAAAATCTGTGAAGCTACAATGATTTACTTCTGTAATCAGTATTTATTAATCATAAATTTAATTCTAAAGAGGTACAAAGGGTTCAGGTCTAATTCCAAACATATTCATTTCTCCATGTATCAAACTTCTCCTTAAGCAAGAGGTAGAAAACATTGTAATACTTCACTCTATGGGGAAAAAAAAGAGTGTCCTGAACTGATGGTAATTGAATTCAAGTATAATAGTAAATGTGTTCATAAGCAATAAGAAATTTGATGCATAAATGAGGGAATTAAAAAAGGATTGCATTTTTATAGAGCTTTATTAAGTGAACCTTGAAGAGCAAGTGTACCTACATTGTATATTCCCCTTACTTTAATTACACATTGAACTCAATTGTTGCACAGGCATCTGTACAGAAGCACAAGTGCAACTCCATTAGTGATGCAAATTTTAAAGTCCCTAGGGTGGAGTTTTTCTTTTGGTGTGTCTCTTATCTTCCAGGTTTAACAATTCAGTGAATTGATAGATATTTTGATTGAAGGCATTACAATTGCTGAGAAAAATATTCTGACTCATAAAATTTTTGCATGCTAATTAAAATGCTAAGGAGCTCACTAATTTCTAAATACAGACAGGGAAAACAGAAAATACAATCCATTCTTTTTTTTTCTCTGGAAATAAAAACTATGTGAGTGACTGCAAGTTCAATTAGTTATTTAAATGACATGACATTTACTACAGTGTTAATGAATACTCAGATGGGAGATATACTTAGGTCAGTGGAAATAACCTTATATCAGTTACAAAAATAAATTAAAAATAAGCTTTGAAATGCAAGAACTTTAATTTTTTTGCAAACATGATGTTGGAGGTCAAAGATACTCTAGAGAAGGAGTAATTTCATAAGTCAAATAAGACATAAATTATCTAGTAGAATGAAATTGCAATATAATTCTTGGAAGTCAAATTAATGATTGCTTGTATACTGGTTTTTAACATCTTTAAGTAGCACTTGACTGATCATGATTCATATGAATATCCTTCAACATTTCCAGCTAATCAAAGGTTCTTTCCAGAGTGAGAAATAATATTTTGGTTTGTTCATTTGTTTTTGTCCTTTGCGTAATAGAAGTTTTTCACATGTAGTTTATCAGTGTCTGCTTTCTCTGTGGCAGATATAGGTGTCATAGTATGTGACTAAGAATATACTCATAAACATCAACAAATCAGTGAGTAGGATGAAATACATCCATAAATGAAACCCCTTCTTTCATTAATAATGAGCCAACACGAAAAAAATATTTTAAAAATTCTGTTGGTACCACCTGAGGCAGTGAATTGTTGGAATGCTTTTGGAGCTGTATGCAGTACAGATTTTGGTTAGCTGCAGCAATCCTTAGATGACTGACAGTGAGACAATGGCAACTATGAAGATCCATTGAATGTACTGCAAGGCATTTGTAAAATACAAATAAGATTCAACTAACTTTGAAAGTCTTACTTTCTAACCTCGCCTGGTCGTCTAATCTTTCCTTTTCAATCAATAGGCACTTAATGGGAGTGATCCATCTTACCTTAATCAGTACATCTAAAAGTGAGCTCAAGTATTTCAGGCATCTGCTTCAGGATGAGATGAACTGCACTCCAGTAATGACTACTTTTCCACATTGATTGCAATGGAAAGCTCAGGTGTCTAGGTCAGGTTTGGTGTGTGCAGTGTAAGCATTCAGAGTTATAGAATTGAAATGCAGTTGACACACTTCTGTGCACTCTTTTACTAGCATGTATTCATTTCTTATTTTAGCAATTGTGAAACAATTGAACTTCTTCCAGGATTACTCTGAGGACTGACGATCCACTTGTTGCAATGATACACATTATCTATCTTTAATTCAGGACAGAATGTTTACAGTGCATTTGTGATACACTTAATTTAGAGATTTAATCCATGAAAATGAGAAGCTAGGAAGAATTGTTCCAAACACAGTTGATGCTATTGTAATCACTGCTATCACAGTCAAGTTCCTAACTTAGGAAAAGAAATATTAATTTAGTTATCAAGGAGACGTAGCAGAAATAATTTCTAATTTTAAATCACTCCTTTTAAACTTCATACAGCTTAACTCCATTTATGAGGCCCTTCCACCATTTCTTGAGTAGGAGCCTCTGCTGAGATCTCAGCTGTAAAACATCTCTTCATTGTATATCCAAATGAACATTAGAGAGGTCTAGTAGGAAGAGATTTGCAGAGCAAAATGGTTGGTTCTGGGAAATGGTGCTCTGCTGGCTCTCCTGAATCACCTCCCTGTCCTTTTAGGAGCTTCTAGAAGGCTTTGTTCTATGATCTTCCCAGATACAGAGATGAGGCTGACAGGCTAGTAGTTCCCATGGCCCTCCTTTTTAGAGATGGGTACAATGTTTTCCTTTTTCCAGTCACCTGGGATTTAACTGGGACTGCCATGACTTTCCAAATATCATGGAGAGTGGCTTGGCAACTACATCAGTTGATAAATGTGTATATTTGAATATAAACAAAAATTAGGGATTTATAAAACTGTTCTTTTGCTTATATGTTTACCAGTTTCCTGGCAAAATCTTTTATTTCTACTCTTTCTTCCATGAAAGAAGTCTTCCACTGATGGCACAATCACTTTCAAAATTGAAGTGATTGCTTTTAACTAATATAAATAGGTTTTGAAAGGCAGCATATTTTCATTTGGCAATATTTAGAGTCAATACTGTGAATGTCATATGATAAATGCTTGTATTTTCCACTGTGTGTGTTTATAAAAAAAAAAAAAAATTTCTGCTATGATCCTGCCAGAAATGGTGAAAATACTATGGTAAAACCTTCATGCAGCATAATACTGTTATGCACCTGAATAAAGTTTAGTGCCTCTGCACAGTATGTCATTATTACCTTGTCCTCTTGGGTACACAGTTCTTCCAGAAAATCTGCTGCAAATGGCATTTCTTTGGGATCTGTCTTGGTGCCTTCCTGGAAGTCTTTCCCTTATCAAAAGCATTTGATTCTGCTTTTTAGATAAAATAGTTTCAAAGGTATCTTTTTAGTGGGTTTTAGAGAGTTTTGTTGTTGTTGCTTCTTACTTCTGTGTGGCATTTCCAACTATACTATATCTCATTATTTCAGCCTTTTTCCTGCTTCTGGCAAAATCTAGAAAAGGAATATTTTTGCAGAGACAGTTGGGGGATCTGAATAAAACTGTCCCTGCTCCTAAGTACTTCTCAGTGCAGAAGATGCAATATTTTGAGTACAGTCTTTTAGCCATGCAATTATTAGTTTAACAGCAAAGCAGCCCCCTAAAAAAGGTAAAACATGTTTTCCCTTGAACAGGATGTTTTTACAGTAAATTGGTATCAAATGGGCTTCAGCTGGGATAGAGTTAATTTTCTCAATGGCTGGTACAGTGCTGTGTTTTGAATTTAGTACGGCAATATTGAATGTAACACACTGATGTTGCTCAGTTGTATATTTTCATTTATTTCAATTATTAAACTGTTCTTATTTCAACCCCTGAGTTTTAATTCTTTCCACTTCTCCTTCCCTTCCCACTGTGGGGGCAGGGTGGGGGAAGTGAGTGAGCAGCTGTGTAGTACTTCATTGCCAGCTTGGTTTAAATCATGATAATGTGGCAGCCTGAACAGTAGTCAACAATAGTTTCATGAGATTATGTAGCTAAAATAAATAGCAGCAGGCAAAAGAAGACTGGAAGGACAGAGGCCAGTAAAATATTTACACAAAACCAAGTGGTAGATAAGAAACCTAACAGATACCTATGGGGTTAGAAATGGGATAGTCTCGGAAGAAAACCAGGTGAAGCTGAAATCAAGAAAGGTAAGGGAGTTCTGTCTGTTCTGTAGACCTATAGGTTGAATGGTAGTTGATGGGTCAGGCAGAATGAGTTTTCTGGAGCAAATTTTGGCTTCAAATTGACTATTACAGATGCCGACATGAACAGTTCCAGCCAAGTCCACAAAGACTCAAAATGGTTTTAGGGGGAAATTGAAAAAAATTACAATCGACAGTTTTTAAACATTTTAAATAAAATTAAGAATTAAAAGTAGAAGGGTCCTTACAGCCCAGCTGAGAGCTGATAAATGATACTCTAAAAGACATTGAACTAGAATGAGTCAAAACATGAAGTGTTTAACCTCTTTTTTAAACAGAGGTCTTTGATAGACTTCTACAACTCCTCTTCTCTTCTCTTCTCTTCTCTTCTCTTCTCTTCTCTTCTCTTCTCTTCTCTTCTCTTCTCTTCTCTTCTCTTCTCTTCTCTTCTCTTCTCTTCTCTTCTCTTCTCTTCTCTTCTCTTCTCTTCTCTTCTCTTCTCTTCTCTTCTCTTCTCTTCTCTTCTCTTCTCTTCTCTTCTCTTCTCTTCTCTTCTCTTCTCTTCTCTTCTCTTCTCTTTATTAAAGCAGTGAAGAGAGATACTTAACAAGAACTGAAAGTTAGAAATCATTTAATTCTCTACACTACCACTAAAATACACTTTTCCCTTTTGCTTTATAAAAAATACTTCCATTTGAATCAAAAGGCAGCATGAATAGGTAAATCTACTCTATTACTACGTAATTTTAATTCACAATCATTATTTGTGTAGTCTCTTTCTTTTCTACATCAAAAAATCAGAGGCCATAGTAATATGTCTTACTATACTTAATTAAAAAAACCCCTAATGTTAATTTTAGTTGTGTGTATTAAGACTCCATGATTTGGTATGCTTACATCTACAAGAATATTCTAAAAATTAACTAATAAAACCATAATTTGGCATTTTGCACAACAGTAATGAGTAGTGGACATTGTGTCACTCAAAAGCACTTGCTGTTCAGACTTGCACAAGTTAGAAATTTTAAAAGCACTCTGTAAGGCTAAGTTCTCCCACTTCTAGTCTAACTTTGCAATATAAAAATAAATAATATAAATACTTTATACTTCACTGTCACCTTTCACCCTGTAGATATCAAAGCACTCTCAAAGAGCTGTAAGGACAGTGGTCACAGTAAAAGCACTTCTACATTTCTACATTTGGGAGTATATTTGCTACTTAAGGCAAGAAAAATACCTTTGAAACAGAATAAAGTTTTCAGATTAATAAGACTTTTTGAAGTACTAGTGATAGTAAGCCCAAGCCACAGAATTACATTTATATTTATGATAATTTAAATCCTATTTGATGTTTTGCAATTTTATTTGCATTTATATGTTAAATACAGCTGTTGAATAATATGTGCTTGAACATTATCCCAAATTATTATGTTCAATTATTTACACATTTTTCCTCTTAATAACACCAATGATAACATTTCAAATAAAAGAAATTAAAAAAAAACAGTAGCAGAGCAAAATTTGAAATGACAAATTATTGGATGAAAATTAATTGGCATTAAACTCTGTAAAAATTCCAGTCTTCACAGCTATTTGCAAGACTGTCCAGCTACAGAAAGTATGCTTTGAGTAACATAAACTGATAAATCACCACCTGTTTTTGAAGTTTTTTTTTTAACACTCACCCTTGTAAAAAGATCGGGGCAGAGAAAAAAAAAGAAGTCCTTAATTTCAGTTCCTTGTTTTCTGTTTTTATATCACCGTAGAAACCACTGTTATTTTTCATTTTCACAGTAGAGCACCAAACCTTTGGATCAAGTTTGTTTCTGAGCAATTATCAGAAAACCTTCAGTTTTCACATTTGAACAGTGAATTCTCACCTTTCCACGTGATTCATCACTGAAAGACATGTTCTATAAATAAAGATTCTCAGCTTATTTTTACAATAAGTGAACAAATACTTCAGAAAACTGCCCATTAAAGCTATATTCTCATGTCTGCATAGCAAAACATTTTGTTTCACTCCTTGGTCTCCAGAGTGCCCTCGAAGAATCAAAACTTCATGAAGTTATTTTTCCCAAGAAGGAATGGAATAGTGGAGAGCATCTTTTTTCATGATTCTTAATCTTAAAATAAAAGAGGTACTGAATTCTATAGCGAACTCTGTACTGAATGTAACAGGTTTTTAAAGAAACCATTAATGATACATTTCATACATAATTTTTTTTCAGCTATTTATCACAAAAAATTCTTACTTAAACCTAAATACCTTATGAAGATTTGATTGTCTTTTGAAATGCCATATTGAAATATGGCATTGAAATACGGTAAAATACTGGTTTTACTGTATTTTGAAATGCTCATTTTCTCAGGATTATGTGCTTGTTGTGTTTTGGTTTTATGTGAGATTTTTTGGGTTTTTTGGGTTTTTAATTTATTGACAAGTCAAGCTTTTGATGACAGGTTTGTTCTTGAAAACTTCACTCATTTCAAGATACATTTTCTGCTAGGGAAAATGCAGCTTTTTTCCTCAGACAGAAGAGGACTGTAAGTGAGTGGAGGTCAGAACAATCACAAGTTTAATGCAACTATGTGTTTGCCCTAAGGCAATGGTAAATTCTCATTGTGAGAAGCTGAGGAATAAAGTTTCAGGACCTCCTTCAACCCAACAGTCAGGCATAGCTGTAGTTAGAATTAAATGGAAATCTTTTGCTGTTCTAGTTAGTACAAAGTGGTTGCTTCCAACTGGAAAATTCTGAATCTTTTTATTAGTGCAGTGGTGTCCATGAAAATATAGATATTCTCCTGTGGTCCTCAACGAAATGTTACTCTGCTGGTTTGCAGTCAGCAATTTTTTTTGTACAGTTTTACTTCTGCCCTCATATATGGAACTATGTAAAATAGTGTTATAGGAGATGTACTGCAACAAATTCCCAAAACCAGAATCATTTCCACTCCAGTCTTCCACCTACGTACGATTAAGAGATCATTATGGGGACCAAGTTCAGACACATATCAGAACTTCCAGTAGGTGGAAATTCTGTCTTCTTTTCTCCTTTTATTGCTTCATTTGGAGCACATGAAGCTGACACTGTGCTACTATTTGCTTTGGAGGCTTTAAAGTTACTTTCTCATGATGCTTGTTTCCTAAGTCCTGTATCTGTATTCACTCAAAACTGCTGTAAACAAAGGGTTACAGACATTTAGTGTTTGGTACTGGCAAAATTAAAATATCCAGTCATGGTCAAGATTGTAAAATGGTGTATTAATGATTTTTTTCCCACTGATATCAATATAATTCCCTGAGGGGAAAAGGCACTACTGTTTGGAAGTTTTTTAGTTAACTAAATTATTCAAATGGCAAAAAAACCTTGAAGTTTTGAATCAATATATTCCCATTAAGTGAAATGCTATTTTTGGTGAGAGTCACATGAATTTAAATCATGGTAAGAAATGCTAACTTTTTTTTCCCTTACAAGTTCTCAGATCTCAAATTTGAATTTTACAGTTGTTTTTACTTAAAGTAAGGTGTAGTATAAACCAGTCTTACTTTGGATAAGATTAACCTCTCCAGAGGGATTATTCCTTGCGTTATCTGTTCAAAATACAGTGACTTTGGTCCTAGTACCTAGTACTTAGTGAAAAGACAACCTGTCTCTTATGTTGATGACAAGATATATTACAATTACAGTGCTCCATACATCACCTGTTCAGTATATCCAATGGACTATACAATGGATTTTTTTGGTACATGTAAGGCCTACACTTGTAGCTTTGTAGTCGCTACAACTCACTAGTTGTATTACAGTAACCTTATAACTTTCTAGAAAGGACATATCCAAGAAATAATTACCATTTAGACCCCTCATGTGTAACTTGCACCTCTCTTGTTGATGCAGTTAAGTATATAAATACCAGCCTTGCTGTTTGGACTTTGCATTCAATCACAGGCAATGGCAGGACATGGATATTTTCACTATTATTTTGCCATTTTTTGTCCTTCTGTTGTTTATCCTCAGAGCTAGCCAGGTTTATTTAGACCCACACTCAGGAAAACCCAGCCTCCTGTCTTTCAGCCTTCCCTGCTTCAAAAGAGGAAAGGCAGCTGCTGTAAAAAGCACAGCAAATCACACTCCAAAGAGGTGCCTCGCTAGGTCAGGCTCAAATACCCAGGGGAATCTACATAATGTTTTCAATCCAGCAGAAAGTTATTCTCTCACGACTGCTTGTGTCACACCAATAACATTTAATGGCTAAAAATCTGATTAACACAAGAAATCCAGGCTGCCTGCTCGAATCTGAGTCTCTAGAGATCTGTCTGTTTACCTGTTGAATGTGGTAATTTAAATGGGAAGATTCTTGTGTCACTGTCTTTTTGGTATGTTAAGGACCAAGTTCTCTTCTTTAGCTACCACAACAATACCAATAAATGACACTAAGGCTCCAAATTTTTTTTCACCCAGCATTATTTTCTGATAACACCAGGAAGTAAGTCAGTGAAAAAAAAATCACTCTATGCAGGAATCAGAATTCAGTATGAGGGCAATCAGTATAGTACAAACGAAGGCCTAATTGCTGAAAGTACTTATTACTAGATATAAGAGAGAATAAAGAATATCCTATCCATAAATATATCAGAAAAAAACTAACAAACTTAAATGTATCTTTTAGAAGAGCTGGATCTTTCTTGCATAGAGAGATTCATTTTGCATTCAAAGGACATGCTCCTAACACAAATAACATCTTCTTGTCAAATATATATCTCCAGAATACTTAATTCATGTTGGCATGTTGCAGCTGAAAACACCATGTGTTTTATTTGTTAAAAGATGTGCAAATCACGTTTAATCATTCTACAGATTCTCTTTCCTCCTCATATTAGAAATGAAAGCAGGCTCAATCTACTAAAAAAGTTGATTCCTGGAAAAAAAAAAAAAAAAGAAAACTGTGCTGTTACACAATTTAACATCCACTTTCAGATATCACCAAATTTCTTCAGAAGGGGCTAAGGACAACTTTCCATGAAGTAAAACGAAGCAAAGGCATGTCAGCAGGGAAAAACTGTTACTCTCTCCCCTCTTGTTCTATACTTGACTAGAATTTGAAAGTAGATCAGATGATGCACTTGCAACAAATTCAAAAGTACATTTTGTGCAATCCAGGGAATACAAAAAATAATTGATATAAACAAACCGGCAATTATTAGTTGAAGGCTGGTAAGCACAGCTTCAGACAAGAGATTCTTCAGAGTCACTCCAGAATTTCCAAGGAACAATTCAGAGATCACACATTTCCATCAAAAGGGTGTACTTCAGAATGGTAACATAACAAAAATCAGAACCCGGTGTGAAAATAGAAAATCTGGTCATCTCTTAAATCAAATAAAACCAAGGTGAATCAATATGATGATGCAAATGTAAGCTTTATGTATCTAATTTGTCAGTGTAACGTGCTTCCCATAGAATTCCAAAAAAAACCCTGAAATGTTTGAAGCAAAGGAAGAACATGTCAAGGCAAAGTCAGAGGCACTCCAATGATTTATGAGGTTGGAACATTCAAGAGGAGTTCATGCTGCTGCCATCCAAACAAGCCTGCAGGGAATCACGTAAAAATAAGTACCAAGCTGATTTAACCAGCTACCAGGCCCTCAGCTCTGCTGCAACTCCATAATGACCCGTGTTGTAACATAATCATCCTGTCACTTCTATGCTGTGCTTTTTCTTCTGCATATCAGTGGATTTATGCCAATTTAATCCTTTTAAAGATACAGCGGCAAAACCTTATTGCTTTTTATAAGTGTATTCTTTTATTCCTTTAAATCTGCCTTCCTTTCTGTATGATTTTGTTTTTCTGCATTTGTTTTCTTTTACCCAAACAAGGAAAAATATTTTCTGTGTGTAATATCAGACTTATGCAGACTCACTCTCAGATTTGCATTACCTGCATTAGCTGATTTTCAGAAGTAAGAGGTCAGAGAAACTTGAGCTGATATTCTGACAACAGTAGACCAAGTGTGTGTAAATTAATTACTTTCCATCAAATATCCATGGCATTACCTTCTACAAAGGTCTTACTGATACTTTTTCGACCCCAAAAGACAAAGAAACTTCTTAATACCTTCACTCAGACTTACTGAAGGAAAACCAGTTCCTGGATGAAAGATTATCTGCTATCTCCTTGGAAAATTCAAGGGCACTGTCCTTCTTTTGACTAACAGATCTAAAGTCTTGTCTTTTTTATGTATACAGGAGGCCACTGAAGACCTTAATGATAAAAAGTTCCCTTTCCTGGGCTCAGCTGTATAAAATTCTTCATATATCTCATCTAACCAAATTTAAATAAAATCATTAAAATGAAAAATTAGACCATTTTGCAAGGAGGTGGATATCACAGCTTTCAGAGATTTATCCTGGTGCATGGACAGACACAGTAGGAAGAAACAGGAAGGACAAAATATAACCTGTCTAAATATAAGGGATTACCAAAAGTAGTCTCAGCAAAGCTGTTACTAATCTTTAAAGCATTAGTGATTTGTTTTTTCAAGCCCAATTCTTGTCAAAAGGGCCAAAGTCACAGGGCCTTTTGCACAGGACAAGAAGGGTGCCATTTCTTCAGGTACATATGAGTTGACCTCGTCACAAATGTGCAATTAAGCATGGTCAGAAATAGTTGAAGAAGGCCATGATCACGCTCAATTACAATGAGGGGTGTGAACAGAGAATTTCCTGTGTCAAATGTGATTCCTTTGAGCACTGGGCTAAAGAACCAAAGTTAGGCCTTTAGAATTATGCAGAAATTGTTAGAACTGCTTAAAACTTAGTAAGATTTAGAGTTACCTAAAAACATTGAGTCGTACAAAGTAGAACAATGTTGAACACAGGTTCCAAAGTCCATCCCCCTCCCTACTTTGTCAACGTATTTCACTAGCAAATTTCAGTGTGAAACACAGTCCTTTTCCCCAGGAGAGAGGATTTTTTTTTAAAACATCTTTTACAAAATTTTATATTCGATAGAAACGGTTATCACAATTATAATAATTTTTTATTAGGCTTAATTGGATATAAATAAAAATAACTGGATATAATTAGAAAAGCCCTAAATATCTAATATCTTCTAACCTTCTGCTTCCTTCCAATTTCTCTTTGTAGGAATTTCCTTCGTACTCTTTCCAGCCTGAGAATTCTTCTAATGCTATAAATTTCCTTCATTCTGCTCCGAGAATTCTTTTCTTTCCCTGACATCACTGTAATTTCACAAATTGATTTTGAGGTTTACATGGAAACAATGGAAAATTCATAATGGAATGTAGAATATGCTGAGAGTGTTTGGAGGTGCTGGAAGTTTTCAAAGTCGAGTTTGATGGAGATTTGGGCAACCTGATCTGGTGGAAGGTGTCCCTGCCCACGGCAAGTGGGTTGAACTAGAGGATCTTTGGGGGTTCCTTCCAACCTGAGCCATTTTACAATTCTGTGATTCTGGTATTTTCATTTTAATATAAGTCCTTGGGGCAACCTCAATATCTTAAGAGCTGTTATTTGTCTGCATAGGTCAACGTAGAACATCTGGATCATAACTTGACACCCTTATTTTGGCAACAGAAGATGAAAGATGAAAGGAAAAGATTAATACATCTATAGAAGTTTATAACAGTAGTTTAGAATTTGCAGAATGTGAACTAATATATCAGAAATATGCAAGAACCCTAAAAGTTGGACACAGTTATTTCCTCACAGATGCAATTCCATGAGTTACTTCTCTTTGTTACCTTTTTTTCATGTGTGTTATCTCATTACAGTATTATTAAATAAGATATTTAATTGCTTTATAACTTAAATATTTCAAAATTTTTCTCTTATAAATGGGTTTAGTAGTTGCTTTCAGCGGGGGCTCTCAATTAGCAAAACTAAGTTCCTAGAAATTGTTACTTTATGAAAAGTAAGCAGAATTAAACTGACTGATAAGAAGGTTGTGGGTTGTTTCCTTGCTCACCTTGTTATTAGCTTTACTGTTTAGCAATGCTTTTAAACATTTAAAACATTTTTAAACATTTAAACAGAGTTATGGATTTCCTCTTTGCCAGTAATAAGCTTAAAATTCAAAGGAGATTTCTGATTACAGGAATGGAGAAATACAGTCAGAACTGGTTGTTTAAATAAAATATTCACACCTGTACCTTTTCAGCAGGCTGAAATTAGGATTGCAACTTCTGCTTCAAGGGTAATCCAGCAGCCTTCTAAGAGAACATTTTCACCAGAATTTGTAAATTTTACTCTCCCTTTTCTGAAGTGCTGTATGACTACCAAGAGCAGCAAAAATATAGCTACTGTCTGTGCTACTGCCCTTCACTGGGAAGAAAGATAGGGACATCATATTTACTTCAGCTGTAGCATTTGCATGACTGGTAGAAGTATGAAACTTATGTGACCCAATAATTTCACTGCTGCCAGCAGGAATAGTTTCACTGCCGTTCAATTAATTTTACCAATTTTACTCTTCTACAGCTATAAGTTATTTCTTAGCTTAAATTCCCTGCTTGCTACTTGTGGACTTTTTATTAGGCTTATTTTACATGTAGATAAATGGAGGGTCATAGAGGATTAGCAATTTGCCTGAGGTTCAATAACTCTTACTTGTACACAATTCAGCCAAAAATAGGAAAGTTTACATATGATTCTCTTCTCTTAGAATAGTCACAGAGAGACATCTCAGATTACTGGAGTGTTTTGGAAATCCTGTGAGCACAGCAAGATTGAAATGGTCAGGAAAAAACAGGGAGGAAGAAACACCCATGCGCGAAAAAAAACTTAGTATTTGGTCAGGACTTGGGCTGTTTCCATGTTACCTTGAAAATCAAAACCAGAATTCCACGTACTGTGATCATCATTCTTGCATTAGAATCAACTTTTTTTTTTCAAAATTGGGTTTTCCTAAATTATTAATTTTAAGAGTATTCAATCAACAAGGTTACTTTACAAAAGCTGAGGTTCAAATTTCACAATTCAGTGGGAATACTTGTAACACTTGATTCATTCTGGTTCCTTCAAAGCTGCTTCACAATTCATGTTTTCCACAACATCTGTCTAGAATATTACTATATTCTTTTATTATCCCAGCATTAAATCATCCATTAAATTACTCTCTTCTTCCTTTAGCAATGTCATTATTTAACTTAAAGGAATCTTCTTTGTGCTTTATCACATAAATTTATGATTGGTATCTTTTCTTGTGGAATGCTGGCATCTTACTAGGCCTTCTGTCCTACTCCAGCTTCCCACCAAGCTTCATAATAATTACTGTTTGAATTGTTTTGATTCTCTCTCTCTTGAGACTTCGTGCCTGAATCATAAGGTAATTCAAATTGCAAATGATCATAACATTAAGCTGATCTTCAGGTTCTGTTTGTGATCTTCATTAAGTCACCTGTTATTCTTTTTACTTGAAAGTATTTACCTCTTCCATACCTCCTGCATTTAATTTGTAGACCCCCCAAATTCAATATTTTATCTACAGTTCATCTTCATTACCTTTTTATGTAAAAAATTATTCTCAATATTTGTGCAAAGAATTATCTGAGTTTACAATACGTTTCCTTTTGACTTTTCTTTTGTTGCATATTATTCAATTGGATTGTATTAAACTAATGTTCCATCTGACTGGACAGCTACAGAGAATTGAGAAGCTGCTAATCCCAATCATACCTTAACTGTAATAAGAGAAATTAATTTCATTTAAATCTTACCAGGTATTGATAAGCATGGGCTCTGATGAGAGTATCAGACCCAGTAATTTAAATTTTTGTCCTCTCTGTGTCTCATTTCTCTTCCACCAGATGTTGTTCTACCTTTAAGATGTGTTGTAAGATTCTGAATTACAGCAATCACAGGGGAGAGTTTTGGTGCTGTGCTTTGGAGGACAGTGGTTCAAGTCCTTCGTTGTACCCCTGAGCACTGGGATGCCATTCAGAGGGACCTGGACAAGCTCAAGAGATGACCCTGTTCTTGGGCTGGAGAAATCCCAGTATCAACACAGTTTGGGGGGTGAAGGAATTGAAAGCCCTGTGGAGGAAGAACTGGAGAAGGACTCAGAGATCCTGGTGGATGAAAAGCTGAGAGAGCTGGGATTGTTTAGCCTGCAGGAGGCTCTAGGAGATTTTATTGCGACCTTTCAATACTTCAAGGGGGCTTATAAGTAAGACAGGAACAGACTTTTTAGTAGAGCCTACTGTGACAGGACAAGGGGCAATGATTTGAAAGTAAAAGAAGGTAGAGCCTTAGATTTATTCTTCTTCAGAACAGGAACAATCACCAGAAATGGCAAATGATGAAGAAGGAACACAGAGTCAATGACTGTTGCTAGTTTATACTTATGGTTAAAATTTAAAAACAGAATAAAGATTTAAAACGTGTGCTTGAGTGGAAAGATGTGTGTGTGTATGTGAATTGAAGAACACTTCATATCAATAATGCCTCAAATAAAACTACAATTATGCAACAATATTACCTCAACCACAATATCGATACCCTAACACATTTCCCCTTAAAATAAAGTTGATGCTTTTCACCCAGTTACATAGATACCCTCAGATAAAAGTCCTACAGGACCCACCTGTTAAAAACCTTTAAAAAACTCTTGATTAATGGAAGTTACATAATTAAGTTACTTAGTATATAGAGCAGTAATAAAGTTCTAATAAAGGCCTTTTAGATTTAGGCCCTGAGTTGTATAGTTAGTTAAGATAAGGTTGTTTTATGTTAAGAAAGGTTTTAGAGTTGTACTGTTCTATAACTTGTTATGATAATAAAAGAGGGGGATTTGTGGGAAAGGGTTAACACTTTACAGGAATATTATCGCAAGGAAGGATGGGAAATGTAGTCTCTGCAGCAGGCCCCCAAAGAGAGTGCTCCACTGCTCACGCCCACTGGAAGGATTCCAGAATGATCCTTGGGGAAATAGCACGTGCTCTTTGGTTATGTAACCTCTTATGAAATCGAGGAGTGTAAAATTGTGTGCTTGACCGCTAATAAACGATCTGCCAGCTTGCACTCAATCCGGTGGGTCCGTGCCCAACTGCCACAGCTAGACTGGTTACAAGGAATAACCAGGTTATGGTGACGATGGGAAACACCAAAGCAGGTTGCCCAGAGCAGTGGCAGATGTCTCATCTGTAGAAACATTTGATCAAGGTCAGATTGGATGGGTCTCTCAGCTGTCTGACCTGGCTGAAGGTATTGCTGCTCATTGCATTCTGTTGCTTACTACATGACCTTTAAAGGTTCCTTCCAAACTGTAATATTCTGATTCCATAATTCTAGGGTTCTATGATTCTATTCATCTATTATTCCATTGCACACGTGTTTTCCATTTGCTGTCTCCCTTGCTCCTGTTTTAACACTCATTTGCGTATGCCACATTTTGATAATATGGAAGAACATGATAACACAGGTTCATCTTCCATTACTGACAAATGCAATTTCTTTTCCTCCAACTTTTCCATAGCTGCTGTGTCTCTGGTGAGGCTCAGAGGATTGTATGAATTGTATGAGACTCCTACAGAGATGTCCCACTCATGGTCAGGTCAGACAGCAGCCTGATCTGGTTGAAGATGCCCCTGTTTGTTTCAGGGAGGGTTCTATGACTCCATGATTCTGACTTCCTAAATGAACTCTCCATCCTGAGTACAGAGAAAGAGTTAGAGAGTTTGCTCAAAGCAGATAATTTTTAACTGGCAAATGTAGTTACACATCTGGATATTTTCTTGATCTTAGTGCCAAAATGATTCTGACCCAGCAAAACTGTTCAAGTATTAAACTAAAATAAGGCAATGATGAGTCAGCTACTTTTTCAGCCTTTGTACCAATGAAATGTGAGTGTTCAGCAGCAGCCTTAGTGTTTTTAAAGCAATTTGGGAGAAACTGCTGCGTTGTTTTATTACCATGCTCTGAGGAACATTCTGAAACTTTATTGGTCACCATCAATTTTTTAATCTGAGACAGGAAACTAATGAGGGGAAAATGTTTGGCGATCTTGCCAAAACCAAAAATAAACCCCTGAAGTATTGTCTCAAGCAGGGTGAGCAGGCCACAGTGTCAATATATAAGGATACAAAACTTAAATTCATTAGTTTCTCGTGTTTCATTTAAGGCAAAATGGACAGAGTTACATGAGGCAGAATTTTATTTGGTTTCATATGCATTGGCAGCATACTCAGCATTAAGGATTCTGTCCATGGCTAATGAAAATGTTCAGACCTATTCAGCAATAGGTCTACATAAATTAATGTTTAATGCTAATGTGAGAGAATCAGGTACTGAGTCTTGGCTTTTGGCAATAGAAGCATATATTCATACTTTAGTTTCTGACAAATTTTGTTTCATGCATTGGACTCCACATTTATGTTGATTAAGTTTTGTCACGTTTAATTCTACAAATTCTCCCCTCTACCACATATTTAAGATATAAAAGATTTGAAAGGGTTTTAAGACCCTTTTTTACTGAGAAGACAAACCAATACAGGGTCAAAAGTGATAGTGCAGCCCCTGATAACAGTATCCAACAAAAGAGACTTTAAAAGACCCTCTTTGTACAGGAAATCTAACTCACAGAAAAAAAACACCTCAAGAACTGATTAAAGGTCATCTGAGAGAAGAACAAAAGATTGAACAATTTATCATAGACTGCCTTTTCCATATAACCTAAGCTTCTAAATAGGAAATTAGAGAGTGCAGTGTAAAAGAAATTGTGCCTTTGTATTGTTAAGGGGAAAGGGACATACAGGTCAAGCTTAGAAGGACCTTTTATTCAGAAACTGACTGCAACCAACACATGAATAACTCTCAAATTGACATTACTGTGACTGGTGATCCATCTGAGGATTTTGATCCACTTATATATCTTTCCCAAATGCCAAGACTTTTATCTTAGGTGATGGCCTATGGTTAAAGAACAAATTATTGATGCATTCTGCACTGCATCTTTCCTGAACTGGAACTACAAGGAGAATCTTGTCAGACAGCATTGCTTGTGAACCTATTTCATGAGTTAGACTTCTTTGAATGAAGGGTTATGGGAAAACATTCCTTTTCAGCTGAAATTCTCTTTGTTAAGAGAGAAAGTTATCCTACATTTAGGAGCTCATTTTGGAGCTGTGTCAGCATTGCTGAGTGCATGCTTAACTAACAAAAAAAGGAAGTAACTTCTTTTTTTCTTTCTATGCAGTACCAAACTGATAGGAGTTAGAATGTAAAGAAAGCACAATTTCCTACTCACAACACTTTCTATGTCTTTATAACTGGTTTTCCTGAAGCATGACTTGCAATGCTTTTTCAACCTGTCCTCCTCAAAAAATGTGTCAAAGAGAAATAACAGTCCACAGACATAGCCTACAATAATATCTAAGGCACAATGCACAATTTTGGATTTAAAATATACAGCGTGATATGAACTGTGCAAAAATGTCTCAGGATCCAGGAAATTCAAACCTTAACAGACCTACTTACCAAACATAGGCACCAATATTGAACATATTACTACCTACCAGTGAAGTGCTCAATCTATTTGTCAACCCTAAGAGCTGCAGAGTTAATGTGAACAATGTGACCAAAATCTTTTTGAAGATGGATATTTTAAACATTCTTGATTTTGTATGTAACAACACAAACAGCAGTGCCTTCTTATGCTGGATTAAATGCCAATATTTCAATTGTGTGTGGTTGGACAGTTATTTTGCCTATTGTTAGTAATTGAATTACATTGATCGTAGAGTGTTAAAAATAAAGACTAGACTGCATTGTACATTCACACAGGGTTATACAGAAGACAAAAAGGGTTGAGACAACAACAGGTCTGCCCAGAGCAGGTTGGAAACAAATTTCATCTAAGCATTTGTATATTGGGCACAGAGCTACTGGCCACAATGTTGTTTCTCTGTTCATGTGAGTTGTGGTGCTTCACTCTGTGCATGTTCCCCCATGTGCTCCTCAGGATGATATTTTTCAGAGTAGAGAGGTACATCAGGATTGCTTTGTTGATGTACTCTGTGGTATCAGCTTATGACACAACAACATAAATGGCAGTGAGGGTCATTTGGGATGTATATTTAGTGTTGCTTGACTGGCCTGGCCTTGGGTGCTACCTCTGGGAATTCATTTATAATCATACCCAGTCTGTGGGCAGAACAGGGGAGGACAATGTTTCTGAGGCTTTCTTTCCCCTTTCTTCCTTCAGGCCTCTTACAAGAGCTTTTGAGAATTTTGGATTCCCTCTATCTATTAAGGAAAGCATGTTCTTATTGCTGTGTCTGACAGGTCTCCTCAGTTACAAAAGAGGTTTCTAAGAAGGTCATTCAGAGATCTGCCCCAAGGGCGGGTAGTCATGAGTAGCACAGAATGTGGGAGAAAGTAGCCAGTTTTGGGGGAAATTCTCTGTTCCAATGGTTTGAAGATTCCCCACTGATCAAGTACAAGACCCTGTTAAAGTGACAATATTTGCAAGGGAGTTCTGTGTCAGCTCCAGAGACGAGGAACTTACTGCAGTGTGCTGGACCCTGGTTAATATTTACCAGACACTGCTTGTCACTAGAGACCATCCTCAGGGGGAGGAGGAGCAAAACAGATCAACAGGCACCATGGGCACTCAAACTGCAGCTGAACCAGAGGAACAGCCTGTGCTGGTAGCAGTCACACCTATAAAGAAGAAGAAATCTAAGAAAAAAAAAATCAATTTTGCATAGTGAGAGATGAAAATACCTGTTGAACTACTGGAGAAACCTAGAGGTTGAAATTTGCCAGCTTTTCAGTAAAATCAAGTGTGAAAGAATACTCGTATAAAAGAGGGTAAAAACTATCCTGAAAATGTCTGCAAGCTAGTGTTGACATAGCAGACTTGAAGTTTTTTTACAAATCGGAATTTTACCTTTCTATTCCTTAATAGGAAACTTAAGTTACAAAATTCAAAGAGAAACTTAAAATTCCTAGGACTCCTATGCACTTAGTAACCTTGTGAAGTTAATGTGCTTGTAGTCTAGGCTCAGTTTCCTGTTACAAGAACTTTTACACTGATAACAATACTTTAAGGAGGAAACTGCACTGCTGAAAGATGTTTTCAGGCACTTTATTCCTAAGTAGTAATGCCAAAATGAAACACAACCAAAACAATGGTGATAGAGTAAAACATTTCCAATATGGGACCAACTTTGAAAGGACTCCTAACCCACAGGATCCAGTCACACCAAACATTTAGGTTGTTCAACCTGGAGAAGAGAAAACTCCACTGGAACATTGTTGTGGACTTTCAATGTATAAAAGAGGGACTACAAGAAAGATGGGGAAAAACTTTTTACTAGGGCATGTGATGGCAAGACAAGAGGAACAGTATTAAACTGAGAATGATTTGGTTTAAATTGGACAGAAACACTGCTTACCATAATTATGATTAAGCACTGGAACAGGTTGTCCAGAGAAGTTGTGATGTCCCAACACTGGAAGAATTCAAGACCAGGTTGAATGAAGCTTTGAAGAACATGTTCTAGTGGAAGGTGGCCCTGCCCATGGCAGTGGGGTTGGAACTAGATGATGCTTAAGCTCCCTTCCAAACCATTTTGAGATGCTATGATTTAATTTTGGAAGCAAATCCAGTCATTCTTTTAACCTATTAAACTGTGATGCTGGATATCTACCAAAATTCCTCTTCACATTAATTTATACACAAAACTATTATTTTGGTTATAAACCTAGGGGTTATTCTATTCTCTGGAAATGTGAAATCAGAGACAACAGGAATGAAAATGAGTGAGGAGAATGGGAAAAAACCACTATTCTTTCAACTCTATACTGATATGCCTATGAAAGAAAAAAAATTAAATTTAAATTTCACAAATTTAAACAATTGTTAAAGTTCAGATTTGGATAAAACAGGTAGAAGTTAGGTAAATAGTGAAAACTTAAAGTCCTGAACTCTCTGAATTATGACTAAACTTGAATCTCTATTTCAATGTGTATACCTGAACACAGGACATGTAAAAGCTGTTTTTAAAGTCTATTTTAAAATCACTGTGTTTTGATATGGAAAAATATCTTACTTAAGGTTTCAGTGAGTAATTGAAGCTGTTATTTTACTCAATTATTTTAGGTAACTTAGGACATTAAGGTTGATAGATGGTCAAAACACAAATAGGAAAACAAAGATCACCATTATTATCCTTTTCATTATATTTTACTATCTTTAAGAGAAAACTGCCATAAAAACACCCTTCTGTCTAGGTTGCTGTTACTTAGAACAGTGTCTTCCAAACATCTGAGAACAAAAAAAGGTCCCACTTTTAGAGATCGTAATATACCTTTATTCTTAATTTAATTTTTTTAAATTTAATGGTTCTGTGGCTTTTATTATACAGTTCTGTAGACAGTTATGGACCACTCTACTATGCCCACAACTTCAGTGGTACTATTCAGAATAATAACATCACTTACAGAACTCAAAAAATGTTCTGAACACTTTCCAAAATAAAGAACAGATTTGGAACTGTAGTATATCCAGGTGGAAAATGAAAGACATAAAGTGATTAAAAACTATGGAATCTGTATTAAAATAAAAAACATTTACATCCTGTAAGACCACAGGCTCCAAACTATGAGCTCATTGAAGGGGTTTTACTTTAAAAATATTAAATACCCAAAATTTGCCTGCTGAAGTTTTTAAAAGGGCCTTCAGCCCTTATAATGCATTGAGAGAGTGCAAAGGAGATGAGGTTTCTCAGAAGGTCAAAAATAACACTCTTTTACTGGCAAAATTCAGAAAATAAGGGAGTTTGCAAAAGTTTAAAGGGCAACATTCAACCAAAGTAAAGCACTCCACAAAGCACTGACTTAGCACATGCTAACCCATACAATTTAGCAAAATTCAATCTGCCCAGGTTTGTTACCCAAAACATTATAAAAGGAGATTAAGAGAAGAAGAAGAAGGTAAAAAAGAGACAGAAAAAGAGACAATTATAGGTACCAGAGTCCCGTGCAAGTCCATGCATTTGGACCCTCCCGTCTGGACAAGTGGAAGCTGGACTTGCAGGGGACTCTGGGTGGTAGTTATAATTCTCACTTTTTCTCTCTCTTTTTTAACTTCTTATTATTCTCTTATCACTCTAACCTGTCTTAAGGGGGATGGTTACACAGACAAAACAAAACCACAAGGATTAATGTCTATGCTAATGTAGTAGGATGGTTGAACACATGGATAAGTTATAATGGAGAACAGGATGGGGAACCATAAACAGGGTGGGACCTACACTAAACTTGGATTTGTCTGCTACAACTCACAATGTGGTCTTAGAAGACTCTAGTTTTTTATATTGCTTCCAGAAAGCAAAGTTCTGTACAGACAGATGTCCCTGAAAGGCTGAAAACAGCAAAGTCTGATTTTAGGTTGGATTTGGAAAAACTTACCTAAAGATAAGTTGTTAGTTATCTGAAATCTTTCTCATATAGGAATATTTTCTTCTTTTTCCTAAGGGTGGTCAGGTTGTGAACCAAACTCAATAGATGAAGACTCTCAAATCATTACATTTTACCCCTAGTTCTAATCTGGTTTAGCATGAGTTTTGTGACTTATTATTCAAAGTTTAGAAAACATTATTCAGTCTCAGCACAATACAGCTGAGACCCATTTGAGTATGAAGATCTCTACCAGTTTATAATACTGAAAAGCTATAAGACAAATGTCTCTACACAACTAAAACTTTTCTTTTTGTTTCTTTGTTCAAGAGACTAGCCATGCTGCAGATGTGCTATCACTGTGTAAACACAGCAGCAGTTCAGCACCTCAGTGCTGTGCAACATGGGCATCTGGAAGGAATCAGTAACATGAGATTAAGATGCACAAAAAAAGACACACTATTAGAAAATAAATAATAGGAAAAGTTTCGTGAGGGGAGACCATTTAAAGGTGTCTTAACTAATAAACACATCTGGTAATAAGGAAGAAAAAGGAGAATGAACTGCTATGGTTTCCATTTTTTCCACCATTGCCTTGCCCACCAAACCTATTTGGTACAAGATTAAATATTTCTATTACAGTATTTCCTTCAAAGCTGCTTTTTGCCATTCATCCATAAGTTAACTTTATTTTATTTTCAGTGGTGACTGTTGCCTCTACTACTGGCTTTAGCCTCTTCACAACTTTTTTGTTTTAATTAAAATTGTTTTCCAACATTTTTACACAATGCACTAATGCTGCTAACATAAGACACTTGTATAAAGAAATAGGACAAAAACATAAGAGTGTCCTTCACAACTTAGTTGAAGAGAATTTTGACATTGTCTTGACAGTATTCTGGGTGTTTTACACTTAATTGTTAGGGTATATTCTACATTTGAGCCTGGGAAAACTAGTACCCAGTAGGACTGAGTTGTTCTTGTTCTGTTTTGAATATGTTGAAGACACAACATTGCTTATTATGTGCAACATTTTGCCTTGACATTTCTAATGTAATTTCCACCAACTTAAACCTGTGAGTTTTGAAGGTTCCAAAACTCCTGTAAGTCATCTGATTTAATATTGTGCTGCTTTCTAAAAGATTCACAGGCAATGAGGTTATTAAAAATGTTATTATTTCTTTTGGGGTTGTAATATTTTTTTCCTACATTTTAATAAACACTCCGCTGAGACATTCTAGAAGAAAATAATTTATAACAGGAATGTCTACAATGGTTTTTAGATCCAGTATCAAAATTCAAATAGGAACAATCAAAAATATGTTGCAGAGCTAACAGCATGGTATTTTTTTTTACAAGTACTAGGAAATTGTTATTAAAAAGCATGGATGGCATACAGACACTTTCTATCTTTAATAATGGCATAAACATGAAATTGTACCTCGTGAATTATTCATGAAGCTCAATTTGATAAGATTAAGTTTTCTTACCATCAACTATTGTACTAATTTTATTCTGAGCAGGAATGGTGGTTTTACTAAGTTGCTAATTCCACAAGGAGAAAATGTGGCTTAAAACACACTTTTAAACCTGCAGGATTGATCTATAGGTTTAGAAAAACATGACCTATGCTGCGAAGAAACTACTGATGTAAGTTCATTTATTCATTTTTTCCTTGAAAAGGATGCACAATTTGTCAGAAAAATGGAGGAAAAGTAAAAAAAAAAAAAAACTGAGAAAAAAAACCCAAAACCAAAAAAACCCACAAAAAAAAAAACCAAAAAACTTTTAGAATTTGATTTTTGAGGGAATTGAGGAGGAATCAGACACAATTCTCTCTGGTTTTAAGCTACATATAATGTAAAGAGAAAGAGACTGAAATGGACTTGGACTCCAGCCAGAGTGACTGGCACAAAACATCTGACGCAATTTAAAATCATGTTCAAACAGAAATGTTTAAAGAAAGGCAGCTTTAAGATATTTTCTGGAACAATAGTCTCCTAGCTTACCCCCCTACACAATACTTAAAAGCAAAAGAAGTCATCTTTTCCTTAGAACAACTGAAACAAGACCTTTTTTCACATTTTTTAATGTGAAAAGCACTTCGGGGGGGGATCAAGGGGACCGTTCAAGAAAAGGTTCATTGAAATATTTATGAAAATTGGAATGCTTTTTTTCTTTCTTCTAATTTTAAGACATAACTAGTTACTTTTTAATATAGCAACTGGCCGTGCTTAAAATTAGACTTAATTTTAAGTAATTCCAGTTGTAAATTCTGAGAGCAAATAGGGACAACATTTTTGTCAGCAGAAGTTGAGCAGTGCTGGACAAAATCTTTTTAGTCACTGTAGTTGTAGTGAAACTCTTTGGGTCACATAACTTACAAGTATATAACTCAAAGCACATCAACCAGAATAAAATAAAAGGTCTGTGAAAATGGGACTCCTCTTCTAGAAATCTTTCAAAAAATAAGCAAAAGTGGACAAAGAAGTCAAAATATAAAAGGGGTAGGAGGAACCTGACAAAAAACACATTAAATATAATCGCTTTGGCAATGTTTTCAATTCCAGGGTAAATCCTGTAAGCATAAAATACACTATAAAACATTTTTAACAAAAAATACCCTCTCTTTAAGATACCTTTCCAGAAGATAGTGTGTAATCATTACCATATGCCACAAAGTACACTTTCCTAGGTGTTCTAAACCATTTAAAACACACTGTTGAACTTTAAGGGTTCTGTTGGAGCTCAAAAACTTCAAGATACGTATTCTTTTTCCAAGTGCCTTAAACAAATCCGTACACCAGTCTCAAAAGTTAAAATTCACAGACAAATTTCCTTTTGCACCTACTCAGGTTTATTATTTAAATTGTTTTACATATATATGGTCACTACAGCTTTTAAAAGATGATCAGAAAGACTTGCCAGTTCAGAGACACAACCCCATCAAGCTATGTAGGGACAGGATCCACTTGTACTGCTGGACTGATAGGAGAACCATGACAAAAGAGGGAGGGGATTAGTATATCCCTTGCCATGTGGACAGACTTAATTACATATGAAAATATAAGATTTGGATATAGATTTGGCATACTTGATCCCACAGGTCAGGCACAGCTGCCTGAGGCCAGGTCCACGTGGTTGTAGCCACTTCTCCTCTGAATACATAATACTGTGGAGTGCAGGGATCTCATCTTTGCAGCTTTGTATGATTCCTTCAAGTCTTTAATCAAGCTTTTTATATTGTCTTATTTAGCACACTGGAGAGGTCTTATATGAAATCCTTCATGATTATTAGTAGTCATCTCATTATTGTTCAAGTTTCTCTAATATGGTTTTCTTAGAGTCTCAATGATTTTATCGGACTGTGAACCCTGACTTGTTTAAACTCTTTGCAAGCACCAAGGTCACTTTTTTGGCTATTTGTACTTACTTTAGCCACTTCTATAGTTACAGATTTTACTTCATAAAAAGGTCTAGGTTACTATCGTATTGACCAGTCAGACAGGAGTTTCTTAATAAGCCTAAATCAGTGTAATGCATTAGATGGAGTATATAACAAAAGGAAATGAAATCTCTCTTCCAAACAGGGCAAACCTACAGACTGGGTTTCAGAATTGGGATATACACTTATTGTTCCTATGAACAGAAAAATACATTGCACTGGATAAACTGATAAAAACACATTGGTTAAATGATTGTCTTCATCCTATTTCAAATAAGTAATTCCACACCCTGTGAGACAACCACTCTTACTTAAAGCAATTTCAGTTACCTAACATCATGACTACTCTTCAATGTTGCATTTTAACATTTTATTGCACACTTCAAATTTTTGAATCACAGAATAGTTTAGATGGGAAAGAGCTCTTGCAGATCACCC
This sequence comes from Manacus candei, assembly GCF_025592945.1. NCBI lineage: Eukaryota > Metazoa > Chordata > Aves > Passeriformes > Pipridae > Manacus > Manacus candei. The sequence continues at coordinate 2,843,573 of NW_026138058.1, forward strand.
TGACCAACACTGATGCAACAGGTCCATCTTCAAACTTAGAAGAGGTTTCTCCTGAAGTTTGGAGAACCTCCATGACCTTTATCAGGGCAACTCAGCATAGTACCCTTATGGTGAGATTTATTGTCCTTTCTTAAGCAGAATATCCTATATTGTGCCTCTCGTCTCCAGCCTTGTGAAGGGCACCTCTGAGGAGAGGCAGGCCTCTCTTCCTCTTAACAACTTATTAGAAAACTAAAGACAGGACAGAAATTTTGCCATCAGCTCACTCTTCTCTCGGTTCGTATCATTCTAGGACCATATCAAGCACCTTCATCTTACCCTCCTGCTCCAACCCTCAAATTTTTATGATGGCCTTATATTACACTTCCTTTGTTTTGTCAAGTTTTCTCGTCCACTGGGGTGACAGACAATAATTGAGATGCCTTTCCACAGGTACTGAATAATAGAGAATGATATATTCTTCTTGTGTTTGCTCTAGTGTGTGTGTGTATGTGTAAGTGTAGAGATATATATAAATATACACACAGGGTAAACATATATACATATATTCATACACAATATAGGGTTGTCAGGATTCAAAGGTAAATTTTCAGTGAATGGTTATTCAGAGAACATCAATATCCATAGTAAGGTTCAGGTTGTGTTATTGTTGTGAGGAAAACAAGGGTGATGGCACTAGAAAGGACTGATAGATTGCTAAAGGGATTATCAGGTTCTAGAAAGAGCAAGGCTCACTGCACAGAATTTTTAGTTAAGCATAAAACACATCAAGAATTTAACTCTGCATTCTCTTTTAACAAGGCATGTGTGTGCTTAAGGACTTGGAGGAATTGATGGATGTGTTTGATAAAATAAACTATTGTAGGTACTTGGAATTATTCCAAGAGGGCCTGATTCTTAGTCCATGTATTTTTAAGGCTTTCAGTTTAGGAATGGGAATCATAGAACGGTTTGGGTTGGAAGGGACCTTAAAGATCATCTCCTTCCACCCCCCCTGCTGTGGGCAGAGAGATTCAAGCTGTTTAGGTTAGCAGTAACACCTAAGGGAACTGAATGACTGAGAGCAACCAGAGGGTTCTCCTTAATTTAAGAAAAAAGACCTGTTGGATTTCTTTCCTCCCCCACTTCAGTGTTAATAGGGTCTGGCTTCTGTTTACCCATCAGGGGAAAATAAAAAAAGTTTCTAAGTCTGGATTGCTATGGCATTCATCAACCTGACTCGCAGAAGGCACTGATGTCATGTGTAGAGACACCAAGACTTTGCTGATTTTCTACCTTCTAATCTCTTCCCACTGATAGTGTTAGCAAAATGCACTGTTTCTAGTGGGTTCTCAAAGCAGGTTCTCAAAGCAGGTTCTCAAACTGGGTTCTCAAAGCAGGCCTTAAATGAAGTATTCTGTAATGGAGCCCTCAGAGTTGTTCTAGCTCTTTAAAAGCAGATTTATGAAGCCATAAATCTCCCAAACAGCCAATGTCAATACGTTTCAAGACTCTGTTTTGGATCCAAAAGCTAACATGTTGTCCTGGGGTAAAAAAAGTGTTTTCCCCTGGAGTTAGAAAAGTGGTAACCCCCGAGGGGGTGGTGTTCTTGGTGTAGGGCCCAATCAGAAGCTACATTTCGTTCCTTTGATATCAACATATTATAACAGACTGGAAAAGAAGGGAGATGATGTAGCTGGAATAGAGGCAGCCATGGTTTGAGACCATGAGGAGAGAGGGGCCAGCGAGCCCCGCTGGGGGCCAAGGACCCCCAGCTCCTGACTGGGGCTGTGGAAACCCAGAACAGTGTTAAACTGGATCAGGTGCCGTGGACAAAGGCTGGGGGAGTTTCTCCACTGTGAGTGGGCAGCAGAAGACAGAAAAGCGGCAGCAGAGGCAACTCTGAGTGGAGAGCTGTGGCTGAAAGCCAAGAAGATAGCCAGCAACCAGCAACATGGCACATAGCCAGGCTGAGAGGCACAGAGATGTCCTGCAAGGAGGGAGAGCTGGCAACAGAGCAGAGAAAACTCAGCAGAGACTGTTTTGGGTAAGACTGGATTACTTTCCCAAAACCCTGAGACCTCCTAGAGAGGAGGGGTGGGCTTCCAAACTAGCAGCTAGAGAGAGAGAGAGAAGAGCTGAGAATTCGGAGACATCCTGAGAGCTGGACCAGGACAGAATGCAGGGGAAGTGGCCTTGCCCCCCTGCTGCTGCCACGATGGCAGCTGAGACAGAGCAAAGGAGCTCTGGTAGAACCTTTGGGGCAAAGACTGAACTGAGAGCTGCCCTAAACGTTCTGACTCGAGGGAACTCAACCTCTCGAGAAAGGGACTTTCATGGGATGTTGTTCTAGTTACAACAGCTGGGACCAGCTCATCACTGGATGGGTGTAACCCAAAACTGTGTATTCTAGAGCCTTCCATGCCATTTCCCAGAAACTGTTATCAATGAACCATTTACACCCTCTGCCCAGAGCAGCCCTGACTCCTCAGGCTATAAACTGGGTGTTAAGAGGCCTGTGAGACAGGAGGGTGCTCTTGTCCTCACACCCATTGAGGAACTCCCCGCCCTGAGGGAGGGACTGGGCATTCCTACCTGAACTGGAGGATAGATAATCTTGGAGTCTTGGGACTTTTTTAACCACTCATGGGATCCAGAGAAGGACTGTGACCACCACTCTCAACCAGACCGAGACCACCACTCTCGACTGGACTGCACCAGCACTCTCACCAACACGTTTTCCCCTCTCCCTTTGGACTCAGGGGGCCCAAAGAACACCACTCTGTTCATGCCCCAGGGTGCTGGGTTATATATTTGGGTTTTGTGGGTTAAAACCAATTGTTTGTCTGTATAATCGTACTTATTGTATTATTTTATTAAATTGTTATTCTGACTTATAGTCTCTGTTTTGAGTTGGGTTCATTTCCCCTGCTGGTTTACCTTTAAACCAGCACAGATGTCTTGCACCCCGTGATATGACCATGGTAAGGTGAGTTTTGTCCCTGCTTTGCAGTCCACGGGAGAGACCTTTTGTTGGAGCTGAAGGACTGAGAGGGGTGAGAAAAAAGCCCTGCGCTGTAATGGAGAAAGAGAGAAAGATATTTTCCAGCTACAACAACTCTAGATACGACTGCTGCCTTGAAGAGGAGAGACACTGCTGCCCTGAAAGTGGAAAGGATCTTTCCTTCTTCCCTTCTGAACTTTTATTGGAGGGAGAGGAGGGACTTGATCTAATGTAAATTTATTGCTTTACCATAGGACAGATAGTTAGAATTGTGTATATAATGTATTATAGTATTTAAAATGTAAGTATTTATAATGTAAGTATTTATAGTGTAAGTAATAAACTGTAATATAGTTCCCTTCCCCTCATACTGAGTCTTGTGTTATGTCTAGAAAACCCTCTCACACTGAAGTAAATTGTGGAAGGGGGGCTTGGACTTGGAAATTGGATTTTTGGGGCTCTCAAACCACCACACATGTCAAACAGGATACTTAAATGATATTTTTCTCCTGAAAAGATGCTGTCATTACCTGTTGGCATCTTTGCATATTTCTGGGACTCTTAAGTCTCTCTAAATGAAGGCAGTATGATGTTGAAAGAAATGTGGCAATCAACCTAATATCTCTGTGGTTGTGTGAGAGACACTCATCAGTGGCACTTAGCAAATTAATTTGCAGTCTAAATTTAATTTCTTGTAAGAAGATTTGACTGCAAACACAAATTTATCACATATCTTCTCCACCATACAAAATTGTTTAGGATTTCTCATAACAATGAAGACAGGGATAAAAGCTAGGTATATTTCTTGCTGGTTTTCCATTCTTGGAATTCTGGTGAAAACTAATAATATTTATGAAAAATGCATTCTCTTTGAAAGAACAATGAAAGTTATAAAAGATATTACTTCAAATTATATTACTGTAGCTGCAAAAATTGTTTCAAAAGTATTTCTATGATTTGTTATGTTTTAAATTAAACATCTTTATTAAAGATATGTTTAAAGTAATTTTAATTTTTTGCATAGTCTCATATATCTTGCACACAATATAAAGTTTAACTTGTATGTTTGTACCATGGTATGCAAGGCTTTTAAAATATATTTATTAATTAATAGCATTGATGACATATTTTCTTTTTTTTTAATTATATATTTTTGCAAACATGGGGAGGAAAAAGTCTAATCACTGGTGCATTTATTAGGTCTATTTTCAAAACCAAAGTCTTACATTTACAAATTATAAACTTGCCTGAGGTAGTCTCTGCTTCCCTCTTCTTCAACCCTCCCCTGCCCCCTCAAGAAATGGAGAATATTTTAATGTTTGCACTTTGTCCAGTCAAATTTTCCAAAGATTTAACATCAGTCAATAATTTTGGAAACAGAATAAATCAACAGAAAACAGGAAATATGCTTTAATTTTTGCTTTACATATTCACTGTGCTCACTTTTAGCACAGAAGTTAAAAATCATCCCAAAAAGAAGTATTTCCATCAAGAAAAGATTTATAATTTTAAATTAGCAAAAGACAGTTACTGATAAAAGAAAGGAGAGTGAGATATTCTGCCTCTTTATCAGTCATATTGTGGCATTTTTTTTTATTCACTTGTTTTAATGTTCCAGAAAAATAAGAGCCTCTGCAGCACACACTTTGTACAGCAGTGCCTATAAAATTGTGTGAAGCTCCACTGACTGCTAGAGAATCTGCCATGGTGGACACATCTGCCCAGTCAGATCAGATTAAACCAGCTTTGCTAAGGCAAAAAATGTCACTGACTTAAGAAAGGACGATTTGCAAAATATTCCACCGGATTCATCACGCAGCTGAATGAAAATTACAGAAGCAACTTCTCAAACTGCGTTTTACTGCCAGTGGAAAAATTTCTAGGCACACCAGTTATAATTGAAAGATCTCTTGATCTTGCTAAATTTATGAGAATAACATAATGACTAAATTTACTGCAGAATGTTGGTGCAAAGAACTTTTAAAATAAGTTCAAAAATTGTTAACTGTTAAGAGGTGACTGATAACTTTGTACTGCTGGTCCTTAGGACTACAATTTAACATATTTATTTATGCTTTTTTTTTTTTTTAGAGAGTATTTAGTCCTTAATGGAGTCTCCAGATATATTACAGACAAATCTAAGAAACAGTGGGAGGGAATTGCTCCTATTTTTATATTCAGATTTAAAAAGAGACTTAAAGACATTAACTCATTCATTTCCACAATATGCTGGTGTGCCTATCCCAAGGCCTGACTATCAAAACGAAGTGGAGGACAGCATCCATCTATGTCTTTATATTAATATGTAAATCAAGCAATTATATCTGTATAGACAGCTAACAATCACAAAAATGGAAAGGACCCTTAATTCATTTATTTAGCTGCAAGTTCCAGTACAGAATATTTTCTGATTATTCAGATTACAACTGAAACATACTCCTAAAGATTATTTGAACTGGGAAATCATGTACACAGAAATAAACTGATAAATCTGTATACTTAATCCTTCCATACAGAGAGGAAATAAGGGAAACTTGGGCCTGCTTTTGTTCCTCCTCCTTGGCAGCAGCTAAAATACAGTAGACTTGCAAGAGACACAGCTGAAATAAAGGAAAAGTAATTTCTAGACAAGCTAAATAACCTCAAAACCTGGTCTCCAAAGAAAAATAAAAAGAAGTGACCTCAAAGGGAGCCTTTGAGGGTGTTCATATGAATACTTCTGAGTCTGCTGGCTGCCCTGATGACAGTCTGCCTCCAGGCAAACCCTTCTTCAGGTACTTCCCATCACATTAATGACCATTTCCCTGTTGTGACTAATGGAACTTTCCAGATCTGTTTATTATAGAGCCATTTAGCTGCTTAATTGGTTTAACAGCTTTCAAAATGCTTTTTTGGAACCTGACTACTTTCAGCTACTACTAAATGCCCAAACAGGGCAAATAATTTCAGACAGCTATCTACTTCCAGGAGAAGATGAGTAATATCTATTAGTCATGTGTCATTCTAATATGATCAACATAAACAGATAGGCCTTAAACAAGTTAGATCACAGAAAACTTAAAAAAAATTAGAAATTTAAAAATCCATCATCTTTCATGGTAACAAAAACTAAATTGTCAGAATTGCTGATAAATGAGCAAAGAAAAAAAAACAACCCAACAGGCAATATTTGGATTAGATTACTAGGATAGCATCTTTCTTAATAGTGCAAAACACTTATTTCATCAAAAACTATCTTTCAAATTGAAGCTATTAAGAAAAAAGATCCCAAATATATACATATCCCAAATATATACATATCCCAAATATATACATATCCCAAATATATACATATCCTCTGCCCCCAAATTCAGCAGGTGCACCATCACTATTTGTACAAATTGAGAAATTTCTGACAAATTACTCTTTTTAATTAGTATTATGAACAAATTCCTACAATTAGAATCTCAGGGAAAAAATCAAAAGAATTTTGCAATGCTTAATGAAATATTAACAATAACTTTATTGATTCTTCTTTGGATCAATTTTGTCTCTTCTGTATATGAGATTCACAATGCAGATCATAAAAACGTGCTCTTATTAAAGGGCAATATTAAAGGTTTTAATATTGAATTGTATCATATTTTAATTCCTAAAGTTTCACAGTTTAGCTCAGAAAGTAAAAATATGCCCTTATTAAGGGTTTTAATATTAAAATATTTCATATTCCAATTCCTAAGGCAATAATACTTTTCTTACAGCATAAAGTAAACCCATAAAACCATATTTTTTACATTCCTGTTTAAGCCATTTCTTCTTATGTCTCCTCACATGACAACACTCCAAAGAGAAAGACAATGGAATCAGGGAGGACAGTGTTCAAGGGTTGTATTGCCTTCTCTGAGGAATGTGAGAATACACTGAGCCAAGAAAAACACCAAAGGCTTTTTCTCCCCACTGTAGGTGGGGGTGGATGTAAGGCTTAGTATTTTAAGCTAAGCCAAAGAGGATGGGCTGGAAAAAAAGCTCAGTGCCAGGAGAAAAAAACTCCAGGCAGAAGTTGGAGATGGGCCAAAGGGCTCGGGAGTTGCCCCTGCAGTGATTTAAACGGGGGGCAGCTGAAAACTGACAGAGGAGGAATGAGTTCCAGGACACGTGCACGTGGTAAACTGAGCTGAACTACAGCAGCTACGGAACAGAGGGAGAGAGAGTCACACAGCAGGGATGGCACAGAACCAAGGAGAAAGCACTCAGAGCTATCTTCTTGGACTTCATGATGAAGAGAAGACCTCAGCAAAGAGCTGGAGGTTGGTGGGGGGTGGTCAGAAGAACTCTTTTCCCTGATACCCCAGTGAGAGAAAGACTGCTTAACTATCAGCCTGAGGGCTTCTCCTGAGCCGACTGTGGGAGGGGCTCAAAGGTGTGGTAGAAGTGTGTTAATATTGTGTATACAATTGCTTTTAGTTTGTACAGTATTTATTTTTTATGGTAATAAACTGTATATATATTTCCCTTCCCCCATACAGAGGTGTGCCTGCCTGAAAATTTCTTTCAGTGTTGAGGTAAATTATGGGGAGGTGGGGGAAGCTTGAGATTGGATTTTTGTGGGGCAAAACCTCCACACCTGCCATGGATCACAGAGATCTTTCTGTCCTATCCTTTAGCCTTCAACCTATATGGCACTCTAGTTGAATGCATTTAAGGTAAATATTAACAATATTTTCAAACCAGAGAGTGCTTTGCAGCTGTCCAATTATACTACCTTCTAATTAGCTGTGCATAATGACCTTTATTCCTTCTATTAATTAACTCTGTCTTTAGGTGAAAAATGTATTTAGTTTGATGAAGTGTGGAATTTTTTCCCTAGATCTACATCTCCCTCTCAAATTCTGTGTCCTTTTCACAAACTGCAGGTATATTTCATATTACCAACCTTCTTGTTTATCTCTCTGTGTTAGTCTGGTGTTACCTGAGTGCATATTTTTCTGAGAGAAACAGGAGATTGATATTCAGACATCCAGGACTTTTTATTTTAACTTAATTTTTACAAATTAAAACTTCTTGGATTAAGTCAGTCATTATGCAATAATGTATACAGTGTTGAATAATATATATTAATTTAATGTAGACAGAAATCATAAAAATTAAGAAATGTTTAACAGTCAAGCCAAAATGTCCATGGTGGAACTGGTTTTACAAAGAGTAGAAAGCCTCCTTCATCCTCTTATAAACATAGTAATGTTCTTTAATTACTTTCATGACCTTTTTTTTTTAAAGTAGCAATAATTGTACCTGTTGGATCAGCAATCGATCTAAGCAACATAAATATGTAAGCCCTAACCTGTGACTGACTGCAAGCATAATTGTCATGCTGTGTCAGACATGAAATGCATGTTAGGCCTGTACAGATCAGAAAAATAAAATACAACTCTCATTTCACCAAGTATAACACTGCAGTGACACCCCGGAGTCTCCAGTGCCACTCTCTGTACTTCTATCTCTTTGAGTGGGGAAAATTAACACGTGGCTCTGACTCTCGTTCAGACATGAGATGCAGAATATTTTGATGTTACCTGGGAGATTATCATGACACCCACGATATTTTTGATATTTTGACATTTCCAGGACAGCGTGGCTTAGAACCCCTAATGACCATAACTGGTGTGTAATCCACATGTTCATCGCCTTCCCCACAAGGCTGCTGCCAGAAGCCGTGGCTGGATGGGACTAAATAATGTATTTTCTGAAGAAGAGAGGTAATCACCTTTTGGCCTTTCGGGTTTTTAAGAAGCTTATTAAAAATCATTAGGCACTCCAAGTCAACAAGAAGCCTGAGTATCTCTCAAAATCAGTGTGAGCTGAAATAAATCACCGGAGGTGACGGCTGTAAACTGCAGTCACCGCCACAGCTACATAATGCACAGGGGATGAGGCCTTATTAGTAGAGTTTAGTGAGAAACTGTGCAGTCATATTCTGTTGAAACACATTTTTAATGCCATGATTCCCTGAGTTTTAACAGACTTCCACTCACTTAGAACAGAGTCTCAAAGAGGGTCAAGTTTCAAGGTCCGTAATGAAACAGGAGCCAGGCCTAAAAGAGTTAACTGAGATATCTTGGCCTGCTAACAAACCCAATACCTGTGTTGCTGGAAGAACATTTTAGGAGCACTGGTTAATCTCATGTTCTGTTCTGCTCACTGGACCAGAGGCCTTATTATAGAAAGAATAGGAGTAGTACACACACAGAAATAAATTAGGTAAACCAGACCTTTGAATAAGATCTAGAAGGCTCAGACCCAGGATTTTACAAGCTTGAAGAATTCAGGTCACCTCACTGAAGAGGTCAAGTTGAGGAAGACGTCCATGGTGACCACCGGAGGGATGAAGGCTTGAGGAGAAGACCCCACAGTAGAAGACTGGGCATGTCTGGAAAGACTCTGCCCAGAGACCAGTCTGCTTGTTAATATGTATAATAAATGGTGTAACCATGGATCTAAAGTGTATAAAATGGCTTAGTTTTGCACTTTCAAGTAGAGCAAGTTTGTCCAGCACGAGCTGGCTTGCTCCCAACGTTGAATAAACACATACCTTGCTGCTTAAAGATAAAAAAATGTCTCTGAGCAGTCTTTTGGGCTGATTTTTCGGATTCATTCTCCAACTCATCCTTGCACAGCAGCCATACTTCCAATATCGTTTTCTTTGGAAGATGTTTTTGGCCCCTGACACTTTAACATGGAGTTGCAGATTCTTTTCCCACCATCCACTAGACCCCTCCACTCCCACTAGATATTTGTTGCAGTCTTATCAGATTTGTAGGTTTAGCTTCTTTTCCAAAAGGGATTACTTGAACTGCCGCATCACACAGAAGATGGAATTGCCATTCAATCTACTATTAGACATATTTCCCCAGTGGATATATTTTATTGGCATTTCCTGTTCTTCCATCAGGTACTGACAAAATATTTATAGATACTATAATTTAAAGTAGACAAAATGAATAAAAGCAAACCTCATGGTAAAATCCTTTTTTTACAAAACAAAAAGGAAAGCATTTCTTGCTTATATTTGAAAGCAAAATGTACCCTCTTTTCCAAATATAAGCAGCTGAATCTTGGAAACTGTTGCATTTTGCCTTATTAGAAGTTATTTTAGTTGTCTATCCTTTTGAAATAAAGTCAGTTGGAATTCCTGTTTATTTGTGCAGCCTACCACTGTAACTAATGAAAACACTGCAAATTGACATAACATGAACAAATATTGGTATTTATAAGTGCTGTAAGAGAAAATATAAGTACTAAGTAGGCAAACGTAATTGTATATTCATAGTTTAAATTGCCCTCCTTTTGAGAAAAAAAAATACTTGATTGAATTTCCCACTTGAGGTGGTGTGTTCCAATGACAGCTGGCATTGTTATACGTGTCTCCATCCCTTTTTTTGGTGAGAATGCCCCCAGCTGTTAATTATAATGAATTATTCTACAGTCAACTCTTGTGCTAGCTTGTTACATAAATCAAGCCAATATTTCATAACCCCAAAATCATATTCTTTCCCCTTAATAAATCCGTACATTAAGAGCATGTGTGGGGGCAGTGATGCATTAGCAGGTTTTCAGATGCTTGTTTTATTCATAGGAGGCCTGGGGCTTCCTTTCGTAAAAGGAAGGCTGGTCTAAATGGATTTTGGAGTAAAGCACTGTGGGTTTAACTGAGATTTTTAAAAATGGTGAGAGAAAATAGCAATAACATCTACCCAATATTCAATTTGTGTGCTTGGCTGGGGAGAGAGCTTTGTCACTGGGGGAGTTTTCTCACGCCACCACTATCTGCTTAAAGATTAGATTAAGATTGCTAATTTACTTAATTGTAGCATGCATTTTAATTTCTTTTCTTGAACTTTCCATTCTTTTTCCTTTATCTAACACTATTAATCAGTACAACTTATACTTCGCTTTTTCCTGAGGTTTTTTTAATGGTTTTTTTAAAATTAGAATTAATTTCAATGTCTGGTTAAATCTGGTAATATCAGTAATATTCAATGTTTACAAACATTGACTCTAAGCATATATAGTAGGATGGATTGAGAAATAAATAAATAAGAGAAAAACTGGAAAAAAAAATGTGACAGTGAAGAAAATGATCTGTAGTTTTGATTTAATATTTTGAAAAACATTTGAACGTTTTAAAATCACGTATGCATTAAGACTGTTTGCTGAAACATTGTTTTGACTAACATAAAATAACAAATTTTGACAGAGAAAAAAATTATCTCTAGTTTTGATTTAATATTTCGAAAAACATTTGAACCTTTTAAAATCATATTAAGTATTAAGTATTAATTAAGTATTAAGACTGCTTGATGAAACATTATTTTCACCAACATACAATAACAAATTTACTCATCAGTGTTATTTGAAAAATAATACTCCTGTGATGCTACTTTGCCCTCACTTTAATTGCAAGAAAGCTCTAACTACAGTGTTAAAATAAACAGATTCAATACAAGAGATTTCTAAATAAAGCATGAGTTTTAAAGGTCACTGGTAAATAAAATAAAAATTATTTTTATCCCAAAATCCTGCCATAAAGCATTAAATCTGGCTCAGATTCAAATTTATGCTACTGTAACGTTGAATAAATCTCTAAACCACTACGTTAATTTTAGCTGAGTGTAATATACAATGTAATTCCAAGGCCATTTGCACGGTGACCTAATTAATTTTTTTTTTTTGCAACAAGATGCAAAAGTATAATTACCTTGTAAAACTAGTAATTGTTTTTCTTTCATCTACAGTGGCAACTTCCCAACTGTATGTGCTCTATTTTTATACTTTTCTAACTCGCCTGTGGGAAGAGAAAAGTCAACTTAGTGCAGCCATTCATACAGAGTGTCATCCAACTAATCTCAAACTCTGCTTGCTTCATCTCATTTTTTTCTTGCTGTTACCCTACGTGTTATATTGTCAGCCAGGAAGTTGCATTGAGAGGTTGTCCTTATGCTTTCTGCCTGTTATTATGCAAGTAATAAAATGCAGTACCATGGTCTTATTTTAAATTTTCAAAAATTTTAAATTTTCAAAATTATTTCAATAAACCAAAGGCCACTGAATTATTTTGGAAGCAATTTACATTGCCATTTAATTCTGTGGTCGGTCTGCTGCATAAATTAGAAAGTCGTGCTTTCTAATGTAAGATTAAGTCTAGTTTAGGTCTAGTGTATTCCACAGGATGAGGAGTCTTGATATTACTTGGTTAATCTCATGATCAGAACATATTTTACTCTCCACTTAGCAGTGTGCATAGGATTTGGCTGAACTAGGTGATTAGTTTCTACTAATCACCTACAAATCTGGCCTCCAAGAGGATATGGTCACTCCCTAGTATGGGAGCAAGAAAAAAATTTTGTATACATAGCATGTCTCTCATTCTCATTTCCTTTGCTAGAATGAGAGACAGGTATCTTGTGGGAGACTTCTCTCCTGTTAAAGACAAAAGGAGGTGAAAAAGAAGTTTTGAGGCTGTCCAGTGTCCTCTGTGAAGTCATGGCTACGAAATTATAAGTCAAAACTAAACATCAGAGTAGTCAGGCTATGGCTTAGGGGATAACAGCTCACAAGATGCCCATTTGTCCTCTCAAGCAGAAGAAATGGTTAAAACATCACTTATCAGTCTTACTGATAGCACAAAAAGGTAAAAAACCCCAGCTTTTAGTTTCAGGAAAGCTAAAAGATGCTGTGGTAGTTAATAGGTTTACAAAACTCGTTGACACATAGAATAGATATCTCTAAGAGTTTGTTCTTTCTTCACAGTGAGTAGTCACTTAGTATAGGGAAGGGAAAAACAAAAAGAAAAAAAAACAGACAGAGGATGCAGACCAAGAAATTAGAGGAACAAGAACATAAAACAGGCTGAGTTAGAATTACAGCAAAGTGAAAAAAAGTGGAAGATATGTACTTCCTGGGATGTGGGAATAACAAAAAATATTTTCCAAAGCTCCAAAGGATTAAAAGAGAATGTATTAATCCTCAGTGTGTTTTTTCCCACTGTGATACAAGTTAGCCAGTTCTGCCCATGACAGTCATGGAGGGTTATACCTGTCCTCGAATTATCCTTCTGCCTTAGATAAATACACTTAACAGGAAACAGCTATATGGGGAATCCAAACCCTACAATTCTAAGAGGTCCTTATTTAATATCTGTGAATCTCTATGTTTCTGAGGCACAAAATTTAGCCCCACTGGGTACATTTTCACATGGACATGAGGGAGAAAGGGAATATGATTTTTACAAAAATTTATTTCTTCCTACCTAGAACTATGTAAGAACTAACATTAAGGAAAAAATGAAGAACAGCTTATTGTTTTTAATCCTACAATACCTATTTATATTCTTAGGCTTGCTTTTGTTGTTTCTGGACTGAAATTTCACCAAAGCATACAGCAGATAACCAATAAAGAATTTCTCTTTAGCAAATAACTGCAATGATCTGCTGTGACAGGCAGTGCTATCAGACTCCTCTGTTGAATAACTGTGAATGGACAAAATTTTATTTTACAAGGACTTTTAATTCCACTGAATCACAAGAGATTTGAACTGGAATACTCAAAGTCACTTATTCATAAAACTTGTTTAACCTTATGTTTTCTTTAGCAGTACTACTTAATGTTAAAATCTTTCTGAGACATTCTTCAATGAAAAACTACGAAATACAAAAGAAATTACATATTCAGACAAGATTTAACACTATTTTTAGCTTTGCTATCAAATAACCTAGTTTTTAAATCCTTAGAATTTAATCCACATTTAACTTATTTAATTACACTATGACCAGTTCTACAGCATATTTGAAAACTTCTAAACATAATTACATTTACCAAGGTAAACTTTCCCTGCAGAAAACAATGTTTTCTACAAGTCATTCTGTCAGACAGAATGAGTATAGACTGTTAAACTGAAAACTCAGATATTGAGAAACCTCACTGATGACCTGAAGGGATCAGGCCTTTATCAGAAAGAAAAATCATTTGTACTTTCTCTGGCTTGAACTTTGTGCTGAGCTGAGCTTCACAATCCGTTCCCGACAAATCATCTGTTCTCTATTGATCACTTAGGACTGAAGAAGTCAGAGGTGAACCTCTCCTGTGTTGCTTGTTTGTTTTTGTTACCCCCAGTTTTTTTTTTAACCATCATTAAGTGTCAGCAATACAGCTTAACGAGCTGCTTGTTGCCCACAGAACCACACAGATATTTCTTGGATTGCAGCTGTGCAGTCCAGGGCCCCAAATTCAAACACAGCTGCCTTGAATTCTCCTTTTTTTGCATCTCACTCCATAGGCATGGCAGAGATGCTGAAGAGGACTGAAGGTACTGTTGGTTGTTGTGGGTTGCAAGTCTTCACTAGTGCCCGTGATTTCACTAAGATAAAATTATACTTTCATAGGCACCACACAAAGACTCAGAAAGATGAGTCTCTTCTGAAAAGCATACCTTATATTTTTAAGGTTCTTGGCATTTTTAATGGTTACAGCAGTTCAAAGTACTGAAAATACCACTTCTAAAATTATTTCTTCCTTCTTAGTTAAGAAGTATCACAAATATTAAAGAATACATTGGTTACTTTAAGTCTACCTTCATTTCAAATGAGTTTTATATGGTGAAAATCTCTAAGCATTTCTGAATTATTTAAAACATTTCATTGACCTACTTTACCAAAGCCTGTATTAATGAGGAAAAGTGACTTTTTTTTTTTTTCTGAAGCCTACTTACAATAAAAACCCAAGGTAATTATTTCAGTCATCAACATAATCCCAAAAGGTGGGACTTTATGTGGTGATCAGACCTCTATGATATTTTTGCCTCATTAAGTTTTATAACACTGCTATTCTTGTAAGCACTTTGTCCTATAAATGCAAAGCCACAGCAACTAGAACCAGCCAACAGAGACCAAAGGGACTCAAGAGACACAAGCAGATTATTCTACTGGTTTTTATTTTTTGAGGTAGTCCAAGTCCTTTCAAGAGTAAAAGATAATGAAGTCCAAGTAAACAACAATGATGATAAATTAAGGATCTGAGACACAAAATTTAGCACTCAGTTTTGACTCTCAAGTTTCAAGTGTGTTCAGATTGAAAGCTCTGAACAGAATCTGTTGATGGAAAACAATTACTAGTGAACACAAATACCACAAATATGGGAAAGAGTCAGCTAAAACAGGATCCAATAGCACAGATGGGTGAAAGGTACAGTAGAACAGCACAGATGGATGAAGTTCTGTTCAACTTCAGGACATTAATCCTTACTTGTATTTTGTTTGCTTTAATTGTAATAATTTAGATATTAATCCCTAATAGGACTGCTCTGATTTCAATGCAGTAAAATTACAAGATGAAACCATATGAAACTTTCTGACAGATGATATACTTGTTCAAGAATAATTTTTTGGGGGGAAAACTCGAAATAAATCCATTCTCAAAAAAAGTGGTAGAAAACTTGTATAAAATTAACAAAGATCGTTTCTTTGTGCTTTTAGAGGAAAGCAAGAATATATCAGGACCAGCATGAAACTCTTTAGGATCAATGGAATCGATCCAGTTCTCCCCAAATAAGCAGATTCCTAACTATAAAATCAATGTGTTCAGTTCTGAAAATATTACAGTGAAACCTTTTTATTTTTCAAGGAGGAAAAATATTTTTCTGCTGAACCCATTCATGAATTTAGTATGAATTTAAAGTGCCTAATCCTATGCTGCAATCCTAAAAAGATAGAAAATTTAAGTACAATATTATTTAAATACAAATGTTATTGAAATCTGCTTTTAAAAACCCGGAAAAAATCACAAAAACAAAAGAAAGAACCAAACCACAACTAATTAAAACAAGAGAGCTATAATAGTTTCTGCTTTAGAGAGACTAATAGAAGTGATGGAAAAACTTGAAACACTTTTTTTTTTGATGATTGAAAATGAACTTTAATACCTCTGAATTAGTCTTACTCTTCAACAAATACTAATATTGGAGATAGAAGAGACTTATTTGTACATCATATTTAATATCTTGAATAGCTTTTGTACCTTTGATTTTAATAAGTCTGACAATATAACACAGATTCCTGCCACATTTATACTGGTAGAAGTGTAAAGTAAGTCAGAGTTTGAACTTTCCTCTCTTTAACTTTAGACCTAGATGGTTTTGGTTTGATTTTCTACCAGTACAGCAAAACATATCTTATTTAACACAAGACTTCTTACTCTTTCATTACAATAACCTTGCATCAAACTTGCAACAATCCCATCCATTCTGTTCCTGAACATGTCTAAGGTTATCTGAAAAGTCTGTTGTGTTTTGTAACTTGGTGAGCTAGCCAGAAACTGCTTAGAGAACTTATTCATTTCACAGATGATTCATAATAAATCAGGTTGGAAAGCAGGCCATTTCCAGAGCTGACAAACTGACACATTATGTGACCTTAGCCCACACGGGAATTTTATATCGTTTTTATAATTTTTATATAGTTTTTAAAAGTATAAATACCTGTATCTGCAGATTCATACTAATTTTCATGCTAAAAGATTCTTTCAGGCACTCACTCCTCCTTTGTTTTTTATAATAAAATATTTTTTAAAGTGTCTAAGGTGTACATCACAGCACTAGAAGGGTTTAACCAATTAGAAACCAGACACAAGGTTAATGGGAGCATAAGTCCCCTGTTCAAAACAATTTTCTATTATTTTAGGAGGCAAATATATAGACAAAAAGTACATTTACATTCCATATTAGTGCAGAGAACTATTGTAGAGATGAAAAGCTGTACACAGAGAGTGATAAAGTTACAGGTAAAATAAAAACAGCCTGTGAAAGATAAACCAAGTCAGATTATGATGACTTTATAACTTAAGGGAGTCACATCCCACCAAAAAGAAGGGGAAAGTGACTGAGATAATCAAATCCCCTCGATGTGGATTAATGTGAGATAATACTCAAGGTCTGTACCCAAACACCAACTTTAGTACTAATATGGAACAAATATTCTACTAACTTTAACTCTCTCACAGTTATATCTACCTAAGCTAACGGGGGGTTGAGAGAAATCAAGGTAGGTCTTGTGTTACTTAACAACTTAAAGAGAAAAAGAGGGAGGGTGGGCAGGGGGAGAGAGAGAAAGAGAGAGGTCACCAGTCCTGAATTCAGCATCAGGGCTGTTTAGTGGAGAGAGAGAGATACACACACAGAACCACTGGAAGTCTCCCCTGGGACGTTGTCCAGGCACACGAGGCAGTCACACCACCTGAATGAAAAAGGAAAATAAATCAGTTGAAAAGCACAAAGATGAATTCAACTTTATTGATTTAAAGTATGGCAGTAAGAGAGGGATAGAAATCAAGCTGAAAAGGGCAGGAGGTCTCCCATCCGTGTTATAAGATACGTAAACAAAGAGAAACCATCATTCAGTCTCTCACTACCTCTTTATTTTTCATTTCCAAACACAGTGTAAACTAGACAAATAATTCAGGGAGTATTTTGCAGCAAAGAAGACAGTGAAAATCCATCATCCAATATTCTAGTGTCAGTTATAAGAGCAGCATCTTTAGCATCTGTGCCATGTGTTTACCATGATCTACTATTACCAATAGTGTGTTTTTATAATGAAATTATATAACAGTTCTAATGTTATTTAGTTTAGCAGTTTCAGTTTTATATTTCAAACATCTCAGATCATAAATCTACATAATAGTTCAAAATATTTTATAGGTGAGTGGGGAAAGGGAATAAGAAGAAATTTTCTACTTGAAAGCTGAAGCAGGAGGGAGCATGGCATCAAATACTGTAGTGATTTAAAGGAATAAACCAGTAAAATCTCATGATAAATATTAACCATTACTGAAGTTATTGTAGGGTTTTACTAATTTGGCATCAGGAGTTCTAGTTTCATGTTCATCTGCATTGCCCTTTGTAGCTTGGTCTCTCTGCAATCTCAACTTGACACTGCCATCAGGTAAGTTCCCTGTAGCTACATTGGATCACTCAGGAAATAATGGATGTTTAATGGATGCATAAAAATTGTTTACTTGTGCCCCTATTCAAAGTTCTTCAGTAGTCTACTGACTCCTTATTTAAAATGTTAATTCTGAAATTACATAATCACAGAATGGTTTGGGTTGGAAGTGACCTCAAAGATCATCTCATTCCAACCTCCCTACCATGGGCAGAGGCACCTTCCACCAGACCAGGTTGCTCAAAATCTCACCCATCCTGGCCTTGAACACTTCCAGTAACGGCGCATCCAAAACTTCTCTGGGTGATCTGTTCCAGTGCCTCACCTCCCTCTAAGAAAAGGATTTCTTCCTAGCATCTAATATAAACCTCTACTCTCTTATTTTTGGAGCCATTAACCCTTGCTCTGTCACTATTTGCCTGTGTAAAAAGTCACTCTCCTTATTTTTTTAAGCCCCCCCTAAGTACTGAAAGGCTGCAATGAGTTTTCTTTGGAGTCTTCTCAAAACTTAACAGCTGGTGGTATCCTGGATCTCATTGTATCAGCATTATGGAAGCAAGGACCATCACTAACTTCTGATCCATTTGATTTAAAAACTATTCTAAATTTAAATGTATACAGTGAATTACACCCATTCAGGACGAGCTGAGAAGACTGAAGGTATCTTTCCATGCATATGTGTCCAAATATAGATATTTAGAAAATTATGTAACATACAGCTTCCTGAATACAAACTGTGGGCTAACTAAAGTAAAATCTTGTCATCAGGGAGCTCCATTCATTATTTGAGACCATTACTCATGAGGAAAAAACCTATCAACAAAGAAACCTAGCTCAGGTCAGTAGCTAGAAAGAAGTACCTAGATAATTCTGCCAAAAACTCTCTTGGAGACCCTTATGCTAAACTGAGCAGTACCTTAAGAAATTATGTCTATCCCTGTCACAAAGACATTTAAGTAAGGATCAGAGGTATTCACAAGCTAGAGGAAAAGTAATTTAGCCTTTTTGAGGACTGCAATAGAACAAAAGACTGAGAGATTCTTGGAAAAAATCTATAAAATATTGGTTTCTGTTGATGCACACCTGTGATCATGATCTTTACTGGGGTTCAGCACAACCAAATTTAAGAGAGTATTTTTTACTGAATGCTCTAACTTCCTTCCTAAAATTTTTACTGCAGCGTAATGGCAGCCACATTTTCAAATCCTCACTGAAACTACTCATATCTCCTAAACATATCCCTCTTTCCTGTCTTCATCAGTATTAATTCATTTATAATCTTACAATGAAAGCAAGACGAGCTTGGACCATTATCTGGACATATCCCCGCAGCCATATTAGCTAAAGTACATCAATATTCCTTTGAACTGCTAGATTTTTTTTATAAAGTACATATTAAAAATAAAATAAGAAAAGATGTTGTGTAAAATTATCCCTATGAGGAGAAGAATAGTTGAAGTAATTTAAATAATAACACCTACAACATCATCCACAGTAGTCAAGGAAATTTTTTTGTGTATATATGTAAATATGTAAGTATGTAAGGACATGTAGATGAAACAGTGTTTGAATTAATCATAGAAATTGAAACTGAAAAGACCATTATTAAAGTGTGATTATTTGACAGGAAAACATATAATCTTGTTTGAGGCACAAGAAGACCAGGACAGTGTATACTGGACAAACCATTGCTATTGTATTAACAAGACTTCAGGCCTGTTAAACATAAATTTTTGCCAAGTCTAGCATAACACACAGGAAAACTTTATTAACCTATAGTCATTAAGATGAATCCTGAGGGTCAGATTTACAACTTTCTCATTTTTTGAATCTTTTCTAGTACTTTCACATGACTTGATATGATCTTCAAAATAGAATGTTGCTGCAAATGCTGTTGCAGTTACAAAGGAAACTTTTCTAAACCCAATGAGTTTCCTACATTATGGAGGACACAAGGTGCTTGAAGAGTAACCCGTTGCTGGGGGTTTTTTTTTACATCTTTTATTCTCTAGAGAATTAAGCTTTTGACAGATAGTCCTGAAATCTCTATTTATACCCAATATAAGGCAGTTAAAAGAAGAAAAAATGAGCTTCATTATATGAGTTACGACACCAGTTAATAGGAAAACAGATATAAAAAAAAAGAAAACCTGCACCAAAAAAAATATCTTATTAGCTGACTTGATTTCCATTTGCCATCTGCATCTCATTTAGGACTGATCACAAGACAAATTCGTAGCTTCTTAATGCTGAGTCACGTTCCCTGGGTAAGCTATATCCTGCAGGCTTTGTGTCTCTGAACAGGAATTAATTACATGGAACAAAGCCCTTCCATACGAATGCCTCTACTCACTAGGAATGTCATAAAAAATAAAGAATTTGAACTTCTAGGAACTTTCTGTAATTCAGAGTCTCAGTAATTGAGGCACTAGAATACCCTAAAATTCCTGCTTATCAAAACTGTCTGAGAATACATTTCCCTTTAGCACACAAAAACGAGTCGTAGACATTCCCTCCATGCTGTGTGTACCACAAAGAGTTGTTAACTACCTTGTCAGTAGAGAATTAATGCAATATAAGTGTGTCCCTTCCCAACAGACAGGTTGGTGGGGTTCAGTCAGACTCCCTTCTTAGCTTGTATCACAGTATGTGTAAAAAATTTTCTACTAGGTTTATTCATTAAACAAATATTTTGGTGGAGAAAAATATTTTAATATTCATTTTGGCTATTTAAAATAAAAATGGTGGGTATGAAGAGAAAGGATTTGCTACTTCTCACTGCCCTTTGTCAAAGTGTCACAAACCTATGTAAACAAACACATTTATTCAAAGGTACTTTTGAGTCCCTCTTACTATACTAAGTCAATAGGCATTAGTTTTGTATAACACATACATATTAAGGGAAGATTAAACTTGTAAGAGAGGCTTCAAATAGTGCTACTTTGTACTTTGGTGCAGGTACTTTGATGGATGTTGCAAAGCATTAAAATGATCCTTGTCAACTGCCAGGAGAATAAAAAAAATGAAACTACTCCCTTCCCATCTACTTCTCCCACAAGAACATTGATATCACCTGGATATACAGAACCAGTTGCCACTACACATAATCTACAGAGTAGCCTGAAGAGAATGTTAAACACCCAGCTGAGAGTAATAGCCTATTTTTTATTTTTTTTTGTCTTTAAAATCTCTTTCATGTCCATTATTTGAATATGATCCTGCATTTTCTGAACAATGTTCCCTGATTTCTTTCCAGGTAGGCAAAAGGGGGTGGGAAACCTACTCTGGTCAGCTGCCTACTCAGCAACAGGATTGGGATTACATTTTTTGTCATCATTGTTCACATTTACAGTGGTTTAAAGATTTGCTCATAACCACAGCAGATGCTTCTCTAAGCAGCAGTAAAATCAATGTGATGTAGTTAATCCTGACATTCATTCTGACACTCACATGATTTGTGATTGTGAAGATTATACACACTGTGGAAAATAAACACAACAGAAGGAATCCCATTTACAAGTATTTTCTGCAACTGTAATCTTACTAGCCTCTTACACCTCTTTGATGAACTGTGGATACCTTCTGAAAAGCACCCTTCAATCACATTATAAGTAACCCTTAAGCATATTTTCAAGTCAGTTTTAAGATATCTTAAAATAATATATATACATTGTCTGCTGTTTTAATCCCTCAAACGCAGTAGAATATTTCATTACTAAAAATATTATTAAAAAGTATCATCCTTTTTTTCTTGGTAACATTTAAGCCTTGGGATATTATAGCCCATTGTAAGTGATAAACCTAAAATACCATCTTCAGGGCATATTATAGAAATTTTAGTTGCCTTTGTGTGACCAAATTTCATTTTAAGTTGTGCATTTTTACCTATGCAGTACTAATAAAAATCCTCTATGTTTTTTCTTACTGATATTCTTATATTAAGGACATCTCATTCAGAGGGCATGAAGCTTATGTGAAGCTCAAGTCAGGCAGATGTTTTATAGCTGCAATAATGGAATGTAAACAACTATCCAAATACAACCCTATTCATACTAGTCCTTCTGCCAGAGGGAAAAAAAAAAAGGCATAGGACAGTAGGGTTAAAAGACCAATAATTTACATTCTCTTGGGGATTGCAGCCATTGTTCTACATGCTTATAGATGGTCATCATTGCCAACAGCAATTAAATAGACAATGTGTATCTGTTCATTCCAGAACCAAGACACATGTTTAAAAGGCACCATTTCAGCTGTCTGAAAGATAAAGTCAGAACATATGGAGCACCAAAGAATCTGAATAGCAAGTGCAGGTGAGATCTGTGTTTATCCAACAAAGACAAGCCTGAAGTTTAGCACTGGGAAAGAGCTTAGGATATTTGAAGATGAAGAATCGTGTCAGAAAGTAAAGAAAGAAATAAGGAAGCAGTAGAATACTGGTAGAATAGTAGAGCTATTGTTTATTAATTGGCTGTCAAGAAATGTTTGTCTTCCAGGCCATTGTCTGTTATATCAAATACAGAGAAAAGGATCATTATTATGAGACAAGTGACAGCAAGTTTTGTTTTTGTTTTATTTTATTTTGAGTTTTTTTGTTTGCTTGCTTGTTTTCTGGTTTAGTCACTTTTTAATTCCCAGGCCTCATTTTCTACTTTTAATGCTTTCTACCCAAAGACTTTTCTAGTTGCATCATGGAAGAGATTCTTCCTCCTCTTACTGGAAGAAATCTTGAGAGGAAACTTTCAGTGTGCAAGTCTTGGCACTTTTGACATTGTAAAGCCCACCTGCAGCAAAATCTCATACTGGGTAAAAACAAACTGCCTGGAGAACATCTGCAGCCTAAGCCACTGTGGAGTTTGACAGGGATGTCAACTGCCTTTATCAGCAAAAATGTCAGGCAAAGGAAATACCTAATACAAGGCAGATTCTTCAAGAAGGTAAGTGTAAAACAACCAGACTGAGAAAGCAGAACAATATGCTGACAAAATTAACATATTTTGCCAACTTCCCTTTGGTTCTTGCTCAGGGTTCCCTGACTGCAGGAACCCCCTGCTCAGCTCATTCTACTCCCTGACCCCAAGAACTTCCCATGGCCACTGTTGCTGCCCTTGCTGTCAATGCTTGTCTTGCTGGCTGGTTGAGGTTTATGATTTTTCAGTTCCTGGAATGCGTGTTTTAAAAACCAAAAGCCCTTATGGCAAAGCTGATATTCCCTGAACTCATTCCTGTCCACTAGCAAAGAACCCCACTGACTATAGTTAGAACCTACAGACTTAAAAGCAGTTCTATGAAGTCTATTAGAAATCTGAATGAAATATTTCCTCATTTTACTTCTGAAGTGGCAGATTATTTATAGATTACACAAGTCACAAATTTCTTCTCTCTCAGTATGCAGCCTATTTGTTGAGAAACTGAAAATATTGAATTTTCTTAATTAATTATAGAAATTATAAACAGAGTCAGCTGATGGTTGCTGTGCAACGTATTGGAAGGCAACTTTCAGTGCTTGCTATGAAAGGTTTTTATATCTCCTCAGTCCTACTAGAATGATGCAACTACATACCATAGATTTTTTTCCTGTACATTCAAACTGCTCTCTTCGGTAGCAACTGGATTCCAGATATTCAGGATTTAACTTGGGTAAAAGAAAAGAGCTCTTTCGAGAGTGTTACAAACATTGGCTATGCTGCACATTTCTCTCACTTTTCTCCCTCGGTGCAGGGAGATGTTAATTCCAAGAAAAGAAACTGAAATGAAGGAGGGAGTTAGGAGCGTCCAAATCTGGGGCACAGTTTCTGCCTGGGTATTTCATTATATAACAAGCCGATGGTATTTGTTATATATTAATGATATTTGTTATTGTATTAACAACCATTACTAAAATATTGAAATAGCATCTCAAAAGAATTCTTAATCATAGGCTAGGAATCTACATTGAGAAATATACTTTAGAAATTCAAAATCAGCTTTTTCAGTGTTATGCTATGAACCATAAACTCATCTGGCAGTAACAATCATAAATTAAGGTGACACAAAAAAATAATGATACTGATGATGAAGATTTTTGAGTTCATAAATTAATTCTACTCACTGTTTCACAAAGTTGCAGTTTACATCTGGGCAAAACAGTCAAGAAACACAGAAAAGTTGAAGAGATAGAAGGAAAACAGCATTAGCAAGAGACTCTTGGCTTTTTTTTGGAGTCCAGCCTCACCTGACAAGAAAGAGTTAGCCCTGTTAAATTTTTTTATGGAGTACAATCCCTACAAAGTCCTAGTTACGTCTTGTTTCTATTTAGCATCAAACCTTTTTTAGTTCATTACACTCATACATATTACAGGTCTCATCAAAAACAGCATTCAAGATGATTTATAACTAGTAGTTAATAAAACAAGTAATCCACAGAAATATGTATGTACACTTAATTCTGACTAAGGTCTACTTCATATGTGACTCTGGAATCTGAGAATTCCTGCACATTAGTCACCTGATTTGGAAGGGTCTGTTGGGATATCTAATCTCAAAAAAAAAAAAAAGCTCAGTATTAAAGGAACAGCTCAGATGACACAGGAAAACATAGATCACTAATATTTTTTATGTTACGTAAGTGCCTGTGTGCTTGTAAATTTACAAAAATATGTACGTGTATATCTATTTGAACTGGATATATGATTGAGAATACCCACATGACATTAAAAGCATCATATGATAGCAATTTACACAATTGTTGTTATACTAGTGTATAGTGTTGTTATACTAAGCTAAGATTAGTCTTAAGCAAATTCCAATTGTTTTTTTGAGGAATGGGCATATGTAAGCAAGATAAATGAATCAACTCTACTTCTGCCCTAAGGATATCTCACAATAATTCAGTTACAGTTTTGGAACCTGCTAATAATCTTAGCTAAGACATCAAAAGTGTTTAAAATACCTTTTTCTTTTTTCTTTAACACATTTATACACTTTGGAGTGTACATGGCTTGTAGGATATTATTGTGACAGCTGCAAACAAGTTGCATCATGGCAGACACAGCAGGAATCCTACCACTAGAAGGCACAGGAGGAGCCACATCACAAAACTCATGTTTCTGAAGCTCTGAAGCTGGTAGTGTGTTTGAGTGCTCCAGTGTATAGGGCTCAGGCTGGTCACTCAGGTTGACAGAAATACTTGATCAACAGAGGGAGGGGACTTGGTATGATAGAAGGGAAATATGGAAGTGCTGGGGAAAAGAAAGAAAAAAAGGGGGATATCAGATACTATCACACTCACGTGAAAAAGGTGATATTTTAGATTGCTTATATTCCTCTCACTACGCTAATCATCAACGCATTATGCGTTTGAGAATGCAATTTCATTGTTGTATAAAAGATACCTTGCCTGTGAAATCATGTTTTTCCCCTGTGCAATTACAAAACATGCATATTTTTGTGCTTAGCAAGGTTGAAGATTTTTGCTGACCTTGGTTGCCCTTGGTGCTGTCTAGGAAAGAAGATAATCATATTACTAAGCAAGACAAGTCAATATATGTCAGCTAAGCCAGTTTTAAAATAGAGACAAATAAAAAAACTTTATTGCTCTTCTTAGCTGATCAATAATGTGGAAAGTCTGACATGCTTGGTTAACAGAATAATGGCAGAATCAGATTCTTGTTAGCATATTATAGGTCTTACCTGCAAACAGAAATAGAAGTATGATAATCCTTGTCAAGTGCTCAGTCTAGAGGAAGCAGAGCAGGAATTCTATGATACCCTTTCTACACTAACACAGACTTAATAGTACCACATAGGCAGCTTGTGATTAAACAGAGGAATAAACACTCCTCAGTTGAGTGCTGGTAGTTTTTTTCAGAAGTGATTACTTATGAAAAAAAACAAATCTTGACAGTCAATTAAAAAAGTTACTATGAAACAGTTTATTTTGAGCAAGCTCTGACAATTGCTTAAAAGCCACTACTTTTCCTCTAAATAGTGAATTGTAATCATAAGGCAATATTAAGCAGATAAACACTTGAGGCATATTACAAATGCTCCTTTTACATAAACTGAAAAAGCTTATCAAGCTTTTTGGTAATTGGTAACTACTGAAGGGGAAAAAAAAGAATGCTGATGAAGCAGCTAACATTGATTTAGACAATCAGACTGAACCTTACGTGTTCAATATGGACTTTTATTCTTTCACACTCCTCCCTGACACAAACATAATTTTACAAAAGTGGAGACCAACCCAAACTAGAATGTTTAAAAGCAGTTTTGGTAACATACATCCTGCTGACATACATACAAATCTTCAGCTGGAAGGAACACTACACTCTGCAGTGTTTTGCCCAGTGTCCAATTTTCCAGTATAGTTAACTCCAAAATATATGTATACTATGATGAGATAATTAACTCATTTTTAATGCAGCTGTCTCTTACACTTCTTCAGCTACCCTACCTAAGACTGCACAGCTCTTCTTTCATTTGTAAATCTATTCAGCTGTGTGATGAACCAGCCATAATTTCAACAACTGTTCTCTCAATAAGCTCTATCCCTCTGGGATAAACATGATGAATTCTTTTCTTGTACTAGCTAAGAGAGGATGAAAACTGTAAGAAAGACATCTCTAAAGGACACGCTGACCAATAACCACAAAATGGAGTCCTGTGCAACCTTGATGTGTTTAAGACAAAATTGACCTGCAATTGGAACAAGATGTCCCTAAAGAGTCAAGTGCAGGAAAGCAGTAACTGGTATTACAGAAGTTTGAGATCTGCAAAGAAAGCAAAGGGAAAAGTAACTAAAGCTGACCAAGGAAGGTAATGGGTATGTGCCATACAGGACCTGCTGCTGGAACAGCTGCTGAGAACTGTTTACCTGGGAAAGACTGGAGAAAGAAAAACTTTCAGGTGAATTGTCCTCACTAGAAACTATTAAACTACTGCTCATTATTTGAATGAAACTTGGAAATTGCCACATTTTAAAGTCCTTACAATTATTTTTTTTTTTTCATTTAACTCTACCTTCTTATTCAGCATTAAAATCCTCAGCACTAAAACCTATCCACCAGATTTTTACAGACCACGATGGGCTGCACAGCTTGCCTGGATATTTGGAATGAACCCAAACATTTGAATATATAGCCCTGCATTTATAAAGAATTGTGTGTGCATGGATCCTAAACATCCTGACCAAAAGGGACCCACCCCTGAGCAGTTAATATGACCAAAGAGAGTCACAGAATCATGGTATTGCTAAGGTTGGAAGGGACCTCTAAGATCATTGAGTCCAACTGTTAATGTAGCACTGCTGTGTCCACCATTAAACCCTGTCCCTAAACACCACATTCACACACTTTTTCAACACTTCCAGGGAAGGTGATTCCACCTCCCTTGACAGCCTGTCCACTCCAATACCTGTCCACTCCTTCAGTGAAGAAACTTTTCTTAATATCCAGTTTAAACCTCCTCTGGCATAACTTTAGGCCATTTCCTCTTATCCTGTCACCTGTTACCTGGGAGAAGAGACCCAACCTGAGCTCTCTATAACCTCATTTCAGGAAGTTGAAGAGAGTAGTAGGATCGCCCCAAGCCTCCTTTTCTCCAGGCTAATCCTTCTCCTAGTCCTGCTGGCCTCACTATTCCCGACATAAGCCAGGATGCCACTGGCCTTCTTGGCCACCTGGGCACACTACCAGCTCATGTTCAGCTGGCTGTCAACCAGCACCCCAGATCCTTTTTCCTCCAAGCAGCTTTCCAGTCCCTCTCTCCCAACCCTGTGGCGTTGCCTGTGGCTGTTGTGACCTGAGGGCAGGACTTGACGTCTTGCCTTATTGAACCTCACCCAGCTGGCCTTGGCTCATCGATCCAGCCTGTCCAGATCCCACTGCAGAGCCTTTTGACCTTCCAGCAGACCCACACTCCCATCCACCTTTGTGTCGTCTGACAGTTTCCATGGGTCCCTTTCAAGAAAAGCTGTTTTATTCTTCTCTCGTGTAAACATGCACACACATATAGTGGTAAAGGCAAAATCTTTGTCTTTCAGAATTTACAAGGTGCACATGTGTGGAAGTTTCAGACATCTGTAAGACCAGGTCCAGTATTTTGAGTCAGATCTCTATCCTTTTAGGAGAGTTTGAGGTTTTTCTTTCCCCAGTGACGAATGTATTAAATGGAGTATCTCGTCATTTACATGCCTAAATTCATGTCATCTGCAACTGGAAAAAATCCTGATCTGCTAGTTATGTCTTTTTGTACTGTTCAATTTGGGCAAATATTGGTAAATATTTGGTAAATAACCTGCCATCAGCACGTGCCTCTTAATCAAAATTACGTGCAACCTTGTTTAAACACCATTTAATTGTTATCTCTGAAAAATCTGTATTGTAAAGAGTCATCTACACTGAAAAATGAGCATCAAAGAAAAACGAAAAATACCCCTCCTGAGAAACACAGGAAAACAGACTTTGATGGTACAGCAGGTACATAAATGTGTCATTCAATCTGTCCTAATGCTGGTCACACTGTAAGTGGGTAGATTTGCAGATATGACAGAACTAGGGATGAGAGCATATTGAACAATCAGGGATGCAACTTACACAGGTCTTTCCAACTCCTAAATCCCAATCAAAAGAGCTAATGAGATATGGAAAAAAGAAATTCTAGGATTTGGAAATGCACCATAGAGTACTGAAGAAAAAAGAAATTCTAGGATTTGGAAATGCACCCTACAGTACTGAAGTCTGTCTTTCTGAGGTGAGATGTGTGTTTAAGGATAGTAAGTCTGTGAATCTCAGCCTGAGTAAAGCTCTAATCAGTAATATGGAGAAATGCTACTTTATGGAGAAATGCAAGAGTACTTATAAAGGCTGCCTGTGTACCTGCTTTACTTTGTCTTTTGACATAAAAGCTGTAGAATTACTCATTATGCATGAAAGACTCACATTCCATTGTGCTGTCCAGGATCTATAAGGCTTGGTCAGACTGACCACTATGCTGCAGGTTTTGTAAACTGTCAGGTTGGGACTCAAGTGCTGAGTCTTTCGGATAGTCACTCACACTCTTAAAATAACCTTCTTTCATCATGTAGGGCTTCCCAAATTGAAAAATCCAGAAATTCTTCTGTAATAATTCTATTAGATATTTCTGTGAATGCAGTACTTTTTGCTTAACTGAAGGGTCCAGGAGAAGAAATGAAGATTAAATAAAGCAATCAGAAGCTGAAATCCTATTATGAATCCTATGTAGGTATAAGAACCAGAGTTTTGTGTATGTCCAGTAGATTTCTCCTGCTGTAGCTTAGAACTGAATTTCAGCAGGACAGCTCTCATCAGTATACAAACAGTGCAGCTGCATCTGTTTCAGAGAACTTTACACAGAGAATAAAGTACATTTTAAAATAATTTTTGAGCATTAAAAGACAATCCTCCAGCTATTACTGATTAACTGTGCAACTTCTATTAATAGTTTTGAGTGGGGAATTTGGCAAATGGTCTTTATTTACTTTAGCATCCTAAGAGGATTTAAAGTAAATCTGAAATTACAGAAATGCTGTCAGCAGAGAAATGCACACCAGAGGAGAATTCAGTGATCTGCTTAAAACCTAGTTTTAAATCCTTTTATTGTGCTTTTTTTTTTCCTCCTACTCTGACCAACAAGGATTTGAAACAGAACCAAGAAAATAGCATATGGATAAATGTAGGAATTCTGAGCTTACATCAAGGTGGCAGGAATTCCTTTGATCTACCCTCAGGAATTTGGGTTAAAAACAAAGTTTGTTCTTTATCCTGCACCCCACTTATACAAAGTGTTTGCATTCCATTTGTTCCTTTGTGCCTTTTCTCACTTTTGCCATTTTTCTTGTTGCCGCCTTTTCTTCGGGAGAATGCAGCTGCACTGGCTCCTCTGCTACTTCCCATTAATGAAGATACAATGTTTTGGTCAGTCCAGCATTATCTTATAAATCTTAGTTTGATTTTTGTGACAGAGTGTAGATTGTCTCCGAGCAGAACGCCAGGAATGCCTCCATCCACTGCCAAATGGAGGTCAGAGCTGTCTCTTTTCATTGAGGCCAAGAAAGGAGTAGCAGCTCAGAGGTGAAGCACATTTCTTGAAAAGAACTGAGAGACACATGGTTATAATTCTTCATCTAGGTGATGTTAACAAGCCTAAGGATTGCCTAAAGAGCCTAAAAAATCAGAAAAATTGGTTCGGGGAAAGAAAACTTTGAATTACTTACGTAGAGTTTTAAAAATTCACTAGTTTTTAATCCATTACTGTACGAGAATTTAGTCAGGGGAACAAAAGTACAGTAATAAAAAAAAGGATTGGCATTTCTGGGGTTAAAGAAAATTTTACGATGGTGACCGTCATTTAAATATTTTATAATTAGCTTTTATTTGCAGCTGCTTCATGTGATACAGAAAATGTATTGCACAAATTAACAAAGAACACTGATTTGACTGATATTACTTAAGAGAACAGCTCATATTTGTTTTAAAAAATTACCTGTGTTTTACATGGTAATCCCAACTAAACATTAATTTATTTGCTAAGAATGAGGGGGGCGGGGGAAAGAACAATAGTAAAAATAGGGCAAATGTCCTTTCCTCAGACAAAATCAGGTAATTTCAGCTTGGTTCAAGTGTCTTCACCAGACAGTTAAACGAAACCACTTTATTTTGTCTGGGAAACATTAGGGAATACTCACATTTTTCATTGTCAGCCAAAGGAAGATGGCAGCACCCTAAATCACCACAGCATTCCATACACTCTCTGGTTAAAAGCTTTTTTGAGCTGCAAAAATCTGTGTGGAAGTTTCAGTCATCTGCTAAGACCAGGTCCAGTATTTTGAGTCAGGTCTGTATCCTTGTAGGAGAGTTTGAGGTTTTGCTTTCTCCAGCAATCAGTGCATTAAATGGAGTATTTTGTAATTTACATGTCTAAATTCATGTCATCTGCATCTGGAAAAAAGCCTGATTTACTAGTTATATCTTTTTGTACTGTTAAATTTGGGCAAATATTGGTAAATATTTGGTAAATAACCTGTCATCAGCACGTACCTCTTAATCAAAATTACGTGCAACCTTGTTTAAACACCATTTAATTGTTATCTCTGAAAAATCTGTATTGTAAAGAGTCATCTACACTGAAAAATGTGCATCAAAGAGAAACGAAAAATACCCTTCCTGAAAAACACAGGAAAACAGACTTTGATAGTACAGCAGACACATAAATGTGTCATTCAATCTGAGCTGTTCTGTTTTAGGATTAATAAGATCTTTTTATCAGTGGTTTTGAAACAAAAAAAAATCACCTTAAGCCTTCCATATAGGGCCAGAGTTCTCATGCTGCATGGTTAGGAAGCAGAGGCCACATCTATATAATATTAAATAGGAATTATTAAATAATCCAAAACTGGAGAATACTGACTTCTAAGTGGCTGAAAGTCTACAAAAAGATGAAATAATATGGAAAAAATATATTTTTCTGATGGAGGACAGCAAAGGAGTTTCCTAGGAAAAGAAAACTGCCTGGAAATGGCTGTGTCTTAAGTTATTTTTACTTTAACCTTCAGGAAAGAGAGCTTGGCCTTGATTCTGTCTGACTTTAAGGGAAGCAAAAATACAAAGATTTATTTCGTGCTAACCTTAAGACAAGGAGCTTCGGAAAATCCTTTTTGCTGACTTTGAAATGAAAAAAATCTTAAAGAAGGGATAGTTTGACACCAGAGATGAGGACAGTGCTATGGGAATAGGTTTGTTTTAAGTTCTGAATAGACTATTAAATTTCCCTCTGAGGCTGCAAAATAAAATTTTGGTTTTATGTTGTTTTCTTCATTTGCTTTAGTTCTCTTTGGCTGGCAGACCATCTGTTCTCAATGTCTGTATCCTTTACACTGTGGATTTGTATGCTAAGAACTTCTTTCTTTACACAGTGTCTGCTGCAATTTCATGTTTACTATTTGTACTAAACTGATATTCTACCAACAAAGAAATTGAAAACATGGCTGGTAATTCTACACATATATAATTAAAAATTACCTTTTGTGATGAGAAATCCATTTTCCATTCCTTTGTTTTGCTTTCACATCATCTTCTGTACAACAATTTAACAGAAGACTGTGTTTGTACAAAGCCTCCAAAAAAAAAAAAAGCACCACCATACTGCACAGTGAAAGAAGTGTCAGCGTGGATCTTCATGCAATATGCATTTACAGACTTTCTCTGTGTAAATTAAGCAAAGTATTTCAAAACATATATGAAAAAACTATATTTGCTTAGAAAAAGAATGGTTCTAGTCAGCTCATATCAACCAGACACTGTCATAGCCTTCTGCTCCCAAAGGTAAAAAAAAAAGAGTGGAGAAAATTTTAAGGGAAACCAAGCAGGGGCACAACAGCTGCAGGTAGACCTCATGAAGCACCTAGAGCTAGGTGTTTGTATCAGGTTGATAACATTACACTGTAGAAAAAGTACATAAAAAACCCCACACTTATCAAAATCTCTTAAACATCCATGTCAGCATCCTGCTTGGCTGATTCTCTGCTTTAATCTTCCTTTGTAATCAACCAGGAAAATCATTATCTGCCTTATTTTTTAGGAGTTGTGTGAACTTGTCCTTCTAACTTTGAACCCACTAAAATTTCTGAGGTTTAAAATACAAACCTACAGACAACTGTTTTAAAAAAATTATGAGGCCTATGCTCATCTAGAAGAAAAATATTCCTTTGTTGATACTTTAGCTAAATAAATGACTTCAGAGTCTTTGGAACAGAAGACTGTTATATTGCTTTTCCTGGCAAAGTTTTTCAGCACATAATGAATGGAGCTAGAGGAATAAAATTTGTAAGGAACACCTCTTTAAGTGAGTTAAGTAAATGAAGAAGAGCAGTCTGCTCAATAATGCCACCAGCTGATATTAACATAGTGAAACATCTAAATGATTCAGACTAATACATACAGCAAGCTTTTTGTCATGGTTTAACCCCAGAGAGCAGCTAAGACCAATGGAGCCACTCACTCACTTACTCACTCACTCATCCTCCCTGTGGTGTGACGGGGAAAAGAACTGGATGGGGTAAAAGTAAGAAAACTTGTGGGTTTATGTAAAGACAGATCAGTAGGTAAAGTAAAAGTTGTGCACAGAAGCAAAGCAACACAAGGAATTACTTCACCACTTCCCATGGACAGAGAGGTGTTCAGCCACCTCTAGAAAACCAGGGCTCCATCACTTGTAATGGTGACTTGAGATGCCATCATTCAAATTCTCCCCTCTATCTTATACCTCTTTAGTCAACCAGAGACAGCTTTCCAAATTTTTCCCTCCCAGCTAGTTTCCTTCCCTCAGCCTACTTGCTGGTGGGGCAGCATGAGGAGCAGAAAAGACCTTGATTCTGTCTAGGCAGTGCTCAGCAAAAATGAAAGCATCCCTATATTATCAGCAGAAATCCAAAACACAGGTCCCTACTAGTGACTGTTGAAGAAAATGCACTTTATCACTACCAAAACCATCACAGATACTTTACTGTGCTATTTAGACAACTACATTTAAGTATCTTAATAATCAAATTTGATTGTGTCTGTTTTACTCTAATGCACTCACAGATTTGGAAACAGAAAAGAAATGTTTTGTATTCTCAAGTATTTTTCCTTAAAATTAGAAAAATATTGAAACACCTTATTAGTTTGCTCTATTAATTCCAGATTCTTAATATTTTAGGATGAAATTTGTTTTCATCTATCTGTTTCATCTATTTGTTTTCTATCTTTTTCTTGAACTTTTTTTTCATCATCCACATGGTAACTAATTAAGGATTTCTGTCATATAAATGACCACTATCTTGGATAGAATTATAAATGCGTTCTGGAAATTCACAGAAGGATGTTAGGAGAAACACTGTAATAAAAAAAAAAATTATTAGAATTGTAACATAATAATTTTATCATGACTAGATTTTGCTAGATCTGGACTAGTCAACAGCTATTGTTAAAACAGTGGCTATCAGCTCATACAATTTGAGATAATGGGATAACATTTCTAAAGTCACAACTTCTGGAGTCATGTTGTGCTAAGAGAAAAAAATCCCTTCCCAGTCATAACCAAACATTAAAAATATGTATCTAGAGATCAACAAAAATATGAACACTGAAGATAAATAAGAAGAAATTATTGTTTAACTCTTAGTATAGAATAAAATTAAAAGAAAGAATTCATGTTGTTAAATCATGAGATATACACTAGGCTTGGCAACACGAGTCTTAAATATAATATCTGTTTATTTTAATACTCCATCTCTGACAGTGGATCATATCAGGCTTTAATTACATTTTTATCTCTTTAAGGAAGGAATGTTTAGGAATCATGTACACTAAGGACAATTTTATGATAAAGTGAGTCCAAGATATTGCCTGAACATAAAGCGAATTAACAACAGAGGGCTACGACCCTGACATGTTAGTAGTGTTCCAGTTTGGCCACAGCTGACAACTGAGTACCATGCAGATGTTCACTCACTCCCTGCCCTGTTGGGACAGACAGGAGAACTGGAAGCAGGTAAAAGTTGTGTGTTGATAAGTGAGAGAAAAATAAAACTCAAGAAAAAACTCAAACTCATCACTTTCTGACCAATACCCAGCCCACACCCCAGCAGGAACTGGCCCCTCCCAGACAACTGCCCTCAGTTTATATATACATGATGTTCTACAGTGTGGAATATCCCTCTGGTCAGTTCAGGTCAGCTGTCCTGACTATGCTGCCTCCTGACATCTTGTTCAACTCCTCACCCTCAGAATGTGGGAAACTGAAAAGCCCTCGACTTAGAACAAGCAGTACTTAGCAGCAACTAAAACATCTGTGTGTTATCATCATATTGTCATACTAAATCCAAAACCTGGCACTGTATCTGTTACTAAGAAGAAAATTAACTCTTTCACAGACAAAACCAGAACAGCCCCAACTACATAAATTTACAATTAAAACAAAACATTATTCAGCTAGGACATGGAAAAAATCTTTTGTCACATGACATGGGTGCCCTGGGAAGTTGCACATAGAAGTAGTGGGATCAGTCTGATCTCCTAATCCGGATGCCATGAACCCATGTTAGCAGTACAGTCCTGTTGTTTATTCTTTCTGGACTTGCTCACCAGACACTCTCATCCATAGTCCATTCACACCAATCTTAATGTTTCTGTTAAAATTCTGTGTGTTCTCTCCAAGTCTAAAAACAATTCTTTAGAACACATCCAGTCTGTGGATATGACAAGGTAAAAGGAGTCTTGCCATGCCCCATTCAGACACTATAAAATGCCTAATGTGCCCACAACATGCATACACAGTGTGCTAACTTTGGAGCAGCTCTTGTCCCTCAAAAGGAACAGCACCTCTCAGTTTAACAGTGTCATCAGACTTACTTCTTGCCTCCGAATCATTGATTAAAATACAGAACCAAACTGGCCTTAGGAATGAGCCCTGAGGAACACCTCTAGTGACTGCTCCCCAGCCAGATGTAGCCCCAGGCACTACAACCCTTGGAGCCTTGCCATTAAACCAGTTCTTCACACAGACACCATGCACCTGCTCCTTTCACAGCTGGACAGCTTCTCTGAAATGCTGCTGTGAGGGACAGTATCAAAAGCCTTGCTAAAATCCAGAAAAAAGTTACATCCACTGCCTTTCCTTCACCCACTAGATGAGTGGCCTTACCACAGGGTATCATATGAGTTATTCAGAAATATCCCTCTGTGAACCCATGATGACTGTGCCTGACAAATGCATTGTCCTTGAACTGTCTTTCAGTATGATCTTCTCCATCCTTTTTCCAGGTGCTGAGATTAGACTAACAGGTCTGTAGTTTCCTGGGTCTTCCCAGGAATAACACTGGCCTGCTTCCAGTCAGCAGGGACCTCTCCAGACACCCAGACCTCTGGTACATGATTGAGAGGGATCCTGCCATCACATCCACCAATTCCTCTGGGATGAATCCCACTAGGCCCCATGGACTTATGAACATTCACCTGGTCCCTGACAATTTTAGTGTCCACAAGTGGAAAGCCACTGTTCTTGCAGTTGTAGTCTTCTAACTCAGGTGACCAGGCAGCCGAGGGTCTACCACTATTATTAAAGACTGTGGAAAAAAGAAATATTAAGTGTCTCCACTTTTTCTGCATCCCTGTTATATTTTCAAAATTTTTCTAGGGAATTTTCCACACCAAGGCATGGCTGGACATGGGGGAAAAGCAAGCCTCTGCTAGGAATATATGGGCATCAAAACTTCATTGTTTTTTAGCTCAGATTCTAATGGCCCCCCTGTTGAAAAGCTAATGGCTTTCTCTGCCTGTATCTCATACTGCATGGATTGATGCATACACATTTCAAATGTGTTCCTAAACCTTCAGTTTTCCTTGGGTCTCCTCATGCTATTAACATACTTTAAAATCTTTTCTTGCTGTTTGGAACAACACTGTCGAGCTCTAGCTGAGCTTTGATCTTTTCTATGGTCTGCCAGCGAAGTCCAGTCGTGCTTCTGTAGATCATACAATTTCTTTTTCCTCACAAGTCCCAAGAGCAGTTCCCTGTTGATCCAAACTAGTCTCCCTCTTGTTTGACTTGTGACAAAATGGGATGTCCATTTCGTTGTGTCACACGTTTAAAAGCTTCTCCTGTGCTTTTAAATAGTGATTATTCAAAATTGACCAGTACTCGTTGACCTTTAACCCTCAAAAGCAGATTCCCAGGACTGGAATTCCCAGGAGACACTGCTAAATACCTGAACTGGTTAAAGTTAACTCTCGTGAAACCCTGTGTAGAAACTCTGATGACCTTTCATAATTAACCAAAAATTTTAAACTCAACCATTTCGTGATCACTGTGGCCAGTACATCACCTGTCTCTCCTGAGTCCTTCTCTCTTTATAATAACAAGTCTAGGAGGGCATCTTTCACTGAGTACTTGTGACAGGGAATCACTTTCAACATACTTTTAGAATTTCCTGGAGCTGTTTGTCACAGCAGAATGGTATTCTCAGCTGATATCTGCCTCATCTGTCCCATAAGGACAAGGGCTACCAATCCAGAGACTTCTTCCTAATTGCCTATAAAATATTTCATCACTGTTAACATCCTGGCCTGGTGACTGGCAGTAGACACCCACAGAGACATTTCCTCTGTTTTCCATCCCTCTAATCCTCAACCCAAGCTTTTTTCCTCCAATTTTAAGGGCTGTATAGTTAAACCTCTCCTTGCAATGCAACGTTTGCACCTTGCCTGCACAGCCTGTCCCTCCTGAACTACCTACAGCCTTCCAGCACTCCAGTGGTGGGACTCATTCCACCAAGTCTCACTGACACTAATGACATCACAGCACTGGGACATGACCAGTGCTTTCAGTTCATCCTGTTTGTTTCTCATGCTGCACGAATTGATGTACACACATTTCAGATGTGTTTCTAAACCTTCAGCGCTCCCTGGAGCAGCATAAATGTTCCCATTAGTATTGCCATCCTCAGGCAGTGTCATGCTATCCCCTGGATTACCTTCACCACTCCTCATGATGTACCCTTCTCCTGTTAATCCTAGGTTAAAGCCCACTCAAGAAATCTTGCCAACTGATGAGCAAGTAACTGTTTCCTCCATTTTGGATGTCCTGCCAGGTCCCATCATAACTTGTTTGTCTCAAAAACCCTTCCATTATTACTAAAAAACCCAATTTTTCTGCATGGCAAGTGCATATAGTCCTTTGTTATTCTTCAGTATGTTATCCTTGCTCCTGGTGCCTCTAGATGTTCTGCCCTTTTCCCACCATCCCAAAATCTCATTGGTGGAGACCTGTCTCCTTAGCTCCACTGATGCTTACAGCAATTGCACAATATCTCTGGTTGACAGCTTTCATTTTCAATCTTACTTGTGCTCAAACAAATCAGAACACATAAATGAACCTCAGAGATGCATAGTGATGTAAAGATAGAGGTTCAGGTTTCAAAGGGCTGAAATACTGGGTTTTAAATAATGTGTTAAGTCAGTGAGCTGTCAACATCTGCCCTGTTTGCATGGTTGTTTTTCTCTGCTGATAGAATGGATCCCTTCTCACATATTGTGTTAACATGGTCTTTGAAGAAAAACTAACATTTAACTGCTGGTTAAAATGTTTGTTTTACAAACATTAAAGAGATTAACAACAACCATTCAGCTTATTATTATTCCTTCACCCAGAGCAACTAGTTTGGTTTTGTTATTATTTAAGCTATAATTACACATTGTAAATTCTGTGTCTTCTTAGGGGGTTCAGATGATTTATTTGGTGGGTAAGGGAAATACAAATTAATAGTATATGTTGTTGTCAGCATCAAAACTTTAAAGCTATCAGGCTGGATTACTAAAAAACTATACCACTGTTGCATTATGTTCTGTAGTTAGTTACCATTCTGCACATGTTACATCAGTGTAAACGTGAAGTAGCCCCACAGATTGAGAAAGTACCAATTCCAAGCATACACAACATCTTTGGATTGCAAATCAGGTTATTCACTTAGACTAAGAAGTCATCTTAATGATGACTCAGGTTCAGCAAAATAAATTAATTATTTGAATGAAAACTCAATCTAGTCAAGCCATATATATTATCAAATTTATAGAGTAGTATGAAGAAAGAAATCAGGAATCACACTGTAGCTCAGTACTTTTTAGATGTCCCCTGAAGTGACGAAATGCATGCACTAACAGAGATCTCAAGACTGATAAAATACTTAAAAGAGTAGGCATAAGAGATTTTTTTATTGTGATTATTGCAATTAAGGGGAAACTACTGAATTCTAATGACAGAATCACAAAAGGCTTAAGAAAATGCAAATCCCACTTCAGCAAGGTCGTTATTCTACAAATCATATACTTAGCTCCTTATACATAAATTTTCCAGTTTATTTACAAGTTTTATAGATTTCCATAATCTCTTGATTAAAGGCAATTAGATCCATTCTTAACACTGTACATTCTTAAAACCATGTTCCTACAGAGAGCTGGTTGATGCCCAATCTATCCTGACTTTTCAGGATATATAGTTGCAAATAGATTTTGACGTGTAAAAAAAGTTAACAGTGGACAGACAAAACAAATGTACACTGATTATAACAGAGGTAAAGTTTGGTATGGAATAAAATCTAATCATGAGCACACTAGGAAGCGAATTAAATGACTGAAAGAAAGTTCCTGCAGTTTCACCATTAGTGAATTTTATAGATAACAGGTAAAATGTTCAATTATATGTGGGACTTTTTCATAACCTATTCAAGTAATATGGAAATGTTATGGGTATTTTTACTACCACTTACTTGAAAGTAGAAAACACAGCATGGGAAATGAAGACATAGAAACTATTGTTCCCTTTATTATGCTCACACTTTTGAGCAGAATCAAGTAGAAAGCATAAGATTTATGGCTAGAATAAACATAAGTAGATTGACATCCAGTAGAATATTCCTAACACATAGAGTGTTTCATCTACATCACATAGAATGACTATCACAAGTAAAATCTTTACAAAGCAGGTAACTAATACAGTTTTTCTAACAATGATTTGTTCTCGAGAGACTGTCGAACCACTTGGAAAGTTTTCGGGACTCAATTGCTTCAAAAAACCAGATTAAAATAAACTCAAAATACTTCTTCAATTAGTTAACTGTGGATAGAGTAATCTTATTTCAACTAACACTGAAAATCTTCATCCTTCTGACTTAGTCCCTACATTAGGATCAGAACTTGTATTCATGCTGTGCCCCAGAGAAAATAATTGTCTTCATGAATAAGACATCATCAAGTATTCCATGATCATTGGGAACTAGATTCTGTCTTAAGCTAGTCAACTGCCATGATAGATTGGCAAGGTTGGTTTTTATCCTGTTTCAAGCAGCTGGTATTCATAGGTACCCCTCTCCTTTGCTTTTTTGGCAGTTTGCATTCAGTACACTTTGCACATTGGTGCAAGGGGAATGTCTGCTCTGTCATGGGCTCATCCATGGCCACACCCTTTGAGGTGCTCCAGCATGATCTCATGCACAGCCACTGATGTCTCAAGGTGTACCTGGCACAGCACAGGCTTATATACAGACAGAGGTGTTTTGAGGTGTACCTTCTGCAGTGTAGGCTCATGCTTGGGCCAAAATCCCTTCGGAGGCACAGCTGCCACAGCACAGACATGACCACAGTCGCAGACACCTCAAGGCATTCCTGCTCTGCTACGGGCTCACTCACAGCCACAGACATTTTGGGGTGTCCTGCTCCCGTGTGAGCTCATACACATGTCCTAGTTAGAACAGCTGGGACCAGTTCAGCACTGGATGGGTGTAACCCAAAACTGTGTATTCTATAGCTTTCCATGCCATTTCCCAGAAACTGTTATCAACAGACCATTTACACCCTCTGCCCAGAGCAGCCCTGACTCCTCAGGTTATAAACTGGGTGTTAAGAGGCCTGTGAAATAGGAGGATGCTCCTGTCCTCACACCCATTGTGGAACTCCCCGTCCTGAGGGAGGTACTGGGCATTCCTGTCTGAAACAGAGGATATATAATCTTGGAGCCTTGGGACTTTTTTAACCAGTCGTGGGATCCAGAGAAGGACTGTGACCACCACTCTCAACCAGACTGAGACCATCACTCTTGACCAGACTGCAACAGCACCCTCACCAACAGTTTTTTTCCCTCTCCTTTTACTTTGGACTCAGGAGGGCCCAATGAACACCACTCTGTTCATTCCCCAGGGTGCTGGGTTATACATCTGGATTTTGTGGGTTAAAACCAATTGTTTGTCTGTATAATCGTACTTATTGTATTATTTTATTAAATTGTTATTCTGATTTATAATCTCTCTTTTGGGTTCATTTCCCCTGCCGGTTTTCCTTTAAACCAGCACACAGTCACTTTGACTGGAATTTCTATCCTATCCAGCACAGCAGCACAGAACCAGAAGAGATGCCCTGACCATCTGCCAGCCCAGGGGCACCTCCACTGCTGCTGTCACACTTTTCCTGGGCATAGCAGAGAAGGGTGTTCAGCAGCACAGTAGTGCAGCAAAAGTGAGCAGCAAAAGCAAAAAGCAGCCCCTAACGAGCACTAGACTGTAATATTCAGTAAGGCAACTGAGCCCTGTGGCGAGCACAGCAGCCTGCTGATCAAGAGCTAAACAGCACTAATAGCAGCTATGAATTCAATCTAGCACATTCCAATCAAACCTGTCATTATCTGGAACCCTTCAAGCCACATGTTGGGTTCCACAAAGGACTGTCCAAGCATAATGCCAGTCATCATGGTCGGGCTTTGTGAACGAAGATTTGGGGAGGGCTCTGCCCACGTTTGTTACAAACATGTTGGTGGCTGAAAAGGCCAATACGAGACAGACACGTCCGGTTGCAAAAGGCACAGCAGAAAGACTCCTTAGGTGGGAAATTCTGCAAGACACGATTCTTTCTGCGTTGTCTTTTCTCCTCAAGGGTGATCCTGCTGCCTTCTCAAAGGCATCAGCAGCGTTAGAGATGGGGTGTCTCCAGACCTCCTGATTGGAGGCCAGAGCAGACCAGTTCTGGTGATCAATATGGCCAAGGCTGAGATGTTGTTTCAGGCAGTCCTTGTATCTCCTCTTTGGGGCTCCTCTCTTGCAGCAGCCGGTGGCAAGTTCACCATAAAGCAGGATCTTAGGGAGGGGGTGGTTGGTCCTTCATCCTGGAGACGTGCCCTGCCCAGCACAGCTGTGTTCTCAGCAACATGGCCTCAATGCTTGGGACTGCTGCTTGTTCTAGAACAGATGGATTGGTCACATCATCTGACCAGTGGATGTTCAGGATTGTTCGGAGGCAGCGTTGATGGAAGCGTTCCAGGAGTCGCAGGTGGTGGCTGTAGATGACCCAGGATTCAGATCCATATGAGAGAGTAGACAGCACTATGGCTCTGTAAACACTGACCTTGGTACTTTTCTTCAGGTGTTTATTTCACCAAACTCTTTTATGAAGCTTTCTGAAGGCACTGTATGCCTTTGCTAACCTGTTGTCTGTCTCCCCATCAATCTCACCATCCGAGGAGATGAGGCTGCCTAGGGAATTAAACTGCTGGACTGATTTGAGCTCTGATTGCCAGTGGTGATGTGGGGATGATGGGGGACTTGCTGAGGTGCAGGTTGATGGAGAACTTCTGTCTTCTCTAAGCTGACTTCCAGCCCAAAGAGCTCAGCAGCTCAGCAAAGCAGGATGTTAAACGCTGCAGAGCTGCTTCTGTGTGGGCAACAAGGGCGGCGTCATCAGCATAAAGCAGCTCCTGGACAAGATGGTTTAAGGTCTTGGTGTGGGCCTTCAGTCACCTTAGGTTGAAAAGGCTTCCATCAGTACAGTATTGGATGTAGATAACCTCCTGATCATCGAGGTCTGCTGTGGCCCTTTGGAGCATCCTGCTGGAAAAGATTGTGAATAGGGTAGGAGCGAGAACGCTGCCTTGTTTCACACCATTGGTTATTAGAAAGGGCTCAGAAAGTGCATTGCCATATCTGACTTGGCCATGCTGATCCTCATGGAGTGAGATGATCATTTTAAGGAACTTGGGAGGACAACCTAAATGTTCCAAAATCTAACTAAGAATCACACTTGCTAACTCCCATCTGGTGGGATGGGGGAGAGAATCAGAAGAGCAATAGTGGGAAAACTCATGGTTTCAGTTAAAGTTTAGTAGGTAAAGCAAAAGCCACACACACAAGAAAAGCAAAACAAGAAATTAATTCACTTCTTCCCATGGGCAGGCAGGTGCTCAGCCATCCCCAGGAAGGCAGGGCTCCACCACACTTAACAGTGACTTGGGAAGATAAACACCACCACTCTGAACAAGCCACCCCCATGCACCCCACACACCCCCTCTCCCTTCTTCTTCCTCCAGCTTTTTATACTGCTTATAACACCATGGGTTAGGGAATATCTCTGTGGTCAGCTGGGGTCAGCTGTCCCAGCTGTGTCGGCTCTTAATCCTTGTGTACCCCTAGAAAACTTGCTGATGGGGTGCTGTGAGTAACAGCAAAAAATTTTGACTCTGTGCAAAGTTTCAGACATTGGTGAAAACATCCTTGCATGTGAATGTTGTTTCCAGCACAAATCCAAAACACAGCCCCCCACTAGCTACTATTGAGAAAATTAAGCCTATCACAGGCAAAACCAGCACAGATACACTTTCAATTTAGTTTTTCAATGCATTCAAAAGAATGCTTTTTCTTCTTGTTGAAGTGCACATCAAAAGAAATTTATATTCTTTATCTTCTCTGGTGCTTGATAAGATTATGAACCTCACATTTTAACTATCCAAAAAGTGACAAATGGATGTTATCTGTAACTGAACTGTTGTTCCTGAGATTGCAACATTATTCAACAGAAGATTCAAATAAAGGTTTTCCTAAAACACAGAGGAAATTTTTTCAGCATTTTCTTTTATCTTATAAAATAGAAATTCAAAAAGAAGACTGTACCAGAGACTACAGAAAGGAAAAAGACAGGCCCACTTAGCAGTCAAACTTTGCCAGACCTTGAGAATTCCTAAAAGAGCTCGGGACACATCCTTCCCCTGGTGCATTGCTGCACCAACAGCAAGGACCTCACAAAGGCAACGTGGTTGCTACAGCAAGTAAACTAGCAGTCTTTATTCTAACAGCTAAAGGTAAGGAAAGGTAGCAGTATATTTAGTAACACAGACACCTCTCTTCACTAGGTTGCTTTACAACGTTCTGCCTGGCGAATATCAAGGGGAATTAACTTCAGAGGGACACCTTCTGTCTTTGCAGAGACCTTATTTCTCCTGACAGTCACCTGTAAGCTTTCCAATCAGTTTTGCTGCTTTAAACTCAGAGTAGCCAAAAACCTCTGCCAGGAACTTCAGCTTGTCTGACAACCATCAAACTGTGCTTTGTTACCTGCCTGCAGTGATTTCTGTCTCATGCTCAGATTTGCAGTTCAGTGTTCCTTTTTTGACCTTTTTTCCTTGCCTTGAAATTTGCATGTTCAGAGCCTGTGTTCATGTCTTGTTCTAGCTCCCTATGGAAATAAATGCAAAACATTTTTCCTTGGTTTTGCAAACATTTCTGTGGGTCACAACTGGAGCATGTGTTGTCAGTGTGTCTGCTTCCCTTCGTGCTGTGTGCAACCTCAGATTTAACTGGCCTTCATCGTTACTATCAAGAATCCCTAATGTGATTAGGAGGTTACTAAGATTTCCTACCCTGCTGCATTCAGAAAAACAGTTAAGACTTCCCTTGTTCTTATACTACCTTCATTTGTGAATTTACTGTTCTTCTGGTTGAAGAACTGCTTACCTCCACATAGTTTAGTTGACATTTTGTGGTTTTTTCACCCTTTTTTTCTTCATCACCCTTCCTTTATAAATTATGCCTAACATATTGGTGTTTCATGTGAGATGGATTTCTTGATCAGCAGCTTTATTCTTGTGCCACTGCTCAGCTCTGCAAAAGCACTCACTGAGTGTCTGTCCTGTTTTTCATATTCTCCAGCCTCCTTCTGCTCATGGTCCTTAGAGCTTTCTTTGAATAATTTTGTTTTCTTTCTTTCTTTTTCTTCATTTTTCCTTCTCCTGGAGCAGAGTCCAGTTAAGGCTGGTACTGTGGTGAGTTACAGCTTCTAAGTCAAGATGCCAGAGGCATACAGAAGCAGGTGTATTACAAAAACAAAACTGCTTTCTACAGAATTTCTCAAATTTTACAAAAATAAATTAGTACTATTTCCATATGTACCAGTTGCCATAAAATTTACTTCTAATTAATCATCCAGCATTTAGGGAAAGGGAGACTTAACTGCAAAACATTGATGGAAGTAAAAAAACAGACTTGTAAAAGTTTCTCTGCTAGTATGTTAGTTATTACCCATAATGCTGAGTGCTAATCCAGTAATAATCCTTCACACAGTGTTTTTTCTCT
Source organism: Manacus candei (assembly GCF_025592945.1). Taxonomy (NCBI): domain Eukaryota; kingdom Metazoa; phylum Chordata; class Aves; order Passeriformes; family Pipridae; genus Manacus; species Manacus candei. The sequence continues at coordinate 2,888,442 of NW_026138058.1, forward strand.
GAGGAGCTCAAAGTATTTTTAAAGCTCCAGCAAAATCAAAGAACCACACTATGGAATAAGTTAATACCATTTTTTCCTTATTAGAGATGACTTTTACTTCCAAAACTATAGCAAACAATTCTGAGAAGAACTTTTTCCCCTAATACCTTTAAAAAATAACAAATTCAGTTTCTGGGGGCTTCATTGAACTTATTTTCACTCTTCTTTCCACTAGAGGTGTCCTGAGATAAATATTCCTCTTAAGTTCTGTGTCACTATCCAATTCAAACAATCCTTGGATGGACACTTAGGTAAATGTTCCCATTCTCTGGAAGTTATAGTGGTTCTCTGCATCAAGTAAATTCCTGTATGACTAGAGTAAAAAAGAAATCAAGTCCTTAATTGGAAAAAAAATAGAGTCAAAACCTTCATTTATATAACTTATTTTGCATGGTTGTTAATCAATTTAACATTTTATCTACAAATTTCAGATTCTTAAATACAAGCACAAGTTTACTCAACATGTTGAAGCTCAGATAGATATTTTTACTGTAAACCCAAGCAGCTTGTCATAACACAGTTGTCTTATCTGATCAAAATATACCATTTATATACAAATTTATTCACTGGTTTTATGGTATAAAGTTAACTGAGAAGTAGCTGGGTAAAGGTACTTCCAGCAGTGGCAGATTGTGACCAACTCATTGACCATCTACTCAAAATGGACCCCTGACTCAAACAAAGAGAACTAACTCAGCATGAAAAGTGCACGTGGACTAATTTAGCATGAGAAGTGAGAGTCAATACCAGCAAATAGGGGCTTGCATAAGAATTCATAAAAAAGGTATGTAATCTGTAACCAATGGCCCTGTAATTCTAGATAAATTGAAAAGATATTGTAAGTAATGACAATGTAATGCAATGCAATGTAATTGGCCTCCTTATAAATTAGTTGATGGTAAAAAATGGTCAGAAAATGGTTCTTTAAAATATAATATGATTTTTCAATTGATGTTATTTTGTAGCAGGCAAAAAAAATGGGGTGAAGTCCCTTATGTATATTTGGGTTTAGCTTTAAGAAATAATTGCGATGTAAGAAAAAACGTGGTTTAGTAGATTCAAAGTATCAAAATATCACGAATCAAAGTATCATTCTTTGATTAATGAAAAAGGATAAAAGATAAGGGTGAAGATTCTTGTTGTGTGGGATGGAAAGATACAAAAGACAAAACAATTTTCCTGCAAGCTCTGTTTCTAGTCGGGCCAGAGGAAAAGATAAGTCAGTATTACAGGCACCCTTAAGTCATGCTATTTGACCTGATGGGCAAGCAGTGTGTGTGCATGGGCTGTTCATCACTTCAGACTTGCTGAATTGGAAGCAGCAAGAAGAATTGTGTCTTTGTAATCTTGATGGAATATATAGCATTATTAAAACCACGATGTTAATTCATCACCAAACTAGGGGTACACCGGGGCTCTCCTGCAATATTTGTTGACCCATGAGAAATAGAGGGTACTTCTAGAAAAGTCTTGGAAAGGAGTATTTAGGAAAATAGAAGGGTTAGATCAAAGGTTCAGGGCTTTCCAAATCCTGATTAATTTCTCCCTAAAAATGACTCAAAGTGGGACCCCAGATCAGAGTATGGGGATATTTTCATTTAGATTATATCAGAAATGGATTTTGTTTAAAACCCAGAGGAGAGTGAAAAAGCCTTGCCAAAAGAAGTCTCTGTGAGCTTTCTATGACAGATTGTGTAAGCGGCTTGCAAATGGATTGATTTAGATCCAGAAAGTGAAGAAAGCAGGATGCTGTTTAACATGTTTTCTATTGAGCAGTCTGCACTAGATATTAGAAAGAAACTCCAAAAGATAGGAGGAGCAGACCCGATGGTTATTTCACAGTTGATGTCCATTACATATAAAGTACATAACAACAGGGAAGAAGTACAAGAGAAGCAGAAAGAGCTGCCCTGAGTTGCAGAATCTGTTGTTGGCCACACTGCTGGATGTGCAAGGATCAGGAGACAGAGGATGAAGTGGATTTCAGGGATGATGTTGGGGGTGAGAGCATGGCTTAACACCCCTCCAAAATTATCAGTGTTCCTACGGTAGACAAGAAGGACATTGAAAAAAAGAGTGCCTCCAGTTTGCAAGTGAATAAAAGATAAGAATCAAAAGAGACAGAAATTATGCAGAAATTAGGTCAGATTGAAGGGGAGAGAAGGCATCTCATTTCCCTGGCTTGATGTTCTGGTTCCAATTAAGCTGAGGAATGAAACAATAGATTTTCTGGTGGGTGCTGGAGCAACTAATTTTGTAGTTACTAACTGTAAGGGAACTTTAAGTCAAACAAAAGTAAATGTTGTTGATGTGATGGGGGAGGAAATCCCTCAGACCATTTTTACAACCAGTGGAAATTACAATTGGAAACACAAAATTAACACATCAGTTTCTCTATGTACCAGGGTGTCTTTTACCATTGCTCAGACAAAATTTGCTAGACAAGTTAAATGCACAATTAACTTTTTCTGAGGACTCTGTCCACTTTCATGTTCCTGCAGAAAACACACTGAAAGTGCAGATCTGCCCACTTAGTGAGGAAAAACCTGCTGAAGAGAAAATCTCCTGAGAAGTTTTACATGCAGTTATGCAACTGGGTGTCCTGGATCTACTATCAGGGCTTGTAGAGCTTTCACTGACCCAGGTTGGTCAAATAATTGCAGGCAAGTTACTTAATAACAGCTTTTAATAATTCTTCTGGACCTTTCACAGGTCCAGAACAGTAGGCTCCCCTCAGTCTCAGGGTCTATTCCTCCTGCCCAGTATGCAGCTTTAGCTGGTTTTGATCTATTAACCCCCAGTCCAGAAATAAATACTCCTGGACCCCAGTACTTGTCACATCCCTCATGGGATGGCAGGATTCTATCCTCACCATCAGGCTTACTCAGCAGCTCTATTCTGCTTCAGGTTCCCCCTGCTTCCTGCTATATTTTTCTTGGAGTTTTGCAAGGGATGGATTTCCAACGCATTTGATTTACGCTGCCACCCGTAATTGTGGTGGTCTCAGTTTCAGTTATAGGTCTGAGGAGTTTCTTTTCCTCCTGTTCTGAGTCTTCCTCTGTTTTCTCAGAGTTATTCCAAATGTCTCGTTCTTTGGGAGAGAATATCAATTTTTCAGTTCAGAATTCTGAAGGTTCGGAGTGTGCTATCATAACTTCTGTTTTTTCTTCTGACTTCCTTGTTCTGTCTTTCATTTGACTATTTCCTTCTACAATCACATATTTTTTGATTTCTATCTTGGCCTTTTCCTTTGTTAAGTCTCTGGTACTTTTCTGAACAGCAGTTGGATGTGCTGCAAGCACTTTACATATCACATCCACTCCTTTTCTGTCTTTCACTGTGGTTGACTGCAGTTAGATTTATTGTTAATACAGTACCTAAATATTGTCAATTTATGATACAAGCAGGTCTAAAGGGTTACAATATAAGAAGGTTCGTCTAGAAACATACAGGTTTGCATCCTTTGGCCTTATAAAATGCCCAATTACAAACAAACAAAGCAACTATGTAGCTACTTTATCATTTTATCTCCATATGTGACCAGATCTTCGTGCTTTTACTCACCTGTCCGAAAGTGAGTGCTCCTCATCTTCAGGCTGGACATACCCTGCCAAGGAGGGGATCCACCCAGAAGTGGCCTGCAACATTGGGAGACCAGTTTACCCAACTGGCCTGGTTGGTACAGTCTCCAGCAGAATTTTGTACCACTTTACAGGACAATGTGCACCAAAGCCAACTGCAACCATCTCAGCTCCCCCATCTCCAGAATGCATCAATTATGTGAGCATTCTGACAGTTCCTCTTGCAATTCTCACCTGGTGTTCTTGGAACAATTCATGCTGCCCATCAGGGATAATGGAAAGGGAGAGAGGGGTTGTGGGGGAGAGGAGGGGAGGGCTCACCCAAAGATCCAAGTATCTCTTATCACAGTCACAATGTGTTTTGTCTTTCCAAGTCACTAACATGCATGGTGGAGTCCTACTTCCCTGGAGATGCCTGAACACCTGCCTGCCCATAAGAAGTGGTAAATGAATTCCTTATTTTGCTTTGCTTGTCTGCACAGCTTTTGCTTGCCTATTACACAGTCTTTGTCTCAATCCATAAGTTCTGTCACTTTTACTCTTCTAGTTTTCCACCCCAGGGAGGGGATGAGCTGCTTTTTGGTGTTAAGTGCCAGTTTAAACCATGAGGTTGTCAAAGTCTCAGTCTGCCCCACTTGTGTCTCATCCCTCATTGCTCACAATTTTACTGCCTAAAGGACCAAGTCAAATGTGGCCCGAGATGCTGTATGTTGAAAAACTGGATGCACAAGGTGTGCATTTCCCAGTTCCATATTCTCCTGAGAAAGCTGGAAAAATATATATAAGAAATAATTAAATTCTTATTTTCAAGACTAGCCTTGAGAGAGATGTTCATCTTTTTCACAAAGATATCTGAGAATGGTTTTCATTCTTAAGAATGTCTTTCTGTTTCATAAGACAGTAATTTAGCATTTTTTAATGAATTAACCCAAGGAACTGCGTTTTGAGAAGTTCGGCACGTGCCCTCTACACTTTATATTGCCAGTTTCAAAGTAAAAACCTAATTTTTCTGCAGACTACCTCATTAAATGGTTTTCAGACACTTACTGCTGTATGTCAATGACCTTTTTATCCTTCATACCCTTGAGATAAAGGCAAACAAAAACTTTCAAAGCATGTACCAACACTTGGAATGAATGAGTGACTTAGGGTAATTAGCAGGGACTGGGTGAGGAGGTTAGACTTTTTTTGTTACACTAGGAGACAGGCTTTCAAACATGAATTCTCAGAAGTGGGATATCAGTTTAATTCCTACTAATTTGCAGTAAATTACCAAAATTTGTTGAGAAATTAGATTCCACTGGAAAAAAATTAACATAAAAATTTCATTTAGCCTCACAGTTCTCTTGCATCAGCCTACAAAATATCTGCTTCTAGTTTAGCAATTTAAGTGTAACTGCAGATTTAATATTCAGAAAAAAATAGAATTTCCATCCTTTTCCCTTATTATTCTCTACAGTGCAGTCTTGTTTTCTTTACCTTGTGACTCTCTTTCTTTTGACAGTCTGAGATTAGCCTTTTAAATAACACATATTTCAGAAGCATAAATATTAAGACTGAACCTGCTGGAAATTTTAAGTGCAGGAAAATTGTGGCATAAGCTGAGTAGCATAATACACTTGAACTACAACAGAGTTCACTTCTTTGTCATTTGTGACATTTCAATACAGAGGTGGTCTTTTAGGCAGTTCCTTTTCACGTTTTCATAGACCTGCTGCTCTTTTCCTCCCCACATGCATGCAGTAGTGGATACCAGAGAATATATGGCAGGTTAACATTAATGTCTGTTAGATGTTTGCAATGTACTCATACACATTCCCTTGCAATCAAAAAAATCACCAGCCAAATGACTATCCAATCAAATAATAACATTTGAGAAGCTTTTCAAAGCTGTGAACTTAGTTCAGCTTCCTGGGTCAGCTTTTTATTTTATAGGCAGCGGTTACATTTCAAACCCAGGCACACACGTGAGCTTTCACTCATTTCATTTAGACCCACCGAATGCTGGAGACTTGTGGCACCATGTCATTTAAGCTGGTTTTTAAATGTGTGATTTAGGCTTTTATATTTAAAAACAACCCACAGACAAAGAGATACAAAAGAAAGATAATGTTTTTCTGTGCACCTTTGGTTCCATACCTGTCTGCTATTACCAGAGAGTGCAGTAATGTGAGACTTCTTCCTCAAATGAGTACAAGTGCCGGCTAGGAAGAAGACTGGATTGAAAGAGCTTCCTCTGGAGAGACAAGGAAAAGAAACTGAAGGTGACAGAGGATAAAGAAAAGACCTATACTTAATGTTTTTCATTCCAAAGTGGAAATAGGTCATCACATTTTTCTGTGGTGGTGCAAATTTGAGGCCTCATGTCATGCTACCAAAAGTAATATTATTCAGCATCACATAAGCAAGAATTTTACTATAACAGCAACCTGAAAACTCGTATTCATTCGTGAGTTTTCTGTTTGAGTTCCATTGTGTTAGGCACCAAGTAGCTAGAAAGGATGTTGCTGTTATACCTTGAAAAGCATGCACAGGCCTGCAGTGGGGGATTGAAAAGAAAAAACAACATCTTTTAGTTTAGGGCAACAACTTTCACTTTTTGGTTTAGTGATAACTTTCTTCTTTGTCTAAAACCACATACATAAAAGATATTTCTCCTACAAATCCTAGTACTTGTGAATACCTTATTAATCACTCTCACAAAATTTATACTTAATGACCCATTTCAAAAACTGATTGAGTTTGCAATGACACGACATTCTGTTTGGGGATTTTTCATTTGTAGAGGCCTAGCCCTTTGTTAAGTATTCAGAATTAAAAGAGAAGAAAAGCAGTACCTTAATGATCGAGCTTGTGGTAGCAGCTGTTGTGTTAGTGGCTTGTAGAGTTAGTTTAGATAAAACAAATGCTTGAGCTTATTTTCAATAATTACTTAAGGATTTTTGGAATTTTTATTATACCAGTTAATTGAGCAAGTTGGCTAAATTGATGAATAACGATCTATGCAAACAGCATTTTACAGATGCAGTCCAGGATGTTTAGCAGATCATGAAATAAATAGAAAATAAACAGAAAGTCTAGAAGTCACTACCAGTACACTTGCAAGGTAAACATCCGAAATAAAGGAGAAAATTTAAAAATGGTTCAAAATGTAACAATGGGTAGAATTTTCAGAAGACATAGACTGAAGCTGGTGTGTCACCTGGGCAGAAAAATGTCATTGTACCCTAAATAGTCAATGCAAGGTTACTCACAGAACTGAATCAGAGCCATAATAACCCTCTGTGTTATGAGAACAAGAAACAGAGATGATGGGTCTGAAGGTGATCAAAATCACCTTTGATCATAACTTAAATCAATGCAAGTATTGAGTACACAAAGACTACAAGAAAAATTATAATAATAATGGACTTATTAAAAGGCTATCTGGAAAAAAAATCTAATTGTGTTTTCTGAGTTTCTCAATTTTCTAAATACTTTTCAACTTAGAATGACTTTTGTCTTAAAAATATACTTTGATTTCAGAAATATTATGTTATAGATATGAAAACTTCAGTAAAATAATTTCATTGTAACAAAAAAATAATCAATTTTCAGGGTATGGACCATGAATATGAGGCAGGTGGGCCTTAGCAAAATTAAGGAAAACTTTCTGTCTGTAAAGATTCTTAAATTTACTTCATACATTTATATACGAGATAGTAACAAGACAGAATTGTCTATGATAAGGAAAAGGAGTCAAAGAATGCAGCAAAATTACCAGGGTAGGACACTGCTGAAAATTGTCAGTGATCACCCGAGCTGTTGTAATGTACAGAAAGGATCTCGAAAATAAGAAAGCTGTCCTCTCACCAAAAGTATTTATGAAATCTGAGATCTATTCTGTCACGATTGCTGCACCATAAGATCTGATACCCATCGTTACTTGTGCCGAAATAAAACCTTTGTCACCGGCACATCTTTTCTTTCATTTGAATAGCAGGTCTAAGAGGAAAACCAGAGTGTGCTGTGAACACCACGTGCTTTTTGAACTGTTAGTACAGCTTTCTAAGAGACCTTTCCATTCCTGTTGATGCTGCAAAAACACCCCAGAGAACAGAACACGTTGTCATCCTCTCTTGTGTCTCCCCACCCAACTCTAGCTCCCAGCACAGCCTAATACACACATGAGGACACACATCTCTTCAATTGTTTTGTATCCACTCAATCAATCATTTTATTGCCTTGCAGCAACATGTTCAGTTCAAACCTTTTTTTATTTTTATCATCACTGAGGAAAAGCTAACTGTCTAAACAAAAAAATGTGCATCACTCTCATATCATGTAGGTGCACAACCAAGTAGAGGCAACGGACACCTCAACAATATTATCAATCACTGGTGACAGAAGGATATAACAGCACACTCCTTTGGTCATGAAAACAGAGGGAAAATGCTTAAAAGAAATATTTTTGTAGGTTGCTCAGACATATGTTGAAAGAAAAGTGCAAAAAAAGAGATTATTGCAAATCAACTTAACTATTGCAAAGCTCTTAACCCTTGATGGGAAGTATGAAAAAAATAGGAATAGGAGGTAATTCGTGACAGAGCAAACTGATTTTTCTGCACATGCATATCATTGAATACTTGGATCACACAATTTGACTTTTTTTTCCGTCTTTCTAACAGGAAATGACTGGCAAAAAGAAAGGCCAGAAATGCATTTCTGAAGGCATCTTATTAGTGTAGGTTCCCACCTAATTTCATGGGAAATTCAAATTTTCAAAGAACAGTGGAACTCTGGAACAGCACTTTCAATGTAACCAGAGTGAAAAAAACTCCTATAACATTGAAGACACAATCTGACCAATTTCCAAAAGGATGTCTAAGCCAGTGGCTTTGTGGCAGAAAAGGTATATATCATGGTAGGAAAATAACATGGTAGAGTCCATAGCCCGTGTCCTTTCCTTAGCAGGACAAAGATGCAGCATTTGAGAAGCTCAAAATTGCTCAGAGTTCCACAGTTCATATGCAGTCCGAGATATTAATGGTTCCCTAATAGATTTTCTTTTTTTTTCAAAGCAGTCTCAGAGGAACTTTCCCCCCTAGTTATGTTCTTCCTTCTCTGATCTGATGTCCTGGATCTTGAATACTATATGGTCCATTATCCATTTAGGCCTGAACCTTGCATTAATTGGAAAGGAAGTTGCTTCTACCCAGAGTAAGAAAAAGAGCTTCTGCAGAGCTGTGAAAGCATTCTGCACATTTTTTTGCTACATAATACTCTTCTCAGGACAAATGATATTTTTTCTCTCCTCAAAAAAAGCCTCAGATATTTGCAGCAAGGCACATGAATCACCTTTAGATAAATACAGTTTTTTAATTACAGAACTAAATGTACAGTTTAAGCAACTTTACAAGAAGATGAAAACTATAATTTAAGGTTTAGTAAATTCTTAGTGTCAAAGTCATGCTAGATGTGAACAATTTGAGCTGCCTTTCAAGTATTGGTGACAGTGAGAGTAAATTAATATGTAAGTAACTCAATAAATCTTTAAAGTTTGTCCTCAAAATAGTTTGAAAGCACAGCTGAGAACAGGGCTCCACTGAAGAGTATAGCAATTAAATGTAGAAAATGGAGTGGTTCAAAGAAGAGAAGATGGTAAAGAAGCTTTTCAGGGCAATCCTTCCTTCTTTTCCCTCTCAAGAACCTCATTTACCAACAGCAGACCATCTCCTGTTTGCTGTTTTTGTTCAAAGAGGCAAAGAAAGAAGCTAAAGAAGTCGAAGCTCCACAGTGAGGGAGGAGGGAAAAAACCATTTGGGATAACTGTGGTCTTAGGGGAAAATTATTATGATAGAGGAAAGAAGAGGAAACTTTTTGTGATGTGTAAAGCACAAATACAGGAGACGAAAGAGTGCACAGAGAAACAATAACATTAGAGAACCATATCTCCTGCTGGGATGAGGCTCTTCAGCTCTTAAGGACAGTGACTGTGGGTGATAAATGCAAATAAAGAATGTCCTCATCTGTGTAAAGAGCTCAACCTGAGTCGTACAGACACAGGAAGCATTGGAGGCTGCTTACAATCAGTCTTGTGTGTCCCCGACAAATACAGCGATTGGGTGGAGAGGGTTGGCAAATGTGTGAGAAGTTTAGGTGATAAGAGACCTGTAAAGAACACCAGGTAGGAGCTTATATCCCCTAAAAGACTCGTATGTACTTGTGACTGCAGTCCTGGGAAAAGGATCACACATCTTCCCCAACTTTGTTGATGAAACCTGGTCATGGGGTACAGACCTCACTCTTCCCTCTGCTCGGAGAGTCAGCATCATGCTGCTCACTGACTTTCCAGATCCTGTGAAAGTTAGAGATTTGTGTGAGACAACAAGCAGAGAGGGTCCATGCCGCGACCTGCTGGGGTAAAGGATAGGGTCACAGCACTGCGAGTGAGGGTTCAGACACGGTCGAAGGTCTGGTGAAGCAATGCCGCTTTATTAAGCAACTCAGGGACTTAAATAGGGTTGGTCTAGGGAAGGATCTGGAACTGGGGAGGAGCATGGGATTGACAACTTCAGGAGAGAGGGTGATTGGATGATCAGGTAAGGAGGGGAGGAGTTTGGGCGTAACCATGGGAAGGGACCAATGGGAGCTACCTCTGCACTGCACCAAAACCTAGCCAATGGCAGGCAGAGGAGCGGGAAAGCAGGGGAAAAGGTGGGAAAACTGAGGGAAGAAGAAGGGGACAATATGGTGGACAAATTTTTAAAACAACAACAGGGGTACATAAAACTGTATAACATCATATAACATCATAACAATAAACCGGGGAACAACTGGGGTACAACAGTCATATTTAGTGAGTGTCATTATTAGTATTATAAGTCCAGTCCGGTATCATAAGGTCCATTTAGGGGTTGTAAATGCGCCTCCACACTTCATATTTTTCTCTTTCCTCCTTATCGCCTCCAACAGGTCCATGAGTATCAGAATATCCTGAGTTGGAAGGGACTCACAAGGATCATCAAAGTCCAGCTCCTGGTCCTGAACAAGATAACCCTAAGAATCCCACCTTGTATCTGAGAGCCTTGTCCAAAAGCTTCTTGAACTCTGGGAGGCTTGAGGCCATGACCACTTCCCTGGGGAGTTTGTTCCAGTGCTCAACCACCTTTTGGGTAAAGAACCTTTTCCTCATATCCCTCCTAAACATCCCTTGACACAGCTTCATGCCCTTCCAACAGGTCCTGTCATAGGTCATGTCATGAGAAAGCTGTAGACTGTTATGAGATCTCCCTTCAGTCTCCTCCCCTCTTGTCCACATCCTCTTCTCTGGGTATGGTATGCCCCAATGGTCACACTGCAGGTGAATAAAAGTTGTTCTGATTTGGTGAACAAAACATTCTGTATGCAGCAGCATTGTCCCAACTGGCTCCAGGACAAGCAGACAAAAAGTATCTTTTTTTCCTCCCTCCCATCTTTCCACAAAATAATATAATGCAACATCAGTGGGAGATTGCTGGTGAAAATGGTGGCTGACTTCATGGAAGAGATGATGACATTTAGAACTATTCTTTCTCATTTGCCATGAATTACCTTCTAGAAATTACTTTCTTTATTGTGTGATAGAGTCTATGGAAATAAAATTTCCAGATGACATGGTAGTTTTGAACCTAGATGTATATAATATGTATTGGAGTGAGAACAGGTTATTGTGAGTCTAACTGGATCCCCTGACTTATATATTTCATATATATTTTGCAGTTTTGGGGGGTTTAGCAGGGGGTTCTTCCATCCTCACCTTCCTCCTCTCAATATTAATCCCTTAGGATCCATTTGGTACTTAGGATGTCTTTTAAGGAATTTACCCAGTCTCGATGTAAAGGATTCAAATTATGAAATCCCATTGCATTCCTAATGAAAGCTATTCCTCAGTTAATGAACCTTTTTATTAAAAACTTTGTGGTCGATTTCTATTAAAAAAATCTATTTTTTTTTCTTTTCAAAGTAGATCCTGTTTTGTTTGGTTTGGGTTGGGTTTTTTTCTGTAAGATGAAAGTGGACTTTATATCAAAAAGCTCTTCTTCGTGTAGCTATGCAATGACCAAGATCAAATAACATTTTAACTTACTCTTTGGTAAGAAAAATCAATTGAAGTTTCTTGAGTCTCTCATTATATGGTATGTTTTCCCGACCTCAAATCATTATTGTAGCTTTGCTCTGAATCCTTTGTTTTGTTACCATCCTTTTTTAAGATTGTGCAATTGTGTGGTAAGGATCTCATTAATTCCATATTTATTACAACTTTACTCCTACTCAATATTACTTTTCCTATACTTTGGCATGATTGCTTCTGTTAACAAGTCAGAACTCAGCCAGAAATCTGAAGAGTGCAGAGAATATCTACTCTTTGCCCTATGTAACAAAAGTTTTCTGTTTTTTTGTAGTTACATTTTTTAGTCCTTTTTAACTAAGAAAATTGTAGTAAATATAGAAGTAGGAAAACAAGTAGAGGATGCCAAGTCTTCTTTGCCTTGCTACTTGTTAAAGCCCAATCTGACTGAAGTGAAAACATTATTTTTTTAACAAATAGGCGTTTCAATCTTCTCTTAAAAAATATACTAAAAATTTAAATCACATTCCCTTCACCCACCTTTATTCTTACCAAAGTGCAATACTCTCATCATAGCAGCCCTGCACTGATAACAAAAAACTCTGAGCAATTTGATGCCTTAGAATTTTTTTTATTTTTAGCTTTTTGTAGATTTTGATGTAGCTGGAGTTTTCTTCCACTTTAGACCATTACTTTCTCGAAGTTTGTGTGTCACGCTCCTGAAGCTTGGGTTTAACCTTCTTCTCAAGGCAACGGATTTTTAGCAAGAACATTCCGCTGGGACGTGCACCTGGAGCGGAATAGCAAGAGATATGGCTGACAAAACAAGATAGAAGGTTCAAGACCCTTGTGGGGGCTCCAGTGGGGGAGTTCTGAGGGTGGTACCAGGACAAATGGATATCACGGCCACAGCAGACCTCGAGGATCAGGACGGGATCTACATCTGATACCGTACTGATGGAAGCTTTTTCAATCTAAGGCGACTGAAGGCCCACACCAAGACCTTAAACCATCTTGTCCAGGAGCTGCTTTAAGCTGATGACGCCGCCCTTGTTGCCCACACAGAAGCAGCTCTGCAGCGTTTAACATCCTGCTTTGCTGAGCTGCTGAGCTCTTTGGGCTGGAAGTCAGCTTAAAGAAGACAGAAATTCTCCATAGACCTGCACCTCAGGAAGTCCCCCATCATCCCCACACCACCATTGGCAATCAGAGCTCAAATCAGTCCAGCAGTTTAATTCCCTAGGCAGCCTCATCTCCTCGGATGGTGAGATTGACGGGGAGACAGACAACAGGTTAGCAAAGGCATACAGTGCCTTCAGAGAGCTTCATAAAAGAGTTTGGTGAAATAAACACCTGAAGAAAAGTACCAAGGTCAGTGTTTACAGAGCCATTGTGCTGTCTACTCTCTCATATGGATCTGAATCCTGGGTCATCTACAGCCACCACCTGCGACTCCTGGAACGCTTCCATCAACGCTGCCTCCGAACAATCCTAAACATCCCCTGGTCAGATGATGTGACCAATCCATCTGTTCTAGAACAAGCAGCAGTCACAAGCATTGAGGCCATGTTGCTGAGAACACAGCTGTGCTGGGCAGGGCACGTCTCCAGGATGAAGGACCAACCACCCTCTCCCTGAGATCCTGCTTTATGGTGAACTTGCCACCGGCTGCTGCAAGAGAGGAGCCCCAAAGAGGAGATACAAGGACTGCCTGAAACAACATCTCAGCCTTGGCCATATTGATCACCAGAACTGGTCTGCTCTGGCCTCCAATCAGGAGGTCTGGAGACACCCCATCTCTAACGCTGCTGATGCCTTTGAGAAGGCAGCAGGATCACCCTTGAGGAGAAAAGACAACGCAGAAAGAATCGTGTCTTGCAGAATTTCCCACCTAAGGAGTCTTTCTGCTGTGCCTTTTGCAACCGGACGTGTCTGTCTCGTATTGGCCTTTTCAGCCACCAGTGTGTTTGTAACAAACGTGGGCAGAGCCCTCCCCAAATCTTCGTTCACGGAGCCTGGCCATGATGATGATCAGGGCAAAAGAGGTCTTAGGGTTGGTGTCTCCATTAGGTGTTATAATTAGTAAAAGATACAAAAGTCTAAGAATTCTGTTTGTGCTCCATGGCCAGAAGGCCTTCACTAAAAGAGTGAAGCTCTCCAACTTATCTAATATTGCCTGGACAGTCTTTGTTTTTTTTCCCAATCTTTAGGCAATGAATTAAAGGCCACTATTTTTCAAAGCCAAATTCCAGTTTTTTGTGTCATTGCGGGGAAATGAATGAAACGTCATTAGTAAAATATGGTAGAGGAGCACAGTGACCAAAACAAAGTGCTTCCCTTGAGCAACAGTTCATACCCTGGTAAGAAACATTTAACTGCTTTTTGTACAAAGAGAACCGAACTGGGATTTTTTGCTTTATTTCAAGAATGTCAAAAAGATTAAAAACTTGATTTGACCTGAGACCTTGAGCAAAAAAAGAGTCTCATTTATTCTTTTTTTTTTCCTGCTGTTTCTTTGCTCTTACATTCTGCCTTTGGGCACTGAGCAAAAATAAAAGAGATTTGTCCACCTGGGTGTCAGTGCTGGCACATGGATGACAAGACTAAGAAAGCAATGACCAGAGAGTACACAAGAGTGTCTGGTTTGTTTCTTCTTTTAAAGCCCCACATGGCTTTCACCATGGAATATAGGACAAGATATCCTGGTATAATTCATAGGAGGATATATACAATGGGTCTTAAAGTTTAGTTGTTTGCTATTTTAGTTCTTGAGAAACAGAACACTTTTTACTTACTATTCTGGCTGAAACTCTTTTTTATGACCTGAGCTATTGCTTAGAAGGAACCCAAGTATGAAAAAGCTTTCTACTGCTGATAGGTAAACATTAATTGCACAAGATTTTATACAGCTAATCAGTGTAGTCTTACTCCAGAATAAGCTTCAGATTTTTCACATAGATATTCAGTCCTTTCAGCTAATTAAAAGGCAAAAATATTCAGACTGCTGAGAGAGATAACCTGCAAAAATATCCTTTGTGTTTCAGAAAAGGACATGGATAGCTTGACGGAGAGGAGTAAAAATATCATTTTCCAGCTACGTGAAGATCTACCTACACCCAAGCAAAGTATTTACCCTTTGGATTACATCTGTGGTTAGTAGCATTTCAGTGGGGAAATGCTAAGTCCTTCACAGACCTTGGCTATTTCACAATGTGTCCAACTCCAACTATCATGAAATCCCAGTGTAATTTCCAATTTCCCATGGAAATTCTTTAAAACGTGGCAGAGATTTATGTAGATAAATATACACATGCATCTTTATAAATCTAAAGAAGAATTTATTGTCTGGCTGTTATTATAACTATTGTATACATTTCTAGCACTTTCTAATTAGTGACAAAGAATAAATAAAATAATAACAAAGATATATAAATATGTATATCCACAACATATAATAGGTAATACTAGAAATTATAAAACTATGAGTAATAACATGACAATAATAAAACAAGAAAAAATAAAATTTTTAATTCCTAACTGAAGTCCTAACTTTTTAAAGTATTTTATTATTTTGCAACCTATAACAGAATACATAAGAATTCATAATTGCTTGTAAATTTTTTTTGAGTCATTCTAAAGGAATGCAAAGAAATGGGTGAAAATAACTATTTAATTAGTCTAACATTGACTCTTTATTTCATTGGGGTTTTTTCAGCCTCTTTGGTGATGGAAAGCTCACCCCTGAAAGAAGGCCACTGAAACAAGGATGTATTACTTTATGGTTGTATCATACTAAATAACAGTTTTCTGTTGCATTCAGAATCATGCAAAGCTCACAGTAAAATATTCATTTGACACTCAGAATTGTTAATATTTGACACATTCAAGACCTGGCATTCAATAGATCCTCCAATTATTTTTAGGCAAAACTGAAGAACATATGTCTCCTTGTGCTGAGGAATTGCTCACCTACTTTGAGTATTCTAAGAATAATATTTAACTCCATATGCGAAGAGGAGAGACAATAGACATATTTAGCACAAAAACACTTTGTTACCCAAAAGATCTTAAAAGGCAGAAGAACTGTGTTGTGCTGTAAGAGGGGAAAGCTGAGAGACAGCAGCAGTTTTATCCTCTTATCATTGCATCTTGTGGGGGAAGGTAAGGCGAGGTAAAGACAGAAAACACTTCATGAGTAATTCAGTGTGTTTTTTTATCAACAGTGCATCTATGAATGAATCACAGATTTTAAAATTCACTGTGGAAAGCGACGTACAACGCTTACTTCAGTTGTCTGAATAAAACTGAGGGTTGCATTTTGTGGAGTTCTTCCAAAGTAGTTTATGCTCAGAATGGCTACCCTTCTTGGATATTTTATGAGAAAATCCAGGAGCAGCTCAAATAAGTGGGAATTCAGTCACTGATCTCAACTGAGTTTGGACAAACCTTTTAATATTTCAAGGTATTAAAAAAAAGCCGTGCAGTCCTGTAAATGAGTAGGAAAAAAGTCTTCTAATAGCCCACTATTAAGGTTCAGCTGCTTAATTGACTTGAGTGATCTTAATTACAAGAATTGATACTATAAAAGAACGAACACACAGAAAAATAACTCTGAAATACATGGAAGGCATCATGGAGTTCGTAGAAGACTAAGAAATCACCATGGATGAAGCAGAATGCTAGAAAATACAAGGATATTAGAGGTAATGTGGAACTTGTCTGATGGTAAGGTAAAAAAAAAATAAAAAAAAATGGGTTCTATTTTAGTTTATATGAACAAACATTAAACCATCATGAAGTGCATATGTAAAAGAGGATCCATAAAGAAAATTGCAACAGACTATATACATTTTTTAAAGTAAATAATCTTAAAAAACAGCACAAAATTGTTCACAAACTATTTAGCCAAAACAAAGGGATTTCTGCCATTTATTTTTACTATGTACAACCACTAGGAAACCTTGATTTGAGGGAAGAACAGAATACAAATTCAAGATCCATTTGCAATTCTTATTGCTTGCCTCATCAGACAATACATTAAATTCACAGTTACACCCATAATAACTAAAATTAAAGCATAATCAAATGAAATAAAATTATCATAATTTCATTACCTCACAGAATTTTGTGGAAGGCATTCCCTGATGCCTTAAACATTTAATCCTGTCTGTAGTTACAACCAAGGCTGTAGTCTCACACATTTCCATGCAGCTCTTGTTTTTATTAGATCATTTGGGAAGCCTGTGAAGGATGGTGAACTGCCACCATCACATGAATGTTTCCTTTGGTGTCATTATATTGTTAATGGAGACCTTGTTACAGAAATCCAGCACAGACTGGAAAAGAAGGCTCAGATACAAAAATAACCCCACACAGAAATGCATATTATATATAGCTTTATATGTTATACAGGTTAGCATGACTGAATGGTCAGAGAAGTGGATTTGGTGCATTACAAGGAATATTTGAATACCATACAGGAGGAGTAATGATAGTCTTTAAAGCAATCTTTGAGGAAATACAGGTTTTACCCAGATCAAAGATTACACTCAGGAAGTTTAGGGGGGGAAATACAATGAAGCCTTTGAAAGGTCACAGTAACTTTAAGCAGTGTAGGAATCAAGTTGATACCGCAAGGTAGCTCCAAGTAAAATTGTTGTTTCTACTTCAAAATAATATAATCTAAAATTCAAAAAAATCCATACACAGCTAAAAGAAAACCCACCAAAAAAACACAAAAAAACCCCAAAACAAATAAATAAACAAAAAAACCCCAACCAACCAAACAAAAAACCCAAATAGCAGCAACATACATTTGAGAACTTTTGAGACAGACAAATGTGTCCTGTAGATTTCACTATTTTAAAAGGAAAAAAACCCCAACACTTTCAACAAGAGATGCTGTCTTGTCTCTTAGTTATCCTTAGAAGTTACAAAAAATGGTTCTAGGCTTTAATATCTCATGGTCTCTGACATCCTATCTCTGTACCTTCTACCATCTTCTAAATCTCGTCTACATCTTAAAAAAGGTGTCTGTCTCCACAAAACACCAATGCTGGAACAGGAGAGACTGACACAGCAGAGACATTACAAGGAGCTGTGTGAACACAGAAAGGGAAAAGAGGACTGCAGGGTGACTTAGAATATAAAATAAAATGCGTATCTTCTTATGCAATATTAGAAAGTAAAGATTAATTAGCATTTGGCAGGCTCAGTCAGATTCCAGGAGCAATTCTAGAAAAATTCAGTATGCATCTTTGGTTATAGTCATTCATACGCAGAATTAAGCACTCTCTCTGCTAAATAACATTCTTGCAACTCCAGGAGTGCTTGGAATGAATAACCCCCTCAAATCTAGTGGTTTCTCAAATGAGGCTGTGCACTACAATAATACATGTTTCTTTTAGTTTGGACCAAAACATCTGTGTATTTTCAATTATTACAGTTATCCAAACAGAAATTCTCACAGTAATTGTCGATGAAAATATTTTTTTAAATATATTTTAAATTTTACCTAGATAGATAGCAAGAAAGAAAGAAAGAAAGAAAGAAAGAAAGATAGCAAGAAAGTAAGAAAGAAAGAAAGAAAGAAAGAAAGAAAGAAAGAAAAAGAAAGAAAGAAAAAGAAAGAAAGAAAGAAAGAAAGAAAGAAAGAAAGAAAGAAAGAAAGAAAGAAAAAGAAAGAAAGAAAGAAAGAAAGAAAAAGAAAGAAAGAAAGAAAGAAAGAAAAAGAAAGAAAGAAAGAAAGAAAGAAAGAAAGAAAGAAAGAAAGAAAGAAAGAAAGAAAGAAAGAAAGAAAAGAAAGAAAAAGAAAGAAAGAAAGAGAGAGAGAGAAAGAAAGAGAGAAAGAAAGAGAAAGAAAGAAAGAAAGAAAGAGAAAGAAAGGAAGAAAGAAAGAAAGAAAGAAAGAAAGAAAGAAAGAAAGATAGAAAGAAAGAAAGAAAGGAAGATAGCAAGAAAGAAAGAAAGAAAGAAAGAAAGAAAAAGAAAGAAAGAAAGGAAGAAAGAAAGAAAGAAAGAAAGAAAGAAAGAAAGATAGAAAGAAAGAAAGAAAGGAAGATAGCAAGAAAGAAAGAAAGAAAGAAAGAAAGAAAGAAAAAGAAAGAAAGAAAGAAAGAAAGATAGCAAGAAAGAAAGAAAGAAAAAGAAAGAAAGAAAAAGAAAGAAAGAAAGAAAGAAAGAAAGAAAGAAAGAAAGAAAGAAAGAAAGAAAGAAAGAAAGAAAGAAAGAAAGAAAGAAAGAAAATAAAGAAAAAGAAAGAAAGAAAGAAAGAGAGAGAGAAAGAAAGAAAGAAAGAAAGAAAGATAGCAAGAAAGAAAGAAAGAAAGAAAGAAAGAAAGAAAGAAAGAAAGAAAGAAAGAAAGAAAGAAAGAAAGAAAGAAAGAAAGAAAGAAAAAGAAAGAAAGAAAAAGAAAGAAAGAAAGAAAGAAAGAAAGAAAGAAAGAAAGAAAGAAAGAAAGAAAGAAAGAAAGAAAGAAAGAAAGAAAGAAAGAAAGAAAGAAAGAAAGAAAGAAAGAAAGAATGAATATCTTTTGTTGGGTCAGTTTTTGAGTTTCATTGCTTTTGTTCAGACTTGCCAATCTGTCTTATGTTTAAGTGTAAACCAATCTCAGCACCTTATTGCAGAACTGGCTAAACTGTGGCTCATGAGTGGCTCATGTACTTTCCTGAACAGCTCTGCTTCATCTTTCAAAGTAAAATTCAAAGCAAAATTTATTTAGCTTACCTTACCCACCAGCTCCCCATTATGAAACATGCTAACACTTTATTGGCTTTGGATGAGAAATTTAGGCTGGATTTCAAGAACTGTGGGGCCTGGATGCTCAGTTAGGCAGGGCTGTCAAGCCTTTCAGCTTTATAGTCAGGACTTATAAGCCTATAAACATTGGCCTGGGGAAAGAGTAATGTCTCTGTCATAAGGCACTATTCACATACTGGGGTTTTTTTTATACAATATTGCACTGGAGAACTTACTCAGCAGACACTAAGACCAGCAAAATAGGTAACATTAAGGTCCCCATCACTTTATATTTACAGGCAAGAAGCAACTATTAATATTCATTCAAGAGTTAAACTGCTAACATCTGGATATCATCCCAGTATAATCCCATTGGCTCCAGCAGAACTACATAATTCAAGCTGATTTATCATACTCCCTATATAAGAACAGAATATCAACTTCTTAGACTCCATGTAAACACTTTTCCAGTGAAAACTGATAATCTGATATTCATTCACTGAAGAATTCAAGTGCCAGACATATGGCAGAATGAGATTCTTTGACTAACAGTAGAATTGCATTCATTAGCATTTTGGTTAATACTTTGCTACTGAGCACTGAGCCAATTCCTCATGTGGCATCTACACACTTGGTCTAAGTTGACAATTCAGATAATTTAGATTAACTAAGCGAAAATTCCTGTGTGAGAAGAAGGATGCAACAGAAAAAATTCCCTCGTGCATGATATGGTTTCTAGAGACTAGCTGATATATTATTGACAAAACATAAAGCTAATATAAATCAATGTATGCTGTTCTGTAAACTGCAATTATTTTCTTGCTGCTATCAGCTGCTATCAGTTATATTTCAGAAGTCCAAATTCTAATCTTATGAAATTATAGACCATTCATAAAGTCTAGAAATTTATTAACATATTTAATGATGTATCATATTTTAATTTTATTCAGTAATTCTTTCAGACAATATCCAATTTCCCTTTTTAGTCAGAGAAATAAAAATAAAGGTGTTACAGAATAAAAGAATTTTTCTATGATTTCTTGAAAGAAATCCAAATAAAAACTTGCAAATTTTTGTAAGCATATGACTGTAATGAGATGAAATTTTAACCAGTAGTGGCCATTTTATTTCCTTTCAAAGTTTGATTTGTCACAGAACCTAGTAGCTAGCAGAGGGTGTCAGCAGAGGAAACATTTTTGAAAGTGTAGAGAAAACAAGTGAATATTTTGGTAACAGTGCCAACAAAACAGTGTATTATCAAAGCAGATAATATGTGAATTCTGTTGTACATTTGTACTCCAGTTTCACCCTCGTCACTTCCAGTTTACAGTTCTCTCCTACAATCCTTCTTTAAATTGTGAAGCACTTCTAAACTCTTTGACTTCTTAACTCTTTTGATGTAAATGTAGTTAAACCAATCTGGCAACCAGAGAGTCCTCGTGGCTCCTTTTTAGGACCAGTTCTCTTCAACACCTTCAGAAACAACTTGGTCACAGGACTCAAAAGTATAGTGAGTTTGCTGACGATACTAAGTTAGAAGGAGCTGTTGACTCCCCTGAAGGCAGGGAGACCTTGCAGAGAGACCTCAACAAACTAGAGGGATGGCAATCACCACCTTAGAATCACAGAAGCACAGAAGAATTAAGATTGGAAAAGACCTTCAGGATCATTGAGTCCAACCTTTGGCTGATCAACACCTTGTCAACTAAACCAGAACACTAAGCGTCATGTCCAGTCATTTCTTGAACACTTCCAGGGATGTTGACTTCATCACCTCCCTGGATAGTCCATTCCAGTGCTTGACAACCCTTTCAGTGAAGAAACTCTTCTTCATATCCAACCTGAAAATCATATAAAGATTAAAAAGGGCAAGTGTTGGATTCTGCACCTGGGACAAGACAACCTGGGTTGTACATACAGGCTGGGGAATGAGACATTGTAGAGCTGCTCTGCAGAAAGCAACCTGAGTGCCCTGGTGAATGGTAAGCTGAATGTGGATCAGCAGGGCTCTGGCTGCCAGGATGGACAACTCTGGAAGTGGTCACAGCACCAAGGCTGACAGAATTCGAGAAGCGTTTGGACTACACTCTCAGGCAGTGACGATGTTATCCCAGGAAGGGCCAGGAGTTGGACTTCATGGTCTTTGCCAGTCCCTTCCAACTCAGGATATTCTATGACTCTATGATGTGGCACACAACATAATATAATTTTTCTTAATGTTTTACTAAGAGATTACTTATAAGGAACTCATCAGAACAAACAACCTGTAAAGTTCATTGACGGGAGAGAACACTTTTGACACAGGGATGGGAGAGAAGGGGAGAGAAAAAAGGTAGAGAATGCATACAAAATACCTGTGGAAATTAAAATCAACAGTGAGAAAAGTACTCTTTATTGTTGTTTTCAGGGGATAAAGCCCATGTTGTTTTCATCTTCAGGTAATATACAGAGAGAGAGAGTAAATGTGTCATGCTCTAATGTGTCATGCTGTTCTGTTCTATAAGGTAACTCTAGCTCCATACTGAGTAACACCAGAAACTCTCCTAAATTGTACCCCATGCTTATTCAGGGCTATTTTGCACAGATATTTATGCTTATACTATCAAGAGGCTTGGACAGCTCTTCTTCCACCACTCAGACAGGGGTCTGTCCTAATCTTTTGAGAGATGAGAACAAATCCACTTAGCTTGTTGAGCATCATTCACTTTTAAACCAAAAAAAAGTTAATTAAAGACCTTGGGAGGTCTGACAGGAGGCTGTCATTCATAGGCAAGGACAACACAACCTACAGTTTGAACCTTTCTTCTGTTTAATATTTAAGCAAAATATTGTCTCTCTGAGAAAGATAAACATCATGAGACACATTTGTCTTTCACTGACAGTATTAATCCTTGAACTGGATTTATCTAATGTATTTTGATCCAAAGATTGCACCATGTCCTCATCTAAAATCAATGTAAACACGAAGCACAGTGCACAGAGAGAAGGTTACATCCTTCAAACTTCTTTCATGTAGAAGTAATTTTAGTCAGTAGGAACTCAGGACATAGCCTGCAATTTTCAGAAACACTGTGTACTCTGCCATATGTGGTCACATCTTCAGCCAGTGATACAGACATGATAAAATTCTGCCAGAACTACACATTCTTCACGTTGACTAAGTTTCTGCTTCCATGAACTTTATTATGGTGCACATTGAGAGAAGCTATTTCTCAAGCAGCTTGCCTTTTTCCAGTAATAATTCTCACAGAGGATTAGGGCATTGTTTTGGAATATGTTTCAGAAAACTCAAGTTGTCTTTCTGTAGGTTGCTATGTAAGCAGTAGAAACAAATAGAACATGTTCTCAGTCATGTCTTGTACTTCCCTAGTCCTCTCTGATATAAAATACACTCACATTAATACCTACAGAGTAGGATAGGCAGGTTTGAGGAAAACATACCTTGATAATAATATTACTTTGAAAACTGGGACTGTGTTTGACTCTGAAGTTCACAGACTACAATCATGTCTTCAATACAGAATAGAAGGATCAGTTCAAGGCATGGCCTACTTTACTTCTACATTATTCCTAAACCAAAATGTTTTTACCCTAAAACTTGATGTCGACTCTCTATGTAAAGGGACATTTCACTTACAGCCTATAACTCGAACATTTAGTTTCCAGAAACATATCGTAATCTGCTGAACTATTAATGATTTCTTTTATTGCATTAGTTATCTTTTTCACATATTGAGACACATTTCGATTTTGCTTGGACAGGAGATACAATTGGAACTGTGAAATTCTCATTATCTCCTCCAAAAGTCTTGGAATGTCTAGTGGTTTTCATAGCACCCCAACTCCAGAAGCCTGTAGAAATATATTTAAAATAATATTTTACATCCTTAGGTATTAGGCGAAAGTTTGAAAATGTGACTTGAGGTTTAAGATACAGAATGCTAATAAAGAGCACCACAAAACCACATTTTTCCTCGATATTTTTTTGAACTTTCAATATTTTTTTATCCTGATCAACACTTTTTGAATCCTTAGAACTGTCAAACACCACTTTACAGCATCACAAATATTTTGGACTTAGACTATGTATGATTAATTATCACAGCTTCAGCATATACCTTTTATTTGTAAGCAAAATGTGAGCCTTACTCTGAAAAAAAAAAATCTCAGCTATGATATACAGCTTTTGGTGATATTGTTTTGTTTCAGAAAAGTCCCAAGAGCTACCTCCACAAAATATTGTGATCATAAGATTATCAGACCGGAGTAGAAACGATGTGAATTATTCATTGCAATCATGATGATTCAATGTAGAGGGTAGTTAGGAGGATTGCTTGATCACTTTATGGTAGTTTGGGCCATAACCTGTTTTATACCACTTGTTCCAAGCACCTATGATTAAGACAGTGCCCTGGAAGCTGGAGGGTTCCAATTAGAGTGTATTGCACATCAGCAATCTTTGGTGGCAGGTATTCCCCTAAGGTTATTGCAAATTACAGCACTAATTTTATTGCAACCCTCAAGACTGTCCAACCAAACAAGCAATTTCCTTTCTCAGTTGCAGGAATAAACTGTTCCTTTGCATGAGAAAAGTGAGAGGGATTAAATCCTGTTCCTCAGAAGAACCATAATGGAAGAAACAAAATAAATGTTCGTGTGCTGTAGAACACTACAAAATAAACATTACACACCAACAGTTTTGTTTACTTAGCAAAGTTACACAGAATTAACTGCTCTCAAACTGAGACACACCTTCAAACCAGAAAGAAGCACATGAAACATAAGTGAAATGGAAAAAAATGAAAATTAAATCTGTAACTCTACCAATACTGCATAAAACTTCCATCTTGTGGTGTCCCATAATATCACTGCCTCCACACATTTCACTTGTACAAATAAATCAAACACTGAAAAAGTAAATTACAAACATACCTAAAATAATACATTTACTAATCTACTGGCTTTTTGCACTCAAGATATTTATTTTCCTATGCACTGAAGGACAGAAGTTTGATAATCAGGAGTAAGCACCTCAGGTCTAAGCCCACATTACAGCTCTGGTTTATCAGGGAATGAAAACATTAAATTCTGAGTTGTCAGGGTAGATTTCATACATAAATCCTTTTCTCCTATCCTCTTCTTTTAAAAATGCAATTTAAGGTTGAAAACTACTACTATAGGAAGATGTTGATTTTTATGGTTGAAAAAAGTGAAGGTCAGAATTGTGAGTACTGCAGACATGAAGCCCTCTGATCTTTCCTTTTTGTAAGCTGTTTTAGTTGCCAGAGAGAGAACATTAGTTATATAATAGAATATTCATGGTCTAAACCCACAAACATCGTGGTCAGAAAAAAATTGGAAAGAAATGCTAGGATTGAGGGGTTTTATACTTAATTTGCATTTTAGTTGATTAATTGGTATATCTGATCACATATGCTTTGTACTTTCAATTGCAAAAACAAGCAACAAATGTAGAACTGCAAATATTACGGTAGGTATAAAACCAGTGTTTCTTTTTCTGCCACTGGACTGACACCAGAGCTCATTACTCTCAACCACTGGCAGAAGATTATTGAAACTGAGGTTCTCACTCTCCATCACTGACAATGAAAAGAATATTTTATCTTGAACTGCTATCAATATCAGTTGTTAGCTGCAGTCCTGCAGCACCTCAGGTTGGGGAAAAAAAGTTTAAACTGCTTATCATCACAACATATCTGACAGCACAGCCTAGAAGAAATCTTATTTATGATGTTAGGTAGTTCTGTTTCTATATCACAGAAGCTAAACACGAATGACAATCAAGATAACATAAAACATTTTAAATTTGGTGTTGTGTAAAATTACAAATGAAGTAAACTCTCTGAAAACAAAGTATCTTACTTGCATCCTTAGCTGCATTTTACAGTGAACCCTTAGCTGGAATAGAGAAGTAAGGAGCTCTAACACCCAGAGGAAGTATCAAAAGGAGTTTGCCTTTGGGGGAATGTTTCCCTGACCTCCTTATTTTCAAAGCAGAAAAAATTATAATCTATGATGCTCCCTTGTGTAATGCAGTATCTCATCTTATGTGGCTAACCAATACAAAAAAAGATATACAAAAGTGCCATTTTCAAGTGGATTTATTGTGTTTTTATTTGCAGTACAAAATGCAGGATAAAATCAACTGTGCTGGGTACAAAGTTGCTTTAAAATAAGGTTGAGGGTCAAACTAGTTGGCATGGCAGGGGGAGAGTATTTGTATATTTTACAGCTTTTATGTCCAAATAACCTGCATTCGTATGACTTATTTTGTAGCCAGGAAAAGTCTAATGTGACTCCTTCAGGTGTTAGTCAGCTTGACTCTTGTATAAGGTGTCACTTTATTCCTCACACAAGAGGAATAAAACTCACAGTATCCTCTGAAAACCTGACTGTGCTGTGTCTTTACTATATTCCAAGATAATTTTGCTCTTGTAACAAAGAACATGGGTCATTAATCAAACCCTAGGGTTTTTCTCTTGGACAGTCATATGGGCTTGTGAACTCCATCTGTATTACCAATATGTAAGATTTGTTTAACTAAAAGACCTTTGTTTAATCTGATTATCCACCCTCAGCTGTATTGGTTCTGGCATACTGTAACATTATCATTACTTTTAATGAATTTTCTGTTTCATAGAGGGAAGAAGAGAAGCTTGATTTTAAAAACCCACTGCATGTTTTATCTCATCCTACTAATTGCTATTTAGGAAGGAACTATGATAAGGTGATTCATTAATGGAAAGAAACATTGAAAAATTAGGGGTCATCAATTAGCACAGTAAAAATTAAATGTCATGAAAGAAATTAGAAGACAAATCTTACATATACCTTGTCTCATCAGGAGTCATTATTACAATATGAAGATGGGTTTATTTGGTTAAATCAGAGGAATTTGCATAAAATATCCAGGAAGAGGAGATTCCATAAAGCTCTCACTGTGTTAGAATATTCTTTTTAAACTTTCTAACAAATGTAAGTTTCTGTCACAAAATGATATGCTAGGAAATTAAAATCTCTAGCCATAAGTAATAGAAACAAATCTATAGAAGCAAATTCACAAGTAAGACAAAATTATAAACTGAGTGATGAGGCACATATACAGAGATTGCACCAACATTATTTCTGGATTTACTAGCCCATCTGCCTCTGAAGATCTGTCTCTTCAACTCAATTGCATTAATGTGATCCAGGCTTTAGAAAAGGAATTAGTATTAAGCTGCCAAAAAAAGATTCAAAACAAACAAACAAAACCACTACAGAAATCTAAGTACATGCAGGATAGCAGTCTAATCAACAATCAAGTATACGTAACTAAAATCCCACCTAGGCCACAGCCCCTTTCAAGTGTTACATTCATGTTTTATTAAGCTGAAAGGAAAGGAACAGACGATTTTTTTGTTTCATCATGTTAAAGAAGCAGATGTTTTAAGCCTGAAAAAGATATCCTCTCCTTCTGATTCTGTGCTACCTTTATATTCAATGTATTGCAAAGTCTGTGTTGGTGCACTGGGTGATTCTCTGCTGTGGTAGGTCTGTACTTAAGGTCCAAGCCAATCCAACACTTCCATCGAAGTTTAGTGTGTTCTCTGTATGTTAAAGCTGACATATCCTTGCAGTTTTTGGGATGTGTTTTATCAAAAATGTTAGAAGGATAGGCTTGGTTTCATGTAGAATAGGGGAGTGCCTCGCAAGTGTCTTTGTTCTTCTCCTTGTTCAGCATTTAGATGTTCATTACAGAGCTGACATAACTGGGAAACAAGTTGCAAGTATAAACTGAACAAAAAATGAACACCCCAGAGACTGGGAAAGTCCTCAGTGCCTAGAAAAACTGTGGTATTAACTTTTCATCTGAGAGACAGAAAAGTGGAATAGGGATAACCATTTTGTTGGGTTTGGGGAATTTTTGTTTTTAAGGGAGAACAAAAAAAGGAAAACAGCCTTGTAATAGTATTCTGGTGCTGGTATCTGATCTATGCAGATCAGAGTGCCTTCACATGTTGAAGTTCATGAGATATTTTAAATTCCAGCATAGTTCTTGGACCATAACAATGTAAAGTCCCTGTAGATGTAGAACAGACTGGAGAGACTAAAAAGGACAAAAGTAGCACTGCTTTACAGCTGAGGTTTAAGGAGCCCTTAGTTCACATTCAGATTAAAATGGCTTGCAGCTGTATGTTCACTACGTGGGGTTTTTCTCCCACTATTAGTTGGTTCACAGTTTCTCTCTTTCTAAAACTGCAGACAGAAGAACTGTGAGGACAGTTTTAAAATGTGCAGCTCTCGTAGGCACTTATTGCTGTAAACTTACTTTGAACAAACAACAAGTCACACCAAGTGCTCAGATTTTGAAATAAGGCTTTTGACAAAACGTGTGGTTTCCAGTTAATTCTCTTAAATGGCTGATATTTTAACTTCCTATATTTACAGATTTTAATTTTTCAGGGGAATATTGGCACAGAATAAAATGTGAAATATTTTTCATTTGGATGCATTCCTAAGGTCATCTTCCCTAATTCCATAATCAGGGGCATGATGGAGACAGTGAAAACCAAATAGATAAAAAGGACAGTCATATTACTACATTACACTTACTACATTAAGGCAATAAATACAGTATTTCAGCCAAAGAGAGAAAGAGCCTATTTCTATCCTTAATGATGCCTAGCACCTCTGGAGAACCTTTATGAAGCCTGGTTCAGCAGACAGAGAAATGCACATTAAGTCTCGGGAAGCAAACCCTTGAACAAACCGTAATTCACTACTATATCTTCAGAGAAAGTAATTCATCCATAAAAATTTATAGCAGTTTTAGGAAATGTATTAGTATGCAGAAACCACTTGAAATTAAAGTTTCCTGTAGTAAAAGTGAAGTAATACACTCAATTAATGGGCTCTGCATCTGGCCCTTGCATCTTGCCTTTATTCATTTGGTGTGATGAATGATGTGGCATTTACTGAATATTGTGGTGTAGATGCTTTTCTCCTTGAAGAACATTAGGTGGTTACCACATGCTGGACAAAGCTACATCCAGCCTATTTAATGTGATTCATACCAATACAGTATTGTCTTGCTTACTGTAGTAGTAAATATGATCCCTGTATTTATTACCCTTTTTTCCTAGATGAAACTATGATGGCTGTTATGCAGCCCTTGCTCAATGGATGCAGCCAAAACAAGTAAATAAATCAATCTGTTAAATGCACTGCTAAAGTCCTTCAACTCCAGGGAATTATATCCATGCCCCTTACTTTGTTCTGTGGGTAACTCCACCCTAAACTGTACATTTTTCTCTTGAGTCATCTGTGGCACATGCAGGCACTAGCAGTGAGCTGATAGCAAGAGAATAATCCCACTCAGCATAGTGCAACATGATAAAAAGAACTGCTGTGTTTCCCAGAAGTGGCCAGACAATGTTATTATACTGTTCCTGATACCAAAACTAGTTTGTTTTTCACTAACTCAGTTGTCTTTGAATTGTTTTTATTTGCTCATTGCAGACTGTGCCAGACTTCTAAAAAGATCAATGCATACACAGAGATGAATAATAAGCAGATGTGGCGGAAATTGGCTTGCTGAATAACTGCCTCTTAGGAATTCTTGACTAGACAGAATGAGTTGGCAGGGCATTTAACCTCTTTCTTTGAGTTTCCTGTACAGAGCAGGGATAATGATAGAGTCACTCTATGGTTTTTTCTTTCATTAATGTTTCCAGAATGTTTTAAAAGCTCAAAGTGAAAAAAATTGTTAGCAATATAACATATAATAATTATGACTCGTTTCAGGGTCAGTTTAGGCTGTTCGAAGATTCCTCATAATTTTATGACCAATCTGTAGCAAATTAATGGTGAGTGAAGGGAAAAAATATTAGTAGGATGAGCACTTTTCTTTTCTGCCTCTGTGAGAAACCTGAGTACTCTCTTCTGTAATTACTCTTAAAGAAAAAATCTATTCAGGAACTATTCTGGTGTCATATTTTCTCAGGGTTTCATCAAGCCAATTTACAATCTACCTTTCAGCAACACTCATTACACTATTTTATATCCAAACAGCAATCCAGCTCTATCCATTTTAATAGACATTCAACTCAGCCTATAAAGTTAATTAACTTTTACAATATTTAGAAATGAGTTTAGACATTCTTAGACCTTGAAATCAGAGACATTAGCCAAGTCAAATGATTTTACAGGCAGTTTGGTTAATAGGGCTATAATCGAGCCATAACAGCCTCTTTGGGTTTGGGCCAAGGTAAGCATTTTAAATATGCCTCCTTCCTCTGTTAATAGCTGACTCAGAACTTTAGAAGAAAAAAAAGTATCCCTCAAACTTAGAGAAGCAAAGACATGACAGTGAGAATCTAGATTGTTTTATTTTGCAATGTCCTTGTACTTTTCTGTGGCCTTGTTGGAAAAGTTTACATTAAGGAATTTCTATCATTTTGAGAGATGGTGCTCTATAGTGAATTAAAACCACATTACATATCTGATAGTAACTCCTAAATTTCTTAGGATGTCTGCTTCATCTGTTGATGCTTTGAGGTGTTAAATGTAGGGTATGATAAATTATAAGGACAAGAGGTAATGGGCACCAATTAAAACACCTCGAATTTCCATCTGGAAAGAAAAACACTTTTACTGTGAGGGTGGTCAAACACGGGCACAGCTTGTCCATAGAGATTGTGGAATCTTCATCCTTAGAGATATTCCAAGTGTGACTGGATGCAGTCCTCAGTAAACTGTTTTAGCTGTTCCTGCTTGAGCAGATGTTTTGACCAGGTGACCTCAAGAGATGCGTTCCAACTTCAGATGATCCTCCGCCTAAAACAGGATTGGATTGTTTTTGTTTAAAAATAACTATGAGACTGTATTTTCAAATAACTGAATAATGGGATGGGGAAAAAATAAGACTGAAACACGGAAGAAACACAGAAACCATGCCCGTGCCTTACATCCTCAATTTTAATTTAAGACTGTATTTTTCAGACGTAAAAGTAGGCAAACTCCACTATGAAGCAGGCATGTGGTGGTTGGATGTCTACACAGTATTTCACAACCACACAGAGCTGTCCAATGCTCCTATTGCCTGAGTGTTGACACTGCTGTGCCAGCTTTAAGACAACTTTGACGTTCTCAGCTGTATATTCAGAATGCAAAAGAAGGGTGGGAAAGTCCTGGGCCTGAACCACTCTTTTTCATGATCTCGAGCAGAGACGTGCCTACGTGTATCATACATGGTAAGGTCTTTGGCAGCAGGCAAGGCTGCACCAGTGGCCTCTGTGAGAAGACACCAGGAGTGGCCCCTGGGTTGGGCAGAGCTGGTTCCAGCTGACTGCAAAACAGACACAGTGAGCTGGTTCCAACCCATATCGGTGAATTTAGTGAGATTCAGATCCAGCATCTGTCAGAGACTGAAATGGTTAATGATTTACGCATTCTAGGAGACTTTTGCAGGCTTTTGACTTGCATGATACCTCTGATGAGCAATCGGGCCCCTCCCTCCGGTGCTGAAGGTGTGAAGCCCTGAAAAGGCAAGAAGCCGAGCTCCAGCTCGTAAGCTTTTGACTGTTGATACATCTGCTGAGCAATCAGGCCCCTCCCTCCCTCTGCTAATCTTGAAAGGCAGGAACCAGGCGAGATACAAAAAACTCAACACAGACCCAGGAGACGTTGGAGGCTCAAGGCATGGCCCATGACACTAATCATGGATATAATAACTCATAATTTCGTGGAGTGTGGGGGCTTCCCTCCTTCACCCCCAGCAGATCAAGGCCACCACTTCAACTGACAGACATGGAAGCATCGCTGGACCCCGTGGGCGGTGACTATATACATCTGTCCACTCTCAGCTTTTCTTTCCCTTACTCTCCCTTGCTCTTATCCTGCCTTTCTCTCCCCTATGCATTTTCTTTCCCCCCGCAAAGGTTATCTCTGTGTCACACTGTTGTATGACAGCACCCAAACTGCTAGCATGCCTGTTGATACAGAATTGTTAAAATAAACCTTGCCAGTATATGTTTTCAGACACCGATTATTCAGTGTCGTTTCACTCTAATCCACCCCAAGGGAATTATTGATAAAACCCTGGGTTACCCCTCTCCCTTTTTCTGGGGTGGGTTGTAACAGCATCTCACAAGCAGCTCTCGAAAAGCTGAAGCGTGTGGGAAGGACACACGTTGGAGAAGTCTGAGAAGAACTTTATCCCATGGGATTAGTTTTTCTCGTAGACGTGGAGCCCACCATCACCTCTGTCCAACAACACAGCACGTGGAGTTAAAGAGCACATGGGCCTCCCCCCTCCCTCCTGCCTGAGTTACTCTGGCCATGCAGAAGCAGTATTGCAACTTCTCACAGTCGAGTAGGAAGAGCCTTTTAGTTGCCCATGAAAAGAACAAGCCCAAAAAAAGAGCAGCCTTCATGTATGTTTCTGTAATATACTTTTCTGCTTGAGTATGGATCATAACCACTGAAAGCATTTTTGCAAGCCAGCACGGGTACTGCAGGAGCAATTTGCCATCACTGCACACCTGATCAACTTGTTTTGACTTCATTTTGTTCAGGTGGTCCTGGGTAACCTTGAAAACACTGACATCAAATGTTAATCAACGATGAAGATCATTCTTATTTAGTCAGGTTTCTTAGGGTTATTGCCATCATTCCCTCTATATGTGCAATTCAAGGTGTTTATAAATTTGACTAAATGAAGAGATATTTTTCTTCTGAATGAACATACATTTTAATGTTCTTGCAAATGTCTCTCAAGGCAGTAGTAATAACATCTAAAACTAATGCATCTAAATAGCATCTAAAGTGCCTTAATTTTTCATATTCTGAAGAACACGTCTTCACTAATGTTTCCATTTATTTAGTAAAACAAATTGTTGTCAGCTGCTGGTTTTGAACATTCACATATGATCACAGGTACCCTTACAAAACACTGGGGTAAAAAAAAGAAAAATTACTTTTTTTTTTCCTACCATCTCAACTTTCAGGGAAAACAAGCCTGTTTTGCTATGACTTCCAGGTTGAGATCCTGTACAACAAGCTGCAAGTCAAAGTGATTTAGCATCTTTTATATACAGTAAAAAAAATCTGGTTTTGTTTTTTCTGTTGTTTTTTTTTTTTTTTTCCATTGTTGGGTTTTTTTCCATCCACAAAACCAGCAAATTAAAAAAGATAAGGTCCAAAAGGTGCAAGCAAAATATTTAGGTAACTTAAGAGATGAGGTAGGAGTTGTCACTACCAAGAGCAAGCAGAAAACAAATATTTATTTGATTGTTGGGTTTTTTTAAAGCAAACAAACAAAACTTTTTTTATTTGAATCTCTTTGAATTTGCTTGAAATTATTGTCTATAATGCAACTGTGATAACAAATATCAGGTAGGATTAGAAGTGAGGTGAGTTGGGTGATATCCAAAAATAGCAGAGAAATTTGTGAAATTTCCAAAATTACCATTTCAAGTAGAGATACAGGAGCTGAGTCTGTTTATGCATCACTTATGATCTCTCTCTTGCATTTGTACACCTGAAATGTCACTCCTATGAATTTTCACGTGAAGCAGGTATTAAATGATAGATAATTAACAGGTGAAGAACATTGTAATATAACAGATATACATATAACCAGTTCAGCTTCCAAAAGAGGACAAATTCTAAATTAAAATGGCATTGTTTTTAACTGACAATATGCAGCTGAGAATTAATCTCAACAGTAGTGAATTCCTTATTCTGTTAGCTCTTTACATCTATTTGCAAACTCTTTCTTAAGAGTTTGCCTGCTCTGCATCTCAGGCAGCACAGGGAATCCATTTCAGCAGTGCCCTGTTATGCAGAAGGTCTCACAAGAATAACTCATAAGTTATTCCAGCCTTACAGGGTAAAAATATATGTATACCATAAAATTTTAAATTTGTAAGGGAAGTGATTGCTCAGCTACCCACTGAAAACAAACAAACAAACAAACAAACAAACCCCACAAACCAACAAAACCTGAAACAAAACAAACCACAAAAACTCTTGATATAAGTCATGGAATAGGGAACATAAGGAAAGATTAAGGAGTGATATCAAGGTGAAGAATGAAGAAATTAAGAAGAAATTAAGAAGAAATAAAATATTTGATGGAATCATGAAGCATGGCAACTCCACCTCTTGATTAGCAGTAGCACTGCCCTAGTCTGTGCCCTGCATCAAAAGCAGTGCAGCCAGCAATTTGAAGGAGGTGATTCTTCCTCTCTGCTTTGCTCTCGTGGGAACCCATGAGTGAATACTGGGTACAGTCCTGATGCCCCCAACATAAAAAGGACATTGCACTGTTGTAGCAAGTGCAGAGGAGGGCCACAAACTTGTTAAGAGGACAGGAGCACCTTCCCTATCAAGAAAGGCTGAGGAAGCTGAGGCCACTCATCCTGGAGAAGGTTTCATGGAGACTTCATGGCAACCTTCCAGTGTCTGAAGGGGACCTACAGGGATGCTGGAGAAGGATCCTTCATCAGCAATTTTAGTGATAGGACAATGAGCATGGGGCATGGCTTGAAACTAAAAGGCAGTAGGGTTAGATTAGATGTTAGGATGAAATTCTTTGCTGTGAGGGTGGTGAGGAACAGGATGCCCAGAGAAGTCATGGATGCCCCAACCTTGGCTGTGTTAAATGCCAGGTTGGACAGGGCTTTGAGTAACCTGGTCTGAGAGGACGTGTCCCTGCCCGTGGCAGGGACATTGAAACTAGAGCTTTAAGGTCCCTTCCAACCCAAACCCTTCTGTGATTCTGTGATTGGTATCTTCTCCACCACTTTTCTGACATGGATGGATGTGGTCAAAATATTTCCCACTGAGCATTCACACATTATGACCCCATTTTGGATATAGAAACATAATTTGGAATGAGGTATTTAGGGAAAGAGCAGGAAAATAAAAAGAAAAGTGGGGCCCTAATGTCAACATTATGGGCCCAGCATGACTGAAAAGAATAGTTACTGGTTGTTTCTGTTATATTTGACTGAGCACAACCTTTTGCTGGTTGGTTCCTCCTACAGAACAAACAAAGAGATTTTAAATGGAAAAAGTAAGAGAAGCTTTGCATTCCTCTTAACTCTAGGGTGGCCTAAGATTTCAGTTGCAAGGCTATTGTTCAAACTTGTTTGTCCTCTGCGATCAAAGACTCCAAATCACACACCTGGGGCCCCCTAGGCAAGCTGAAGTGAAGAATGTAGACAGGACAGACTCCTGCTCTGAAAGAAAGCAAACAAAACACCTTAGTCAGACTTCAAAGCTAGACTTTAGGAAAAAGTAGTAAATGGAAAAAGAAATGGAAAAAACACTTTTCCCTAAAAGCATAGCATTTCTAAACATTCAAAATTACAAACACAATGATTGTGCTTTAACAGCTTTTCAGGACTATGTGGCTGCAATTTAAAATAAGCACACTTTGAAAATTTAGATTTGAGTTTTCTTTAGATGAATCTGGGATTACAGGCTTTCCTTGTGTCTTTAAGTTTGTATATTTTCTTTGAAAAACATTCCAATTTCACATATAACTGCTGTTTTCTTCTTTCACTTCTTATATACCACTTGGTCAATGCCATCAAGAAATGTTCATTATTTGTTCTCTCTTGTGGATTATCTGGACAACATACTAAATAAATCCAAATTATTGTACAAAAGACCATGATTTATCATGTAGATTTTCCTTCTTACATGATCACAGTTATGTTTTAGATGACTTATCTGTGTATGGCACTTTTTAGTAATAGTCAATTCAAAATGCTCTTTCAGTTTTACAGTTTACAAATTTACACTCCTATTTTCCTGTTGTTGCTTTATATTACTAAATGCCTTTCAGATTTACTATCCTTCATCAATGAGAGGTCTTATAACATCTCAGAACTGCTTGCTCAATATTACTACTCGTAAAGATTATGTTCCTTTGAGAGTGATAGGTTTTTCATTCTTCTAACAACTTCCTTTAAACAAGACAAAAGAAAGGCTTTATTTATTTCTGCTATTGCAATAAGGACAACAAGACTTTATTATGTATCCTTTATTTTCAACTAGACTTTTTAAGACAAAAATATCTTATAAGCTTTTTTTTTTTAATTAGTGTATGGGCTTCCCAACAATGTACCCATACTGGGAAATGATAATTTATATTTGCCCAATTGGAAATTTTAAGACTTTTTTGCACATCATTTGTTCATGAGTTTAAAAAGTCCTAAACTGCAGGAAAAAAATTCAAAACAACTTTACTTGATGGTTAAGAGTTAAGCAAAACCTATTGAAATTCAGAACAAACTTTGTTATTGAAAATAATGAGCCCTTTAGTGCAACACAGCTCATTATGATTGATAAAGAAGTGTTGAAATCCTTCAGGTATACTACTGAAAAATCTTTTCTCTGAAGGCACCTTCCAGATTTTGAAATAGAAAATAAGCTGGCAGCGAGAGGCTCAGAAGTGGGGAAAAAGAAAAAAAAAAATCTCTTGACTTACACCTATATCAACCCATGGGAAACTCACTGTCTTAATGTATTTGAACACTATTAAAAATGTGAATGTTGCTGTAAAATATTTTAACAGAATGGATCTGGTTTGGATTATTTTTTTTAACTATAATTTACTTTCTATTAATTTCCACGGACACTGGGAATTACACACACTTAGGAGAAGTGAACAGGCTTATCGAGAACTTTGTCAAAGCCTCTCAATGAAAAAATGCATGCCTCAGTACTGCTGTCACCTCCAGGACATAAATGTATGCCCAGTGATTTGAAATTTAATATGATTATTATATAAGCTGCTATTTTGACATGTCCCTTCCTGGACATTACAATAACTGGAAGCCAGGTGCAAGACAGCAATATAATATTTCTGGCCTTGTATGTCAAGGTACTGCAATGACTATTAGGTAATAAAATTATTCAGTAATAAAATTTCCCCAACTACAATCTATAAAGCTGAAGAGAGAAGTTTCTTTTTACCTCCACTGTCACAAAGAATCCCATCAAACTGAAACCTGAAAATCCTAGGCAACATTGCTTTCATCATTTGTAAAATAAAAAAAGCAACCCAACCCTTTGTGCTGGTTCACTCTCTTCATAGTAGTTGTGGGGCTGTTTTGGATTTGCACTGAATATATAGATAATACAGAGATGTTTTTGTTGTTGCTGAGCAGTACCTGCACAACATCAGGGACTTCTCTGCCTCTCTCACTGCCCCACCAGAGTCTGCTGGGGGGGTCATGGGAAACTGGGAGGAGTCACAGCCAGGATAGCTGACCCCAACTGGCCAAATATATTCCATATCATATGACATGCTTGTTTTGAGGGGACAGATGGAAAGACTTTTATAGAACAGGTTTATTTTAAAATATTTTTTTTTCTCCACTCGTTCTTTAAATCTGCTCTTTCTGTTTATTTATTGGAAATTTTAGGGCATTACAGTCAATGACCTCTAGATACTCAATTATAAAAGACATTCTCGTCTCTAAAACCATGGATGTTCTAGAAATAAAGACTTTAAAAAACAGAAATAAAAAAAACCCAAAGCATAACCAAGCACAAAGCACAGGTTCTGGTTTGAAGATTCTGGACATTCATGTGATACCAGCAGCCTTGAAACTCTCAGTAACATAGTGAAGTTTCCTAGCCATTATTGTCTCATTTTGCCATTTATACTACATTTTGTGAAACTTCATCTAGTGTTCATAGGTTATTACAAGCCCTGTTGCCTTTTTTTCCCCCCCCTTAAATTACATATAATAATCATGAACATAGATAACAAAGCAAAAATTACAGGTTTGAGTATAGTATTTTATATAATGTGCAGTTTCATTTGGATGAGGGTTGCATTTACAACAAATTAAGTAAATATTGACCAACAGCAGTCATTCAGTTGAATATAAGTTGGCACTGCTGTTACACTTATCTGTCCAGTCCGGCTGTGGAAACATTGGTCATGTCCTGATAGAGTCTTTTTCGAAAAATGTAAAGTGCAACACTTTCTCAGGCTCAGAAAACTGCACTTTTGATTTCTGTTCCTAAAGGACAGAAAAATGTTTCATACATTTAATGCTATATAAAGTAAATATTTTTACCAATTAAGAACAACTGTCTGTGGCTAGCTAAGTATCATTGCAAATCTACCAGTAAAGCTTTGGTTCTCTCTTTGTGTACCAATGCTACCAGCAGATGATCTACCCTCTTAATCTACTCTCTTTCTTGCTAACTTAGGGAGCAATGATCTTTCAAGTACAATTCTAAACAACTACTTTTTTTTTTTTCCAGATTCCAAATCAATCAGGTAGATGCAGCTGGAAAATACTTTTTATCACAAGGGCAGTCAGAACAGAGTTGATTACGGATATTGGTCCCGTAAAAAAGCAGCAGAGGATCTCAGCTCCTGGTGACATCAAAACCATGGGAGATGCAGTTCTCACTGTGATCATACACTAATCTTGCATTTTGCCTAAGGGAATCACCTGAGTGAATCTTTCATATATATCCTTCATTAATTCAACCTAAGCTTTTACCACTGAAGTAATTTGCTTCTTCTTCACCTGATAAGACCAAGGGCTGTCATTCAGTTCTTACTCGGCATTTTTGACATTTCTTCTTTTTGCTGGTTACCACATTTTCTGTATTTCCCTATTTCTGATTTCCAGTCATGCTTTTGGCAATGCATTTTCCTTCAATTCTGGGACACAAAGCCTAAGACAAGACATTTTCTGCTTTAGGTTTCAAAATCCACTGCCTCCAGGAGCAGTGTCTGCAGGTTTTTGCAGGTACATGTGAAGACAAACTACAGATGTGTAACTTCAGAGTACTTAAATGTCACTAACCAGTGGGAAAAGAGGACTGAAGCAAATTCTTTCCCCAGTAACCCAAGAGAATGGAAGAGAGGATGGAACATCAGCACCTTTAAACAGATTTTTCTGTATCACTGAAGGGTGGTCTTTGTCAATGGAATGGCATCCGGAAAATATGCTGTCTTACTGTTTTATTTTCAGCTCTGAGAAGGTGAGTTGACCTCATCACTAAGGTTCTTCAAAAGTTTTTACATAAAATAGAGAGTGATAGAGGTGTACATGTATAGGAAGAAAGGTTGTCTCAACGTTGCCTTTTTTGAAGTGTTAGACATGATTTGAAATTTGTCTTCCTGTGAAAGAGTGCTGATACCATCCACTGTAAGATTTTTATCTATGGGAATGTTTAATAAGGTTGAAAGAATACCTACACTGGAAATCACTACTTGAAAGACAGGTAGTATATATGTAAAAAGAGTAACAAGTCCATTCTTAAAAATTCTTCGATAATTTACAGTTGCTTCTCTTCTGTATTTAAGAAACTTTTGTAGAAGCTATAGTTTTGATATGGTTTTACTGGTGATGATAATAAGCTGATAATGTGATGTTCTACTGTCCTTGAACCTCATAATTAATTTGGCACACTTCTTTCACTGGCAGTTTGTTCTGTTCCTTATTATCTATGGAATTTCGCCACTACCAGCAAATAATCCTATTTCAAAGTTAATATTAAACACATAAATTAGTATGTATATGCATAAAGTTGCTTCTCATATATTTTAATAACAAAAATTATAATAAAAGATCAAAGTAACCATATTAATACAAACACTCATCGTCTTGTATCTTAATCCTTCTGGCTGTCTAGATGATTTTGATTGCAGAGGATCTCTTCATCCGAGTGCCACATTTAGCCTAGATGTATGTTATACTCAAAGGCACTGGAGAAAACCTGGAAATTGCCAAGATTTTAAACAAGACACATCGAATACAATATATTGAATTCACTCTTCATCAGTGGATGTAACTCATTCAGCACAGTGAAAGCATGATAGCTGTGCAAGACCAAGCCTGGCTATGCCTTCCTACCTTTTCAGGGGAGTATGTTAAAACACAGGAACCAGGACCAAAAAATATGTTGCAAACTTCTAGTTAATTATACTTTTACCACTTTTCACTCTAGTGTTTTTTCCTTTAATCATCTCTGTTGTGTTTTGGTTTTTTTTCATTCCTAGTTAGTAAAGTATCTACTTTCAAGTGAAAATACAAGGGACTCTTTTTACTTGTTCATTACTCAGTAATGAGTGGGTGAGACAGGTCAGAAATTCTTATAGTATTTTCTTCCACTTACGTTTTTTTCTTCCTCATCTTCTTTTCTCTGCATACTGTTTTTATTTTTCCTTTAGATCATAGAAAGTTAAAAAAGTTTGAAGAAAGCTACACTTTGTAATCTGCTTTTCCAAAGACAGTTTTTGTGCACCCAATGCTCTATAATATAAATAAGAAATTATTTTCCTGAACTTTCACTGAAGCCACTAAAATCCTTTCTTGCAACATCAAAGTGTGTTCCTTTATTTTGGTTTTCATTCAGTTTTTTTGCAGTTAGTAGTTAGCCCCTTTGCAGGCAGTCACACATTAAATCATTTTGTCTTCCAGTGATACCAGATCTGCCTCCATTTCTTCCATCATCCTCAAAGTACTGACACTTGCTTTCTACAATATTTCACAGACCAAAAAAAAATAAAAGAGAACCACAAGCATCTTATAGGAAACTGTGATTCCTGGGAGGCAGCTGGAAAAAATGGAGTAAACTTACCAAAAATGTAAGTCAAGCTCTGTGCAGAGGAAAGTACCTCTTTCTAACAGGATTTTACTTTTCTATGAAACAAATTGGTTAGTTAGGACTACCCTCTCTCAAAACTTTATCACCACAAGACTTTTTCTTAATGGAGCTCCTGGACATGTGTATCAGATTTGCTCAGCTGTAGTTTTTCTCTTTAACTGAAACTAGACTAAAATAAAGTAAAAAGCATGTTGAAGCTGCTAGTTCCTTTCTGGTGGCTATTTCTGTGTGACAGTGTGAGAGACTGGATGGTTAATGGTCAGTGACTCAAAACAACTGCCCATTTGTGGAGACACTAGGGTGCTTTGTTGGAGCAGGTCTCCACCCCCTGAGAGGTGAGTTTTTGGCAATTCAAACAGGACAGAACACCCACCAACTTAGCCGGGCTTTGAGGCCGGCGAGGGGCAGACCCTGTGAGGTGGGGTGATGCTTTTTATCATACTAATCGTCCTCTCAGTTGTAAAACACACAGCCACACACACAAACCCCCCTCCCCATTCCCTACCTCTCCCCTCCTCTGTTCTCCCCACCATTCCCTCAGGGAAAGGCATAACCAGCTCAACTGTGTTGACGTGAGAGGCAGCTGCCATGTCTTGGAAGCAGTCACAGACCATCAAAGACCCCCAAAGTGCCCTCACACTCCTTTCTGAGCCCTTCCACCAAAGGACTGAGAGCTGCCTCCTCCCATGGGCCTTCCCACCAAGCCTGAGTGTATTTTAACTCCCTGGATTTTGTGT
Source organism: Manacus candei (assembly GCF_025592945.1). Lineage (NCBI taxonomy): Eukaryota > Metazoa > Chordata > Aves > Passeriformes > Pipridae > Manacus > Manacus candei. The sequence continues at coordinate 2,929,284 of NW_026138058.1, forward strand.
TTCCTGGGCCTTTCCCCCCCATCCCCAATGGATCAAGACAGAGATCATCTCTTTGAAATTACAACAATCAAGTCTCATCATGGATCCATGGGTGGTGATGTTTATACTCTTATCCTTTCATTCTCTTTCTTTCTTTTCTCTTATACATTTTCTTGTGACATTTTTATGTTTTTATATTGCTGTATTACTATGGATAATAATAACCTGAATGGCTGCATAACTGCTTTCCATTGCAACCAAACTGTTCTAAAATAAACCCCACATATATATTTACAAACATGGATCATTCGATGCAGTTTCACTCTAATCTGCCCCAAGAGATCTATTAACAAGAACCTGGGTTATTCTCACCTTAACAGATAGTTATCTAAGTGTGCAGGATATACTTTCTTCACCTTAATCTTTATTCTCAAGCAATGTCACTCCAATGTGCACAATACTCTGAGGCATCTACGTTGTTCAAACAGCAGAAAGAATCTCTGATCCTTGTGAAATTAAGTGTGAGGTAACACTTCTCCTTTGATCATACAAATCCAGTCCCACTGATTGGTTTTGGGGTTTTGATTTATTTTTTTTTTCCCCTGGAGCAAGTGTAGAAAAGAGAAATCATGACCAGGCTGTCACAGCTCCAATGTCAAACAACTGCTAAACTCACTGACAGTGGACCAAATTTTCAAAAGGGTAATGAATGTCTCACTGGTAGGGAGTTGCAAAACAGGGTAAGAACACAAGCCTGGATTTATTCCCACTACTCAGTCCTAGCTGTTGACCTGAATCACTGGCATCACAGCAGTAACTGGTGATTGACTTGGTTTCCAGAACAAGGCAAACCCTGGAATTCTAGTCTTGCAGGTCAGCACAAGACTTGCACGGGACAGACTTCATTACTAGCAATAGAATTTCATTAGGTATGAGAATTTCATTAAATTAGGTATGAGAGGTCACCTATTGTTTTCAGCATGCCAAAAACATACCGAGAGTTTTGAACAGGATAACAGCAAGAAAAATACACTTAAAGTTCAAAATCATGCACTGCAGTATTTAATTTAATTAAGTCTAGTTACAGTACTAAATAGCTAGAAGCCAAATAATCACTCAACTTAGTTTAGTAAAGGAGAAACTATTTCAGTTCAGGAGGAATGAACCACATGATGACTTTTAAATAAAACTTGGCAGCATCAAGCACAAATAATCATTTAACCATAAATCCACTCTGAGACAATTATAAACCCTCTGTCTGTACTATTGCTGGTATTTTATCAAAGCTTGTGGACTACTTTCTACTAGTACTACTGTTTGTTTTGCAACAAAAATATCTCCAATTTTGACATCCCAGTCATTGTGAATGCAGTCCAAAGAAAGATTCCTCTTTTCTTTTCAGCACTATCATCCAGTAACTCAGTATGTGAACTGTGAAAGTCTCCAGTTTTTATTTCTGGTCTTTTATTTCCTATACACCTGTAAGCAACACCTAAAAACTTCCCATCTTTATTCTTGGATTCTAGTTTTTGCCCTTCCTACTGGGAAAATGCATCCTATTTTCACTCTGGAAAGACCATCACAGTTCAAATGTTCCTGTCAGTTATAGGGGTTACCACAAGATTAGAGCTACTCCATCCCAGTACTGCAGGTTTTTCCATAGGACACCACAGGTTCTTGTAGATATGTCTGTGGTAATGGTTAGCAAGCACTACTTTTTTGAAAAGCTACTTTTCTGGTTAACTGTTTCATTTAGGTCTTCCTTGCCACCATTTTACCTGTGATTACTTTCATCAGCTCTGTCCACAGCATTGTGGCATCATGTGCTTGACTCTGTTGACTCAATATTTCATCTACAGCTGTGGTCTTCCAGTGGTCACATTCCTGCTTGTCTATTCATGCTTCAAATTATTCTGATTCCTATTGTTTCTGCTAAATCATTTTAACTTCTTAGTTTTAGCTAGAGCCATAATCAGCTCGAAGCATTTGCAGACATCTGGGAAAGTTTATTTCAATTACTTACAGTCTTTTTTATTGTGCCTAAAGAATGTCTACTTCTCTTAAGCCACCTCTTCACATTTGTTGCTCCCGGGGATTACTATAGATATCCATCAATATTCAATAATCACTTTTTGCTCTTACCTGGACCCTGCCTTCCCCTTATTTCCCATGGCAGTTAGTCTTTTCACACCCATGCATGAGAATTTAAGCAGCAAAACCCACAAAGATAGATTTTTCCTGGTGGAAAGACTTAGGCAGTGAGCATACCAAAAAGGTAAAATTACATGTGAGACCAGAACAGAAGCAAACCTGTGGAACAAGCCTACATATATTTCATATATGTACATTACAACATCTCTATAGCTGATATAAACTTCTGTGTCTCCAAGAACATCAGCTTAGACAGGTTGATTTACAGCAGTTGAGGAGCTGGCCTATCTGACTCCTGCTTCTTCTCTTTCCTACACAAAAAAGGAAACACTGTGACACTTTCTACTGGAGTTTCACAATTGTTCTGACTGGGATTTTGAGCCCTTTCCCTGCTAGGCGGTCTCTCATCTGTCTCCTATTTTCCAAATCTAGGGGTAAGGTGTCGAGGGGGTGTTTTGTAGTGCTGAAGCAAAGGTACTGAAATTCATGGAAATATTCATATTAGGCAACCAAATTGTACTCCCACATGTCCAGAATATACACAATACATATTCTGGGATTTTTACTTAATCTTTTTAAAATTAAATGTTTTAATTAGCAGATAATTAATATTCGGTAATCATTCAGTAACTCAAAAACTTATGCTCCTTTTTAAGGCATACCTAATTAGAAACAATGATGTTATAATCTAAAGCATTCTATAATCTAAATTACCCCCAGTGGAGCTCATTACCTTATAAATACGAGTGCCTTGTTAGAAAAGATACTCCATCCCAAGAGCCCATTTAACGGTGCTGAAGGTTTTTTAGCTAACTCAAACACAGAGTTTTAGCTCTCAAACACAGAGAACATTAAGAAGAAACTGTTTTCTGCTAAAAGCTACCTTTTCTAGGGAATGTTGCTTCTACAGCTGTCATTGATTAATTGTGAAATGTAGTTAGAAAAGTTGTGTCTGATCCCCCGGGGACACGTGCAAGGGGGGCAATCTGCATGCACCTCACAAAGTCATTCAAGTGTTTGTGGCTTTCTTATCAAATAATAGAAGCAAACAAATAAGAAAGTACATGGTAGGATGCCTTTATGCTGACATAAGATGTGGATTGGCACATGCAGCCATGGATATGGCTGTCCTATGTCACACCCTCATCCAAAACTCCAATCTCTTGTCGGGTGTGCACCGTAATTTTAGACTTCATGAGACTTCGCCCACATGAACTCTTGCAAACTCTGATTCTTTGATACCTCGAGTTCATGCCCGGAGACAGAGCCACAGACTCTTTCTCCAGGAGATTTCTTTCAATTTGGTGAGAAAATAGGCATTTTGGCAGGAAGGGGTTTACAGAAATAACATGCCAACCAAGGAAAAGCATCATTTCAACATTACTGGGACTAGCACTGCTGTGGAGTAAGGAACCTTTGCTACACCCAGCAAGCACAAACTCCACACAACTTAAGTGAAATACAGAAAATAGGTGTTTAAGTTACCCACAGGAGTAAAGGAAGAGAGATTAAGAGAAGAATGTGATCTTCTGCACATGCCTCTTTATATTTGTTCTCCTCGCTAATAGTTGCACTGCTTTTATTTGGTTTTTTATACATATCCTAAGTCTATACATGCAATTTGCTTTCTGAAGGACTTAAAAGGAGGGAAAAAAAGGACTCAAAAATCTTTTCTTCTGACCTAAAAATCATTTAATGCCTTTTCCACAGGAAGAGTACACTGTCTTACTCCAGTTGCAGCTTTATAGGAAGAGACAGGAGTGGGAGGAGAGACATGCTCTTGAAGCATCTGCACAACCTTGATGCTCCTTCTTCAGATAGTCCTTAACAGATCTTGATTACATGTTTTCTGTGAACTAGATATCTGTCTTTCAAAGGAGGACTTCAGACTTGTCAGACTTGAAACAGCTCTGCTGAAAATTTCAGCTGGATCAGTGTTTTCCTCAAGGTATTGTCTGAAGTGGTTGGACTAGTTATTTATGCTTTTGCTTTGATTTGTTGGTGAGATGCCTCAAATGAGATGTATGCACACAAAATCATGTATTTCCAAAGAGCACTTATGATGAAATTATGCTCAGACTTACATGAATGATGAATTTCTTTAGATATATACTACTCATTTGATTGAGAAAGGAAGGGGGACAGTGGAAGATGGCAGTTGTATAGGCTTTTGCTGATTTTCTTATTTATTTCTCTATGTCCTTCCCCAAGAAACTTTAAACAAACTATGGTGTCTGTCTGTATATCTTCCCACAGATGATTTTAGTGGCTCGAAACTAACAGAGATAATACTATATGACAAGCTGAAAAGCTTCCTTTCCCTTGAGAGCAGGGCAAAGGCTTTCAGCCCTCAGCTTTTAATGTGTTTTAACCCATCTTCTCACAACATACGCATATCTTATAATTAATTAATTTAAAAATTCTTCCTTTTGTGTCTTTTTATATTAATAATTTAAAATGCAGGAGCAGATATATATTTTTGCTAGCACTTTTCTCATATCTTCAGATGGGCTGTTCTCTTTTTCAGAAGCGTTAAAATCATGGCCACTGTGAAAAGTGATCCAGATAGTGACGAGGCAGCATGGGTTTATGAGTATATTCTTTTTGTGTGCAGTGGTATCACCACGACGACATATTTTGGCTGAATCTTTTCTAACAGTTTGCTTTGACAATATCACAGGGCACTAATGTACGTTCAAGATCAGATCTCGCTTCATTTCTAAATAATCCCAAGTGGAAAAGTGATTTGTTTCAAGGTCACTCTTTTGAACCAATGCTATCAGCCCAATATGAAACAGCATGTTGCTAAGGTCAAATAGATTAAAAGAACTTCCCAAAACACCGAGCTGAAGGTCCCTAACCTTCTACTTTTCCATAAAGCAAAGAAAATACAACTTTAAAGTGGAACTGTGTTTTGTGTCTAACATTTCTATATGAATATGTTGAGTGTGGTGATTACAGGATGTCTTAATTTCCGTTATTAACAGTCATTCATTACCAAATTCCATTTCTAGATGAAGTTTCCACGTGTCAGCATTTAACTCCATGTGTTTAAAGCTAGAAATCAAGTTTTCTCCTGCCTTCTGATTTGCTAGCATGACTAACTTTTTTTGTTCAAAATTTCCCATTCTCCTAATTGGCCTAACATCCTTTCTATATGTGTCTTTTACAAATGTTTCTTATTTTTTGAGCATGCACACGGTGTTCCACACAGAAGTTTTAGAGTAAGTTTTTCTTACCACTTTTTTTGAATTGGTGTTTCACATTTTGCTGGGTGCACTGGGAGATGCATTAGAACAGAACAAAAGGACTGATCGAGGGACTCAATATCATCAGAGCATTAGATAAAGCAGGTCATCAGGGCAGTTCTGTGAATGAAATAGAAATAAAAAGAAAGGAAGCAACCTCAAAAGAACAAAAAATCAGTTGCAGAAGCAATGGTAAAGACGTATTTTGAACATGTACTGCTTGCTGCCTATTATTTTATTTTTATCCAGTGATACAAAAGAGAGAAAAAGTCTTTGAGAACACACAGAGAAATTTACAGTGGCTTCTGGTGGATTACAAGGAAAATGGTATGCCAATACCATAACTCATAGTTTTATGATATAAAATATGAGAGATGTTTAGCGTGTCCAATGCACATGGAATTTTTTCAAAGTGGCATGTTTACTAAATATCTTTGCAGAAGTCAGTTTTGAAAACTCAGACACTCTAGCACTGTGAATATTTTTCTTCTTTTTTACCTTTTTTTTTGCAGTTGGTTTTACAAACGTACAGAAGGCTCCAACCCATTATCTGAAGGGTACGAAGGCTTAAAGAACTGTGCAAATTTCTGCTGTGTCCAACAGTGTTTCAATGCATTGCTAAGTTGCTTTATTATTTGGAATAATAAATAGAGAAAATTCTCTGAGGAATGCAAAGCAGTAGCTGGTCTTTGTGGGTGCTCCAGTCAGCAATAGCTTCATAGGCCAGAGTTTCTAACACTGCAACTACTGAAGCATTTTATTGGTGATCCGTTTATTCCAACATATTCAAATCACTTTCTTTAAGTTTACCACACACTTGGAGAGCACGTTCCCTTCTAGCTGGTTTCCAAGATGCAGTGTTTAACATTATACAGTAAGTTTTTTGGAAAAGGTGCTAGTTCCTTCAAAGTTTATGTCTTGAGTTCTTCGGTTTGTTTGGGTTTGGGGGTTTTTTGCTTGTTTGTTTGTTTTTGGTTGGTTGGGTTTTTTCAAATTGGCTTTTGTGCTGGTTCTTTCTAGTACAGTAAAAAGAGAGGGGAAAATAGAGGGAGGAAAAAGCACAAATTCCTAGTCTTGCAATAGACAGAAAAGCTGCTTTCTTCCGTAGCTCAGTGAACTACAAGGTTCTGCTCAAAATGAATTACACAAATACGAAAAATTTGTACTCTTTTCTTGTTATTAAAGGAGTTTTTACTCTTACAAACTAAAGTCATTTAAAGACATTATGAAACCTGTTCACTCTTGCCTTGAGGATTCAGTTTGTCTCTGTCCTTTGTAGAACAAATGAGAAATCATTTAGTTAAACTCAAACATGTTTTATTGCCAAAAATCCTCTGCTCACTCTTGAAAATTCGCAGAGCACTTACTCACATTTCCTGAGGAAAGACTGGAAGTTTTGCACAAAAGAAGATTTCTGAATATGCAAAAATTTAATACCAAGCTAACAAAGTTAAAAGCCATCATTCTTCCTCCTATTTTACCCTGAATTGCTCTTTGGCAGTACTGTGTTTGTGACCTACACCACCAGTTGTAGGTGTTTTATTTTTATTGTTTCTGAGGCACTTCTGATCAATAGAAACTAAGCAATTTCCATGTGGGTTGCCAGTTGCTCAATCGTGCAACAAATGGATCCTACAATACATTCTTATATTATTTTTATTTACAAATGAAAACAGTCTACAAATAAGACAAAGGACATCAAACCCTGCAGCGGTACAGTCTCCCTTCATAATTTCTTAGTTGCTTTAGTAAAAACAAACACACAAAAAAAACCCCCCTGTCACCTATTTTTCATGTTAATGCAGGATTGCTTATAGAAGAAAAGATTGATGTATTAGAAATAAAAATAGAAAGTACGTAAAACTGATATTGGATAGGTAATTCTACGCATTAGTAGTCACTACAAGGATCTGTGTAACTTTTGCCACAAATATTCTTGTCCTTTATTCACAGAAACTGTAACTTTTCATAAATAAACTCTGCTCTCTCATTCTCACTTACTTTTGTCTCTTCTGCAGATATGTGTTGCCCACCCCCCAAAAAATTGTGATCTTTTTCAATATTATATTTTTTTCTGATAGCTAAACTCATTTTAATCGCTCTTTTCCTTGTGGACACCTCCTTCATTTGAATTACCTCTCACAGTTTTTTCAATATGTGCCCTTTTTTTTGTAAAATACAACAGTTTCTGTATAGACTACACACTGGTAGAGCTGCCACTGAAATATAAGACATTAGTAACCACAAATGCGTAGCAAAGGAAACAAAAAACGTGCAGTTATACATGGAAGCATGTATGTGCATTGTAAGCGTAAAATATATAATTTTTATGTATTATTTGTTTATTTCTAATTTTCTTCATCTACATATAGGAATGTTGCCTTTAACTGCCCCTTAACAGGATTGTTTTAGGAGTGTTGACTCCACCCCAGACCACAGTCAGGAAATAACTTGCCATCAAGAAAATGAAGCTGTAAAAGTGGTGATGCTCCAAAACCTGTCAAATTAGTCTTGAATTTTGCTGTCCCCATAGGCAGATGAAATTGTTGATTATAGCTGCACACACTATACAAAGAGAGGCCATGTGGTGTGTAATGCGTTTTCACCCAAGAAATGACACGATGGCCATCACTCTCCACCACATTATGCCTGTTGTCTTCTTTTAAACATCATCAAGACAGAGTGTATTTATATTGTTGCTCCACAAGAAAACAATTGTTGAGTCCTCTACCAACTTTCTAAATATTCTCTGAGGAGCTTAAAAAATGGAAAGTACTTGGAGAGATCTTACTCATCCTTACACAGAAAAAAAATAAGTGAACCCATGAAGGGGGTAGAGGCTTTCTTTTCAGTGATTTGGACAGGAAAATAAACACCTCTTTGAATGCTGTACCTTTCTGTTTGAACAATGTCCATCACTACAGAAGTCAGCTATGAGACTGCCAGGATAAAAGAAAGCTGTGAGGATCAGTGAGCTCCAGAAATTATACTGAAGGGCAACCTTGGGACAGATAAATAGAAGAATGGCATTGCCACAGTAAATGGAAAGGGGAATCATCCTTCAGGAAGGAAATTGAGGTGTGGGGGTGGGTCCAGAGAAGGCCAAAAAGCCTTGCCTTGCCTTGCCTTGCCTTGCCTTGCCTTGCCTTGCCTTGCCTTGCCTGCCCTGCCTTCCCTCTGCTCCCCTCCTCTCCCCTTACCTCTCCTCTCCAGGAATAGTTCCTGAAATTTCCTTTCCTTTCCTGAAATTTCCTTTCCTGAAATTTCCTTTCCTTCCCAAACCTTCACTTTCCAACATAACAAGCCTTATTTAATTTATCTACTCCATGGAGTAGATATTTCTCCCCATGAAGAATCAGGAATTTAGATTCTACCATGAGAGCCGTTGTGTTTTCTTAACTGCAGTCATGTTTTCATTTGTGACAATTGACTGTAGAGGGAATGGAAGTCATTATCTTGCATAAAAGTAATATACAAACCTACCTTTTTAAATTGTCACATAAGTCTCATAAAATATGAATTTTTTTAATTCTTCGAATATTAATTATTTATTTTAAAATAATTTATTGTGTCTTGATTTCATATATATGTAATTTATCTTTGAGTGGTCATAAAATGTTCATAGATTTTTTCCTACCTATTAGGAACTGATAAAATTCCCGTCCATCTTAAATGAGATGGTTTCTCTACCAAGTGTGAATATAAATCTTCTCTTCATGAGATAAGTTTTCTGTTCCAATAATTTTTATCAGAAAGGGGGAAAGGAATTTTCAAATAATTTCATGCACAGCTTGAAAAAATTAAGACAGTAATTAGAAAGAAAAATGGATCATTGCCACATGAAAAAGAATAGACATTTTATATGATGAATTTTGATTTGATTATCCAAGAAAAGTAATGAACTCATGTCATGGAAATAATCAGTGTTAATAGACTCTCATTTTTCATTATCAATGGGGAAAAATAATCAATATATCAAAAGGACTTCATTTCAGCACTGCTTATCATAAGTATCAAAGAACCTCTCAGCTTTGAGGGTCTCTGAGTTTCTGCAAGACATGGAAAATTTTGAAGTATAGTACAAAAGAGGGAATATTCTGGTAGCTGATAAGACACAAGAAAACAAACACAAGAACAGAAATTGAAAGTGAATCTCTAAGAAAACTCTATAATGCATCATCAAAGAATGTTTTCATAGAAAATTTTTTACATCAACAGTACTGACTGAAGTAGGCAGATAACAATATCCTTCCTTACAATTTCTTAGCAAAATTTTATAGTTCAAAGTAGGAAACGTGGAAAATTCAACAATGACTGAATCAAAGACTTCCATTCATTCTATTTAGCTTTGATACTACATTTATATTTTAAATATATCCCAAGCTGACCAAAGGGATATTCCACACCATACAAAGTCATGCCCAGTATAGAAACTGGGGGGATTTATCCAGAAGAAGGATCTGGCAGTGGGTGGTGAGCAACTGCATTGTGCATCACTTGCTTTTCCTTTTTTATTATCATTATTTTTATAATTTATTATTATCATTGTTACTGTATTTTACTTTATTCACAATTATTAAACTGTTCTTATCTCAACATACAAGTTTTACTTTGATTCTCCTCCCCTTCCACCAGGGTGGGAGGGAGATAGAGTGGGCTGAGCAAGTGACTGAATGGTGCTTAATTTCCAACCGGACTTAAACCACAACAATATCATATATATTTGCATATGTGTATATTTGCATACATGTATATTTACATATGTACACATACATTAATATTTATGGTGTGAGATACCAAACTGCTCATTTAGTTTTTTTCAAGTTTGCTAAATGACATTCTAACCCTAAATTACTGCAGTGGAAAGGTCTGTCATTCTGGATAACGTGTTGCCTCTGTGAAAAGAGAATCTTTTAAATTCTTTTGAGTAGTGATTCTGAAACATACCTTTAAATATAACCAAACATGGTTTTCAAAATGCTATAACCTGTATCAGATTCATACATTCTTCTTTTATTAATATAGTAAAATGTTGAGCGATAATGAGTATCACCTTAAGTTTCCTGAGAGTATTCTCCAGAATTTAAAAGCAAATCCCCTTTGGCTGGAGTTTTATTTCATCTGTATTTCACTTCCACAGTCATGAAAGTGATTCCTGTTTCCCACTTGCTTGTGTACAGTAAATAGATAATAATGAGATTAGGATAATATTCAGATATCCTACAAGTCAAACACACATACTGTTTGCCAAGTGCTTTTAAAGACAAGATTCTGAAAATTCTGAATATACAACAGTACACATGCAATTTAGCAAAGCAGGAAAGGTTTTCTTCGAAACTTTGCAATTAGGACCACATGCATCCTTTGTGGGTTTGCAATCTGGCACAATGAGAAAAAAATTAGTCTTCCCTATCACTTATTCCAGCAAAAGCTGTCATTCATCAAGGAAACAGGCTGACAGACAAAGCAGCTCCCACAAAGAAATAACCCCCAAACCCCTTCAGCCTCTTTCTTTCCCCTCTAATCTTCTCTTTGAAGTATATCTTTTCCTGAACAAATTCAAAGACATAAAGAATCATTAATTTTTTGCAACCTGTTCTTGATATTTAGGTCATTCCTGAAAGCACCACATAGATGATCTCCAATGGTCTTAACAGAAGTTCCAGACAGTTCCAGACTCTAAACATGGAGATTATAATAATTCTGCATATATAAATTTTAACTTTTTTAATATATACTGAATATTCCCAGTCTATAAACAAAAAATCTATTGCATGTGCAACTGTAAAGACTTGTGATCAAAGATGACTTTTAGAGTGGAAGACCATGGCATGTGTTCTAGATGAACGCAATTATGATTATAGACATTAGATTTCAGGATTTACAAACTAAAATGCAGAAGGAAATCTCAGCCCACTGTTCATGGAGTGCAGTCATTATGCTGCATTATGCAGGATACCGGGCTTGTTCAACAAAGACAAAACAAATACATATTGACTCACTAGCACGAGCAAGAAAAATTATAAATACATGTAGAGATAGTAGTAGATTAAATAAACATAGCTTTAAAAAATGATCAATGCATTGCACTGATCCCCTTTTTCATACAGTAAGGTATCAAGGATTATTTTTAAATGCCCATTACACTTGTAATGGTTTGGTTTATCGTCTGTCCGAGATCTTCTTAGGCAAACTGATAAAAATTCTTCCTGTCTTTTTCTTTTTTTTTTTTTTTTGAACTTTTGAGAGATAAATCAGCTCTTTCCCCCTAGGACACGACTGTATAAGTGTGTGACACTACACACAGCTCCTGTGCCTACACTATAGCTGAGAGACATTGCTTCCCACCTCGGTTACATGCATTGTCACATTCATCAGGTGGTAGCTCGAAGCCTGCAATGCAGTGAGTTTTACACTCAACCCTGTCAGCATCTGTACATTCCCAGTTTAACAGTAAACCTCAGGGAAAACACCTTCTAACAGTTAAGGCTTCTTGGGGTTCTCCTGAAGAACGCACCCATAACCTGGAGCACACGCTTTACAAGTGCCGGTCCAAAATTTGCCCACACAAAATATAAATAAAATTATGGCTCTTCTATCTACCCTTTACACTGATGCTCTATTTTTTTGAGGCTTGTTATATTGAGGATAAATGGGAAAAGACTACATCCTTGGTGCATTGAGCCTGTACTTCACTGTGAAACATGAATACTAATATCCCCTAAATTACAGGTCAGCATCATATGTTGATAAGGGTATCCAAGGGGCATAGATGCTGTTCCCATAACATGGGGTGATATCTGTATAATCAGTTGTTTCCTTTTCCACAGTATTGCCACAGTGGGAATTCTTGTCCAGTCACATTAACCAGGGTGTGCTAACCAAACCTCACCTCTCTTAGGCCTGGAATTAGAACCTTCTTGCTGTGGATACATCAAGTACCCCCGGCATTGGCTTATCTTCTGACAAATTCCTTCTGTGGCCCTGACAGTGTTTTGAGATAGGCAATAGCATCCTTCCAGTCCTTACAGACACAAATAGCAAAAACAGAGAATCCACAATTCCTTTACACTGTAATATTTTTTTTAGTGAGGCTCTCTCAGGGAAGCAGGTACAGGAATATTTCCCTTGAGGTTCTTTCTTGTGGGTTTTCCTTTTGACTTGCATTACTGTACATGTGGTACACACAGCGTCCTTATTGCTGTTCTTTATAGAAGATAAAGAAGTACTTGAAGATATTTCAGGTTTTTCAGTCCCTTCAGACACAATTTGTCTGGTGTCAGTGTCATTCCTTAAGGAAGGTCATGATATTTGCTTGCAGTAAATATAAATAGTTTCTGTTTAATGACTTGTAAATAACTTTCATTTCAGACAGATTTTTATTTATCACATGCAATTCACGAGCTACTGTAAACTATGTCAAAACACTGCTGATTAATAAAAAACAAGTCTTGAAATACATTATTTTTTTACTTGGCAAATTCTGAATAGTCTTGTAAGTGTTGACTGAAAGGGACTAAATTACACAGCCAGCTGTAATCAAGTCTTTGTCTCTTTTCAGCTGGTTGTTGTTTGTGGTTTTTTTGGCAAATAAGAAGGTTGTTTTGTTATATTTTTTTCTCTTCCATCATCTCAAGCTGCCAGTGTTTTAGTAGAGTTCAGAGGGACATTTACGCTTTAAAGACTGGCTACAGTAAAGTCTGCCACTTCTCCTTTGATAGATCCATGTTCTTTCCCAATCTTTTGTTTAAAAAGCATATTCTCACATGTAGTTTTTTGCTCGCAGTCCATTCAGCCTGCAATGACAACCTGCTCATCATACCAGACAAATTTAGAATTCTTTCTTCTCATTTTCCTGCAAACCAGCTTCTTTATTCTATTGCAGCTCAGTTATCAGAACTCTTTTGGGTATTACGCCTACAGAAAACTAAATATTGTTTCTGTGTATCCTTGTTTGCATATGTACTCACGGTCTGATTCTGATCTTTTATTTAAAGTGAAAGCTTGTGAGGATTTTTTGTTCTGTGCCCAGTCAGAGGCAGTGGCAGTGGCATAACCAAAACCACACAATTTTACTCCTGAGCATCAGGAGACTTCTTTTTACTGGGACAGTGAGCAACAACTGGCACAGGTTGCCCAGAAATGGATTCTCCATCTCGGAGACTCTCGGACATCTCCCAAAATCATGGGCCCAGACAACAGGTCCTAGATGGAGAGTGGAGAGTAGAACTGAGTGACCTCCAGAGGTTTCTTCCAGACTCAGACACTCTCTGATTCTTCAGCACAGCCTTTGGTGTTTTCTTGACACTCATGATCATACATTATACCTGTGGGGCATTGTCTGTACACATCATCTATAAAAGTCTATAGAGATAAGGAAACATACATTAAAATTTCAAATAGCCTGCCACAGGATCAACATACTAAAGAACAAGAAGTCTTCTCACTTCACTTGAAATGCTTCTTTATAACTCAGAATAGCTACCTCTAGATAATTTTAACAATATTAACCCTAGCTCAATTATCATGTATTTCAGCGAATTTGTTTTGCTTTGCTTTTAATTATTCCCAAGGAAAAGCAACTTTCTGAAAAGATTTTAAAATGTTGTGAAAATTCTGAATCTTTGGAAAAAAAAAATATGTAGCTAAGATATTTATTCATTATTTCCCAGGAAAAAAAAAAAAAGGAAAAAAAAGTTTTGATTTTAATGACTTGGTATTTTTCAGCAACTTCTGCTGCAATTCTCTGTAGTATCTGTCTATTACTATTTTCACTTAGGTTCCTGTCACCTGCTACTTGAAAGAGACAAAACACTATCCCAGTCTGCCAAAAGCAATCAACTCATAAATTGGAACTGGTTAAAATGATGGAACAAACAGTTTTAGACTTTCAAATAGTCTCTACAGTCAATATACCTAGACAAACAACCTTCATATTTTAGCTGCCTCCAGAGAGTTCATATGTATTGCAGCCTGGGTGACAGATGCAGAGGTACCAAGGTGCAGTTCCCTACACAGGTCTCCTCTATATCAAATGATTAAGCACATTTTGTTTTGCATACTCATCCTTTTTTGTATGTGCATCATAATTTTGGGAGCATGAGCAATTAAAAAATGACTTTTTATCTGTATATAATGCTTAGGGTATTATCTTACTGCACAATACACAGTAGCAGAAAAGCACTTGCAAGAAGCAATGAAACCAAGGATAATGTGGCAACTGCAGTGTATTAAATATGGGGACAGCTAATTGTGCATGTTCTATGTGAATCAGTCTTCTGATAAAATTCATTAAGAATGCACATTAAAGAAATTGGCAATTGCATTACCTTTTAGTCAAATGTCTCCTTTCTAACAACATTGTTAGTACTGTGAGAATTCTGCTTAGTGAGCTCGTTGCACAGGTGTATCCACAGTAATTCAATAAGCAATTCAAAAATCTCTAGAAAGCCTTCAAATTATCTAACTCCAAGGCCATTTAATAAGGTGTAGGAGTTCATCAGCTTCTTACTGCTCCCTTCTTCTTTTTAAATATCACAGTCACATACCTGACAAAAGGAAATGCTAGACTCTTGGCTTGAAACTGTTCAAAATCCTGACCTGTAGTGGCTTGCAGAAGGTAGGAAAAATAACAGTGATGGTGGTAGCCAAATTTTGAAGGGTTTGCTGTTGGATTTAGGAATACAACAAAACATATGGATGGTATGCAGACCTTGTCACCTTGAGGGAGTTGCAGAAGCAGCATCAAAATAGCAGTAATCTGAGGGTGTTGCAGAATTAGAATCATAATAGCAATAATCCAATTCTATTCCAGAAGAAGGGAACATACTCTTCAAAACTAGCTTGTAAAAAATATCCCATTTTCTGAGAAATCATCTATAGCCCAGTTTGAAATTCAGAAACCTAAAAATAATTTAGAAAACCTTGATAAAATATGTTTCATGTTTCTGCCCTATTAATTATCTATTAGCAGTCTTGTGACTGAAAATTAGTTCAGTTATCTAGTTAAACTGCATTTTATATGTGGACTCTTCAGAAGAGTAAAAGTAAAAATGGTGGTGTTATCAGAAGCAAACTTCATGACATAGACCTATAGAGATTATACAAAGTGTTTGTTTCAGTTATCCAGTTTGTACCTCAGAAACATCGATTCATGCTCTCAAAACTCAAGTACCAACACCAGTGCAGAATTTTGAGATTTTTCTGTTCCCCAAAAATGAAGAGTTGATATCAGTAGAGCTTTCTGAATTTAGAGCAACTAAAGGTTTGTTCGCAGAACTTTAGGGAACAACCCATGAACTGGTTGAGGTATGTAAAGCTGACCTTAGGCAAAATTGAAGGACTTGCATTTAAATCCAAATCACCCCCAAAATAGTCCGTGCACTTACATAACGTTGGAGGTGCCAACATTTAATGTATGTAGAAGTGTTTAGTATAGCATTCAATAAAAATAAAAATATAAATCTATTGGGGGTTTTTTTGTGCTTCTGAGGGCACCAATTACAAATTAGATCAGCTTATATCTCCTGCACAGCTCCAAGACAAAACTGAAAATTTCTTTGCCAGTGCTCTGCAGATACACTAAAGAGCCATCCGTTGGATCCATCTTTCAGGTTTATTTATTTAGCTATTAAATTTTGATGCAGTTTCTTTGTTTTAAAGCAGAGGTGAAAAAAGCAGTACAAACACAGCAGCTGGGGAACTGACTCAGAGGTGAATGCCTTGTACTCACTACTCCTCCTTGCCCAAGGACGTTCAAGGCCGTATCTTTCACCACCAAGTGAAACGTGAGACTGTAAGACAAGCCAAAGGGAAGCTTTCTCTTCCCAATATTCACCTGCTTTGTTGAAACTGCACCATTTGTACGGGAAACAACACAAGATTTACAGTGGAGGGCATGCAGACCACAGATCTGATCTTCCTGGTCAGCACAGTCCTGGGGAGAGGGAACAAAGGCTTCAGCTCCTGCACAATAAATTATTTCTACATTTTTGCCAGTGATTGTTCTGACTAAGGCAAAAGCTTGACAAGAATCATCATTCATCTAGCCAGACCACTTCTACTTGTCTTCAGAAGAAAACATGCTAGATGGATAGTGAATGGTATATTGAACCACAGCCCTAAATGATACACGTTTGTAGAAGCTCAGGATTCTAAAACCATCAAGCAATTTCATTTACTTGAACTATTTCAAGTTATGTACAGTGTTGCATTAACTAACTGAGTGTCAATGACAACCACAATCAATGTGTGAAACTCAGATTTGACAGTTGGAAAGGTAATTATTTTTTTTGGTGAGACACAGGAAACCACCTTGGGATCTTATTTCACGTTTGGCTATTGTGTCGTTGAGAGACAGCTGGAAGCTCGGGGCTTTGACTGCAGGGTTTTTGTCTTCTGGGAAATTTATTTTTGTAACTGGCCCTTTTGTAACAGATGTGTCTTTCACTTAGCAGCTAAATTAAAAATTACACTTTTAATAATGGAATGCAGTGTGGGTGAAGATTGTGTCAAGGGACTGCAGGGGAAGCAGAGCTGTTTAGTGAAAGTGTCCTACTTCTTTAAAGATAGATTATCTAAAATGGATCAAAATGCTTCCAATGTCTACACATGTATTGCATTAAAACACAAAATTATATGAATTGGGAACACAACAACCCATTAAAAAAACCCTTCCTTCTCCATGGTATCTTCACAAAGTGGCTAATTTCCTCAAGGTTTGCCTTCTGTTCTCTCAGTATTAAGGTTTCCCCGTCCAAAAGAAAGCTTCTCAGGAACAACATCCTTCCCTTACACTTGCAACCAGGCATTTCTTTTTTCAACAGGAGCCTCACAGAGTGATGCCTTCTTGCAGGATTCTGCCTGTTTTGCCATCTATCATTGGATATTGTGAAACATTGTGTTGAGTTTAGTAATGAGAACTGTATTTTCTAGGCAGCAAAGATTGTAATTATTTTTCATAGGAGCTTATACACAAATGTGAAGGTGACTAAGAAGTATTTGGCTTCAAATAGTCCTCCTTACATATCCACTGTGGTACTGATTGCGGTCAAAATGAAATCCTGAGTCAAGTAGGGCATTAGTCTTCCCCACGTACAGGTTCTGCTGCAGTTTTGGGGAAAAAAATGGGACACTGTTTTATTTATATGAAAGGTAAATCAATACTGAGCCTGTATTTTGTCCTCTCTGTGGGATGCCAAGCAAGAGTCTCACAGGCATCCCAGAGGCGCCACACAACTCTTTTTCTCACCCCAGCTTTGTATTCCCTGCCCATCTAGGATGCCAGAGACTCTGAACTACTCCAACACAACAGTCTCTAGGCTATTAAGTACAATTGTTTGCCTTATCCTGAAGCACTGTCATATTCCTGAGGATTTATAATAAACCCAGTTAAAAAACATGTAATGAAATTCACAGCTGTGTGCATAAAAGATGCTTTTCAAAACAAATCCTTCCTTGTTAATACAAGGTTTTATGTGTATATACATCATAATAATCAGAGATCTAGAAGTAAAAGTTATCATTTTACTTACTGAGATTTATATTTTACATGTTCATTTTCAACTGTGTTAATACTTCCCTGAAATCCTAATCCATCAAACTGATTGTTCACAGAAGATGCTCATTGCTTTTAATTGTAAACGTCAGGAAGAAGAATATAATTGAAATACTCTTTCCAGCCAAGTTCACATCTCTAAAGTACTTTATGCTATGCTACATTAGGCAGCTTTCTTGTGAGTTGTCAAGGGGGGTGAGAGGGAACAGGGAAGAGACAGGCTGAGGACTTATAGTATGCAGGAAAACATTCACTGCTCATGTTCTACCTATAACCTTAAACACCCACCTGGACCCCCTGGAATTATCCTTGGAACAATAATAATTGAATCTTATTGTCTGATCAATCCATGGTCTATTTGCAAGACTGTTAATTATGTGTGATTACTACTGAAGTGAACAAGAGTACACTGTTTTCGTAATGGCCACCAGAACTAAGGCCATTTTTTTCCTTAACTGAACAATAATTCTCATGTTTTGTTGGCTTTTTTTTTTCTTTTTTGATTTCAATGTTGATTTAAAAACAACAGGAGCTCAGCACATTAAAATTGTGGAAACTCTGTATATAGCACATTGGTCAGGTTTATTTCCTCTAATTTTTTCCATTCACACCAGACATGTACATACAATCAGCATAGCCAGACTCACTAAAAGGTATTTGCCTAATGAACCTTCTCACATTTTGCTTTTGTTTAGGAAGTTCTTTATGTTATCATAATACACACTTTTTTTCTCTCTTTTATCTATTCTCCAACAGTACACTCTCTACCTATCACAAGTTTAAATCACATGTATGTTCTTAAGTGACCTGCTAAACTAGGTTTTGGAGCTAAGTGTATAGAAAAGTCTATTACAAAAGGCAAGAAAAATAGTTTCACCATGTCTTTTTAACATTAGACTTAATGTTTACTGTTTAATGTTTAATGTTTACTGTTTACTTAATGTAAAACTCAGAGTTTTACACTTTTACACTTCACCTCAGCTTTCCTGAAGTATCTTCTTCAAAATATACTCCATCATTCGTAAGTGTCTCTATTCTACAATATATTCTGTATTTCCTTCTGTATCCTACTTCCTTCCCTTGGTAATGTTGATATACCCAGACAGTGCTTTAGTGTCTAAAAAGTCTAAAACCCTCAGATAGACAAACTGACATGTGGTGAGAAAGGAACATTTTCATTTGCCAATCAGCAGGTCACAGACTGCTACCATTTCTAATCTTTCTCTATGAATATAAAACATTTGATTTGTCATATTTGAGAGAAATATCATCAATGTAATATGTATAGACTATGATGAACAAGAAGATAGCACATAATCCACTTAAAATAATGCTTAGAAAGTAAAGTATTCTGTCACATTTGTTGTCCATGAAAGATGACCAATGAGATAATAAAGTAGATAATTGCAATGCATTTGTGCTGCTACAAAGTGTGTAATCATTACTTTTCTTCAAGTTTTGGACATGGGACAATTGAAATGACTAGAATATTCAGTTGCACTTCCAGCAATGAAAATGCATCAGTTAATTAAGTATACTTTGTGACCTGAATATGTTTGAAGAGAGACAGTGGGTGCTTAGAAAAAAAGTATACCCTCAGGCCTCATTGTTCCTTTGCAGTTAGCCCCAGTCTTTATATGCATAAATTATCTTAGGTTAAATAGTTGTCTTTTTCAAATTACAGTATTTGCTTTGACTAATGATTTGGAAAAAACGCTTCCTTTTTAAAACCTTCTCGCATTCCACAAGTGCAACTTATTTGGTTGCATTTCCTAGTCGTGGGACACACACACAGACACACAAACACAATTTATTAACAAAAAAAGCTAGACAACCAGATTTCATTTCATTTC
The DNA here is from genome assembly GCF_025592945.1 of Manacus candei. Classification (NCBI taxonomy): domain Eukaryota; kingdom Metazoa; phylum Chordata; class Aves; order Passeriformes; family Pipridae; genus Manacus; species Manacus candei. The sequence continues at coordinate 2,949,071 of NW_026138058.1, forward strand.
ATTTCATTTTTGTGCTGTCATTAATGCAAGTGCTCTGGTGCAAGTGAATTTTCAGAACTAAAGGGCTGTACAGAAAAAGTGCTTGCAGTTTCTATACCCATTAACACTGGGATTAGGAAAAGGAGCAAAAGTGTGTGTCTGCCAGTCCAAATTCTATCACACATAAAAAAATGTTTTAGATTAATACAGCTGTGGGGGGTTTATTTATTTATGCTATTGTGTTGGCATATAACTCCACCAATTTGACTGGGGACATTGCACAGCTCAACAATGTCACTGACTACATCATGTGCTAAAATACTCATAGATTTTACACTGAGTCCTAACCCATCCTAACTCAATAAACACATTTGACAATATATCTTTGTATAGAAAGTTCAGACATATGTAGTAACTATTTAACTTCTAAAAGCACTGAAAAAATCCTACATCCATATATAAAATGCATTGACAGAGAGCTACATTAAGCCAAGTATTTGCTCACAGGAGTGGATTTGAGCAGCTGCAAAACAAGATATTTCTGTTGATCTGCATTTTTAAGAGATACTGTTTCTTGCTACAACATTAATAATATGCAGTAACATAAATTTTAACAAGCCAGGCATCACTTCAGGAGAGAAATCTGACATTGCTTTACTACTTAATTCTTCATATCCTAAGCATCTATTTTTACATGTGTATAATATGATACAGTGTGAATTAGTGTAGATTAGAATGATTATTTTAAGCATCCTTAGAAAAAACAGGATAATTTTATGGGATCAACTATTTTAAGTCTCTTTTCTATTTGTCTTGAATCATGTTACATTGTCCTTTGGATATTAACAGTTTGATAAAACACAAGAATGTCTACATATTCAAAGTGAACTATGAGTTGTTTTTTTGTAAGCAGTGACAAGACACAATTTCCAAAAATATTTGAGTGAATTATCCAGTAAACTTCAGATCCATATTTATATTTATACATCTCTCTAGAGAGAGAAACAACACTTTCATTAGAGTGAGGTAGGTGACATACTTGGAAAAAAAGTCCCAAAACTTTTCATTTTGTAAAATATATTCCTTATGGCATATGCATAAAGTTTGCTGAGAAAAATAATTAGTTGTTCTACCCTATCTTTGCATCTAAGTATTACTCTGCAAAGGAAAATAAAGAAAGAATTAATTATATGAAAAAAAAATAATCTGTAACTCCAGGGACCAGATTAATGACATCATTAGACATGCAGTCCTTAGAAATCTGACATGTCAATAGAACAGATTTTTTGCAAACAGGCTTAAAATTTATGTGTAATCTTCATATCGGTATTATATTACTTCAAACAAAATTAAAAAGAAGATGTGAAAAAATTGTGGTCTGGCAAGTGTTGCCTGACAATCTCTTAAGCAGCTGAATCTCTTGATGTTACTGTGCTGCTGTATAAATAGGAACAGGTACAGGAATGCCTAGTAATCTAAAAACCCAAGGACAAGATCCTGATTTTTCATTCGTTACAAAAGGGTGTGTTAATACTGTCTACAAGTTATGTGAACATCACATAAATCTGAAGAAAAATGTATTATTGCAATGACATGCTACAGCTGAAGATGTGTTTGGTTCACTTTTGGCATTAAGTGGAGTTACAGTGAGTTAAACTTAGAGAAACCTCATTAAAGCAAACCATAAATTCCAAGGTGACACCTACAGTATATGTTATTACTACACATAGGAAGAGGAGTTAGGGGAAAGGACTGTCAGTCTTGAAGGTAGGAATGAAGGAAGATACTAATCTATATAGACTCATCTGATAGCAGTTCAAGAGATACAGAGTGAACAGATTATCCATGGGATATTGGTGCAATTCTGTGAGCAGAGATGGAAGTTTCAGATGGGATTTTCATCACTTTCAGAGCAGGCAAATCTCTCTGTTAACAAGTACAGAGGCAAAAAAATAAGCAACTCCAGGTCTACATGAAAAGTTACCAGGAAAGAAAGATTTCATGTGTCTAAGAAAATGTGATTTATACAGTTATACAGCCAGCAACATCTGTCACTGGGCCAGAGAGAATACATTGCTGAAAATGTAAAATAGTTCCCTAATTGTAAGATCACAAGAGGTATTGTTGCCTCACATAAAGGAGAGTGTGTTTGATCTTGGCTTTTCTTTCCTTTTAGGCCTCAGGTTGTTAAATCGTTATGTATATTAACCTAGAGGGGAAAAACCAAACCAAACCAAACCAAACCAAAAAAAAAAAACTAAAAAGCAACCAAATCAAACCAAAAGAGAAAAAAAAAAAAAAAGGAAACCACAACCGAAAAACCAAAACACATTAAAATAGTGAAATGAACTGTGGGGTTTCTTCACTGCATTTGTAGTTCAAAGTACATTTTGACATTAACATCCACACCAGATTTCTTTTTAAATGTGTAGAGCTCTTAAGCACACAGCTACTGTTTTCACTGGCAAGAAAATATGCCTATCCAAAGGCAATATCAGGAGGTTGTCCATCATTACAATGAATAAATGTTGACTTTGGCAAGATTACAGAATGCTAGAGAGCATTCCAGGGAAAAAGTGGGGATTTATAGGAGATAAGCTTGAAGTCTTTTAGCACTTATGTTCTTTTTATCATCCACTCAATCACGAAGACCTGAGAGCAATTGACTCATTTACAAGGAAACATACGTTGCCTTTTCTCTGGAGATTTTTGTTTTCAATAGATTTCAGTTATTTAGTAAACAAGTGCAAGACAAAAATGAGAGGAAAAGCATAAAAAGCAGCACTTAGAATTTCTTAGGCACAAAGAATATAACTAGGTGTAGCATCAGGTTGACATGTCAGAACATTGGGTCCCTCTTCCACAGTAGGCAGCTGAATTACACAAACGTTTATGAAGTTCAACAAAAGTGGAAAGATAGTGGGAAGTTTCTATTCTCACAAAACATAGAAAGGAAAAATTGCCAATTTGAGGTAAATGTCTCACCTAAATTTACTAAAAAGTCCCTCATGTCATTTATGGAAGTGGGCCATTAAGTACTGACAGGTTCTGTAGATGGATTTTGCAGAAAGGAGGGAGCTAAAGTACTTGTATGAAGCTGACATTTATTGCTGGTACTTATTAGCAGCATATATGACAAACTCTTTTCTGCTACAGCTATTGAGGCACCACAGAATTTATGTGGAGTATGTAGGCTGTCCAAGGGAATCCTTCAGTTAATAGCCCAAGCACTCCTTAAGGAAAATCCTGCTGAGGAACACCATCCCTGCTATAGTTTGCACAGCATCAAGCTGATGAGCGGAATACTTTGTGCCTGCAGAACTTTGCAAGCCAACACGTAGAAAAATTTTAAACAGAACGGGGAGAGGAGAAAGGCAATTTCCCATTTCATTTTGGTGCTGCATCAGGACTCAGCGCTCCCCAGGAAGTGCCTAAATTCAGAGGAGGAAGAGAGGACCCTCCAAAAAGTGCTTTGCGTCAGGCACATATTGTGGGTGTTCTTAAGGCGTTCCAAATTCCCTGTCAAGTCTTCCAAAGTTCATCCAGCTGCTGAATGTGTGCTCCATAGCCAGCCCCTGATGGCTTTGTCTGCTGCTGCCCACAAAGAACAGGCTGGTGTGCTGAAGTGGTGTGCTAGTTTAGTCTGAGCCTTCCTTGGTGACCAGTTTGTAACCAAGGAAGTGGCCAGACTACCCGTTATTCCCTATGACTTTTACGTAAACCAGACTATAAGAAGAAAGGAGGAGAGGCCTTCACCCCTCTTCCCTTCCAGCAGCTTTGGAGGTGCAGGTTCCCTGCTGTTGATCTGCCGTGCTGGGGAGCGAGGCCTGGTCAGGCCTTGCCGACCTTGGGAGGCAGAGGCTGCCGGCGATCGTTCCAGAGTGACTTTCTGTTGTCCCAAGGAGAGTAGTAAGATATTCTTTTGCTAATTCTTTTAGTTGCTAGATCTTGGGCTATTGATCGTGTATATTTTATTTTGGTTTTGTTCCTTTTTTTCCTTCCCCCTTCCCTTTCCCTTTCCCTTTTGAAATTATACGTATATTTAAATTGTATAGAAATGTAATATAAGTGTAAATGTATATATTGCTTTAGCTGCTTCTCATTTCGGTTGGCTTGGTTTTTTTTCTTTTCTCCGTTGGTTTGGGGGGGGAGGGAGCTCTTCCAGTGAGGTTTGGAGACTTGGCAGGGAGCCAGCTTCAAACCCCCTTAAGTGGTCTGTAAGAAGACACAGCATGTCTGCCTGTTCCAGTTTGGGAAACTGGACACAGCTGGTGTCAGGCAAGAAGTCAATCCTTCACCCATTCAGAGGAACTGGCAGCAACTACCTCCCCAGTGGCCAGAGCTCTGCCTTGCATTGCGAGCAGACTAGAGGGCCACTGAGCTGGTTGAACAGTTTCCTTGTTGTGGAGATGCACCCTTGCCTCTCTTTCAGGGTTGACAGCAAACCTGTCAGCAGCCTGGCATTTATCAACGAAGCAGTGGACATAAATGGGATTACAGTACACCCCTGAAAGGAGGATAACACAGCATGCAGAGGAATGTGGGCAACTTTCAGAAAGGAAGAAGATGGAGGACAGAAATGGACTTCCTGTACTTTCTGCAAGACATCATGACTTGACAGAAGCTGTGTCAGCATGAGTTTACTATATTTCAGCCAATCCTGATTTATTTGTACATCAAGACACCAATAGTAGATTGACATGAATATGGCCTGATGTGTGTGTACATGAAAATACCAATAATTAAGCTGACAAGTATACAGCCTAACCTATGTGTACCAATAGCAGGATGACGTGTATAGCCTGATATATGTTTATATGAAGACACCAATAGAAAGTTGGCATGTGTGACATGTGAAAAGTATAAATGTGTGCAACCTGTTACAATAAAGTGATTACAGCCTGTCCCTGCTTTGAAAGAAGATTCTATGTCGCTCTGCCCGTCCCGACTTTAACAGCAACACCTCTCGGCCTAAAGAGATGGGATGGAAGCATCATCCAAGCCAGAGCTGGTCTATAGGTCACCCATTTGGCCATGCTGCTTTACTTGTCAGTTTGCACAAAAAACACCAGCTGCTGCTTCATTCTGAGCAAAAATGTGAGAAGGAAATCTATCTTAAAACATGAAACTTTTATCTACTGACACAGGCATGCTCCTACTTTAACCTTCAGCACTTCGGATCAACTCTCCAGCAGTGTGAAATGATGGAGGCATAAATCAGTCAATCTGGTCAAGAAATAGGCAAGAATGGAAGAACCCTACCACTTCACATACCACTATCCAGTAATTAGAATCTTCACTGCTTCCAGTTCAGTAAGGGCAGAATATTGGTACTTGGTACTTGTTGCTGTACATATATCAATGAGTGTATTACCCTGGTTTAACAACTCCCATATGGGCTTCCTGTACATGCTTATTTTTATGGTTACTATTTCCACCAAGCTTTAATCACTGGCTGTTGTTTATTTACTTTATTTCTAATGCAAAGGATGTTGACTAGAAATAGTTGAAAAACATGAGAAAGACTTATATATATATATGTATATGCACCATCTCCCCAGTGCATATTGTTTTATGCATGTATGCACCATGAATGAGTGCACACTGATTTATGTTTGCAATTTGCACTAACAGTAAAAGAAAGCAGTAGGTTTTGTTGGTTGGTGGGTTTTTCTAAGAGCTAAAGGAAAAAAAGAATGGTCATAAATAGAAATTGTACAAAAGCTCTGAAAACAATCCCATAAAATTAAACGCAAAAAGAAATATTCACACACACACACGCACACACACACACACACACATACACACAGACACACACCCCAAGTTAAGATATTTCGTAAAACAGAAAGCTAAGATAAAAATACAAGCATGTAAGGCATTTTCCAGAACTATTTTTTTTTAAAACACTGAGAATTGCTGAGCAGGTAAATTGTTTATTTTATATTTCTCTTCAGAGAAAAGTGAGACAGAGAAAATTATACAAGCATGTACATTCTCATATGTGTATGCTCATGGGAGTAAATGCCAAAGTAATACATTATCTGAGACACTCTTAAAATGAAAAAAATGGGCTTCAGAAATCCCACGATACTGTGAAGGCTTCCAAATGAATGTTTTACTCATGCTCAGACTAATAAGTAGATAACTTATGCCCACAGTAGTATTTTTCCCAGTTGTGAAAGCATATAATAAGGAAGAGATGATAAGAACACATAACAAGAAAAAAAAAACCAAAGGTAAATTTCCTTGAACAATGACAGGCTAGCGTTCCAGTAATCAAGTTTTGTGTGATCACTTGTTTATGCTTATGCAGCCCTAAAAACTGTTGAGCTTGTTGGTCAGTGTCAGCAAAATTTGGAGTTGGTACACAAAATTCATCAAATGGCTCTGAAAGCAGGCAGTTAGACAGAGGAAGGAGGCTGCAGCTCAGGAAAAGGCTGTAACCTAAGCAAATGTATCAGGATACCTAAATAGAAGGTGTTCCTAAAACTGCCACAATTTTAGGAAATGTTTTAGTCAGCGAGCAATAATGGCAGGTACCAAAAGAAAGAGTTAAACACACGTTTGTGAGAAAAATTGTTCACTCCTGCTGGTTTTCATAACTATTTCGTTTTGTATTGGTTTTATTTTAATTTGTCTGATTAAAGTCCTCTTCACATATGCCCTTTCTTCTCCCTGAAATTGTAACTTCTTGCAAAAACTTTTTAGACATAAGCGGTGCCCAAATCACCAAGTTTTGTTCAATGATGATAATTCACATAAACTGAATTTTTGTTTCCTTGGCTACGAGCAAATTTGCCCATCTTTACAGAGGCCTACCAGATTATATGTTGACCTAGCTGACCAATATGAGCCTAAAGATTTGGTACTGAAGGTATTATGATTGCCTCGATCATCTGTCTTAAACATTGAGAAATCAGGTTGTTTCATCATGTTCATCTTGGTTTGCTATAGTTTGCTACAGGAAAACAGATTTGTATTAGGTTAACAGTAAGATGAGGCTGACTAAGGTTTATCTTTTTTCTGATGAAAGATTGTTTAACACTCAAGGGGTAAGGGGAACTGGGTCAACCACTAAGGAAAAATAATTTCCCTCTTCTATATGAAGCCAGGAGACCTCCCCCTAAATCTTAATGCTTAACCTAACTATTGCATTTCAGATAGGAGAAAAGAGTCTGCCCCTTCAAATTTGACTCTTCACTGTGTGACAAAATCCAGAGTTCAAAAGGAATTGAACCAAAATTACAGTGTAAGGCAGTACTCTCAGTTTTAAAAAAGTAAACATTTCACTTCTAGGAGGGTAGTAAACACTGCGAAGGTGTGGGATGCCACTGATTAAAACAACAGCTTTTCACCTGTGCTCTATGTTTTTCTGTCAGTTTTCCTGATTTATAGAAGAAGGACAAGCATGAGTCTCTTGATAATGTTTATTGATTATTTGTGCCCTTCCAAAGATCAGTTCCTTGCATCATTTATCTGAGAAAGAGAAGAGAATGCAACAAGACATATAGCATGGCTTAGTAACCATGAAAGAATCTGATGGAAAGACAGTAGCTAAACCACTAGCAAAACATCTAAAGATTGTTACTACTTGAATATTGTGGTAGAGATTCTGTGTTTCACTAACAGATGTGTTGCAATAAAAAAGCCAAATTACTTGAGTTTGATTTATCTGTCAAAGATCCGTTGCCTTTTCAAAAGACTAGGAATTATTTTTTGATGTAAATGTTGTCCTAAATAATTTTATATCCTTTGAATGAAAATCAGACAATATACAGTCAGTGAGGGCTGTAATGTTCACTTCTATAGCACTCTATCCACTACCTGCAAAACTGTTATTATTTTTTTAATTTTGAAAAGCCGCTGTCCAACACCTCAAATGAGATCTATCTAGCTAATTCATTCATCTTTCATCAGATTAATCCAAGTCAGAAGAAAAATACAGAAATACTTTTTACTGCCTTGTTTTGATTTTTTTTTTTCAATTGTGAAGTAGAAAGTTCCTTCTCAGGATGACTCATCAGAGACTTTCATTAACACTGTTTCATGTGGTTCCTTTTGTGAGCGGGTGCAATCTCAAGGACCACTTAGAACTTCCTTTCAACTTTATCCAGATACTTAAAATGCTTCTGAAAAATCTTAATATACCATATTGGAAGAATGAAACATAGATTGAAAAGGCAGTGGACTAATACAAATACTTCACTGCTCTGTGTCAACTGCACATCTCTCATTCTTGAGTGCCAAAATGGTCTATTATCCCCCTATCTACCTCTTCTTGAAAAAGAATCTGTAATCTCATAGCACAAATTCAAACCTCCAAAGTAAAATGAGCTCTGACAGCAGGGAAATAAAAGTACAAGATGAAAACCTCTCCATTAAGAATCTTCTTGTGAAACATGGAAGATACTAGAAATCTTAGACCATCATTTAAGTATATTACTAATTATGTGAGCTGCCATATGTCTTAACTGAAAGGTGATGACTCCTGTGTTGTTTCAGTAAGTACCAGCTGCAGAGAGGCGTTTGTGTGAAAGGAATGGCAATGAATAAGTGACTAAAATTTGAGAATCAATAATGTGATTAGTGAGCAAGATTCATCTTTAACCTCACGAAGCTAGGTATATTATTCTGACTTAAGTCACCAAAAAGATGCCCACTCCTACAATAAAAACAGCTAATGCTATTTCATAGCTGGCCCACCTTCCTTCAGCATCACTGGCTGCAGTGTCTACTGCAAAAAGGAATATTGCCCCTTCAAAACACTGGGTTCATGGGTACATGAACATAAACCAAATACAACTGTTCAAAGAAAAAGGAATATATGGAAGTACAACATTAAAACCTCTACTGTCATGTGGGAGAGACAAGTGTTGCCTCTGGTTTGTGCAATTATTCAGTTTGAATTCATAAATATACAAATTAATATATGGAGCTTTATGTCTAATGCTTTCCCTTTATACCAAAAAACCACAGCACTATGAGAGAACACTGAACAATTCAAATGTAATAATTAACCATACTAACTCTCTCTTTTTCTGACATAACCATGCACAGTTTTTAGTAGTACACAGAGGAAATTATTAACACACTGTCATCCAGAATGGCGGAATATATATACAGAATAAAACATTGAAATACATTGGAAAGAGCAATTTTAAATGGCAGAAGAAATTTTGGACTGTCTGGCTAGATTTTATCATCTCTCAGGACTTGTCTTCAATCTTTTCTTGGGTTTTGCTGGTGGGAATTTTATTGAAAAAACTTTATAATAATTGTTTTGTGATCCATTAATGTATATATAACTATCAGCATTTTTTCACTGTAAGTTAACTACCACTGTGGTTACTGTTACATTCTTCTATTCTTGACCATTTTCTGAAGCTTTATGACACATTAAGACTTATTTGAGACTTAGCACTTTTCTTTCAGTCCCTATATATACCTGACCCCTATTACCATAATAACAAATTACAGATCTCTCTTTATAATAGATGTATTGCCTACTGTCCTAAAACGTAATATAACTGTTTTGTAAAGCCAGAAAAAGAGAATCAGCTTACTGCTTTGTCAGATAGTACAGTCCTTCCCAGCAGCATGTCCCTTGAGCATGGCTGCTCCAGAAAATTTGCTGAGGAAACAGATGTTCCACTGGAAGTAGACTCTTCTGTTGGTATCTTCATCCTGAAGTTGCTGTCAAACTGGAGAGGGAGTTGATAAAATGCTTCAAGTTGCTCTATTAAATCACTTCTTTGTTACTAATGATTGCTATTAGTATTTATTTTTATATCGCCCAAATGCATGCTACGTGTTCCAGAGCTCGCATCTCACAAACGCATCATAATTAAATGGTTAGCACAGAGATTTATAAAGTTTTTTTTTATACTGTAGACCACAGTCTGAGGCAAGTCTTCTTCCTAGACCACTTCCTCTTCCATTCATGACATTAATGCATTGTACTAATGGTCCCTATGATTGTTACAGAAATTGCTTACAGAGGGAAAATAACAAGGAAAGAATTTAATGGATGATTTATTCTTCTTTAAAATGCAGTCTCTCTGGTAAATGTAAAACAATAGAAAACACATTTTCAACTAGCTTACCACAGACCACCAAAAAACTTTTCCAATACCTCAGTACAAAAGCCTATAGCCTTTTAAGAGTGTTGCACCATTTTCTCTATGGTCAGATTAGAATTCATATTAGTTTTTTATCAAATGCCTAACACAACCTTCTGTTGATAATAGGGAAAGATTTGAAGAAAAGCTGAAAGCATCATTGGGTCCATGTACTAAGTATAATTTTCAAGCTAGGAAAAATTACTGCTCTATTTGCTATGCCTGACCTGACATCAAATAAAATATGGCATTTCGAAAAATCTTTTTTTTTCTTGCATTCCTTGCTTCTTTATGAGTGTCCAAGACTCTTATCTCTTGACAATTCAAATATTTCAAATTATTATCCACATAATTAGGTTTTGGCATTAACAGCTCTCATGGATAACATTCAGGAGAAGAAAAATGTCACAAGAAGAAATATTAGGATTACTGGTATAACAGACATTTTGTCTATAAAAAAGTCTGAATCTTTTGTGACATCAGACAACTTCATGAAGAGGATGATGTGCTCACATTCCCAGGATGTCTTGATTCCCCTGCACTTAAGTCAAAATCTTAACTTTCTGTGTCATTAACTGCACAAAGATGAAACTTTTTTCTGACAATCAAAATAAATGTTAAAATGACAACTGTTGTTAACAACTTGAAGCAACAATTTGTTATAGCACCCCCAAACAAAGGTAGGCACCTGTATAAATCCCAAGGGCATAAATTAAAATGAAATAACAAAGGAGTTATTTACATTATCTTCAGTGTTTTTGTACTTTCACCAAAATATTATATCCACGATCATGCAGTTTTCTCCTTTCAGAAAGCAACATGTCATGGTTTTTATTCACTCTAAGAATAATTTTTTTCAAAATTTATGCCTACACATATGCATGCATACATAGGTATCACAGACAACATGAAAACCTTTTCTACTACAAACTTCACTTAAAAATAAGTGCTTGAATGCCTGTGTGCAATTTGCCTCAATAATAATTTCTCACCAGAGTCAAGGGAAGGGGGAGAAGAAGAAAAGGAGCAAGGCAAGGCAAAAATATTCTGCTTAGTCTCTCCTGTCAAAGCAAAGCTGACATAATTTGAAATTTACAGATAAAACAAATCTGAAACACTGAACAACAGGTCACAATTTGTGCTATGACAGTGTTACATTTTTGTTTACACTTACAATATGCAGCTTTATTGTCACTGAACAGTGAGTTGCTTTTTTTCAAGTAGGTTTGACAATCTATTTCATAAACCCTGCAAGTTATTATGAAAAAAAAGTGCCCAGGTGCTATTGCAACACATGTCTATGATTACAGATAAGGAGTATTTAGCACTAATTATGCCCTTCATGCCACTTCCCAAACCTCTAAAAGAGTGGTCCTAAAATCTTACCCTTTTCATAGATATTTACTTGGACTTTGTATGTATAACTTCAAGCAAGTTGCCGTTTGGTAAATAATTTTGGTAAGGCACAAAGGTCAGAAGACAGTGCAGGAAAATTATGGAGAATACTCTAACTCCTGACTAGATGTATCCTGAATTTTAGACAAAAGAGACCTAAAAAGAGAATTTTTCACAGAAAGACTGGAGATGGTTGAAAACCTGATGTGCTGCTGCACCTGTTGCTGGTTGTACAAACTGACCAAAAGCTTCAAGGGTTGTGGTTGAATGTAGTATAATGAACACAGATGTAAGTGCACAGGGAAGTGAGAACTGAACACATGGAAATAAAGAGAATGCAAAACTGGATTATGAGGTGTCATAGTCTTAAAAAAATGTCACTGTTGTGAGACCCATCCCTTCCTTGTTTTTTTACATTTGAACTACATCCTATACAATTAAATAAGAAATAACTTACTTCAGAAAGACGATTTTAAGCCTTTCATAAAGTTCAACCCTTAAAGACACGAGAGAGAGTGCAAACCTGTGTGAAGCTTAATGAAGTTTCATTCTAATTAATTGGTGCTTATTTTGTAATTGAAGTAGTTAGTACTTACTTCTTTGAAAGGAACATGTTTTCCTCCTGAGAAATGCAGCCTGCTCAAAACAGCGTCAGTCTTATTTCCCAGTTCATGAAAGCTGAACAAGTTTTGTGAACCCTTTTGCACTGCATAATAAAACATGACAATGGGGTATGAGTGACATAACCCAATGTGACTCACTGTATACCTACTTATAAAACAAATGGGCTTATAAAATTTATCTAAGATCAAATTTTTTTTCGAGGTAAAAGAAGGAATTCTTTTTGAAAAAAATATATGTTTGTCTTCATCGTCGTGCACATTTTCATAGATAGTTTTGTTCTAAGCTAGAATTTGACAGCAATTAACAATTGAGTATATCAGTATTAAAGTGTTGTAGGACTGCCATGAAGGCAGTGACAAGAACAATGACCTTGGAGCTGAGTAAACAATGAACTGCTAATGGGATCTGCTGTGCTAGAAGCCAGGTATAGCTTTCAACAAACCTGCTCTGGTTTTGCCTCAGACAGAAAAAGGTCAGCATAATAGCTGATAGTTATTGACAGATACTTATTTAGGTTCAGATAATAGCCTTGGAAGTAAAATTACAAAGCTATTTTGGATGATGGCTTAGAAACTTGGCAGACAAATTGACAATGCTCTTAGCTTGCATTCGTTGCCATTTTTATGAAGTAATTTTGTTGTTTTCTTTTATGGTGCCTTGAATGTTTTTACCCATTATTCACTAAGATTTTATTTTGGAGAGTATAAAAGCTAAGCCACATTAAAAAGCTAACATGCAAAGCTAAGGAATGCTCTGGTTAACTAAAATGTAACTTTTGTGGCTTTTATGTCTCACTTATTTGTTTGGTTTGTTCCGAAATGTTTATTTGTTATAGTCCTTTAGAAAGAAAGGTTATTGAAATTACATAGGATGTAGCTTGATAAAACTGGATCGGGTTTTAAGTGGCTGGGTCTTTAAAAATGAGAAAATTAAGTTATATCTTAGAAGAACCTTCATTGATGGAAAAGGCACAATTCTCCAGAGATGAGACAAAGCAGCAGACAGCTTCCCAGTGGAGGGTCAGCACCACTCCCAATCCCTTCACTTTTCTCCAGTGTCCTACTGGCTGAAAGCAGTACCCCAGTAGAGTTTTTTGGCTAAAGAGAGGGACAAAAATTGTAATGGAAGCATGAAATAAAGCACCAAACGACAGAGACTGGCACCTAAAAAGTGAATTTCTAAATAAAGGTTTGAATATCAATATTTGCTAGTACTAGATACAAGATAAAAGACATTCTGAAGAGTTTATGCGATCAATATCTTCCCAGCTTCGCTGATAATAAGGAGCATATTGTGAAATGAACTGAAAAAATGGAGCTTAAATTAAAAACCCATTAGAGCCCTCTAATTTCATTAAGATTTAGAAAGCTGTTACTTCATTTGTATATTTAATAACACTAATAGCTCCATGAGATTGCAAGTGTTTAATAAGCCTTTCAGTTTGAGAGAGGGCAAAAGACTCCTAAACATCCCTAAATAGCTGTTTCTAATAGCTAGTTATGACCATCAAAAGAGTCTCTTATTTGCAACAGAATTTTTTTCCACTGTGACACTCAGCATTCCTGCTGGGTTGCAGGGATTGCTTGGTCCTCCTCTCCCAGTTCTTTCTACATGATGAGCACTTGTAAAATGAGGAGCATGTTAAGCTGGGTGTATTGTTTCAGTCTTGCTACAGCCATATATAGTCAAGTGTAGATAAATCAGCAAAAGGCAGGGAAGCAGTGAGGCACGGGGTGGGAGGGACACATGATATGGTATTGCACAGCACACAGTCCAACATACAATTTTCAATTTGCTGAACAGTCTGCAATAAACTGGTTTTTTGTGGCAATTATTCTTCCCAACTTGAACTTGATGTTTTGCTATTTAAGTGCTACTCTAGCCAGTGGTAACCTCAGCAACCATGTTGCTCTTCCAAGTTATATTGAATTGGTTTCCAAACCAAAACGCTAGATCTCTACTGAATATCTGCTTTCTCAAAATATTATCTCCTATATTATTAGTGTAATCTCCACTTTCTATTCCTAGATATACATGGTTTTTCAACCCAAAAATATGTGTATAATTTACTTGTACTTTTCTTTAAACACTTAATCAAATTTGGAATAATTTACATATTTATTTAAAAGTATATTTCCATTTCTATCCCTCTAACTGGTTAAAAATTGGTCAAAAAAAATCAATAGTAGTAGGCCATTCCTTTTGGAGTCTCACCAGAAACATCCTTAAATAGTGATTGTCCATATGTTTTTGCTTTTGGAAGTCGCACAGAAAATTTAATCATTCAATATTATTTAATTTCCTTTGTATTCCTGAGGAAGCTTTCATAAGGTCCTTTCCTCAGCTAAAATTATTAAGTCTTGACTCAATCATTCATGTTTAGCTTAACTTGGCTTGGCATATAATGGTAGTAGATGTAATAAATGTAAACTTCAGCCAAGAATTTCTGACTTTTACTACTTAACATGAAGACTGAAAAATAATCATGATAAAAATTATGAAATGGTTGAAAATTAGGTACTTGATAGAGCCTAAAGATGTCTTGAAAACTGAGGATTGTCATAGAACAAATGTATTACAAAGGAGTGCTGCAGGGACTGATAATCAGGAAGAAAAGTCATAAAGAAATTAGCAGATTGTGGAAAGATTTGTTTGTAGCAAAGAGAACAATCCTACATCATTTAGTAAACAAGTTACAGAATCACAGAATCATGGAATGGTTTGGGTTGGAAGGGACCTTAAAAATCATTTAGTTCCACAACCTCTCTGGGTAACCTGTTCCAGGGCCTCACCACCCTCACAGTAATGAATTTCTTCCTAATATCTAACCTAAACTTTCCTTCGTTCCTTCAGCTTAAGGCAATTCATCCAGTGGAACACGACTAACTTATATAAGGTAAGGGTCCAATTAAACCGTGTTGTTGAACATGATCAAGTCAATAATGAAAATTTCTACTGATCATTGCACTCACTAGAACTGGAAAAATATTCCAGAAGCAGATATAGTTCAAGAACTGCTGGGTCCTGCCCTTTGGTCACAACAGCCCCCGGCAGCCCCACGGGCTGGGCCAGAGTGGCTGGAGAGCAGCCAGGCAGGAAGGGAGCTGGGAGTGGGGATGGACAGGGAGCTGAACAGGAGCCAGAGTGTGCCCAGGGGGACAAGAAGGCAATGGATCCTGGCCTGGATCAGGAACAGGGTGGCCAACAGGGCCAGGGAAGTGATTCTTGCCCTGGACTCAGCACTGGTGAGGCCACCCCTGGAGTGCTGTGTCCAGTTCTGGGCCCTCAGCTCAGGAAGGACATGGAGGGGCTGGAGCAGGTTCAGAGGAGAGCAACGAGGCTGGGGAAGGGACTGGAGCACAAGTGCTGTGAGGAGAGGCTGAGGGAGCTGGGGGGGCTCAGCCTGGAGAAGAGGAGGCTCAGGGGAGACCTCATCACTCTCTGCAACTCCCTGACAGGAGGGGGGAGCCAGGGGGAAGTGTGGTCTCTTTTCCCAGGAACCAGCAGTAGGACAAGAGGGCTGGGTCTTCAGCTGTGCCAGGGGAGGTTTAGGTTGGATATTAGGAAGAATTTCTTTCCAGAGAGGGTGCTCAGCCATTGGAATGGGCTGCCCAGGGAAGTGGTGGATTCTCCATCCCTGGAGGTGTTTAAGGACAGACTGGATGTGGCATCAGTGCCATGGGCTGGGAACCACAGCGGGGTTGGATCAAGGGTTGGACTTGATGATCTCGGAGGTCCCTTCCAACCCAGCTGATTCTGCGACTCTATGAAGAAGAGAGAGGAAAAACTGTCAAAGAGTCCAAAGTAGAGTCACAAAAATGACTCGCAGTCTAGAAAATTAACTTTGCCAATAGAGCCACCTCGCTTACTTTGCATCACAAAGGCTGTGCAAGCACAAACACAGAAGTCTCTAAGAATAATGTTAATTATAAAAAAGATTCCAGAATAGAAGAGTTAACATCCTTCAACAGAGGAAAGCTGAAGCACCTGTCAGAGGTGCAAGTTTTTTAAGATTAATACCTTGGTTAAGTCTTGGGAATGTTAATGAGATTATTTCTTTGAAAAGAATCTTTCATGAGTGGAATTCTCAATGAGAAGTCCGGACCCAATCGAAGAGCCACAGCATTTCAAAAGCCTCTTGAAATCTGCAAAAGCTCAGATTCAGTATGATGAGTAAAAATTAAAATATTTACTGATGACAGCTCAAGCCACACTGAGTTTTCAGACAGAAAAAGTCCGCCCTTAGATATGCTACACAGAACCTGTGCTAAAAAGAAAACTAATTTTAGAAAATGTACAATAGAGACAAAAGGGATTTCTGACACTTTTTAGGAATACCCTAAAGACAAGCATCTAAACAAACCCATCATGCAGTTCCTGAGTTCCTGCATATCCCTGTTCATATTTGTCTCGTGTTTCTTTACCATTATTACAACTGAAAATAAAATACTAAAAAGAAAGAAGCTGTAGATACAGGTAACAGGTTGTTACTGCTGCCTCACATATCTAAGAAATACAGGAAAAAAATCTGATTCCCTGTCCTTAGAAAAAGGTACCAAATATCATGTTTGATATCATGTTTTCCCTTACAGCTCTTAAATCAAGATAGGATATTTTTATAGTAGAAACATTGCAGCTCAATCAGTGCTACTGACCATAAACCCAGAAATAATTTGTTCTTTTGAAAGTCAGGCTGGATGAATGGAGCATTCAATTCAGTTTTTACATCTGTTGCCTGTCCTAAACATGGCATACTCTTCTTTTTCATAGAGATGCTGTCTCCTACAAAGGCATGATGCACCTGCTATGGTTAAAATAGCTTCTATTGAATGATATTTTATATAATCTTAATTAAAAGAAAGATATTTATTTCAATCACATGACATTCAACAACATCCTTCCTCCTCAGCCATATGTTCCAGGATCATCTCCCTAATGTGGAACTATCCCAATACACTTACATGGTAAAAATAAGGCCATAAATCTGTATCCATTACCACCAGCATATGTTCTTGATGCACTTCATTGAGCAGCCAGAGTGCTGACAATAGCTGAAAATAAGAGTTTGTGCAAATCTTCATGTGGTCATGGTTGGATTTTTTAGGGCTGAATCCTTTAATTGATTATGCCAATGTGTAATCAAATTTTTATTAAAAAGTCTTTGAATAGAAAGAATCTGTCTAGAGTTCAGTTTCAGAAGAGTGCTGTAGCTGTTCCATAAAGCCCTATTCAGCTACCTTATATAGAAAAATTTTGGAAGTCATCCAGATATTTCATTGAATACTCAGTAAATAAAATAGGAAGACACAATTTATATATCATCAGATCTCTGGCAATTCAATTATATTTTCAGTTACATGGATTGTGAGGAAGATTTTACACTTTTACCCAAATTACAGAGCTAAACTGTAACAGTACATATATGACACAGTTCTAACTGAAAACATCCCAGTGCATTTTAGCAGTCACTAGACACATTGGCAAGCCCTAAATTTATGCTCCTTATCATTTCAAATTTAAATAAATTTAAAATATTTTCAAATGTAACTGGTTTGCTTAATCTAAAGGTTTCATCATTTCAGTTTTTTGAGTAGGGAAAATCAGCCTACACAGCCAGATAGTTGGCAACAACAAATCCAGAGCTTTGAGTTCTTCTTCAAGAGCATTAGAATCACTTTTATAATTCTGCTGTAATGGCCAGTTGTAGTTCCTAATTGTAGAATTTGATATTAGGAATTTTTAATTTATTTTTTTTTGAAAACAAATGGTTGAAAGTAGGTATTACACAACTTTCAGATGCAAGCTAACTTTTTTATATGAATACATGGTTGGGTATCAATTCAGAGTAGTACGGACCTGAGATTTGCTGGTGACGTGAAAGTAGAAGAATTGCTGGGCCAATGACCAGTCACAGGATGATTCTAATACACCAAACAGAGACACTCCTTTCAGGGCTTAACACTGGAACTGAACAGGAACAAAAGTGGTAGAGGCCATTAGGGAAAGAGTACAAAAGGAACATTCAAGTTGTCTTCAAATGACGACATGTCTCTGTACCAGCACTGTGAAGCCCCCTGGCTGCTGTTTCCTAAACCTAATTGAGTTACAATTGTTGAATATAAAAGTCAGTGAAAATTGCTAATTTTTCATTTAAAAAAATGCAGTTAGCAGGGCTGTTCTTTGTATTCCAGGAGCGCTGTAGCTGACCATCTCCTATTTGTCATATAAATTATTCAGTGGATACCAGCAACATTTGTAAAGTGATTTATTTATGAAAGCACTTATTTGGTATTCAGCCAACTCTCTGTCACTTGTTTGTTTGTAATGTCTAAATTGGAAAGTGTTCAATATCTGGGAAACAAACTGCTGCCTTATTTTACACCATGTTTCATCCAGATTTTCTGATGACCACAGTTCCCATGACTCAAATTTCAACCCAACCACAAGAAGTATCTACAAGACTAAGGCAGAGGTCACCTTGTTCTTAAAGAATATAATTCCAAAACAATGAAACTCCTTCAGAATGTTCTCTTCATAAGTGCCATTAAGCACTGCGCCAAAAATGTTACATAAAAAAAAAAAATTAATTATCATCTGTAGATTTTTTAGTGCCAAATTTGAAGATTGAATTCAACCATTAAAGAGACAACAAAACCACCCAGTTTTATTTCTGTATTCAGAGCTGGTTCCTCTTGTATCCAAACTGTAGGGCTACTACTGAAGTAGAGAATTTACAAACACATATTAATTAAATACCTCCAGAAAGAGCTCAGGGAAATAAGCAAAATTAATTTGCATATTTTCCCTGGCATTCAAGGGGTTAATTAAAGTGCTTTAAAATGTTTTTTGATGACATTCAACTGAGTCATGATTCATTGCTGATTTTTCATTTAGTTTTATTAGCATGGGTTTTGATGATATACATGAATGGAAAGGAGAGAAAGATAACACCATAGAAGGCAAAATATTGTTACAACAGAGATTTTTATCCCAGAGTAGCTTTAATGTATTTACTGTATTTACTGTAGCTTTACAGAGTAGTTTACTGTATTTTCACAAACTTAGGCTACCTGAATTTTTAGAAGCTCTGGATCTTTGTGAAAAGTGGAATGCCAAAACAATGGGAGAGAAAAAATTGTATTAAATTGCTTACTGCATTATAAAAAAAATTAATTAACTAGTTCAGTGATAGTGCATATTTTGAAAAAGCTTTGTAAGCACATCTTAATAGCTGCAGGGAAAGTGGTCCCTTTTCCTGTTAAATGTTATTTCTAGATCATTTGTAAGTTTTTATTATTTTTTTTATTTTTTATTTTATAATAATTACAGAGAATTGCAGGATTATTTTTCCACTAGTTCAGGTTGGACGTACTGGTGCATAAATAACCAGGAAGAAGTGAAAATATATCTTGTGGGAGACAAAAAATTAAACAAATTATAAATCTGCATCCAAATGTCAATTATATGAGGAGCATTGCTAGCTGCACATGAATGAAAACAACATAGTTCTGAAAACTACATGCATACTCTCCAATTTTTAAATTGAAAAAAGGTGTGCCAGATAAAGGCAAGTACTACAGGAAGAGAAAGTAAAACAAATTAAAAAAAAAAAAAAAAAAAAAAAGAGGAAAAAAAGGGCACAAAACAAAAAAAACCCAAACCAACCAAACGAACTAAAACCCAAACCAGAACAAAACAAAACCCCACAATAACAAAACCAACCAAACAAACAAATTAAAAACCAACCAACCAAAGATGCAAAAAACCACAAACAAACAAATAAAAAAACCCCCACCCTTCCAACCCAAACCATTCTATGATTTCAACACTGTGATTCTATTATTCCATAACTATGAAATGGGGGCAGAAGATAACAGGTCAAGGACTGCTTGACTCTTAAGCCTCTGCATGAAATGAAACCTGAAAAGGGTTTTGGAAGAGTGCAGAGGTGGATATATAAAACCTGGGAAAAAAAAAAAGGAAATATTTACTGAGAGAACTTTTATGAAAACATGATGATAAATTATTATAAAAAGCAGTGATCGAGACTGTTTTGTGAGAAGGTGACAGCTGTAGGAGTGAAATTTAAATACAGACTTCATCATCTGTATCATGCACATGTTTTAATATTTTGATATAACAGCATATTGCAGTTTTTCTGTAGAAAAGAACAAGTTGTTTCTATGAGAATACAGTCCAGTTTGTCAGCTGAGGCAGGACAGCATAATCCTCATTCAGTCACTGAGAGCTGGGCTGATTTACAGTGAATAAATTCTCAAATCCAGATTTAGCTCTGTTCAAGAAAACAGAAAGTGTTAAATGAAAGATGATGCTATTTCTGGGTAGGAAAACTCTGGGAAGGTAAGGGAGAAAGTCAGCACTTGGTATTACATCTTGTGTAGAAACTTCATCCACAAATGAGTTACAAATGAGTGTTAAAATCAAATATAAAACCTCACTGATTCTGACTTTACAACACCTAAAATTTACACTTTTGGGGGCCTGTGGGGTGGAAAAGCCATAATAATAATACAGCTTTGAGGAAATAATTGGAAAGGAGGCAGTCTTAATCTAGATTACTCTTGACTTAGATTATTTCTTCAAGCATTATCATCTGAAACTTTTAATAAGAAAGAAGAAATAATAGAGAACATATTACGTTTTTATTTTTCAAGCAGTGTTTAGAATCTATTTCAAAGGTATCAACCAGATAAACAGAAAAGTCATCTTTTGCCTACATTCAAACTACATGTTCCCAGTAGCATTTCCCAACAATCCCCAGTCTCCCACAGACCTATCATGTATTGTTAGTACTGATATATATGAGTGATAATGAATAAACAAATTAAAAAATCTTTTTTAAAAGGTAGATTCATGTACTTTGGCCAGTAGTTCTTGTAACTTGTCATGATCAATACCTTCCAGGTGAGAATCACTTCTGAAGTTTTCCTTTTTTTTTTCCTGCTATAGGGCTTTCAACAAAAGTAACTCTATTTTGTGACTATCTCAAGTAGCAGACAAATATTTCTGGAGTATTAAATATAAAGATTCAAAATCAGAAACAGCACAGTAGGAGACAGTAATCTTTGTGGACACAAATATGAAAAGCTACAAGACATATGTATACTTGAAATGAAATTTTAAATTTCTCACAATCATTGACCATCCTTTACATGGCTCCCTCAATCTGATGAGATGCTCTGACCTACTATTCAGAGATATTATGTGCTTATGTAGTGAGAGTTCCAAATTTGATGGTAATTTACCAAGGCCAATGTTTCTTCAATTAAACTCCTTTGACACTTTTACTCTTGTACATGCTCATTCTACATTAAGATTATATTACAGGTTAATGTTCAAAATTAGTTCACTTAATCCTGCAAGGGTTTCCTGTTTATACAATACCACCAAATTGTGATAAGGAAAAAAAACCCAACTAAAAAACCAACCAAAAAAACCGAAACCAAAACAAAACAAAGCAAAAAAAAAAAGCAAGCAAACAAACATTCAAACAAAAAAGCACATGCTGTGTTCTATGTGGATCAAACTTACTGTAGTTTCAGGCCCACAAATCAGTAAAAGAATTTCACCTTTCTACCTTCTAAACTAACTTCCTTTGTTTACAGTCCATCATTGCTTTCCAGAGTAATTAAAGCATTATCTGCAAGGCTAATGTTCAGGTTCTTGCATGACATTGTTCAATACTAGGTCAAAACTCTTCAGGGTGGACCTACTTGGAGAGCAGATTGCCCTCAGGAACATGGAAGTAGGGCAGGCGCACCAGTAGCAGTGATGTTACTGCAAGGAAAATCACAACACAAGTAAATAAATGTTTCAGTCCCAAGACAATATAATACATACAGCTGAATACTATGTTATCTTGAATATTTTAAGTGCCAAAGGATAGCACCCAGTCTTTATTTTTTGTTGCTACAGCTCCTTTGTGGTCATCTGTGAGTTTTAAAGACAACGTTGCATCTGCTTTTACTAAATACCCTTGCATCAAAAATCAATTTTTAAGGAACTCCAGTACAGGCAGCATTGTTAGTAGCCTTACTAGTACCTAACTAGCTCCTTTTCCAGAACCCTCAATGAGCTAGTTTTTATGTGAGATATAGTCTCTCTATTCCCTAAAATTCTGATCAAAATATCAGGAAATTTCAATAGAGAAGTCAAGAGTAATTTCATTATGGGGGTTTCACAACTGAAAAATTAGTTTAGTTTCAGAACCCACTTTCTTAACGACACATAAATATTTTAAGTCAAAACATTTTCCCCATGACTAAACATTTTAAGATTCTTTCATTCTTCCATTATCTTTATTTGCTAATTTATTATCTTTTTTCTTCTATTATCTTTGTCTACTTCCTTATTTGACCTGGTTTTTGTCTTTATCAACTTTCACCATCTGTTCATTTAGTTGTGATGTTCTTCGAAGCAGTTTTCTTCCCTCAAAAAGGGAACAAAATCCTTTTGTTTCACTCTCACACTGACTGCATAGGAAAGTTTGAGTAGTTTACAGAATTCACAGCATTTATCATTCTCTTGAAATAGAATAATCAACCTGTTGGAGGAGAGGAATTCCTCTTAAAAAATGTTTGAAAATTCCTTTAAAAAAAATTTTTTTTTAAATATTTCTACTAAGTGTTGTCCCCAACATTTTTTTCAAGGATTAAGTTGAAAAAAATATTACATTTTAAAGCATGAAGAAGTCAACCTTTATAAACTGAATAACTGCCCATTGTGATGGTTAACATAGTATTTTTATTAGACCTTTAACATTCCCTGAACTACACTAGATAAATCAATATACAATATTTCCTGCTTTCTTCTCTAAAAGATAAAGTTTGTGACTTCTGTAATGTCACTGAGGCTCAAAAAGTTATCAAATCTGCTTTGCATAAGGCATTGCTCCTACATGCACTTCAGGTATTTCAGAATGACAAAAAAATTCAGTGCAACATACAACACAGAGGATATCTCTCATCTCATTTCTTTCTAGTTGGACATGCTTTACTTGTTCTATTATGCAAGAAAATCCCACTGGCGACAAAGGGAGTTCAAAGAAAAATAAGAAGAGAATATGAAGTGAAAATCAGAAGTGCAGATAGTAGAGACAAATCTTTTCTTAGGCTTATAAAGGTAAATCAACAGTTGTACGTCACACAGAAAATATACATGGAATATATACATAGAGAGAATATATGTATATATAGAGAGAATATATATATATATATTCTAATATATATAAATGTCAGAGAGAAAATTTCCTCCCAGAACAAACAGGGAGGGATTAACTGGAAGGCAGTCAATCTGTACAACCTCTCTGACATCAGGAGCTTTACAGGATATGAGTGTTTCTCTTATTTCTGTAGGCCTCTTATTGGAAGGTTGAACGGGGGTCTGTCTACAGAGGAGCCATTTTATTTGAAATATTGAATAAAACATCAAATAGCCTCCTGTGATACTGTAAGTTTCTATTTAATGCCCCCCTGGACTTGCTCCTTCTGTGTATAAAAGCCTTGATACTCAGTAAATAAATTTTTTAAAAAAATTCTTCTATCTATAAGGCATAAGCGGTTTTTTAATATGTTTTTTTAATTTTCCACCTTAGATTGCAGGCTGTTTGGTTTCAAGTGGCACTGGAAAACTTCATTTAAAAAAAAAAAACATAAAAAACATTTTAGCAAACATGAAAGTCTGTAAGTTTTCATTTAGAGGTACAATGAAAAATATTCAAGTAAAATGTCATTTTGGTTATTTCAGGGACCATTCATCAGAAGTCAGGATTTAAACACTTGTCTACTGTAAGTATATTAGTATATGGCAAGACTACCAACCATTCACCTTCAAGTCCTCATGGAGTCCAAGGCTCAGAGCAGTCAGTCTCTCAAGATATTCAGTAGATGTTTTTGTATTTCTTACTTGACACCATTAAGATTTATTAAATGCTGTATGAAGCTTTGAGAAGATAAAGAATTTTAATTTTTTTTTTAATCTTTAGAATTATAATTTTATTTATTCTGGTAGTCAGTGTGTTTTCACATTGCAAGTCTACAAGCACAGTGGAAGCTATCTGCAGATAAATGACATATTAAACCAGCAACATGCCTTTCTACTGTTTCTGATCACAGATGTTCCAGCTAAGTGTGAGATAGCTTCCTATGCAAGTCATTCATTTAGAAAACAACTCACTGAGAACATACTTTGAAACAGCATCTATAGTGCCATACCTTTAGCTCTCCTCATGTCAGGTAGTTCCACTGTATAATGGACAGACAGTGCTTAAAATGGAAAAAGTCACTTCACATAAGGACATTCAGATCATGAATAAGAGTTTCATGGTAACAGATTATTTCTGATAATCAAGTAGGAGATGACATTTCGGTGATTCAGTAACTGAAACACAAACAGAGCAAATGAAAATCTTATTTTTGCCAGGTCAGGTTCTGATAGTAACCCGGGAGACGAATTAAGCTGATTGTTTCTGAGATGCAGGAGTTTACAAGAGCTCTGCTTAGCCATCAAAACAAAAACTTCAAAATATAAGTTGCATTATGTGCTGCTGGACATAAATCACCAGCCAACAGCCTTTCAGTCACATCAGAAGATGTAGAACAGTGTCAGCTACTTAAGGAAAAAAAAAACTAAATTCACAGAACTACTGTAAATTGAGGGCCAAGTTTAGCTCTATCTATTTAAACCAGACTGTGGTTTGTGCGTGTTTGGGTGCTGAAATGATAATTCACTACTCAGACCCCTTGAAAATAAAGGTCTTTTAGAGCCAGGCTGCTTAATTTCACTCAACAAAACATTCTTGCTCAAGCTTTTTGTGTGTTTATTTCCTGAGCGTGTGCCCAAAAACATTTATTCACTGACAGCCTCCCCACAGTGGTACTAATGGAAGGTTCAAAAAGAGGTAATCCAGAGTTACAATATTTCATAAATGACAAGTTCAGGAAGGGCTGAAAAAATTCTTACTTAATCTCCTGTACATCACAAGCCATTATATTTCACTCCTTTCCACCCATAGGCTTAATAAGTCTATGAAGATGAAATTTTCCCTCAGAAAATAACCTATTGTCAGAATTTCTGTTCTCAGCAACTGGTGAAGTCAGAGGTGCTGCTGTGTATGCATTTGGCACTGCCAAAGGCCTTAAAAAAGTTTTCCCGTATCAGTCTGGTTGAATACAGTTTTTTGAACATAAAATTTCCACATAATTTGGACCCTAAACACCAGAAAAGATCCACTAAGAGCACTCTGAGAAGACTGTCTTTGCCATCTTAGCGTGTGAGTCCAGATCCTTTGGTTTCTTGTTTCACATATTGGCAAATCCCAACATGTTTCAAAGCAAATATTGAACAGAGAGAATGATTAAAAAAAAACCAGAGAGAGAGAAGAAGAACTAACTGATGCGTTTAGCTTCCCACATCATGTTTTAAACTAGTTTCCACACGACCTTCACATGGAATATTTGATTTTGCAGATGCTTAACTAGAGTTTCTTGAAAACTCTGTTTTACCTAGGATATGAAGCAAGGCATAACACCAGAGGGTCATCTGATCAAGCATAAGAATTTCAGTAGATACAAGCAGGGAAAAATTGGAATATTTCTTCTCCATGTAAAACAAAGATGAAATGGTGATGGCATAAATTCCCAACATAGAATTTTGATCTGTTCTCATTTTTACATGTATTTACCTGTCTATTTCCTCATACATTCCTTTGCCATTATATATTATGCCTTAAATTAAGTCTCTAGTTCTGGATTAATTTTCAGAAGACTTAGTAAATAAGCAACTGTGTTTTTTCTGGATTATATACGCATTTAGAGAATTTTATTTCATCTGACAAAAGCTCATAATTCAACTTGTAATATAAAAATCCAAATAACAGTTTTCATCCTAACACATTGCTAACCCACAGACATTAAAAACCAAACATGCTTCAATGAATAATAAGATCAAACAGATAATTTAACTTCAAATACAACCACCAATGGGAAAAACAAAATTGACAATGCAAGACAAACATGCATTATATATCCTATGCATTTTATCCAGAGTCATTCTCATCATTCTAAATAAAAGCAAAATAATCTGCTAAGAACAGAATCAATGGATGCCTGAATAAATCCTAAGTTAAAATAAAAAAAATAGCAGTTTTCTGTCCCAAACATCATTCAGTAATGAAAATTTCAGTATCCATCAGTATGTAAGGAAAACAGTAGCACAAGCTGCATTTCACATAGAGATTATTCTGCATCTGAGGTCAAATCCTGCATTTCTTGTTTGGTTGTCTGTTAGTCTAGACTCACATTAACTTCCAATGTAAAATTGACCTTAAACCAGCACTCCATTTTTTGGCCTGCAAAGTATAGTATTTAAAGGCAGAGTCAGAGAAGTCCATGGTGTTTCATCTATGTAATTACCTTAAATAAAGACTCTACTCAACAAACTATCCAGATTTCTTCTTAATGAAACAAAACTGTGAGCCCAAAGGTCAATACTGGCTAATGATGATCATGCAGAGCCAAATGCATCTAGGTTTTGGGTTTCAAGGGTTTCATCAACTTGAGCAACAAGACTAAAAGGGGGAAATAAAAGAATATACCTACAAACCATTGTTTCTAATACATTATCATGAATGATCCCCAGTGAAAGAAAATCACTGAAAAAAAGAAAATAAAATAACTATTGATAAATTTAGACTGTATAACTTCTGGGTCTCATTGATGATGATCTCGATTGACGATCTTGATTTTTTTATCTTTTGGGTGGAGAAATTTGAATTCAGATATTCAACAGGGGTAAAGAGAAAAGTAAGGATTTTAAATAGGTACAAATTAATATAAAAGTATGGAGAAATTATTGTCTGTTTCTCTGGGTAACCCAAAAAGCTGTTATGCCTCTGTTTTAATGAAACCACAACACCTCAAGTTCTGTCACATCTGTGGAGTCATAAAAGTCTGCAGTGCAATGTAGTACAAAATATTTTATCATAATACCTACACAGTCACCTGTCATGTCTTCAGGGATAAGACATCAAACACATCATAATAAAAGTATATTCATAACACATTTTAATTCAAGGTATCAAGACAGTACTTGCATTTCACCATGAAATCCATAATTCAAATGCAATAGCAAAGAGTTTTATTATTTAATCAACGAAGACCAAGATGTACATAGAGGTTTACCATGCCTTTATTGTAACTGTGTTGATGTTCCACAAAATACCACTGAAATACATTAAAGGAAATATAAGAAAGAAAAAAAAATAAGAAGATTCACAGAATTTTTTTTGCAATGCATGAAACCCAATTATTTATATAAAGGTGTGGAAGAATGATTATTTAATTGTAGTTGCTGAACTTGCCACTACTTAAACACAAAAAACCCAATGTTGAAGTAAGGGAGACATATCTGAAGAAATACATTTTTTTCTTCTTTGTGTGCGTAGACAGGGCACTTGCTAGGATCCTGGAAAAACAGATCATACATTTATCTGCTGTACAGTCTTTCCACAGGCTGCCATTTCGATGACATTTAACACTTCACACCACAAGGCACTTACAAAAAGATACAAGAGATGTTTGATGGCATGAAGGGCAACAGAGTCCAGACAAATGTTTTGATCTGGAGAAAGGAACCCTTTTCTCACCAGCAACAACTATGAAACGAAGAAAATTGTTTTAGGAGGCATCCAACTATCAAAAGAGAGGGGAAAAAATACATACAGCCTTTAAAAAAAAAACAAAACAAACAAACAAACAAACAAACAAAAAACAAACCTGCAGAATAATGTAGGTAGCTTATCCCTCAGAGCTGGAGAAAAAATCCAGCAGTTGGCCAGCTCTGCTCTTTAAATGGGGTATGAGGGTATGAGGCTGACATGCTAACAAATCTGGGTTTGAACTCAGAGAGGTTGTTTTTTCAAACCAAGAGAATAACGGTACAAAACAGAAAATAAATGAGGAAAAAAAACCACGAGAACAGTAGAAAATAAAATTGTCAGAAACTGGTGGTCAGACTTGCAAGTGCAGGCTTGCAAAAACTGGAGTAAAAGATGATTCTTCCCCAAGAGCCATAAGCTGTGGTTGTGATCTTTCAACTCTTTCATGTTACTGGGCTCATAAGTAGATGAAAAAGTGAAACTTGGTGTCTGTTATGAAAACAGGTGAAAAAGATTAACCAGATTTGAGGAATGTAGCCTGGTTTAAACTGTGTTGACTTTATGCAGCAACTAGTCTTAAAAAATTAAGTAATTCTGAGTTGCTAAACTATGAGAGACAATTCCTTTAAGGACTTCAGGTCATCTGAACCATTTAAACTGTGTTAACAGAAGAGCTGGTAGGGGTTTATAAAATGCTTGATTTATGGATTCTTAAAAGATAAACCTACATCTGAAACTCCTACTGATTTAAAAAAAAAGTCTGACCTTGAAGTCCTTAAAGCAACTCAGATACTCCTGAAAAAAATTTAAATTTTCATTTTTCATAAAAAATAAAATAATAAATACCCCCATAGCTGTGTTTTGTGCTCTTTATTCCAAATACCTCAAATCAGTACAGAGTCCACTGCTGTGGATATACTGAACTCATTCTAGATACGTGTCCTATCCCAAATAGTAATGGTAATGGGATATCACTCTTTTCTCCCACTCTTTTACAGCTTTGAAGCTTTGTTTATTGACCAAATGGGAGCAACCATTACATTTAATTCAGATATATTTTAAAAAAAGTGATGAAACACATGGTAGAAAATTTCTTCATACACCTCAGATACCAAGTAGCAGGCAGACAGGTAGGGCACCACCTGGCAAAGTCTAAACTTTGGTGATAATTGCAGTGTTCACATGTTCCAGAGACATATGCTCCTGCATTCTGAAATAAATTCACAGGAAAAAAAAATAATCACGAAGATACAGTACACTGCTGGGGATTTCTGTAGCAGTCGGTCCTGACAAGCAGGGTGAACTACTCCCACGAAGAGATCAAACAATCTGCTAGGATTTGCATATCAGGGACTTGAAATGATCAGAAAGAGGTAGGATGGGAATATTTGAATAGACTGGTTTAATATTCTCTGCGTTGCTTCTCACTGTCTCGTTACATCAGGCCAAGCATGTGATGTGCTCTAAGAGAGTTTGGCAGTCCATGGCTAACATGCTGCAAGAAAGGGAGAGGTGTAAAAGAAAGCTCCCATGGTCTCCCTGCCCATTTCCCTCTCAAGTGTTTCCCACGTAAATCCGGATTTCGAAGCTCGCCAACTACAAACACCCACCCCAAACACAGATCACAGTCTCAGCCACTGTGGTTCTCACAACAGGCATTTGAAACAAATAAAAAGGTATTTATCCTTCTTGAAAATTCAAAGAAATATTTGTGGGCACTCTGACATACAGCAACTGCTGGACACATAAAGTTGATACAAACCCATTTTGAGTATATGCAACGCTGCACCATTAAACTGGTAGAGTCACACTTTTCCTTCTTCATAAAATCTTTCATCATTTACTATACAAAATGGATAGTTCTCATTTAGCAATCAGTTATTTGATATGCTGTTTTCTCTTCACCATTAATTGGATTGCCCTGGGCCGTAGATATCACATATTATTCCTGGTGACAAAGATATTAATTTCCTCATGGGACTTTCTATGCCACTTATTATTAGAGTATCAACTAGAATTTCTATTGAATTTGGTTGCAACTGAATATTAGACCTGAAAGCACTGACAGGCTGGCACCCAGGAATCAAGGTACATGTGAATGAAACTGAGGGTTTGCTGGCTTTGGGGGTTTTTTGTTAGAAAAAAAAAAATGGAAGGGGAAATAGGCCAAAAAAAAAAAATAGAAATAAACAAAAAAACAAACAAACAAACAACAACAAAAAAAGATTGGTTTAAGTAGCACACATAGCATCACACAGGAACTGCCTAGGAAAATCTGTTCTATCCTGGTTTCTGCCACAACTCAGTGTGAGATAGTTTCTAGTTTTGCTTTATCCTCTTTTACCATGACTGGACAGCTGCTGGCAAGAGGAGGGAGGATTCTTGAATGTAAGTTTCTTAAGGTGAATTGGTAGCAGAGAAAAACTTCCCTTTTTTTATATAACTGATTCACGTTATTTTACAACTTCTCACCACAAAAAAAAAAAAAGAGCCCTCATTTTTCAGTGATTCCATTAAAAAACCTAAAATTTATGCACTGTGAGACAACATATTTTTAACAAGCATAAGTTATTTTATCTTTACTTTCTTCTTGCCCAGTGGGATAGAACAACAAGATGTTAAATATTACTTACAGTCATAAATATGAATACCAACAAAAGGATGAAAGGAGCAAAGCCAGTAATACCAGCTTTTATAACAAAACTTGCATGCAGTAGATACAGAGACAGATGGGATTTGAAGGAGTCTTAAGAGAGTTCTGGTAAGTAAACAGTAAAATCTGTAAAAAAATATCACCACTAGGAATTTTTTATCCACATTTCTTAGAGATCTTTCTGTATAAACTCCAAGAGCTCTGAAACTATGAAGCAGACAAAAAAAATAATGAAGAATACTTGAATTCCGTTCTTGATTGTCAAAATGAAGAATCTACCATAAATTGCACCTAAAGGATGTTAGAAATTGTAGACTATGGTGCTGTACCTACCAGTGTTTCCCTTGTTCTACCCTTTGGTTTTAGGTGGTTGTTTCTAAAAGTCTTTGGTATCATGCACTTCTAGGTAGCTGCATTCTGCTTAGCTCTGACAGCTGATATGAGACTATATAGGAAACCCTGAAAAACTCAAAGGATATGCAGGTTTTATAAAAAGAAGGATTTTAACAATTTGGAAAATATAGTCTTAACATTACTTAAGGAACTATTCTGCTGTCTCACATATACAGGCTCCAGTAAAGGGCATTAATGAGAAGTGTTTCCTCTATTTAACTTTAAATGTCATGTTATTTCTGCCGACAATTATTTTAGTTGCAAATGAAATTAATTACATCCATTTTTTTATTACCACGAGGCAGTATGATACAAATTGGTTTATGATGTGAAATCGATATTTAATGAGAGCTGTATTATTACAAGTGTGGCAATATTTTTGCTGGAGTTATTATGTCATGTGCACAGTTTCCTCCCCCCGTTGTCAGCCATCTTTTCCAATTCAAATAAAGCACTTCACTGCAATTCCAATTTCCAATTTCAAAATAAATGTTGCCTCTTTCTATGGGAAACACAGTAGAAGAAGACAGTAGAAGAAGATAGATTTAGTTATAATTAGTATTCTGATTTTTTAGCATGCTACTTAGTCTGTTGGAAAAACAGCTTTCAAAGTGCCTCAGAGCTTCATCCTGCACTGTGCTGTTTGCCAAGGTTATAGGAAAGCTGTGCCATTATCCTGGTTTAGCTGTTGCCATGCTCCTGTTTGTAGCTGTGGTTCCTGGACTCTGTGGCTGCAGCCATGCAGCACAGTGCTGCAGACTGGTTCTGAACACTACAATTAGCTTATTTAACCAAAAGAATCTGGCAGACCCAACTGGCAACTCTATTTATTTCTCTGCTGACTCGATGTTCCATGAAATAAAGAAAGCAAGCTTTATGAAACACGAAGATTTCGTCTTGCAAAACGAGAGATGAAAAAGGTCAGTAGGCTGAGTTTTTAGAAATTGCCAGAGTACAGGAACAAAGAGCCTTTCAGACCCTTAGTTTTTTTAAATTAATTCCACTAGACTTATACTGAGGGTATGTGTTATTTAAATTCCTTTGTTTGATTTCATTCTATAGACCCTTTCCAGAAAAAAGCAACATTATTTAAAGAATGAAGGATTCTGAAGAATGAAGGGTTGTCACTATTATGCTGTCTTCTAAGAAGGAAATTACCATTATCTTTATCTATTTCAATATCCTGTAATTGAAGACTGACTTGAGGGAGCTTGTAAGACTATCTGGGACCTTGTTTCCTGCATCAGCTTTAAATGCTATTCTCTGGAATAGCTGTTCCCTCCTCTACAAGGATTTCAACAGAGCCAGGCCATGGTGTCTCCACTCTCCTCCATCCTTTGTTTTGTCCTTACTTAACCTGTATTGTATGTGGGAAGACAGGCATGCTGACTGTACTTCATCCAGGTAATAACAACCTCTTTTTTCCCCTTAGCATGTCTTGGGTGAGGAGAACAGGGCATGCTAACTGCACTCTCTGTCCATATAAACGTAGTTTTACCCCCACTCTTTTTTCCACAAAAATGCATCACAATGAGAGGTATTCAAAGGCTCCAAGATGCTGATACCATTTTTTTACTGTATGGAAGTAGTAAACAGGTACCCCTCTGTAGAATCCTAGAAAATAAGAGGCCAGTGTGTTTGTATCAAACACCAACAGCTGGATGGGTGTGGAGCCAGCCACGGATTGTTGGCAATAACCAACAAAGATTGTTTCCAATAACCAAGGAGTTTTGGTAAAAAAAGGACTGTTAGTAATAACATTGAGGTAAAGAACAAGGTGTGGCTGGAGAAGGGGGCCATGCAGAAGTAGGGCAGCACTTTTCTGGGGCAAACCTCTGCTCTAGTTCCTGGAAATAAGCACAAGTCCAGGAATGAGGCCAATAAGTGGGCATGGACTCTGGGAAGTGATCAAGACCCCCAAAAACTCTCCAACCCATTTCCAGAGAGGTCTGAAAGAATGAACTGAGCATGATGACTAATTTTATTAGAAAGTGAGAAACCTGTCTTCAGAATGGGGAATACCTATCTCTAAAAAGTTGCCCCCACCAAGTCTGGGTGGTGCCCCCAGGGCTCTGGACAACTCACTGACCAGATCAACACTAGAACTAGAACAGGTGGCTTCTTTCTTTCCTTCTTTCTCTCTTTCTCTTTTCCTTCTCTTTTCCTTCTCTCTTCCTTCTCTTCTCTTTTCCTTCTCTTTTCTTTCCTTCCTTCCTTCCTTTTCCCTTTCTATCTTTGTCTTTAATTCATCTTTCATTCTCACTTGCTTTTCATTTTATCCCTTCATCCAAAACTCTCTGTCACGTGTTTATATAGAAGGTCAGGGACTAACATACCAATTTCCACACCAAGTGTGTTATTTACTTGTAAAACCTTGTGAGGTTTTGGAGACCCTCTGACTTTTGTTGTTCCTTTCAAATGCAAGCATCTACCAATCTTGGGTG
This sequence comes from Manacus candei, assembly GCF_025592945.1. Classification (NCBI taxonomy): domain Eukaryota; kingdom Metazoa; phylum Chordata; class Aves; order Passeriformes; family Pipridae; genus Manacus; species Manacus candei. The sequence goes on from NW_026138058.1 coordinate 2,982,353, forward strand.
TCCCCTTTCCTTTAAGGGTGGGATCTCAAACCCACTGCAGGCATCCTGTTATGCTTTGTTTTTCCAGTTGCTCTTGCTTGAGAAATATGTGAGAGTGCCACATGCAAGACATTGTTCTAAGATAGTATTAGATGATCATCATGTTATTCCATTTGTTCACCATCCTTAATGGTCAAAATGGAAGACCATCTCTACATATATTACAGGAGGTAGAAATAGCTTTTCCACCACGTTAACCTATTTCTCAGAGACCTGATATTTCTGATCATCATTAGTTCAATACTATGCTCATAAGAAATGTCTTTGTTAAATATAATGCCTGTTTGAACTAAAACATTACATTGATCCTATTCTAGAAGGAGCACTGTAACACAACAGGAAATATTTAAAGGTAGTTAAAGCTGCTGGCAGAGATTTCTCTTTCAGAATTTTCTCACAAAGTTTAGAATCAGCTTAAATTGTTAACAGGCATGCCACCCAGCACTGACAGTTCCTGCTGTCTTGAATGACTAAACAACAAAATAGAAAGAAAAAGAGAAAAAAAGAGAGAGAGACACAGTTGCAACCAAGGTCAGGAGAAACAGCAAAATTAAATTAAAATAATAAAACTATTGCAAAGGTAAAGTGGTTTCTCACATTAAATGTGTAGTAGCCAGCTAGCAATGCTCTGTCTGTGCAAAGTAGACTAAATTAAGAAAATTGAAAATATGTTTGGCAATCCCAGTAGAACTTCCATTTGTCTGCAGCAAAAAAACCCCCTCAATATTGTAAAATTTAGTGTGTCTAGCAAGCATTTTGGCTCAGGAGCAGCTCAGAAATAAACCAGACAGTTGATATTGAGGTACAGGACTGAAGAGCATTGGCAGAGCTGTGCAGGAGTTGTGTGTAAATCACCTGCTTCCGTTCTGACTTGCCCAAACCAATGCCATCTACCTTTTGCTAAACTGGCCACTAAATTCCCGCATAACGTTTGGAGCAAGGGAGGTAGAAGCAGGAAATCAAAAGTGCCTGGTATATGAACTTCCAAGTACAGGACAGTTTGCAAGAAGCAAAGGTTAGAGGGCTACTTTTTGCCTGCTCTGAGCTGAAAATTCGCAAGATTGACGAACATAAGGATGCCCAAGGAAAAGGAGCTATGCAGAAAAATGGGCACTTTGTCACATGTCAGCAGTCTCAGAAACTTGAAACAAAACTTTGTTACTAACAACCAATCTTCCTTTCGGGCTAGACAGGATGGGTAAGAATTACCTTGCCAAGTATTTGGCCTCTGAAGTGGCAACAGAGATAACAGACAATTCATTTATGGTTTGGGGAAGAAAAGGTTTATTAGGCAAAGCATTTCAAGTAGGAGATCAACAATCCCCAAAATCTTTGTAAACTTTGTATTAAAAGATGAATCAATGAAAAACAAATTATAAACCCTAGAGAAAAATCAAAACTCACCGGGCATACTGTCTACCAGTGTGCCATGAAATCACTTCCAATGTTTAATTCCGTGGATACAGCTCTACATATTGTAATCTTATATTCTCAGCTGGGTTGCCTTTCTTGCTTAAGAGTTATTCTTTAAGAGACACGTAGGTAGATTTGGCCCACCAGGTAACTCTCAACCACTCATCATTTTCCACGTGGAAAGAGATATATGTTGCTCTGAGCAGCATAAGCCATGGATGGCTTATGTAACAAAGTACTTCTATAAAATATATACATTCACTTTTATACAATAAACCAGTTTGAAACATTCAGGCCTGCGTACAGAATATATCTCATTAATTGTTAACTGTTCCAGTGAAATAACAAAATGTCATTATTTAATGAAATAAATTGGAAAAGGTGTCCTAGTAATTGCCAGAATTCTTCAGTCTGTTTCAAAATCTGCTTTCTCTCTTTCGCTTTTGTTGTTGGCTACTTAATAATCTTCAATTGAAGGATATTACTGCACTGTGCAATGCAGGATGCCTTAATGTAAATAACATTGATTACTTTATTAAATCCTTACAGAAAATACAGCTTAAATTAATAATCAGTTTTGTTTTACAGGTATGATGAGTTGACTGTGGCTGAACTCCAAGTTCCCACCAAAGCTGCTCCATCCCTCCCCTTCTCAGCTGGACATAGGAGAGAAAACAAAACAAAAGGCTCCTGTATTGAGATAAAGACAGAGAGAGATCACTCACCAATTACTTGAGCTATAGAGACTCAAAAAAATTTGGAAATTTAATTTAATTTCTTGTCAATCATATTACTGTAGGATAATGAGAAATAAAAAAACAATTTAAAACACTCCACCCCTCCCTTCTTCCTGGGATCAATCTGTGTGAATTTATAATCAATTCCAGGTGAAAACAGCATCACTAAGAAGTAAAAATGAAGTTGCTCTGAGGAGGCAACTTTTTTCACTTACAAATTCAGTGAACACTGATTGACTGTTTTATTTTTTAAAAAAATCAATGTTGTTTATTGGAGAACAGAGAAAGACAAAATAGTTGCCCATTTGAACAAGTCAATAAAAGTAGAAATGCTTAAAAAATTCCTCAAGAGGAATAATTACATTGAGAGGATTTCATTAGTGTGGAGATTATCTTGAAGTAAATTTCAGCATCAGAAGTCAATAACTACCCTGAGTGTTTTGTCATTATTTTGCCAGTTTTCCACTAGAGACATACTTCTGTGGTAAAGACAAGATAAGGCAAATTACTAAAATCTACCACAGTGTTCTGAATAGCAAACTAATTCTGTTTCTATATAGCCTTTTGTTTTCTGTTGGTGTTTGCTTATATCTTACCTTGACAGTCAACAGAAGGGATGAATTGTCCTGTCAACAAAAAGTTCTAGTTCTGTCCTGCATTCAACCATTCAAGATGTTGTTTAATATCATCTATTAAATATTGAGCACATGCTTATAGTTGTTCAAAGTTTCAAAGCCTGAAAAGGCTCAGTCCTACAACAAAACATAATCAAGAGAATTGGTCTCCTACTCCATTTTTGGTCTGATAACAGCCTGTTGGGTTAACTTCCATATTTAGCAATTGGCTTTATTTCAATTGTTTTTCCACGTCAGGAAGGATTAGAATATTTCATCACTTTTGTCTTGTTTCTTATTAAATACAATAAGAATGAATTGGGATGGACAAAAACAATTAAGGAATTGCGCCTGAAGGAAAGCAAGATTGTTTGTTTTCTAATTAGCAAACTAGAAATTTTGATGATTCATAAGTACTGTATATACGTACATGTTATTTTTTGTTCAGTCTTGTTTTTTGGTCTAAAATGCTTTGGTTACTTGTATCACAACATATATGCTTAATAAAGGCGGAAAGAATATATGAAAACATAACTGTGAGATACTCTTAAACTTTAATATTGCATTTCCTTATGGTTAGAAACACAGTTAATAAGCATGTATGTTTAGAGCATTACTCCAAATAGTATCTTTAAGCTACCTGTAGACATATCTCATCCTTAGATTTGGAGATCACTATATGTTCCTGAAAAGCTGAAAAGCTGTTTCTTCACCCAGGGCTGTAACTGCTTTTAAATGAGAAAACAAAACTAAAATTTTTAAGAACTAGAAATTTGTACATCCAACAGAAACAGATTAGAATTATGAACTTGTTTGTGCATAAAAAAACCTTAGTGAGCCTAAGTAGCTTCATATACTAGAATGAGTTTTTTTACAAAAGTTAACCAGACTAACAGTAAGCTACATCTGCTTTTGTAGATGTTGACCAAAATAATAATTATTTTTGAGACAACTACACTTAAAATTAAATGTGTCCTCTCCTACATAAGAAAATAGTGTCTGGACTGGTATTTAATATCATTTCACTAACCTATTTAAATTCAATCTTTTAGTTAATCTGTAGAAGGTTTTGTACTTTTCAAGATGGTCTGAGATTCAAAGTGCTCCATAAAGTCACAGGAATAATAAGAAGTTCTGTAGACTGAACCCAGCCAGTAAGAGGATGTTTAGTCTTCCTGCACCCATTCATTACATGATGTGACTAAAAGCTTTTAAGTGTTAGAAAATTAATGTTAAATGTTCATTTATTTCCACAGAAGCTTTATTTTATTCCGAATTCAGATGTACATGTCCCAATTCTTATTTTTAAAGCCAGATTTATATGGAAACATAAATTGCTTGGGCTAAATGCTCAATAATCATTATCCTGACTTTACTTATCCGTAGATGGGGATACTCAGCCTCCTAGAATGATGTATCTCAACTCAGCACTGAAGCTTGTACCTAGAAACATGCTCCAGCAAACAGCCACTGAAGAGTTTCATGCTCTTCTGATTCAGTATCTTTTTTTAACAGCTCACGAGTGTCAAGATGACTTGTTCTCCTGTAAAATCTGTTCTTGGCCCACAGTGACAACAACTTATTGTTATGGGTCTGAAGGGCAGAAAGATAAGTAATCAGATTATCTTCTCAGGCATAGTTTTAGAGGAAAGATGCTACAAAATTCTTTTTTAACAGTTGCTGCTGCAAATCCTAGCAACCATTTGATCTATATGTGGTCCTGTTTTATACCAAATCTCTACAGAGTAGTTGCTAAAATTAATCAGTTGATGCAGTGTGTCTTATAATCTAAAAGCCCTCTTTACCTGTGTGAATTCAGAGATGACTCCTTTTAAATAGATGAAAAATATTGTCATAGAAGCAGATGAGTTGTTTTCTCCTAGGAAACAGAGCTTTCTGTACCCAAATTTAATTTGCCAGGGAAGTATTTGGAGAAGTATCAACCAATTTATCTGTACTTCTTCTTCTCTACCTGATAGAAAGACAGTCAATTAGAAAAAGGTAATTCATAGCACCCCTCACTGATTCTTTGTCTAAACTATCCCTTGGGATATCTACCTTCCCTCTTTTTCTGTTATGTGTAGAGGCAGTTAGAGGGGAAGGGGTAAAAATGCTATCTGTGCTGTCTAAATTAATTGCCTACTGGATGGTAGGGCAGTAACACAAAACTCTTCTTTTTTTCTCTCCATTTCTAATTGCTGTTGTGGTCATAAGATCATCTAGTCACACATACCCTTGATTAGCCTGTTTTGTATCACCCAAACACAGCTGTATGAAATCTGGTAGCTTATTTTTAGGCAGTGCCTTCCAGACTGTAGACAGTGTTGCTTTAGAGAGATGAAGGATCCACCACTGCTTATTGCAGGGTTTAATCTGTTTCACTATTCAAAATGTATTCACTGGTTTGATTGCAGCTTCTGCCTCTCAGTTTTGTTATGCCTTTCTTTGCCTGGAAAATTGCAAAGTACTTAAGCAACTGGCTTTTTCTCCTTGTGAAAGTACTTACAAACTGCAGTCAAGACACTTCCAAGGTTTTTCTCTCAAAAAGTGTGAACTCCTTGTGTATCTCCATGATATAAATTACTTCTGCCTCTTGGATCATTCTCTGTTTTTTGCACTTTGCCCAATTCCATGTGTTGAATTTTAAAATGGTAGCATATCATCTGCACATAGTATTCTGATTTTGATAATGCCTATTTTTTCTGCATCAGAAAAGGTCACTTCTCTTTTTTAACTTACTCTTTCTCTACACAAGCAGATGATAAGGTCACAAATCTGCATCAGAGAGAGATTTAGAATCAGTTATGCAACTCCCAGGCTCTCTTGGAACTGCTTAACATGTATTATTTCTTTACTACACCAACTCTTAAGCTTATGTATGCTAAATTTCACAGAATGTCTTGTTTCCGATATTTTAATGGAGGGAATTACACCCCAAAATGGACTGTCACCAGTTTTGCCTGATAGATCCCTATTTATAAGGCCATACCATAAGAAAAAATGGCAAATTCTTGCTCAGAAAAACTCAAAAAGATAAAAAATATCCACAGTATGAGAAACTTAACTGAAAACTGAAGTTAGCCCTTTATGCAGAATACACAAATCTTTCTAACTTATGGTCAAGGGGCTCTATTTTTATTAAAAACAAAAAAAGTCCCATTTTATTCCAGCAAAACAAAGCAGACCCAGAGTTAACTTACAGTTAATGTAATTTGGCTAACATTGTTATGATATCAATTGCTGTCAATTATATATTCTGCACAGGGTAGTTGAAACAATTTGCATAGAATAAATTACTAGCTATTCTGAAACTATTTTCTCATAGCACAGTGCTCCAAATGTGCTATAATTGCATCTGATGTCTATCTGACAGGTTCGGTATTTCGTACCCGTCGAACGAACAAAGTGTGCTCTCCATCCACCAGGATGCATTAAGAACAAAATGAAATCTGGCACTTACATGCCACTTCCATTGATATTCATGCAAGAGAATTTTGTGGTTTTGCTGCTCAGTCCAGCAGCCCTCAAAGTGAATGGGAAGAGTCACAGCAACACCCACGGCAGCTGAATCACGAACAGGGGCCTGGCAGAGGCAAGCTACCCATGGCACATGAAAATGAGGCACCCAGCCAAGCACCCCTACTGGGTAAAAAACAACAAGAGTGTTCTTAAGAGTGTTAATCTGCCTTGCAGTAAATATATAATAGCCTGCTTAGGTTCAAATAAATAACCAAGTCCACTAATAAATTATTCAGGTATTTCTGTGCTGCAGGTTAGGTACCAGACACATTTCTTTGACTGTCAGCACACACACTCCCTTAGCATTCTTGTAGCAACTTCCTCTTTTTGAATGGGAGCAAAGTCCATTTCATTCCTCCTCTTAATTTTTTTTTTTTAATTATTATTATTATTTTTTTTTTTTAGTGCTGTGGTAGCATCCAATATCCCTTATGACCACAATAGCAACAGAAGTTTATGATACCCAACGAATGGGATTTTAAAGAATTTTTCTGACATATAAAATTATACCAGTACCAGGAATAATTTCTTTTTACCTTTTTGACTGTACAGTACATTTACAATGAAATTTTGTGGGTTTTGGAAAAGTTCAAACTTTGGAAAAAAGAATATTCCAAACTTCAGAAGTGTTTCCGTCATCACAGTTGTCTTTATTTCTCTATGTGTCTTTATTCCACTGTTTCCCACAAGAGTTTGCACCGAGGGTTTTCAATAGGTAGACAGAGTTATACATAATCTGCTACTTCGTCATGGCTCCTGTAAACACACTGAGATGCACCTTAAAAGCTACCTTCAAGACAGTAACATATTAATTCATAAGAATTTCTCCAATTTTAGTGCTTTCCCTAAATTATTACTCATTTTATTACTTTTGTGGGATTGATAGAATTATAAAATGGCTTGTGTTGAAAAGGACCTTAAACATCTAGTTCTAACCCTGCTGACGTGGACAGGGACATCTTTCACTCTACTCAGAGCTCCATCCAACCTAGCCTTGAACACTTCCAGGCATAGGGCATCCACAAATTCTCTGTGCAACCTGTTCTAATCCCTCACCACCCTCACAGTAAAGAATTCTTCCTAATACCGAACTTAAACCTATTCTCTTTCAGTCTGAAACCATTCCCCCTTGTCTTATGACTAAAAAGCTCTTGTAAAAGGTCTCTCTCTGTCTTTCTTGTGATGTCCCTTCAGGTGCTGGAAGGCCAAAATTAGTTCACCATGAAACCAGGGTGAAGCTCTTTTCCAGGCTGAACAATCCCAATTCTCTCAGCCTTGCCTCTATCCCTTTAATCACCCTGCTGGCCCTCCTCTGGACTTGCTCCAACAGGTTGATGTCCTTTCAGTGCTGGGAACCCCAGAGCTGGATGCAGCTGGATTATTCATATGCTAAAAGTTATATGTGCACTTAGATTGTGAATACAGATACAGTTATTTGGTGTAATTTTCATCCACGTAATGAAAATTTTCTGCTGAGACTTGGCTTCATCTTCCTGAAGAGCACTAATTTTCCCTTCTCACTTTCACGTGACATTTGTTGCCTTCAATCTACTTAAAGCTGGCCTTAAGTTCCCAACTTAGTGTCAAGAAGCGTAGGTTACATCTATGTCATTACAGTGATTGATCCTTGTTGTATAGCTTCCTACTGGTAACAAAGCAGTTTTTAGGCTTGCCAGAAATATACCATTTTCAGCTGTATTTATAAAGCATTTTGGGGGTAATCTAGGACCCTTCAACATGTGACCACCTGGTTGTAAAATTAAAGAAAGCTTCAGTGCTGCTCAGTATAATCCATTTTTCAAAACTGCTAGCCTCTATATTGACATTTAAAGCTGGGGATAGTAAAGCTGACACAATTATTCTAGTGTACATTTTAAATAACCAGGAAAAAATATGGGTTTTTTTCTATAAATGCAAATATCTTCTTTAAATAAATGTTCATTTCTGCATACTGCATGGAAGCTACAAACCAGCCAATTAACATGTTTTCACCTCTGCTTATCCACCAACTCTTGATAAGTGTAATCACTGTATGAGTGATTAAATGGACCATTAAAACATGAAACAGATTATTTTATTCCAAAGATCAGTTCATACTTCATACTGTATTGAAGATCTGAATACAAGGTTTAAATTTTTTGCAGTTTTTCCCCTGTATATTGCATAATACTTGTTTTAGAGTATTTATAGTAATATTTGATTTATAGAAATAATATATGTGCAATTCTTATGACTGCATGCATACTTCCTTTGAGATAAATATCTAATAAAGTACAAAATATTCATGAAGGCTTACTGATTGTCACTTTGAAGGCAACTTCTTAGGAAACATAGTTCAGGAACTTTGCTTTCAAAAACTTTAGCAACACATTTTCCTACTGATAGATTATTGACCAATACTAGAAAATAAGTTCCTGCAAAGCAACCTTTTTCCTGGACAATGGTTGTTTTGCAAAGTAAAAATGGTCAGCAGCAAAGTCCATCTCATTTTGACAAAAGATATAATTCCTTGCAAAGACAGAAAGGCCATTTAAGTTAGTCTAACCTGTAACATTTTCCTCTGTCCACATATTACAAATGAGTTCAACATTTTCTGTGAAATCTGCTCTCTTCTCAAATGGCAGAGAACTTGTGTGATGTCAAAGGAGTTACCTTACAGCTCATACATCACGGGATTGTTATTTCCTCCACCAAGCATAGTACAAAACTGGTTTCAGATCCTCTGTAACTCAGCCAAGCAAATCAACATCTTGCAAAAATGCAATTCACATACAATCAACTTGAAATCAATCATGTTAATCAGTTTAAACTAAATTTTAGATTAGAAACAGGGGTCTGAATGAAAGTATTTCTGCAAGTTCTGTTCTCAGAAAAACATTTTCATATTTTTATACTAAGTGTTCAATGTGAAAGAATTTTCATTTCCTGAAGGAATATAAATTTTGAATTTATTTCAGCTCAAACAGATGCCTGAAAATCTTCGGGAATAATAATATTACTAGTTATAACTTCATGGCCCCTGGAGAGTTGCTTTGGAAAAGGAAATATATATTTTATGTTACAAAATGTGTCATAAAGGGCATGAGAAAGCTTTTTGTCGTGCATACTGTAATCCAGTAAAATGTTTGCCATTCTGTCTTAGACATGTTATTTCCTTCAGTTCGAGGTTTTCCTGCACATGAACACAGTGATCTGTCATTTGTTTCTCCATGCAGAGGGAAATATCACACAGAGAAAACAGGGTACAGAGTAACTGCAGAGTGAAAACTGAGCAGCATATAGGGGGGTAAACGAGACCCAGTCCCACACATATGCAGAGGAGCCACATTCACACATAAAATACCTCAGACACACCAAAGAGCAGAAACATCTCCTTGAAAAATGTGGCTTGGCTGACTAAAACCTGTCCCTTAAAAGGCTGCCATAACCACGGGAACTTTATTGTTCTGTGTGTCTGTTTTAATGTTATTTCACAACCTGCAAAGTGGATTTTTAGAGCAAAATACTCTGCTAAGTGGCTTTTAACCTTAGTCTTTTCTATCTACATCTTTGTGCCCTGTATTACCCAAATTTCAACCGCCTCTATAGAAAGATTTTGAAAAGAAGCCTTTCATCTTTGTCCCTTGAAAACTGGAAAATTATTTGGAAAAAGGTTTTATAAAGCATCTTTGGACTTTCTAACCCTCTAAAAAAAAAAAAAAAGGTAATCACAGCTTTTATTCTTTAATATCTCTTCCAAATTTTGCAGTTCTCACACGGAGTTCTCACAACTACAGTTGCCTTGTGAACAATTTGGGAAAAAGCCAGGGACGAACTGTACACCACATAACATCATTTCACATTAATGTGATGAGTTTTGTGGGCTCTCTGCATTACCTCGCTTTAAAAAGGCATAACCATCACATTCATGCAGCTTGAGAGAGTTCTAGAATCTCAGAAACACAAACTGTGAAATCAGTGTCAAGGAAGCAGGTATGGTTTTGCTACTAGCTTTGGCAGACCCAGGCTTTTCCTTTGTTCATGTCATAAAACACAACACAGACCTGCCACGCAGCACAGCACTGACCACTAAGTTGGTTGTCAGCATATGAGCTGTTATTTCCTGTCCATCCCACAGCTTTGGCAGGGAGGGGAGAACCTCAGTAAAAAGAAAAGACAAAATACAAGCTGTGGCTGAAAGACTTCCACTTGGAATGGGCAATAGTTTGTCTGGAGCACAGGTTATCAATAACCATTTCCATTTCCCAGCCCAACAGTATGTATACAATACTGTGGTTTAGTTGCCATAAGAAGGTTAATTCAAACTACAATCAGTTACAAAGGCAGATATACAAAAAATCCCACAAGTGTTGGACTTTAGCAGCACATCCCAAGGGAAAGAAAAACAATGAACAACACAACTGGTGCAAGTTCAGTTGGCTGAACAATGTTTGAATTGCACTGAACCTGGCAGCAGCAAATGCAGGTAGAAAAGTCTTCTCCCTCCCCCCGAAAACCTTCTTCTAAAAGTCTACAATGAATGTGATACAGCCTGAGGCTAAATACCAGCACATACAGAAATGGATGACAGCTCTGTTCATTCCAGTTTTTCAGACTTCATCTCAAAGCTATCATTCAGCATGTATTGAAAGCAAAAAAAAAAAACAAATCTGCAACTATAATTGTAAGACCTACAGGAAAACACGATGTGCAGGAAGGAATGCATAAAGCACAAGCCTTCAGCATTTTCTGTGTATTGTTCTGGTTTGATGTGCTTACAGAATTTAAATTGAAGGGGAAAGCATATGCACCTTTCTGCCCATAAATGGACAAAAGTAGGAGTGTCATGTAGCTCACATGAAGCAGTGAGGCAGAACAGCCTTTTTCAATCACTGTTGGCAGATATGTGTATATGCATGTGTGCATGCACACTCATACTGTCAGTGAAATTAAAACTAACAAATTATAACTTTGCACTGCACGATGTCTTGCAAATTTGATGAACCCACAGCAGGAACTGGTAACTCTTAATCTTTGTATTTAACTTTAAATAAATAATTACCTCTTATTAAACTATGAGCAACAGGGACTTCAATTTCAGCTAGTACCTTGAATTTTTGTGTTGATCCTTGTTCCAAACTATCAATGTATAAACACAGTGCCAGTGTCAGTTACAAATATATGCAATTCAGAGAAGAACCTGGGAATCTCTTGTAGATACAGTTTATGGTATACTTACTGGAATGGTTCACAGATCAGAATACACATACCTTCAAAAAGTCAGTCAACATTGAATTTAAATCTAAACTTAAGGTTTAGAAACAGTGCTTTTATATATGTTTACAGTGACAATATCCTTCATGTTCCTTTAAAAAAATATATGACTGTTCACAGAGAGTATATGATTCATGCTCATGTTCTCAGACAGATTTAGAAAAAAAAAGCACACATTCTTTTATTGACAGCCATTTCTGCAGGAATCAAGAAAAGGCCTTTTAGTCAATAAACTAAGAAATAAGGGCATCCATTATACCTTTGAGAACATTTTTTCCAGTACTTGTAATCCCCAAGTCCAATTAAAGAAGAGGTGACTGATGTCTCACAGATTAAAATAGTAACAACAGCTTCCTTTATTAGGAAGTAAATTAGAGTTAGACTATTGTCTAACTCTAGGTTTGGGATTTTGAGACCAATATCAGGCAATACTTAAGAGCTGTTAAAGAAATGGTGTATTATTTATTCCCTTTGGACCACATTGGTAGTACTTTTATGGTTAGTAATACAATATAGGGAACATATTTCACCACTTGTGCAGCAGTGAGAACTTCTAAAGTCTCTAAATGAAGCATAAGAAAACATCTCAAACTCTTTAGGCCGCATGTGGAGGTTTAGATTATAATGGCTTTGACATCTTCTCTGTTCATCATATGCCAACTTTGTACATGGCATTTATTTCAACTTCATTTGATGCTTCTTAATCTTCATAGATATTCTGCATTCTTGTGTTTGCACCTGCTTTCCACCATACTGAAAGCAAGTTGTCAAGGTGAACAGGCCAGCACAAAGCACTGCATTGTTTTTTTTTCTCTATGTTGATTTTTTTCTTAGCAGTGTATCCTTTCAGCTGCCCTGTGTGTTATATTTTGTATGCAACTGAATGACTCTCTGAGGACTCATCATTATCCAGCCTGGTCATCAAAGGTTTCAAGGGTGCAGCAATTTGTGTTTTCCACTTAATAATTCACCTGATGCATAAGAGGTCAATGTAAATTACCAAAGGCCTGTAATTTAAACATTTGCTGGCTTTCTGCTTCGCAAGTTTGATGGACATCTTAATGGTATGACTTTAGATTGTTGAGGAACATAAAGATCACCCTTTATAAAGAGCTCACAGCTGCAAACACTTTCACAATAAGCTTCAAATTGCAGTTGTATTTTCTGAAACTAAGTTTGTGTTTTCTGTCAGATACACTTAATACCTGCAGAACGCTCATGCCATATGTGCCATCAGCTTCACCTGAAGTGTAGCCATCGATCTCTTGTAAAATCACATTGAATGGGCTGACACTTTTCTGCAATGAACTCCTCATTTTGAAGTGGTTGTGCTTTACTCAAGCTTTTCTTCAGGATTTCTGGTAATGAAACTGGGAGAAACTCCAGATAGTCTCACATGAAATGATTTGCACAAACAATGACAAATTCTTGATTAAACAATCTGGCAGCCAATTTTCATTAAATTGAAAAGCTATTAAATTATATAGACTTACTTTGCTTTAGCACTCAGGCTGCAATCTACATTTAATAGTTTCGAAGCATTCTTCTGATGTCTAAACTATTTCTAGACAGAAACAAAATCGATTTTGTAATAAAAGTAGAATTAAAGAAAATAAACTAATAGGAATCTGTTAATTTTTATTCACTTTATTTTGTACCATCTGCATACTAAGGACTTTGTACGGTATAGTAAACAAGTGCACATATGGACAGGAATATGTGCCAAAAAATTCTCCGACAAACTGAAATGTTAAAGTAAAATGATAAGCAGGTAGGCATCTTTCTGTTCTTAACAGGGGAAATTCCATTTCCGATGTAATTACTAGCTCTTTAGGGCTTGGGGGTTTCTTTTTAAATTAACGTCATCCTTTATTTTATCCACTTAGTAAGATTTTAACTCTATCTCAAGACTGCAAAGGGAGTAGAAAGTAATACAAAAAACCTGTCACCTCTGGAAAGGACTCATAAAGACTGCGTTAGTAATTCTATTTTACCATGCTTTGTGAATTACAGTGATAGGCACTGTCCTCTGCTAGCACTGCTTTTCGTGGTGTCTAGCTGATGCTAGTATTATTTAGCATACTGGTATCATGGGAGGCTTTTCCTTAATGCACAATGCAGCCAGGTTTATATAGCACTGCACTTTTTTCCCCCCTCGGTTAAGAACTGAACACAGTAAGGCACTAGGAATTTCAGGCTAACATCCACAAGGAGGAGACAAATGTACCTTTCCTCCTAGCATCACCCTGGGGTGAAGTTTCTGTCAAAGGATGAAGGACTTCAGTAAAAGGGTTTGACCATGAAGGAGATGAGAGTGATAAGATGTCTAGTGGCAAAAGTAGAAAAACCATTCTGTCACTACTGCTTGACAGTCCAAATGGCTGTGCCCTAGTGGTTTACTAACCTCATGAACTTGTACCAGTACTATCAAATATTCAAAAAGTTTTATTTATTTATATTTTATTTATACTTATTTTTATTTATTTTATTTTATTTATTTATTTCTACTTTATTTTTATTTATTTGTTTATAATTTACTATCAGTTATTCAAAAATATTAATATTCAAAAAGTATCCACTTCCTGTGAGGGGGATATCAGTTTGACCTCTGATATCTGTCTTCGGAAATAATAACTCTGCAGGTAGCATTTTACCTTAACCTGTTGAAGCCACTTTCAACTGGGCAAAGGCACATAAAGCGTCCCTGCCTTCCTCAGAGCACAGGAGATCCAAGGAAATATAAAACTTTCCCTCCCTGATTTTGCTGAGAGCTCTGTGGAGTCTGTTCAGTCACCCCTGAAATCTTCTTCAAATCCCACCAACAGAAACATACTTTTGCCTGGTTATGGACCTTAGATGTGGGGCACACTCTGGTAGCAATAGAAATAAAAAGTTAAATAAAAACGTCCTTTCATTTTCCACTGTTTGGTACAACAAACCAGTGAAACATGGAGTGGAGAATCTGGACTGCAGGAGTGAGAGCCCTGTCCCTGCTCCTTCCTGTGTCAATACTTCTTGTGCCACATCATGGGTTCAATCTCCAGGACAATCATTTACGGCTGTGAAAGACACTCGTACCTGACGTCAAAACACTCCCAGCAATTCCGAGGAGCCATAAATAAGTTCAAGGGCCACCTGCAGAGTGATAACTGTGTGTTTAGGCTCAAGGAAATATCAATAGCTGCAGACTATTTCCAGGTCCCACGAGGCAGTACTCAGGCCCTCAATCCACTCCACAAAGCTATCACAATAGCATTAAGCACTGTTGCTGTGAGGGTAGTGAGCCATAAAATCAATGGTTTCTACCACCAGAAAAAAAATCCTCCCCGTCTTTCGCTTGCGCTGCTGCTCCTTCCCCTCCCGATTTCTAAGCAGGGAACAGGCATGTTGGAGCAAGTACTAGCAAATCTTGACCCAATCTTCAGCTTGTTAGACAGAGGCACTAAGGCAGAAGGACTAGGGAACTATTTTTCAGCCAGTGAAAGACAGGTACATGCATTTTCTCTTTCTCCCTCTCTTACACGTCAGAAAAAAAATGGGAAACCAACAAGTCTGATACATCTCCTTTGTGATTTAGTAATTCCCCAGGTTGCTCCTGAGGCAATACAGTCATGTACTACCTTTCCTTCAGGGGAAAGGGAACCTCATACCATAGCCCCTGCTTAAATGACATTTCACAAACACTTTTTTTTCTGTTGGCGTAGCTCCTAGCAGAAAATATGATCTTCCTATGGGAGGAATTCAGTCCAAGAAACACATTTTAAACAGTGTAAGTCAAGCCCAAGAGAAATAAAGAGGGGAAAACACATAGTTTGGTCAGTAAGTTTCTGTTCTAGTATAACCACAAACTACAACCTCCTTTCAGTGCTGCTGGCAACATCAGTACAGCCAGAACTAGACAAGTTGCTGAATCTCTGCTAGTAAAGCTGTGTCAGTTCTGTTTGTGTATATATTACTCATGAATTTGTTGTCTTCAGGACAGTACAGCGAAACATAACCCAGAAATTATGAGGGCGAAGGACAACTTTTAAAGAGTAAATATCAAATTATATTGGGACAGATATATTGTTGTGTATATTGGAAAGAAGAAACCTGCTGATTTTTCTCACGACTATCAACTGGTTGCAAAGAAAACAATAAAGATAGAAGAAACTCATATATTGTTGGCTTTGTTTTTCTCTACAAGACAAGAGAAAAATGACTGTATATTTGGGTTCTCAATAGAACCCAGGTGAAAAGCTGGAAAAGGAAATGTTACAAAGAAAGGAGTGATGAAACAGCTTAACTCTATTACCTTTATTATTAGGTGTCCCTCACCCTGCATTGCTAAATGCTAAATGCTTTGTCTTTGCCTCCTAGTGTGTCATTTGGCAGCATCTTTTTTCCCAGTTGTTAGCAAACACAACTTTCCTGTAACACTCCAAACAGGCTGTCTGATTATATATGGTTATTTTTCTAAGCAGAAAACTCCTGTGTGCTAACACACCATGTCCTAGAGTTGAGACAAAACTCCTAGGAGAGGTTAGTAAGACAGATTGTGTTTGTTGAGGTTAAATTCTGATATATCTACAACTCTTAGCAAAGGACACTAGAAAATTCTGTGACAAAATTTTCAGATGACACTGAGTACATTTATGAGAAAATGATATTTGAGACATATCATCCAGCTGCCCTATATCCAGGGATTCTCATTCTATTAATTTTCAGTGTTATTCTCTCCATCAGAGCAATTATAAATATCACACAGCAGCAAAGTGTCCCATGTTCCTATTTGCTGTGACCTATTCTTAGACCACATGATGTTAAGCTTTTACTCACCCAGGCAGCTTTTCTCCCTAAAGCTCCTGAGCTGCTAACCCAGCAGACAGCCTTGCTCTACAAAAGCAGCCACCAACAGTTTCAGGAACAGCAACATGACAATCCAATAATTGAAGTACACTTTATATGGTGACATATCATTTTTTAACGGTCAACAGGATCATGACACTGAGAAAAATTTGTGTGAAGTTTAGCTTTGGGACATTTTTAAGTATTGTTTGATTTATCAGCAAATCTCAGGGTAAATTAGAATACAGCCTTTCTTAAGTCACCATAAAATTCAAGGGTTACAAAAGAGGATAGGGTCTCAGCTTTCCTGTCAACCTGTGTCTTGATTACAGTGAATTTTATCATTCTCAATTTCTTGTTAATGCCAGAGTTGAGCTTTAATTACCCAAACAAAAAGGTGAAACAGAAAAGAAAGGATAAGAACGTCAGAGGCAACTAAAATAACTTGGATAAAAAAGATGTGGCTTAATTACGGATTTAACTTTCATGAGTTAAAAAGCGCTGCTTAAACACTAATGTATAAAGCCCAATCCACGTCTCACTGAAGTCTACAGAGGAAAAATCCTCTACGGCCTTAAAGGACTTTGAATCAGCCCCATAAAAGTTAATTTTGGTTTATACAAGTGTGTAGACTAAGGTTTTCCTTCCTTTCAGGGGAAAGCTGACCCACTAATGGTGTCTGGCATCTTTGAGATAGTGTGGGTTTCAGCACGAGCCTCCTTGCCCCGGGCCAGTTCTGTGCTTGTGTGCCTTCTCCTGAGATGCCTCACTGTCTCACTGGAGTTACTGAAAGGAGGCACAGCATGCCTCCACCCTTAATTAGGAAAAGCTTCTTATTCTAAATGGCACCAATCATCATTTATAACAGTCTCCTCTCTGGCCAAGCACATGTAGTGCATTCCAGGAGACAAATTCTCGTCAGCAATGTGGGCACATGGGAGATATCAGAGCAGGAGCAACTTAAATATCTCTCTGAGGTGTCGCTGTGGTGTCCCCGAGTCCAAACCATTTTCCAAAGACACAGTACACCAGTGATCTGATACAGAAGGAATCTGATCTTTTCATCTAATGCTTAATCAAAAAGCCTGAGAGAATAAAATATAATAATCAAATTCTTTCTTACTAAATAAGGGTTGCCAGTACCTTGTCTTCATTCTCCTACAATCTTTACTTCTCTTCCGGCTGATAAGGCTTTTCCAAGAGAGAAAAACCAGGGAATGGAGCACAAATTTAATGAAAAGATGATTCACATATATCCAAGCAGCTCTGGGACTATTTTTCACTTTATTTAAATTTGTCCCCCTCTTCCACAAAATACCAAAGACACAAAACATGGAACACTGCTCCTATTTTAAGGTATACAGACACACACACATATATATGTATACACCAGATGTTTTCTTACAGCCCTGTTTTTACCCAATTCTGCCTAATTCTTTCGACAATTTTCGTTTTCATTTCCTTCTGTCCTTATACTCCTGCACAGGATTCACTCCTTAGGTGTAACAGAAAATAAGCAAGTCTTCAGCCTCAGCTCATCTTTCTTTTGCAAAAGTTTACATCATAAAATCCTCTTGAAGTAGTTAAGCAGCCTCAGACAGTCACAGTTCAATTTTCAACTGAAGAAAATAAATATTTTTCCCAGATCTCGTATTCTACAGAACTGTTTAATAATTTAACTCATGCTCTAATGTGTAGTGAAAAAAAAAAAAGTAATGAAACATCACCTTTTTCTCAGTTCTTCAGTGAATCATTTCTAGATCTAACCAGCTTGTTCCTCTTCTTCTGTCCTCAAAAAAAGCTTTCTCCAGAATTATTTTTCTCCTCAACAAAAGTGTAGTGAGTTTCCCATAAATTTTCCTCTACTTTTGACTTCTCCAGCAGAGACCTAAAATCCTAAGTAGGCTGACAACTGCAGGGGAGTCACTTTTGCAAATGCCTTGAGATTTGAGCCAAAGAGGGTTTTATCTCTACAGTTTAACTTTACTTGTTTTCCACGCTTCAGAACAACCTTTTTCATAACTATAGATAGTCTTTAGGTAATAGCCATTCAAATATACCATGGCAGCAAGCAAGCTTTGCTTTTGAGTTTGCACTTTACTGTAATTATCCCATATATATTCGTCCTCAAAGATTAGCACTTACTGAGAGCTGGTGCAAGGTTTGCATTTTCACTTCCAAAAAACTTTTAACTTTCATTGTCAGCTGGAATACAGAGATTAAAATGTTCAAAACCACACATCAACGAGCTTCTAAAAAAAATTGAAATTTTTCAGTGCATTTATTTTGGATACACAGTATTCTTTTCGATGTTGCATCTTACCAGGCAAGATCTCACCTCTGACCTTACTGTATTTTCCTTTTTCGAAGTGCCAATAACAACCCAAATATATAGTGGTCATCACAGTGAGTATTGTGACTAACTGCTATACGTAGAGCTAAGGGGAAGAAAAATTCCCCCTGACACCATAGTTCCTTGCCCCTAATGAAGACCTTTCCATTTTAAAAGAAGTCCATAATGGCAAGTTTACGGTTTCATTCCGTGTTGCTCAGCACAGCTGTCTGGGTCTGTATCACAACCTGCAGCCCTAAGTGTGGTCAGACATCGACCAGAGCAGACTCCCTCTCAGCTGCTCTGATTTCCCAAAAACACTTTGCGCCTCCTGAATTCCTTTCTAGCATAACTGAGGGAACCGAGGCAGAGTTGGAATTATTTCAAAATGAAATGCGTCTTATACCTTTTTAAACTACATGAAAATATGACACAAAGGGACTTTTAATCAGATTCAGGGGGAAGTGGTGAAGTCAAACTCATGATTCATCCATTAGAATTTCTCAAAATAGGAAATAAATGAGGCATTACTGGAGCAACTGAATAATTTGTACATTTTCACAGTAGATCAGACTCATATAGCAGAAGCTGTTTTTGTAATTGTGACACATTGAGGGAAATTCAGTGACTTAGTGTTCAGAGGTTTTCATTTCCACCTTCATGGTATCTTGTTGGAATACAGGCAGACAAATCTTATAAAATAAGCCATGTAGAAACACTTGTTACCTAGAGGATTCAATTTTCTCACGCTATCAGTGATTCTTTAGCTATATTTCCTGTGCAAACTTCAGTTTTAGAATAGAATACACAGGAATTTTAATTAGTTTTAAAAACTCAGATTAAATTTTTTAACCAAAGTCACTTTGATCATTGATATATCCTTATGTCCGTAAAGCAGTGTAAGAAAGAATTTAACGCTATCATTTCTTGAGGAGAACCCCACAACCTTTGAATTAGAATAATAAATATCAGTATTAATTTATACAGGTTGTTACACAAGGAAGGATAAAGCAAATACATTGATAATGTAATAAAAGAGGTTAAGTGCCTTGCTCCCTTCTGCACACAAAAGCAAAGGAAGATGTGACTGAACAAATTACTCATACCTTAAGAAGCAGAGAAAAAACCCCTCCTTTATATGTTCCAATTAAAAAGAATTTGATTTAAAAAAACGTGATTTAAAAATAGACAAACAGAACACAAACATTTTTTTCCTTGACTGGAAGTTTAGGAGGAGACTGAAGAGTAACAAAGTTGTTCAAAGGATTTGCATGAGTTGAAACGAGCCATCGTGAAGATCCTGTATATTTCAAGAGGAACCAAAATGATAAAAGTTCATAACATGGCTGACTGAAAAAATCTCTTTATGTCTGTATGAAGGTAAGTTCAAACATAATGGCCTTAGGAAGAATACTCTCCCCTGTGTGCCCTGTTTCACAGAATGGTGTCAAAATTCAGTTAATTCGTGCTGAAGGGTAGGTATTAATCTGCCTTAGGAAACAAAATGAGCAGCTGAAAGATGGCATAGAATAGTCAAGCTGATTTTCTTCTTTTTATCTGGTTTTCATTTTTGAAATTTTTATGTTTTACCGTGGCAATCATTCCTCACCACTTCCAAATCCGAGGTGCAGAAAATTAGTCCTTGCATACACTTTTCTCTTTCTCACTTGCCTTAGACAGAACTAGCTGCTCCAAGGGTGCTTCCCAGGCACTGGCAAACTAGGCTGCATGACAGCATGAGGTCAAATAGGAACATATACACACCATGCCTCAGATGCCTCAGAGCTTTTTTGATTTTTAACTTTTATAGATTTTAGAAGCAGATGTGCAGCGAATGTAGGTTTTAATGTAGCTGTATTATATCTCTCACCCTGCAGCATGATGTTTACACATACCCAACCCTACTTCCCCATTTCATACCAATCCCTCTAAAATTCCCTTAGCCTGGTTAGTCTTATTTTCAAGGTAGAATTGTAGAAAAACACCTTAAGGCCTGGACTAGAAGATGTCACACAGCCACAGCGACCTTCAAGCCCAGAACTTTGGAGGCACTAGTTACAGAGGGGTACTCACAGATCTGGGGATGCTTCTCAGCATTTTCTAAATGGTTCCTGAATGTGTGATTCATGAGTTGCATCACTGACACTGATCTCTGTGTAGCTCACTGATTGCCAGTTAATTACATGTCATTAATAAATCAATAAACCACTTTGATCACAATTTAGTTCCACAACATGGAATCGTAATCTTTCCCTTTTGAAAGCCCATGACTCCTTGTCATGAAAACAAGAAATGGATTTCCTGATGTGTAGATGTATTGTAGATATTTATTACAGAAGAAAAATTCCTCATAGCCAGCAAAGTTAAGCTCAGTTTATAATCACTACAATTAAGAAACTAGTGCCATATACCTGTGGCTTTTAAGCTTCTAATAAATGTTACTTTCAGCATTTTACAAAGGACTCAAATAACTCTATAATGAGAGTATCAGTTAAAGCAACAGGTGTGACAGCAGAGATTTCTCCTACTGTTTTTTTTTCATTCAGTTTTGGCCAGATCTTTTGCCAGTTTCTTTCCCTTTCGTCTTTTACTGTGTCCATCTAATTATAGAAACAGAAAGCGAAGCACACTCTTAAGCAGATTCTGTTTGCCCTTTTCAGAAATTTTTTCCTTCATTTCTGTGAACTCCTCAGATTATACAGCTCTTGATCTTTTGCAGTCACTTGAACAGCAGGTGGGAAAGCCAGCTAATTTTAGAGACATATTTTAGAAACTGCACGCAGATAAATATGTTCTTTAGACATGTTTATTTTATACAATTAAAGCAATGTTAACACAAGTTCTTAATAAAAAATAGTCATAAAAAGCCCCACATGCATATACATATAGAGGGAGGGATTTAGTTAAAAAACACAACAGAAAAAATATTTTAATGAAGGTACAAAAGTTTATGAATTAAACCTGACATACTCTCAAGATTTCTATAACAAAATTACTACCTCACTTGTCACATAACAAACTGTATAATGAAATCTCGTTTTGGAGACATCCCCAGGTGGCTCTGTTCTGCTGCATAAGAATCTTTTAATGCTTTCTATATTAAAACATTTGAATCATACTTGGATTTGAGCCTAGGGGTCTATTATGAAATTATTTTTCTGGGAAACAAAGTGGGTCTGATTCCAAATATTTAAGACCATTTTAAAAAACCCCATCTTACAAATAACTGGTTTTCTGTCCTATATGTTTTTGTTCTTGAAGGAGTGCAGTTGATATTCTATGTATTGTGAGTCTGGATGATGCAGACATCATCATCATCATCATCATCATGGCCAGGCTTCGTGAACAAAGATTTGGGGAGGGCTCTGCCCACGTTTGTTACAAACACACTGGTGGCTGAAAAGGCCAATACGAGACAGACACGTCCAGTTGCAAAAGGCACAGCAGAAAGACTCCTTAGGTGGGAAATTCTGCAAGACACGATTCTTTCTGCGTTGTCTTTTCTCCTCCAGGGTGATCCTGCTGCGTTCTCAAAGGCATCAGCAGCGTTAGAGATGGGGTGTCTCCAGACCTCCTGATTGGAGCCCAGAGCAGACCAGTTCTGGTGATCAATATGGCCAAGGCTGAGATGTTGTTTCAGGCAGTCCTTGTATCTCCTCTTTGGGGCTCCTCTCTTGCAGCAGCCGGTGGCAAGTTCACCATAAAGCAGGATCTTAGAGAGGGGGTGGTTGGTCTTTCATCCTGGAGACGTGCCCTGCCCAGCACAGCTGTGTTCTCAGCAACATGGCCTCAATGCTTGTGACTGCTGCTTGTTCTAGAACAGATGGATTGGTCACATCATCTGACCAGGGGATGTTCAGGATTGTTCGGAGGCAGCGTTGATGGAAGCGTTCCAGGAGTCGCAGGTGGTGGCTGTAGATGACCCAGGATTCAGATCCATATGAGAGAGTAGACAGCACTATGGCTCTGTAAACACTGACCTTGGTACTTTTCTTCAGGTGTTTATTTCACCAAACTCTTTTATGAAGCTCTCTGAAGGCACTGTATGCCTTTGCTAACCTGTTGTCTGTCTCCCCGTCAATCTCACCATCCGAGGAGATGAGGCTGCCTAGGGAATTAAACTGCTGGACTGATCTGAGCTCTGATTGCCAATGGTGATGTGGGGATGATGGGGGACTTCCAGAGGTGCAGGTCTATGGAGAACTTCTGTCTTCTTTAAGCTGACTTCCAGCCCAAAGAGCTCAGCAGCATCTGCAAAGCAGGATGTCAAACGCTGCAGAGCTGCTTCTGTGTGGGCAACAAGGGCGGCGTCATCAGCATAAAGCAGCTCCTGGACAAGATGATTTAGGGGCAGACATCATAATAGGTGACTGAAAAGCAGTTTGAGAAAAGTAATTGGCTGGAACCAGTCAGGCTGAAAGATTCCTGGAGGATAGTCATGTCCTTTGCCCTAGGGCTCATGTAAATCTGAGGGGCTGTAGTCATTAAGTATCTCATGAAAACAGGACTGAAAGTTTTCTTTGCTTGTTTGTATTTCTTATTGGGCCATGCAGGTGCAGGGGAACACCAGCAGTGTGACACCCAGCACTGAAAGCCAGGTAAATACACACCAACTCCTCTAATGAAGCCATGTGTTTTCCACATAAAAGCCAGCTGTTATATCGTTTTTCAAGCTCAAATGATACCAACATGTGGTATGATCTCTTGGTATGTCAGAGCCAACATACACTTCTCCATGCATGTGTATATTTGCCCCTTGATTTAAAATAAGTAAATAAACAAATAAATAAATTTAAAAGTTAGAGACTGAGACACCATTGTGCTGGGTTATGTTTCAGTTTTGTGGTTGATTTGCATTTTGGTGAGGGGTTTTTTTATATTTGTATACTTTTTAAATTTAAAAAAAAAAGAAAGAAAAAAAGAAAAAAATTAGAAAAAAAGAAAGAAAAAAAGAAAAAAAGAAAAAAAGAAAAAAAAGAAAAAAGAATGACAACATGATTCTCAGTTCTCAGCCTGAGGAAGCATAGTAAAAGAAATCCTTACAGCTTGCATTTCAGTTTAACCAAAAGTTCACTTGAAGCAAATTATAAACAAATAGAGAGGTTCTTCAGCAATTCAAGAACATCCCATTCTACACTAGTGCTGTAGAATTAATGGAATAAGGAGAATACAAGTTTCCCTGCACCTAAACAAAATTCAAATGTACTGAATACATAACCAACGGGCATCAATAACCTATACCAGCGACTCTCAACAGAGTCAGAATTTCAAGGTACAGCTCTGCCTGGAAAATCAGATATCAAATTTAATAACCAGACTCTCCTTAGAAATCTTATATTGATACTAAGTATAGGGAATCTGAAATATTCTGTTAAATTGTGGTATTTGACCAGAAATGGGAATATGGAAATTGACCCTGATATTCAAAGCATCTTGTGGTAAGCTGAATTTGCCCAAGCATCTCATTTTAGCTCCATGCCAATGCACCACTTCTGTGAGAGTCTGAATGAATAAATTTTAGGGGAAGTAAAAAAATCATCAGCTAAAAAAAAAAAAAAAAAAGAGAGAAAAAGAATAAGACTTTTATCAAGTTATCTAGCCATTCGTAAATTCTTACAGAAATAAAACCTTAAATTCAATCTTATTTTAGTGCATTTTCATGTAATTATGCTATAAAACACTCTCTTCACTACTGCTACATCATATTGTGTTTTTAGAAGATGAGTCCTGGTTTGATAGTGTTTCAAGGGCTGAATATGCAGAAAAACACAGCTAAATAAAGACTGCACTGCTGTTATACATCAAACATTACACTATTTTTTACTTTCTTCCCTGCTGCATCATCAGTATCAGAGAGACTATTTCATATGTCCCGTTCACTTGAAACTGTCCAGAACCTGGTTAACCTGAGCTCTTTCTGTTGAAGTGGGATATTTCTTATTTCTGGGTACCTTTAAAACACTGAAGTGTAAATAAGTGAGCCCTGTCACAGAGTGTGTTCTGAGACTTTGTTCTGAGATGTTTTCATGGAAATGATAGATCCCTTTGCTCCCCAGACTGTGAGAATATGTACTTTCAGAACCAGAACCAATCAAACACCTCTGAAGAGACTCATTTCAAAAACCTGGTGAGGGCTTCTGGTATTTCAAGAAGCTTTCCTTCAGATAAACAGTTTTCACTATTCAGAAAAACCAAAATAAACCATTTAAGAAGCTGCAGAATTACTAGTTTTGATAAAACACATTACTTTGAGAGATTTTTTAGACTTAACGTAAATAAAGATGATAATTTATTTTAAACACTGCTATTATATTAGTCACAGCTAGTTCAGTTGAACTTGACTTTGCTTTCACTTTGCAAATGGCACTTACAGCATTATGATTTGTACACTCAACATTATAAAAAGAACAATACCTAGAGTCATAGGGCTATTCCTGGAAAATGTTTCCAAGAATATTTTTTGTAATTAGAATCCTTCAAATGACTTGTAAATATGGTTCTTAGCCAATCCTGACTAATCATCAGAGTTTCGCCTCCTTTCTTTGTGTCAGTTTTGAGGTCTCTTCCTTTACTTATTAATCTTTTTCAAAATTGAAGGTATACTCAAATTCCTCTTTCCTATTTTTACCCATATGATTTAAGCATAAGGAAGAAAGAAAACAAAGAAATCCTACTGATTGTAAAGGAGGGCCACATAGGAAGAAAGTAAGAACAAACACAATGCTATTCACTACATTACAATAAAAATAATTTTTTACATTATACTCCTATCAGAACCAAAGTTATCTCCTTTTTAAGATGCAGAATTGTTAGATAGTCAATATACACACATCATAGACTCTCCTTAAAATGTAGTATTTTGAGCTAATCTAATTCTTTCCTTTCTTACACTTTTCAATAAGCCTTTTTTCTGATGCTGTCTCCAGAAAAAAAGACCCATCTCTGCAACAATCAACCAGTGAAACAAATTGGAGAACGTGTCCCTTGCCTGTGGTTTCTGTGTCTCTGAAAACCCAAGAGGGCACTCAATCATTTAAATTCTCCTAAGAAATGAGCAAAGTTAAAGGACACTTTCAGAAGCATGCAATATTTTGTTTAATACCTCAGCAAGTGTGGGGAATTCATGAATTCTGAGAATGGACAACTGTACAGCTACGTGCATTTCTAACCAGCTAAATACTACACAACTGTACACAAGAAACTAAAAGATTTATACTCCCAATACATTCCTGAAAATGTCTGTTAAGTATCTGTCAGTTCAACAAACCTACAATAATGACCTGGTATACCTTTCTTTTTTCTGTTTTTTTTTTTTTTTTTAATGTTTCAAGCAGTCTGCAACTTCTCCTACAAGAGTTCTTTTTCATCATTATGTGGGAATGCTACGTATCTCACATTACAGGGTGACTGTAATTACATTCCTGCAGTATTGAGAGCAGTGGGCACAAAAGTACATGCTTTTTTTTTTTTTGTTGGCTATTTCTATCAAAGTCAGGTTTCTAACACTTTCTTAGAGATCAGGTTTCAATAGAAGGGCTCTACCATCCTACTGTCCATCACAGTTGATAATAAAGCAAATAAACAAGTCAAAATGCTTGCAGTGTAATTGTACAAACATTGAATTACATTTTCTTGTCCTAAACATACAATTACCTTTTTGTGATCCTTTGCTGCATTGTTCCATTGCACATGTTCTGTCAGATCAACCTCATGGCCAGAAACCCAATAAAAATCCGAAGTTCCAGCTAATCAATCAGTTATTCCACGTAATTATAATCTCTCTGTTATAAAATATAATTTTTAATGTAAACTGTACACTAATATTTGCAATCATTCAGGCTGAAAATCTCCTCTTAAAGAAATTATTTTAGACTAAGCAATTTTTCTCTACCTAAGCATGTTTAAGATCATGTATATTACTCACCCTAGGATGAAAGAATAATCAGACTGCAGGCATTTCATTTTCTAACCTATTTTACCATGTTTCCTTTTGTAGTTGTCTAAATACTGTTGTAAAGATTATGCATAGCATTGTTAATGGGCAAGCTCTCCCGACCTTGCTTAGAGTGTCAAACAAGAAAAAATACATGTACTATCTACATTGAGGAAGCACCTACATCAGTGGATGAGGGAAGGACTACACACATCATTTATCTGGACTTCTATAAAGCCTTTCACATGGTCCACCACAACATCCCTCTCTCTAAATTGAAGAGAGATGGATGTGATGGGGGGAATGTACAGTGGAAAAGGAATTTGTTGGATGGTCACATCTAGAGGGTGGTGGTCAATGACTCAGAGTGCCAGTGGACATCAGTGACAAGTGGTGTCCCTTGGGGGTTCCTATGGGCACCAGTGTTATTTAGTATCTTCATTAATGACACAGACACAGGGATCCAGTGCATCCTCAGTAGATCTGCAGATGACACCAAGCTGAGTGGTGCCACTGCCACACTGGAAGGATGAGATGCCATCCAGAGGGACCTGGATAAGGACAAGAAGTGGGCCCATGAGAGTCTCATGAGGTTTAACAAGACCAAGTGCAAGGGGTTGCAGATGCATCAGGGTAACCCCCGTATCAGCAAAGGCTGGAGGATGAGCAGATCGAGAGCAGCCCTGCTGAGAGAGGCCTGGGGGTGCTGGTGGGTGAGAGGCTGGACATGACCCAGCAATGTGCATTTCTAGCAGAGAAAGCCAGTTGTGTCCTGGGCTGCGTCCAAAGCAGCATGGTCAGCATGACAAAGAAAATTATTCTGTCCCTCTACTCTGCTCTGGTGAGACCCCACCTCGAGCACTGCATCCAGCTCTGGGTTCTGCAGCACAGGAAGCACATTGACACAGGAGAGAGTCCAGAGGAGGGCCACCAAGATGATTAGAGGGATGGAGCACCTCTCCTATTCAGATAGGCTGAGAGAGTGGGGATTTTTCAGCCTGGAAAAAAGAAAAAAGGTTAGGGATGATCTAATTGAGGCCTTCCAGGACCTGAAGGGAGCCCACAACAAAGATAGAGAGAGACTTTTCACAAGAGCATATAGTAAGAGGACAAGGGGTAACGGCTTTAAAGTGAAAGAGACCAGGTTTAGATATTAGGAAGAAATTCTTTGCTGTGAGGGTGGTAAGGCCCTGGCACAGGTTGCCCAGAGAAGCTGTGGATGTCCCATCCCTGGAAGTGCCCAAGGTCAAGCCTGGGGGCTCTGAGCAACTTCATCTAGCGGAAGGTGTCCCTGCCCATGTCAGGGGGGTTGGAACCAGTTGATCTTTAAGGTCCCTTCCAACTCAAGTCTTTCTATGATCCTGTGATTCTTCCTACCCACTCCCACACCCTGGAAAAAACTCTCTTTACCTAAAGACATAGTTAGTTTTCCTGTCTTCTGAAAGGTCAGAATTCAGCTTCTGATGACACAGAAAGACATGTGCAACTATTTTTGTTTGTGTAAACACACAGAAGCTTTTCTAAGTCCTATGATATTACATACTGAAGAATTTGTTCCTGAATTTTGCAAACCTACTCACATACTTTGTCAGCTTGTCCAAAAGATAATATAAGAAATGGCACTCATATCAGCTCCTTTTATTTTTGTTGAAACTCCATTCTAAGAAATCCCATGTCTCTACATATTCCAAAAAAAATGCTGAGATAGTTAAAGAGACTTGTGCCACCTGAACTTTTAAATAACTATAGTAACATATACCTACCATATTAGATCATGCTTAAGTAAAGAGGTAATTCTTAGTATGTAAAACTAAGGTATATCTCTTGTTCTAGGCAGCAAAGCTAACTGTTTGTCAGAGAGGCTGATATTCAGAAGGCACAAGTAATCTACATACACCATAGACATACAGTGTCTAGCAGTCATTAAGGATGCTAAATGATATACAAGTATCATGCAAATATCTCCCAAATTTCTAAATCAGGGAGACTAAATTAAAAAAAAATAAATAAATAAACAAGCAGACTAATAACTCCCCAAAAATCCCACCAGCTGTGTGTAAGAAGGGATGCAAGAAGGGCCATCAATAAAACCTCTACACTGGACTTCTGGTGGGCAGATTTCAGCCTATTCAGAAGACAGGTTCAGAGGGTACTCTGGGCAACAACCATGGAAAACAAAGGGATCCAGGAGGGATGGACATGCTTCAAGAAGGAAGTCTTGAAAGCACAGGAGCAGACTGTCCCAGGTGTGCCAGGAGATTTTGAAGGAAATTAGGGTAAAAAAGAGAGCCTACCAACTATGGAAAAAAGGGCTGGCTAGTCAGGAAGAGTTTAGGAATGTAATTAGGTCTTGTAGAAAGAAAATTAGAGAGACCAAGGCACAATTTGAACTCAATGTTGCCACATCTGTTAAGGATAACAAAAAGTCTTTCTACAGATCCATCAGTAGCAAAAGGAGGGGCAAGGAAAACCTTCATTCATTTTTGGACATGGACGGGAACATAGTTATCAAAGATGAGGAAAAGGCTGAGGTATTTAACACCTTCTTTGCCTCAGTTTTCAACAGTAACAGGTAGTCCTCAGGACAGCTGTCTTCTGGAGTTGGCAGAAAGAGAGAGGAATTGGAATAGCCCCCCTGTAATCCAGGAGGGAACAGTCCGTGACCTGCTGAACCTCTTGGACCCTCACAAGTCTATGGGACCAGACGGGATGAGGAGCTGGTGGAAGAGCTCTCCAAGCTGCTCTCCATCATCTTCCAACAGCCCTGGCTCACTGGGAAGGTCCCAGATGATTGGAAGGTGGTGAATGTCACACCCATCCACAGAAAGGGCTGGAAGGAGGATCCGGGAAACTCCAGGCCTGTCAGCCTGACCTCAGTGCCCGGCAAGGTTATGGAGCAAATCATCCTCAGTGTAATCACACAGCACCTGCAGGACGGACAAGGGATCAGACCCAGCCAGCACGGGGTTAGGAGGGGCAGGTCCTGTCTGACCAACCTGATCTCCTTTTATGACCAGGTGACCCGCCTGGTGGATGAGGGGAAGGCTGTGGATGTGTCTGTCTGGACTTCAGCAAAGCCTTTGGCACCGTCTCCCACAGCATTCTCCTGGAAAAGCTGCAGCCAGGCTTGGACAGGAACACTCTGTGCTGGGTCAGGAACTGGCTGGAGGGCCGGGCCCAGAGAGTGGTGGGGATGGAGCTGCATCCAGTTGGGATCTGGTCACCAGTGGTGTCCCCAGGGATCAGTGTTGGGCCCAGTTCTGTTTAATGTCTTTATTGATGATTTAGATGAGGGGATTGAGTCCATCAGCAGCAAATTTGCAGATGACACCAAGCTGGGGGGAGTGTGGATCAACTGGAAGGCAGGAGGGCTCTGCAGAGGGACCTGGACAGGCTGGATCCATGGGCTGATTCCAAGGGGATGAGGTTCAAGCAGGCCAAGGGCCGGGTCCTGCCCTTTGGCCACAACAACCCCCGGCAGCCCCACGGGTTGGGACAGAGTGGCTGGAGAGCAGCCAGGCAGGAAGGGAGCTGGGAGTGGGGATGGACAGGGAGCTGAACAGGAGCCAGAGTGTGCCCAGGGGGACAAGAAGGCCAATGGATCCTGGCCTGGATCAGGAACAGTGTGACCAGCAGGAGGAGGGAAGTGATTCTTGCCCTGTACCCAGCACCACCTCTGGAGTGCTGTGTCCAGTTCTGGGCCCTCAGCTCAGGAAGGACATGGAGGGGCTGGAGCAGGTCCAGAGGAGAGCAACGAGGCTGGGGAAGGGACTGGAGCACAAGTGCTGTGAGGAGAGGCTGAGGGAGCTGGGGGGGCTCAGCCTGGAGAAGAGGAGGCTCAGGGGAGACCTCCTCACTCTCTGCAACTCCCTGACAGGAGGGGGGAGCCAGGGAGGGTTGGTCTCTTTTCCCAGGCAACTCTCAGCAAGACAAGAGGGCTGGGTCTGCAGCTGTGCCAGGGGAGGTTTAGGTTGGATATTGAAAGAATTTCTTTCCAGAGAGGGTGATCAGCCATTGGAATGGGTTGCCCAGGGAAGTGGTGGATTCTCCATCCCTGGAGGTTTTTAAGGTGAGACTGGATGTGGCATCAGTGCCATGGTCTGGGAACCACGGCGGGATTGGATCAAGGGTTGGACTTGATGATCTCGGAGGTCCCTTCCAACTCAGTTGATTCTATGATCTAAGATCTAAATCATATACCTAACATTTCCAATGTGTTTGGAATAAAACTTCAGAACCAGTCTCTCCTATAATGTTTCAACATTTCCCTTTTAATCTGCAAAAGTATTTTTAAAAGACCTTTTTGAAATGAAAAGGAATTGAGCTACTAACTCTGGAGCTTCATAAATATTCTAATTGAATTCTGGAACAGTCTTACCCAAAATAAAGACCAAAATGGGGTCTAGGAAGAAGGAAATCGTTTGCTTAAACATACTTTATCCAGGGTAGTAATTCTGTCACTTGCCTAATAATGGCCTACAGCCTCTTGTAAATGAATAAACTAATATGTGGACTATTCGAGACAACGGAGGCAAGCAGCACTAACTTTTTTAAACATTACAAAGACAAGCCTGTGATTTTTTTCTGCTTACTTCTGCAAATCCAAGTTTTGCAGAGACCTAAGCATTATATGTAGACTGACTTGACCTTTGAAGCAGTGAGCATCTTAGGTTCTTCAGCTGTAACAGGCATCTCAGTATGATGAAAAAAGTGGCACAACTGCAACCCTACTAAGAACCAAAAGGATATAATTAAGAAATTTAGATGTGATATGTGTAGTGAGTCAATAACTACGACAATCCCAGCAGAGGCAGAAAACTGGAATGCTTTATTGGACTTACAAGTTCATTTTTAAAGGGTATAGGATCTACATATTCAACAGGCAGTTGTAACTATTACAATTATTACAAACAGGGGGTTTCAGGGGATCACATAAGGGAGAAACCCAGGTTAACAAATTTGGGGTCTTAACATCATAGGGAAAAACCCATCTTATCTTGGGGAGATTACATGGGGGAAAGAGGTATTCAAGTTTGCAGAATGCACAGGATCCAGGGAGAGATAAAACACAACAAGTCTTCTGCACTGGCTTGATGAAATCAGGGTATGATTTCTCTGAGTTTGGGCAGGACATTCCAAACCCATGACATCAATGGATCCTTGTCTAGACTCTAGATGGAGGTTTTTCCCCAGTCTCTGTCAGCCCAAGGCTTTTGTTTAAACCTAGCAGTTTTCTTTTTCTCATATCCAAATTTTGGAATCCAACAGATATGCAGATTTCACTTGATGCCAGCCAAACCTAGATCCAGCTGAACTCCTAACGGTGTTCAGAAAACGTGATGAAACATTTGATTTTAGTTTCTCAAGCACCTCAGATATGTTGGTTTCTATGAAGACTATAAATTTTATAATACTGCTTAAAACAGAACAATGCTGGTTCTGCTGTCCATGAGGGACTGTCACTCATTAATCTAGGCTATTTAAGACACTGTTTATTGGAAAAAAAAAGATGACAGTATAATAAAGTCTGCATAGTAGCAATACCCACTTGCACTCCAAAACAATTCTAGAAGACCACTAGACAGCTTCTCTCCAGTAATAACCAAGACCTTCATTAAGTATCAGCTGTTCACTTCCAAGGTAGTTCTGATCCATGAATGAAGCCTATGGGTCTTAAAAAGGTAAGTCATTACGTGACAAGTAGGAAAAACTTGCTTTAGAAGATAGTGTTGAAATTTGAGGGAGAAAACATTCCCTGTAAATCAGTCCAAGACTATTTTACTTTATCAGAATTAAAGGTTTTTGAGCAACCATTTGGATTTCTTCACACAACTGAAGAAAAAAATTATTATATTGAAAGCCTAGTTTGTTTTCTCCTGTAGCTTGTTTCATGCATTTCCAGGGAAATAGAAGTCTTCCCTCTTCCCTTTGACATTCCTTATCTATCTTATCTTCCCTTTGGGAAAGAAAAAAATTGGAAAAAAAAAAAAGCCATTGGTTTAAAAAAATTACTTCAAAATATGAAAAGAGGCAGCATAGGGAGAACAGTATTTGTCAGAAATGATAACAGCTTTTACATGGATGCATCAAGCCATTAGTTCTTGACAATTCAAGAACCCCCTAACTTCCACCTGTGGTTGTTGGCAAGGTAGGTTCTGACTGATTTTGTACAGTTTTGGGACATGAGCAAAATTATTTGAGACGTGAGCTGTTATGAGTCTATGTATTTCAGAAATTGTTTTGCTTGTATGGCAGTCCATACACTATAACTAACAAATGAAACATTGGAAAAGAGAAAACCCAAACTCCTCGAGGGGGTACAATTTGGTGGTTTCACGTATTAGTGTGTTTTCTTTATTTGTCTTGATTTCTTTTCATCAAAACGTTGTTAACTTCACCTCAGATAGTCTAAACAAAATTTCTTTTGACTCAGTGTACCTGAGAAAAAATTTTAATTGTGTTTTGGTTTTATTACTTAGAATTTTTTGATTTCTTGTGGTGTTTTGAGATGCCCTTGAGCTCCCTAAGACAAAATACTGTATTTTAAGTGCATATTAAAAGCAGAAAAAATAAAGAAGGGAACCTAAAAATTTTCCTTTTTTCTGAGACAGCAATTGCTGCTGAAGTCAACAACTTACTGATCTTTGAATGAAACAGAAGATTGCTGGAAAACAACACCTATTAGTAAGATGTTTGCTTACTTACATTTTTATTACCATCACAGAAATAAAATGAATGGTACTTAAAACCATGACTCTACTGCTTCAAAGTTCATCCTGCATGCTTTCAGCTACACCTAGCATTTAAGCAAAAGAACGAGGAAATAATATCTAAAGTCTAAATTGCCTGAAAGGAATTTAATTTGACATTTGCTACAGTTGAGCCCATTGTCAGAGATGACAGAATTACAGAAGCAATTAGGTTGCAAAAGACCTCTGAGATCACCATGTCCACCCTTTGACCAAACACCTCCATGGCAACTAGACCCTGGCACTCAGTGCCACATCCAGTCATTTCTTAAACAACTCCGGGGACAGTGACTCCACCACTTCCCTGGGCAGCCCATTCCAATGTTTTCCACCCTTTCTGTAAAGAAATTATTCCTGATGTCCAGTCTAAACCTCCCCTGGTGCCGCACGAGATTATGTTCTCTTGTCCTACTGCCTGGGAGAAGAGCCCGACCCCCACCTGGCTACAACCTCCTTACAGGAGCTGTAGAGAGCAATAAGGTCTCCCCTGAGCCTCCTCCTCTCCAGGCTTAAAAACTCCAGCTCCCTCAGCCTGTCCTCATGGGACTTACCCTCTAGACCCTTCACCAGCTTCTTGCTCTTCTCTGGACCTGCTCCAGCCCCTCAATGTCCTTCCTGAGCTGAGGGGCCCAGAACTGGACACAGCACTTGAGGTGTGGCAGATTAGTGACAAGGTTCTGTATAACAACATTCTGAGTCTATTTTTCTTGTGATTCCGTTATTTTATTGTTGCATACAGTGCAAAAGAAATTAATACTATAAAGGATACCACACTAACCGATGCCACAGTAAGTGCAAGTGTACTTGGGTAGCAGCCAATACCAGCAAGCATCATTGAGGGCAAGACTATCAGCTGAACACAAGGTGAAGGGTTTATGTTTTCAATATATTTCAAAATCAATTACAGTGAGCTAATTATCAGACAGTGCTCTGTGGTTTTCTCTTGAAAAATGCAAATTCCTCATAGGACCTAATAAATAATAAATAGTACAATACCTGCTTTATATACATAGTGTCAAAGAATTAGCAAGGCAGAGTGCAATAAAATCAGGGATCTTGAATTTTATTTGCTATTTTAATGTAAGTAAAGTGTAGAGAGTATTTAAGGTTCAGCTAATGCAGTAACACTTTATCGTTATTATTGATGATGATGATGATGATAAAATTAACGTAATGACCTCTTTATCCAGTGAGGATGTATTGTTGTTACTGTCACTACAATAAATAAATCATTGTCCAAAGCCAAGAACTAATCTTGAACACAAATTTATCTGCCAATTCTAACATCTTGATAAGTGCATGTGCATGTCAACTGCAAGTTTTAAAAGAATATTTTTTGATCATAGATGTATACATGTTCATGTTCTGTGGTTTTTTGTCACGCATTATCTAAGGGATAGTATCCATCAGGTAGTTGAAAATTTAAAGAACAATTTTAGTAGCAATTAAACACCTAGAAGCAAGATAATCCTAAAACTTTTGCTGAGCTGCATACTTTTCCAATCTAAGTGAAACACTGTCTTACTTTTGAACTTTGAAATCTCCACAGTGCATGTCACCAATCCATAAGTCTGCCTAGAAGTGCATCTCACAGGTGTGGACAGTTCTGAATTTATTTCACACCAAAGAATGGTCCTTATTCATAAATGAGATACGCTGCTCAAATCTGTATTAGCTGCACCCTTGGCAAGTCAGGGACAAACCCCTTACCAGCCAGCTATCTGCCTTTAGAAACAGGTCAGTAGCAATGGAAAACATTGATGCTGCTCAACTTCTAATAGTGAGGAGCACAGCATTTAAAGGTAATATCAAATTGGTTGCAAAATAGTGACAGGTTACAGATACATGAACTTCATCTCTTGATGAAAGCCAGCTTCCCCCTTACACAAAAAGTCCCCCTTTTGCACCTCCAACGCAGTTGCATATCTTTAGCAAATGATGTGGACAGCATCCAGGGCTATGGCATTCTCTCTAGAGAATAACTTGTTTCCTGAGCTCTGTAATACAAGCATATCGAATAGCAGAAAAGAACATGTCCACTCTTTTCAGCCTGTGGGTTTTTGAAAGAAAGCTTGCACATGGATAGAATTTCAGGCTCTTGATGTGGAGTAAACAAAGGTCCATAGGTCCTTGCTCCTTATTTTCCTGTTGGTTGCCTGCAGGCAGATATGTGCCAGTATCTCCGGATTTGCTTAGTGTGTCATTTCAAAATCTGCTAGAGGGTGCCTAATGTACTTGGTATTACTCTACAGAGAGATTTGGCAATTCATTCCAGACCTTCACAATGGGAACAGGCTACCCCAAAGTTCAGGACTTCTACATCTGCTGTTTCTGCAACTTGCTGAGCAACTTGCTCAAGATTACATGGAAAATATGAGGCTAAATTTGATATCCAAATTCTGATTCCCAGTCCAGTCCTTTAAGCATAAGCCTTGTAAAGATACAGGTTGCAAAATACAAAGAACTACTGCCTACATCTGTCAGTTTTTGCTTTGAGCACAGGTTAGAAAAAAACGACTTTTTTTCCACGTTCACATACTTAGAAATAACAGCAAGCATATGAAAAGCCTTAAAGCACTGCAACTATTCTTTTTAATGAAAATTAAATAAAAATATCTCTAGTTCCATAGATTAATACCAGGGACCAGGAATTAGTATGTAGAGCTCCCAGATGCCCGTTGTACAGTCTGGAGCTGTACAGGCACAAGAGAAAAAAGAAGAATTACAATAAAGCCTACTGACTGGTGAGCTAGAACTACACTTCCTGCACTGTGGTCTAGGGAGCACACTCAGCAGTCTGGAAAGTCAGTTCTGTCATACCAAGGGCACATCTGTCAATCCTCAAGCAGAGATGTGCTCCATAGATACAGCCAACCTAGAGTTCCTCCATGCAACCCAGAGGATTTCTTTAATTAGCCAGAAAACCTCAGATAGGCACAAGCACTGCACTTAAACCTGCATCCTCACCCTCAAGCTCCCTTCACTGCTTGTTTTGACAGATGCAGAACTCAACAGCTAAAAATGAGAGTCAGAGAGGAGGTTTAGGAGGACAAAAGTCTTTTCAATGGCCTGGAATTTACTATCAGAGAGGCTGGAAGAGCACACCCTGCAGCTCGACCTCCATACAACAAACTGGCTGAAGAACAGGTCAGTGCTCCCTCCTCTCCACAGCCAAGAGGTGGAGCCAATCATGCTACCAAGTCAGAAGGGGCCATCAGTTTTATACAGGGATGGGCAAGGAAGCAGGCAGTACACAAAGAAAGAACTTCTCCTCCAAGCCTGGGAGGCTGCAGGGAGGCCCCTGGCATGCCAGGATTGCAGACCTTATCCATGAGTGAAAGGACTGCCATCAAGTTTCCAGGGGAACAGGAATATCACCTGAGGAAGTGTCTACCTGCCCTAAGTGCTATCACAAATTTTTTAACTCACAGGTCAGCACAGACACACCACACAGACACACCAGTGTGTTTTGAAGCTCCACACCTCAACACTGTCCTTTTCTGGCAAGAATAATGGAAACCACCTCTTCCTCTTACTATGGCATTAAATTAAACACATCATGTTGTTTTCTGATGCAGGCTTTGCTCAAGTGTTTGTAAAGGATTCTACTGCTGCAGTTCACCATTGAAGTCACACATAACCTGAGAGAAGTGTGCTGAGATGGCAACATGAAAGCAGTTGGAGATTTATCATTATTCTGAGGATGCAAAACAAGATCCCAATTCTCAATACACCAGGAACTTTACAACATTTGGATCTACAGTTACTTAACAGCAAGAAGATGGTGTCTTTTCTCTAATGGGAATTCACTTCATCTGTGAAAAGCTACAAAAAAGTTAATCTATGAGCCCACTTCGCCTTAAATTTAGGTCTGAACTTTGCCACCAACATTTAAAGATTTGCTCTTAGGCTCATTTAATTGAGTGATGCTTTTCCTTTAAAACAAGCGCTAAACACGTATGTACACGTGTCTCTCTGTCCAGAATGTGCATAAATACCAACACACAGTGAAAGAGTCACTGAATGTGTGTGGGGAAGGCAGGGGTGCACGGGGGCACTCGTGCATTTGTGAAAGGCCCTTGCTTGAGGCCCAGGGTTGATAACAAATGATGGGCTGCAAAAGGGTCTGTCTCTGACTGTTCTTCCAGAGCACGCCACCAGTTTTCAGAGATCTGACTGGTGTTGAATATTTGATCCATTTTTCTCCTTGCCACACAGTGAATCTCTCTCACTAGTTCTCATCATTACCTCTAATCTTTGGATTTCACCAGTTACTTTGTTGGTTCACAGAAAGCTGTGACAGCCCAAACTTCACAGGTTCCTTGGTCACTCTTGAAGTCCCATCCTGCAGATAGGATGCCTGAAAGATTGTTCTTTGAAAAGACATCCAAAGAAGCTCAGCCTACTAGAGAACATTATTTAAGATGAAAACAATCTTAAATACATTTCCCTGTGCTGCAGTACTCTTCACTAGATAAGTGGCCAAAGCAAAGGATCATCTTTTCTTCACTGCTGTTTGAAATTTACAGAGGAAGAAAGTAGACAGAAAACGGTAATCTCCAGCTTTCAGAGAAAAGAAAAAAAGATAATGCTCTTAAGAAGCATTTTAATAAGAAAAGGCATTTGAATTTTTTCATTATTCGGTGTTGATATGTGTTCCTTGGTTAAATATGTCTTTAAATTCATACTTTTATGTTATGAATCTATCCTGTTAAAAGATTCGTAGCCATCAGGATCTTACTCTTAGATCACTTAGGACTCCACAAATATGTATAAAGAGAGAAAGTTCATTTCTTAAGCTGAGGTTTTCTTCTTAGCACTAGGATTGCAGAGTCTCTCATCTATATGGGCACAGCATTCCCCCTGTTAACTAGCATAGTTAAGGATGACTTGTCAAGGTGGTTACAAACACCCTATCTCATTATTTAGGAGCCCCATTCTCTAAAAAATAACAATTATGTCCTATTTACTATTACACTTCACAATTATTGAACATGGCTTTCAAAGAACACGTTTAAAAAGAGGCATTATTTTCAGCTTATATCTTGTAAACAAGTGATCAAAAATTCTGAAGCTGCCTAACATGTCCAAGTGAGAAAAAAGAACAAGAAAGTTTTTTCAGTCTCCAATCTGAAATGGAATAACTTAGCATGTCAGCAGCAAATCATGTGGGATTGGTTATATCCGTTAAGAATTACGCTCCTGCCAAGATCAAAATAAGCTTTATATTTTCCTTTTCTACAAGGCAACCACCCTTCTTATTAGCTCCTGATATTTTATTTCCTGCAGCCTGCCTTTGAGAGTACTATGTAAACAATTCTTCTCTCTTTTTTTTTTTGTTCCCACTAAGTCAAATCCAAACTCATTCTCTTTCGTTGACATACAGTATTTGAGCAGGAAAATATGGAAATGGAGCAAATGACATCCACCATCTGATTGATACATTTAGCCCCATGGACTCTCTTATGGCTGCAAATGGCAGTGAAGTTGAAAAGATTTTTGTCAGCTGAGACATTTAATAAGTAACATATTTCTGAAGAAAACTGTAAGTTAAAGGGAGTTTAGCACTCTTCCTTTCTCACAGAGTTTATATTTAATATATCTGGATTGTAGAAAGATCTCATTTCTGCCCTCTGCATTTTAGTAAATGACAAAATCTCTCATTAAAACAGACATAAGAATGTCAGGAGACCATAAAAATAGGCAATACCACAGTTAATCAATATAGAATGCCAAGCATTGACTGCATATTTCATTCCTTAAATATGACTGATTAGTTTCATGTATGATTTTTATTTCTTACAATTCTGACAGGTCAGAGGTAAGACTCTACCTGGCTTAGCCTTCCTGCAGGGCAAAATGATGGTAAATTAGCACTTTCTCATGTGAGTTTGCAAACAGCATAAGCAGGCATCAGTCATGTTCAGCCTGATGCCAGCTAGTTTCCTCGAAGTAATTTTCTGAATTTCAAATTTTAGCCCCAAGATTTTCTAGACTTGAAGAGAGTTCTGGTCTCTTAATGTTTGTAATTTTTTTTTTCAAGTTTTGGATTACTATTATTTAGTCTAATGACAACTTGTGTTAAAACACCTATGCCTACAAATAAGCCTAAGGTGAAGATTGGCAAACTGTTAACAATGGGTAAGGAGAAGGCTGAGGTGCTCAGTGACTTTTTGCCTCAGTCTTCACTGGTAACCTTTCTTCCCACACCTGCAGAGTGGGTAGTGATCGATGGCTCAAAGTCCAGATGCAGATCAATGAGTCTCTCAGGGGTCTCCACTGGAACCCAGACTGTTCAATATCTTGACAGATGACCTGGACAGAATAATTGTGGGAGTCAAAGAAACTAACACGATCCCAGGGAGGCAAAATCTAGAATGGTTTATTGGACACACAGGTTTATATTTTAAGGGTCTGGGCCTACATAATCATAGGGGGGCCGAGCTATTACAAACAGGGGGTTTTACAAGGATTAGGTAAGGGAAAAACCCAAGTTACACCTCTTGGGTTTAGCACTTACATCATGGGGAAAAAACACTTATTTTAGGATTACATTTTTGGGGATTTACATGAGGGAGAGATATCCTATGTTTACAGAATACACAGGATACGGGGAGGGGGAAAACAACAATGGATTTTAGACAGAGGCTTGATAACTTCACAGCACAGTGTCTCTGTATCTTGCCAGGACATTCCAAACAGGTGACATCCTGTTTGGTCCTCAAATGCAGGTTTTTTTCAGCAGCTTTTGTGTCCCAAGGCTTTCTACTGAGACCCATCAAACTCCTTTCTGCAGATATTTGATTTTGGAATCCTACACAGAATTGACTGCACGGTCAGGAAGTTTGCAGAAGATACCAGGATGAATGGTGTGATTGACATGTCTGAGGGGTGGGATACCACCCAGAGGGACCTGGAAAAGCTTGAGAATTAGGTCCATGGGTGTCAGAGACTGAAATGGTCAACGGCTTAAACATTGCTAAGATCACCAAAAGATTTCTGTCAAACCACAAAGGAACAGCTGCTCACCCAGCAGAAGCCCACCTGAATGTGCCTGCTGCAAAGGACCTTCAGGTGAGATAAGGGGGTGCCATTGCCCAGGGTGTGCACACCTGTACCTACAAAATGGATGTCCAGATAAGGGAATAGGCTGAAAAGAGACAAATCCTTCTCGGGATAATCCTTCTTACCATGCCAATGTCCTCCCTTATGTGATGACTTTGGTGTGAAAATCCCTCAGAGAACCTTGAGGACATTTCACATCTAGCCTGGGCTGTTCATCTCAGATGCTGGACCATGATGGACCATGATTGATGCTGACACAATAGGCAGCTGCAACATCTTAAGAGATGCCAGAGACTCATGAGATGTCCCATGACACCATCCATTGTGAATCTCCCCACCTCAAGAAATGTACAAGGCATTCCCACCTGAGCTTGAAGTGTCTAATAACTCAAGAAATCTTTGAGTTTGGTGGGTTTTCCTCACCTCCAACAGATTAAGACCAACTTTTCAATCAACAGACATCAAAGCTGCATCTACCAAGTTTCACTGCTGAATCCAGTGAGTGGTGACTATAAATTTATCTTTCCTCTTTCACCCTTTCTTTCTCTTCCTTTCCTTATATGTTTCCTTAATTGCTATTTTTATGCTTTAATATTTCTGTATTACTATAGATGATAAGAACCAAAATAGCTGTACACCTGTTTTCCTTTGAAACAAAACTATTCTAAAATAAACCCTACACATATACACTTACAAACACCGATTATTCAGTGTCGTTTCACTCTAACCCGCCCCAAGGGATTTATTAGCAAGAACCTGGGTTACCCTCCCGTTCTGGGGTGGTTTATAACAATGGGAACGTCATGAGGTTCAGAAAGGCCAAGTGCAAGATCCTGCACTCAGCTTGGGACACCTTCTGGTATCAGTACAGCCTGAGGGAATGAAGAGCAGTCTTACCAAGAAGGACTTGAGGGTGCTGGTGGGTGAAAAGCTGGACATGGTCTGACCATGTGCACTTGCAGCCCAGAAAGTAAATCATATCCTTGGGTGCATCAAAAGAAGTGTCACGAGGGTGATAATTCTCCTCCTCTGCTCCACTCTGGTGAGATCTCACACGGACTACTGCATCCAGCTCTGGGGCCCCCAATAAAAGAAGGACATGAACCTCTCAGAGTGAGTCCAGAGGAGGCCTTGAAGAGGATTCAAGGACTGGAGCACCTCTCCCACGAAAATGGGCTGAGACCTGGGGTTGTTCAGCCTAGAGAAGTCCCTGGGGAAATCTTACAGCAGCCCTCCAGTACCTAAAAGGGGCCTGTAAGAAAGAGTCTGTAGCAATACTATGAAGGGTAGTGGGTTTAAACTAAAAGATCGGTGGATTCAGCCTAGATATAAGGAAGACATTTTTCATTATGTGTGTGGTAAAACACCAGAACAGGCTAGAACAGACCCAGGCGGTAGATTCCCTTCTTTGGAAACATTCAAGGTCAAATTGGGTGGGGCTCTGAGCAACCTAATCTAGTTGAAAACTTCCCTGCTTATTGCAGGGGAGATTGCACTAGAGGACCTTTAAATGTCCTTCCAGTGGAAAGTGTTCTATGATTCTGACATTCTATCCCTGTATGACAGTGCCCAAAAAATTCAGTTTCTGATATTAACTCTATTCTCGTGTCCTTTCTTTGCACCCAGACATGACCAACAGCTGACACTTTCTATTCAAAAACATATTTAAGCATTCACTTTGGGCAGAACTCATGCAAGTGTTCCTCAGGTCACACCATCTCACTGAAACTGGTTAATCCCTGCACATGAAGTTATGGTTCACATTACATTAGCTGACATAACGTGATAACATTCTTTTCCCACAAGAGCAAGCAAGTTCTTGGTGGGCATTCCTGCTACAAATTTCACATTTATACTACTTAGACTCTCCAAATAAAGGTTACAGCAAAAAGCATTTCCCTCAATCTTCCTGGAAACATTTTGGTTCCAAAATATGAAAGTTTAACAAGGTCATAGTTGTCTGAAAAAAACATAGCATTAGAATAAAAGCAATTATGTAATTCTAAATCAAGCTGCTGGTGACCACCATTTTGCTCTAAAACTGCACATCTCTCTAACATTAGTCAAGGAACAGAGAAGAAACTAAGTTATCAAAAGTTGCTTTCACACAGAAAGATGTACCAGGTAAAATCAACAACGTCCCATTTCAATGATTTTATGCTCTCATCCCTGATTAGGACTCTGGAATGAACTTTCTGAGTCTTAAATAATTACTGGCACTTTGGCTAGAAAGTTCTTCCTGTGCCCTCCCCTGCAGCAGTCTGCTGGCATTCTCCACTGCTTCACACAAACTGAATGTCAAGCCTCCAAAAGACCTTCATCCATCAATGTCCTTGCTTTCTAGGTTTTACAAGCTCTCTGAAGTTAGGGAAAATATTCTCTGCAGGTACTGGGAGTAGTTCACTAGCACTGCCAGACCAAGAATGTATACAGAAATGAGTTTCTCTGCTGGAAAGAAGTCTGCAGGACTGATGTTTCGTTCTTTCACTCAGGAAAACACATTTCCCTCATATGTGGGGATTTTTGATACTTTTTTAGTAAAATCTTTCCTAGTAGTGGCTTCACATGCAAAGATGCAGCAGCAGAAAATACTTGAAATGAATAAGGAAAAAGGTTCTGATTTGTGGCATAGTAAATTCAGGTTAGTGAAGCTTTTCTTTGTTTGCAACATCTTTGAATTGGGAGTTGCTTGCTACAGGCGTAGTAAGCAACTAATATGCTAGACACTGCTTTCAGAAGCAATTTGCAGTTCCATAGAAGTCATTAAGTCAGTCAGCATTGTTCATATCATTGCTGAGTATGGTTCAGTCCTTCCACAAAATATTGGCATATAAACACACACATTTTAATGTCAGTCCAACTTAAATTACCGTATTTTTAGTCTATATTCTCATTGGTGACAATTATCTCCTTAGTGATACCTCATCACTGAATGATGCAAACACAGATTTATAATTTCTTTGCGTGTTTTTTTTAATTATTTAATTGTTTTACTGTAATAAGAGGAATTGAACAAAACATTTTCAAGTATCCTGAGACAGTCTGTGGGTCCTAATTCTTCTGAGGAAGTTTTAAGAATCCTGAACCTGGATTCATAAACAAGGTAAAACCAGCTGGAGGTCATGAATGCTGACTGAAGCCTTGGCTGCATTGACCAAAAGGTACAAGGACAACATGCAGTAAAAATTATGACCTTAGATTTATGAAGAGCAGCTTGCTCAGGTAGATGAGATGCTGTGAGAGGTTGCTCTGAAGGGTAATTTGTGAAGGGACTAAGGGCAGGTGGTTTGTTTTAAAGACAAATTCTTCAAGACAAAAGGAACACAGTAGTGTTCCTTTTTGATGACCTGTATTTCTTATGTTTCCTACAGTTCACCTTCATTTTAAGGAAGTAGTGGTTTCATGTGTTTAACTTGAAATGAAAGCTTATTACACGAGATATACATTGCCACTCTAAAACAAGCTTAAAATACCATTTACTATGATTACATGCTGACAATTAAAAGAAGATACTAGTACAAACCTTTTTGTTGCATCAAGATTCTAAGTTATTCTTCATTAGAACTTAAACTTATGCATTTACTTTTTTCCCAGGTTTGCTATATGTCAGTTCCAGAAAATTCAGAGATGGGATTCTTGCTAAGTTCAAAACAGAGCCCACATGAATGTTCATGTGGTTCCCCTCAGTACTGATGAGTAAATAGGCCCATCCCTTTTATCTCTTCAAAGATGTTAATAGTCTAAGAATTATTCAAACTGAAATGGAGAACTTTTTAACCTGAGAAGAACATCAACACCATTTGTAAACAAACACTTCAACCTGTCAAAATCTGTATGGGGGACATAATGCTAGACAAAGACCAACAAGAGAAAGTCAAAGGAATTATATCTGCAGAATACTGAAAAGGGGACAA
The DNA here is from genome assembly GCF_025592945.1 of Manacus candei. NCBI lineage: Eukaryota > Metazoa > Chordata > Aves > Passeriformes > Pipridae > Manacus > Manacus candei. Next base: position 3,026,748 of record NW_026138058.1, read on the forward strand.
AAATTCTTTATGGTGTAAGCAACTTGCACACTACACTCTTCTTAATGAATCTGTGTACTTAAAGATACTTAATGGGATTTATAATCCCACTTATGCACAAAATGAAGGACAAGAATCCTAGAAATAGGATTTATTGTTTATTTTAAAAAAAAATAAAAAAAAAAGAGAAAGAGAAAGACTTCTGCAAAACATTTTGTTCAGAAAAATTTGGCCATAGCAGTTCTACTTTCAATGTTTGCTCCACCTAGCTGCTCCTTCTCTTTTTTTCCCTTTCAGAGACTTGCTATTATTGGTGCATTATTCTTTATTATCTAAAAATCAAAATAGTTCAAGCACAGAAATTTAAAGCTTCATGAAACATGACTGTTTCCAATCCCTGAGGTTATAATGTGATGAGACATTCACTTGAAAACAAAGATCAGCAAATATTAGAACTTGCTCCAGGATAAAGTAACATTTGCTCACAATTAGTAGATTTTATTTGAAATGTTTGCATAGTTTTGCCTACAAGCCAGACTGTGGAATCTTATAAGATGATGCAAGAGGACTATTTTTCCCCTGTAGGGCAATTCAGTATCCTGCAATAAAGGCCTAGAGATATCTTCAGCAAAAGTGCTGCCTCAAGTTACCTCCCAAAAAGATGTGGAGGGACAGCACTTTTGACTGGGTGGGTCCCTGTGTCTAAATAGGGAGGGTGTACCATTTCAGGGCTGTACAGTCTTACTTTCTGTTGCCATTCTGGTCACTTACAGTACTGTAATTTTATTAAGTCAAATAGATACAAAAGTATACAGAAGAAATGAAGAGCAAGTTACCATCCTTCTCACATGTAAATACAGGTATTGGGATAATTGCTCACTCCCCTGTAAAGAATGAAACTGAAAAAGCACCAGGTCATATTTCCAGACCCAAAAGTGATGTTATGACTGAGTCAAAGGGCAAAAGTATACAAAATCAAGCATCTGCAAAATAAAAATAAAAATAAAAAAAAAGGTAACAGACTTCAGAGAATGAGCTGGAATAATCAGAATCAAAATCATAGACTTTTTTGGCTTGGAAAAGACCTTTAAGCTCATGAAGTCTGACTGTTAACCAAGCATTGTCAAGTCCACCATTGAACCATGTTCCTGGATGCTACATCTACACGTTTAAATACCTCCAGGAAACACTTTCCTGGGCAGCCTATTCCAAAGTTAGATACATTCAGATGTTTAACATAAAAATGGTAAGCTTATGCATCTCTTTATGTTTTTTGCCTTGCTTATGGCACAAAGTGACAAATGCAAATGAGAGAAAACTAAGTGAAATTGTATATAAAGATAGAAAAGGTAGTGTAAGAATTGTATCACACAGATGTTTCTTAAAGTAAACCCTTTATCATCGCATACAAAACAATTTGTCTCAGATCCCAAGTGTTGTAGAACAAATAGCAACTACTCTTTCCTAATTTGCTTTACTCTTCCTGCCACTACAGCTTTTTTTTTTTTTTGTTCTCTTTAAATATTAGATATAGAAAAAAAGCTCACTCTGGTGATCACTGGGCATCTCCTTCACATTTCCTGCCATTAAACTCTGAGTTCATCAGGCTGAGCCAGGATTAGCTATTCACTGATACACTTCAGTGCTTTTTTGACACGAGACATTACTGCAACCTCTTCAAACTGTTAAATGGATTGTGATAGCCCTTGATATTATGCCATTACATTTAACCGTGTCATTATTCTAATCATAATATTAAAATGAGTTACCACAAATGGAATTCCAAATAAAATTATAGTGGCTTTATTTTTTTCCCTTAAGTTTCTGTCCATCCCATAACATTCATACACCAGAATATCTCCTCTACAGAAGACAGCAGGTTTGATTTTATCCAGACCCGATTTCACCTTAAATGCTGCTAAGATAAAAGCAGTTTTTTATTCTCATCCTCTCCTTATGAAACACCAGAGACAAGATTTGCTCCTGCCTGAAGTCTGTGCCTGAACTAAAGCTCTTGACCCACGGAAATTAAAGCAGCAGTAAGGAACACATATTTAAACTGACCTAGTAAACACAGAATTTACCAGGGGTTGTGATGTATCCCCAGAGGAGGGATGAAGGAGTCAGGGGCATTCCTGACATGAGTACTCTGGAAGTCTGGGAATGGTGGCTGCATTGCACCCTAGCCAGCTGTGCAGGAGGCAGGAGCACTGAATGAGAGGTGACACTTTTCCCTGAGCAAGAGGCCACAACGATGTTTTAACAAAACAGTGACTCAGATCACAGCGTCCTGTGATTCCCCCTAAGGTCATCTGCAGCCTTGCAGGCACAACTAATTCCATCACAAGTGGCCAGTGGCATGATTTACCAAAAGGGGTGTCAGAGGACAGAGAGCTACTTGCCTTCAGCACCATCATGTTTCATCAAGGGCTGGTCATATTCACTACTTCAAAGCTGCTGAAATGCACATTAAAAAGAATGCATACCCTAAAAAACATTGTTATGTTGCCAAACAGCAAATAAATACGGTATTGAAATCTTTCTTAAAGCAGCACACTATGTATGTTGCCCAAAGGAAAAAAAGGAATTAACCTCAGCATTTAAATATAGTGACTAGCAGCTGCCACAACTAGATATATATCTAATTTTACCATTGCAGATTGTACATCTACTGGTATTTTTTGCATCCTAACAGTCTAATTTTGTAAAATGACAGCTAAGAATAGATTTTCAGAGTGGTAAATACACAACTGCACCTCTAATTTGCATGCAAAGAACTCATGGCACTGTGTGCAAATGTAGTAAATAAGCATGAAAATTTGAGTATAACTGTACACTTATGGAAGACTGAGTATAATACTTATGGACGTGTATAGTATATATAGTATAACTACACACTTACAAAGCAGAGTGTCATAATTACATAAATATTTTTGTAACAATCACTACTGTTGCAAGAAGTAAAACGGGAAATAAATAATAAATTGACTTCTTTTTTTTTTTTTCTCAAATCAAGATGCTCTTTTGGCACTCTCATCTGTTGGGATGAAAACATCCTATCTGTTCAAAACAGGTTGCCTATTCAATGTATTCAGTTTTCTACATATGTTGTGTGCATATACAATTCAAAGGTTTGTTTTTCTGAAAAGTGAGCTATGAATTCTAAACTTATTAAGAGTAGCCAGGAAATAATTTGCATAGTCCATGATAATTCTTACAGATTTTGAAACACACAGAAGCCATCCAGGAAAAATACTGCTTTATTTGAATCAAAACATCTTGCCAATAGTGAGGTTCATATACATGTTAGTATAAGCTTTCAAATTTCAAGAAGAGAAAGAATTTAAGGTCGGATTGGATGGGGCTCTGAGCAACCTGATCCGGTTGAAGTTGTCATTAATCATTGCAGGAGGGTTGGTCTAGAAGGCCCTTGAAGGTCCCTTTCAACCCAAACCATTCCATAAGGTCAGAGCCTTGTATTGTTGGAGGACTAATCAGGGCCCACAGAAGATGAAACATCTGAGCTTTTTGCTTTCCTCAGCTTTCCTTCAGGACGGGTGGAAGAATTCTGTTCTCGTTTGTATTTGAACAAAATCTTATGGCCAGTGGCTTGAAACATTGGTGGAGGGGTGGAAACTTGGTAGAGTCAGTTGTTCAAGCTGATGAAGGAGAAAAAAGATATCATAAAAAGATGGAAGTCAAAGGTGACAGAGAATCAGAAGCCTGGTAAATAGAAAGGTAGTTTGTTTTCTTTTGACTGGGTTTTTTTCCCAGTATGTCTCTTTTCTCACCTCCCATAAGTCCTCTCTTTGTGCTGTTACCTTTGAGTTAATTTTCCCAAAAACTCATTTATGTTCAGTTTTATATCTTCTTAACTTAATTATTCTTTTTTAAACTGGCAAATTCCACTCACTTGGCACTGGTTTCTGACTGCCTTCCACCACCAGAATCTGTATGAGTTACCAATCTATGGGCTTTCTTATGGTCTCTATTTTGCTGGTTTTTTAAAGATCTATTCCTTTCTCTTTATGTGATGCACTTATATCTTGCAAAGCATTTTATCACTCCTGTGATGAAGATTAACCACAGTGGAAGAGCTCTGTGTCTCTTTCACATATGATTATTATTTGTTTGTTTCCTTGGTGAGGAACTCTACCATCATTCCCCATTGAGTACTGCAAGAACACAATCTGTTTTCCTGGATGGGAGCCCGACATCATTTTTACCAACTATTGGCATAAAAGGGCTGTATCATGTTACCATTTATGGGTATGGAATTCATAGCTCTCATAAGTAATTAAGTAATGAAGAATCATGCATGTCTACCCTAGTACATGTCCAAAAGTTAAATATCTTTCATGATGCAAGTATGCCATCCTTTTCCTTTATTTTTATTGCCAACTCTCTCCCATGTCCCACCTCAGTAACATACAGCCTTTTCATTAGGAGGAATCTACTGATCATTACAAATATGTATATGAGAATTAAAGGTTCCTTTAATTGTTTTAGTGAATATTAAAAGCTTCTTTTTAATATTCTCTCTGTTGTTAGCAATTAGTCTTGTTCATGCCTCTCTATGGCTAATTAATTTAGCATCATAATAGTTTTCAATCTGCTGCTTTTTCAGTTTTTAATCAAAAGTGATAGAAAAGTAAAGCTTAAGATATATATTTGAATAAACTCAGTTTATCTTCACATATGCTTAAGTTTTTCCTTTCATGTTTGCTAAACCATATCCTATAATAAATGACTGTAGTCCCTGGAAAGATTCAAGTGCAGTATTGTACAAGTCATTGAAAGGTCAAGTGGAACTTCATCTTCAGTAAACTGCGGTCTGTAAAGTTTATGTTAAAAAGCTTCTGAGATTTACTGGTTTACATGGTTATTACTGCAGGTCATTATGCTGTGAAAGTAGGCATGTATACCATGTGAAGTGACAGTTGCAGTACAAATTGTAAGGGTTGTTTTTCAATAACTGGGGTTTTTATCCCCCTCTAGCACTCCTTAAAACTCTCTCGTATCAAACCTGATGTAATTTCAGATATTTAAGAAATGTAAATTTAGGAGGCCTTTTGAAACAATAAATTTTGATATTTTTTCCCCCCTCAACGTAAAGAGCTAAAATTTCTAACTATCAGAAACAAAAATAGTGGGTTTTTTTTTATTCATTGTAAGTTTTCCCTCTAAATACTCTGCATTTATTTTTTTCCTTTGCAAATTATACTTCTACAAAATTTATGGAGAAAGTTAAAGTTTCACATAATTTTAGCTCAAACCTCTTTTAATTTTATCTAACATATATTTACAAGGTTCATTCCTCTATATTTCTTTTGGCAGTATTGTTTCCTATTTGTAAGTGGGAAGTTGTGTGCTTTTAGACTTTATTTTCGCAGAGATTTATAACTGGTATTTGAAATAAATGTCTCCTTTTGTATTTAATGTCGACTTGCTGTCAGAAAAAGAATAGAGGAAATGTGCCATATCCCAGTTCTGGTCTGGGAATTGAGCCCAAATAGAAGGTGACGATAAGGAGTTGTCTAATGGCAGGAAAACTCAGTTATATCAAAAAACTGATGTGTTGGTTTTGCGGGAAAATTATTCCTAGATAAGGGTTAACTAACTTTACAGATATATCCTAGTCATCTAGGTGGAAAAATGAACTTGTATAGAATCTTTATATCCTCCTGTTACTATCCAAATTCTTGCTGGTCTACTGCTCACCCAGCATTAACTCTTGTATATCAGGAATAGAATGTTCTGCATACATGTTAATAAATGAGTTTACATCCACTCAGAAATATTCAGTGAGAACTAAATTAAGTAAATAAATGTGAAACTACTTAAATTAAAATTAGATTTTATGAATAACAAGCACTAAGATAGTGTTTACATTGAAAATATTGTTCAATATATTAATGTATTTTTGTAATATATGCATGCAATATATAGGGCAATATCTCTGGCCTGTTCTGCATGCCATACTTCCCTGTGATTGTATTATTTGTCAGCATCTGTATGTTGAAGTAAAAATACATTTATGAACATATAATTTCATGTCAGCACACGCCAGCTTTAGACCAGCTCTAAGAACATACTACAGACATGTTAGAGTTACTTGATTTCATAGCTAGTTATCAAGACACTGCATTATTTAAATTCTAATACAGCAAATTCTTCTATCTGCTCTATGCTATCTAATTCATTTGCTTCCACAACCCTAATACTAAATTTTTTTTCCCTTCCTTTCCATCCTACCACATTTGCTACTGCACTGTCCTTGCATGTCACATTCTCACAGCATGTTCACATAAGCTGAAGAATGTGTAAATATGCAGAGAATTAAAGCTATCTCTAACTTTAAGTCAGCTTCACGTTTCCAGGGAATAAAAGTTTTACACGTCTGTCGTTTGGAACAGAAGCACAGTTACCACCACCTTGGATAACACACTGGGAATTTAACTGAAAAGTTGTAGAGCTAAAACGACAGTCTGTTACAGCTGATAATCTTCACTACTTAAGATGTCTTATACTATCCATCAACAAGCCAAAGATAAGATGGAGTGTGCAATCAAAAAGGAAATACTGAGTGTGAGCATGTTTTGGAAGTAATTGCAGCAAGTACTCCACAGAAAAATCCAAACCATCTAGTTTTGTAATGGGTTAAAGAATTTCTAGTAGTTAGACATCATAAAAATTTCAGCAACAGTCTGGCAACATATTCTGTGTAGTATGCTCATCCAAGTATCATTTAAAAAGCATTTTCAGCACTCTGGTTATGTACTGTTTCTCTTTATTCCCTATGTTCTTTGAGAATGTAAACTTTTTAGCTCTTTCCGGAAAGCGCCTGAACAATGAAGAATGCTTGAATGTAATTATGTTTGTGACTTGTTCTCAGTGGAAAATCAGTTATAATGGCTTTTAAACAAAAAAAACCCCACTTCTAAAACTGGGAAGGGATATGCATGTGGGAGCAAATGAGCTACCAAGTTCTTAATGGAAATGGAAACAGCAAGTCAGTTTATTTCCGTATGTGAGTTCTCTGGGACTGTGCTGATATGCACAGCCAAGAAGACAGCTCAAGCTATTTTTGATCGGATTATGCTTGCGGCCTGAAAGTGCATAAATAGTAAAACTGAACAAAAAGCAAGGCACGAGGTACCTTCTCACAGAATATCTCTTGCTAAACAGAAATAAACCCTATCAACCTCTAACCAAAGGACCATAGAAAAGGTTCAGACTTCTGAGAGGTAAAGAAGTTGAACAGCAGATAAGAGGAAGGCAGGACTACATACCTTTGGTTTCCTTACTAGCTCTGGCAGCTTCTTCACTGACTGAGATAAATTACTAGAAACAGAAGATAAAGCAGGCTACCTTGGAGGGCACTGATACTGAAGAAACAAGTACTGCACTGGGAACTCACAACCAGGTGAACTGATTGCTTCTTCTGGGATGAAATTACCCTGAACTGGAAAGGGATAAATTCTCATATGAGGAGAGTTATCTCAGTTCAAAGAGTGGATACCAGTATTTGCTTATCAATTACTTTCTGGACCCAGAAGATGATGTATTCTGTTCATGTATCCAAGATCTGATGCAGTCTGCAGCTTTAGGCCTCACTTGGCCAAATCCCTCTGCATCATGTTTCAGAGCATGTCTGCCCTGTAACATCTGCAGTTCATGCCGATATGCCTCCCCTAGCTGTGGTGCACACTGCTCAGCACAGAACACAGAAAATTTGCCCAAAAACACGGGTAAAAATCCTGGCTGTGAGGTTGGCCAGAGTGACAGGGAAACACTGCATTTAGCAGCAGCCAAACTAGTTCAGAATTCTCTTGGAGGGGACGTGTAACATAAATGTACCTGAGATTCATCATTAACAAATAGGCCAACTATATTGATAGAGAGATGGTATATCCTCAGGGTGTTACAAAGTTAGCCTGCACTTTGAACATACTTGTACATGTTAAACATTGCTATGATTCTCCCACAGGTGTAATGAGGTCTGAGGAATGATTATCTTTCTCTGACAAAGTGAAGTCTTGCATTGCCCTCATTGTAAGTCAGCATAAGTTACAAAGACAGACTTTGGGGGCTGATGTTCAAAGACACAGAAAAATTCCTTTGAAATTACCCCTCTTTCATCCAAACAGCACTTTTTATCTATTTTTTTTTTGTAACATAACCTAGCCTCTCAAGAAATTTTCTTTGTTTATCCCTCTTCAACTCAACAGTTAAAAAACATCTCTCAATGTGTTTCCAGACGAAGGTTTGCTTCTCCAGTGTCACATGCACCAACTGTCACCATAGTGATTCCTCCAGGACTGTAACACATTAAAAAAAAAAAAAAAAAAAAAAAAGAAAGCAAAAAAATATACTGTCAAGCACAGCTAGCTCCCATATCTTTAACATCTGATGACATTTCCATGAGAGAATGCAACTTCCTGCTGGGAAATCAAAAGTACAGATGTACATTTCACAGGTACACACAGGATCCAGAGACAGTGCCAGTAGCTATCCTGAATATCACAGCAAGGCTGGTGGTCTCCAGAATATTTTTTCCATAAGACATTAAAAACAATACCAAAAAAAAAAAAAACAATCAGAAAGTGCAAGAGTATCTTAGAACTGACCTTCTCCTCTACTGAACTAGTAGTGATTCTCTAATGCTCACAGACAACAGATGGTCTGAATTTGGAAGTCCACTATCTTTAACCTCTTCCCTCATTTATCCTGGATAACTGAGGGTCTCTAGATGAGTGTGGCAACATTGCATGCAGTAAAGTAGGAGTCTGGGGAATACATTTTCTTTTTTGTACAAGAATCGAACCAAACAAATGGAACTGTTTATGCTGCACTTTTCTTTAAGCTTTAACAGATGCATAACGTGAGTCCTAACACAGCATCCATAATTAACAAGACTATAGTTGTCTTTTAATAGCGCCCTTTTGGCATAAAAACATTTTAATTGGAAACCAGCACAGGGAAGATCAGAATCACCTAGTTAGTGAAGCTGTACAGGGGACAAATTGGCTAAGTCCTAATTTTCTGTTGAACAGGCATAATTTATATCCAACTTAATTTGAGGTTTAATGCATATTTATGACTCTGCTAAGCCATACTAAGCATACTAGCTGGAAAGCTGTGGAAGATGCACTCTTTTCCATAAACACTGCAATCTCTCTCGGTATATCAATAACTTTTAAACCTGCCTTGTCTTAGAATGTGGTTAAATGCAGAAAGAAAATAATGGTATGAACCACTACTGACAACAACAGAATAGAACAGAGAAAAGGCATTTTGGAAGTTCTTTTTCAATGTGAGAAAGTTAAGGAGCTGCAGGTTTATGTCACTATATGTAATGATTAGCCCAGAATTGAAACATCTTTTGGAATGAATTATTTTCCTGTGAATATAAAAGTACTATTTTACTGTCACCAAAAGCCTTTAATATATTCTCCATCAACAGTTTTCAAAGCCTACAACCAGGGTAAAAGATCCAAAACTTCTTTGCATAGAAAAGCTCATAGGTACAAAAATTATGCTACTTCCCTTGAAATGAAGCACCATGACAATTACATTCAAGGTAATCTTTAAGGAAAGTTGGGGGTGAGTTGTCCTAGAGATGCTTTGGGATTGAAAATAACATGCTTTTCTTTTATACAGTGCCTTTGTGGACAAATTCATACTTCTTGAAAATTTAAATGTCTGATATTTTGCAGTGAGACTGCTCAGGTTGCTCATGACTGAAAAAAAAAAAAAAACAAAAGAAGACTTGATTCCTTGTGCAGAATTAGATTAATTTCTAAATGTGCAATTGCCAATGGGAAAAAAAAAAAAGGTTTTAAAAGTTATCCCATGAGGAAATGTCATATTTGATCATTTGATTTAAAAATATATATATATCCTAGCAGAACTCAGACCTGCAGCTTAAAATCACACAGACAACTGTGAAGTAAGCAGTTATTTAGGATTCCAGTAATACAACTAATCCACGACCTAAAATTGCAGTTTGACTTAAATCCACCACTAAGTACCTCCTACATATGAACACATCCCTATCCTGCCTCTCAGATATTTTACATTCCTAACCTTTCTTCCACTAGCTTAGCAGATTCTCTTTGCCCTGTTTGGTATTAACTAGTTTTAAATTAGAAGTGCAATAATTTTACAGGAAAACAATTTTCTTTTTTTCCAAGACACTTTATACTTACCATGACATGGACATACATGGTTCAAGATACTCTTGAATTTCAGTGACATAGCAGTCAAAGGATTTAGGCAACATACTGGTGAAGAATATTTAGCTATGGCAGGATGTGGTAGGAATTTGCCAATGAAACAAATGTCTACTTTTGCCTGTCCATTGTTTGTCATCTTTACTGCTAAGTACAGAAAAAAAAAAAAAAGGCATTTTTACTATAATGATCTGGTGTTGTTACTAGAAGAGAAGTGTCACACCAACACTGTGACTCCAGCATCAGCAAAGGCTTGCTTACTAGTCAAGTCTTTAGTACAATATTTAAGGTCAGATGAGGAATGCATGTGACTTAACACACTTTTTCTCTGACTTGGAAGACATTAATAATGACATATGGCTTATAATTCTTTTTTGTAAGGCACTCAGCAAAGTGATGCTAATTAGTAAGCAAATCTAAGTTAAATAAGCCACATACCATACCTGAAATAGGTGGAGTAAAGTTCTTGAACCAAAACTCGTTCATCTGGATGAAGACAGTGGGCAGAGACAACATTATCAAGCAAATTTCCACTAGGAATGTCACACCAGGCATTGTTGCCTCTTAAACTTCTTACAGTCCATGGCAGGCTTACCAAAATGTCGGTCCTGATAGTTTTTCATTAAGCCCTGCATTACTAATGCAAATGTACTGCTCATGGAGTCTCTCAGAATTCCACACCACAAAGAGATGGAAAACATGTATGAGGCAAACCCTCCCCATTCACATAAACAGATTGGAGGTCACAACTTCAAAGCCTTCACACCAGTTCAAAAAGGGATCCAACAAGCTCAGTCTCTGCTGAAATTTCAGAAAGAACAAAAAATATTTGGACTATATATGGAATTCTGAAACTAATTTAAAACAAGGTGATGAATACTTACTACTCAAAGTTGCAAATAAGACTTTACACTCAAACTGAGACCAACACTGAGGTGTGATTCCATATGAATCTGAGCACTTTCCAAGGAACCTTTGAGCACAAATCAGAAGGAACTGCCACTCAGCCTTAGTCCTAGAAGACAGTGTTTGCCTTTATATTTGCTCCCTTTCCTCTTCTATCCTTTGCTCAGATGGCCCAAAACTCCCCCGTTCCACTGAGTGCTACAAATATTGCATTCAGCTTCCATTCCCTCCTTTATTAAGTTGAAGCAGTTTTCAGGCTATTCAGGAAGTTCTCTCTCCAAAAGTTCTTCCAATATTCTCTGTTTCTCTTGTGTAATCTACCCTAGATTAAATATCTTAATTTATGCAGTTGAAAATCCTGGTTTCTAGATCTCCTCCTGCTCTTTGTCTAGAATCAAGGTTAGCCCAGCATGGTACATGGAGTTATAAACTGAGTTTGTTCCTCACTGCTTTTAATTTTAGTATCTGAAGCTGTGTTTTTTTTGAAGGAAGGCTTCGACAAAGAGGATTTAAAAATTAAAAATACATTATTTTGGCAATGAGATATATTCACTTGATAATAATCATATAGCTTTAGGGTACGTAGCCTGTCATAGCTTTAAGGGGGGAAAATTATGAAATCTAGTCTAGTTTGAGGGTAATTTATTATTTATTTTGGGAAAGCATATATGAAGTGGAAAATTTCTCATTTATCCTCCTGTATATTTTTTGCTTGCTCAACTCTGATCAGTATCTAGAAATGATGTACCTACAATAATAAATGCCTCTTAAAATCCCCGGTTTTCAACATTTCTTAATGATTGTCACATTCTGTGGTTCAATCAGTTCTGTCCTGATCACAAACTACAATATGTGTCCTTAGTGTGCCCTGCATCATTTTATGAATCATTTTTGTTCTCCACCCACTCCAAAGCCGCTCCTTCCCAAATTATTTTCTCTTTGACTTCATGAATCTATTACACTGCTCTTTGCTCTGTTTGCTTTTGCCTTGGACTATAAGCTTTTATGGCCAAAGTCTTTGTAAAAAAAAAAATAACAATTTACTGTATATTTTTGCATGTAGTTGTCAGTATTCTAACGCAAAAAGATTATTGATTTTGATCTCTCTGCAAGACAGGTCTGACCCAGACAAGGAGACAATATTTTCTAGAATGAGTACACACAATTTGAATGTTTAAATGTGACGGTGGAGATGAAATTGCAGTATTTATGCACAGGAAACTGGCAGGAGAAAAATTCCCCAAAAGAGCACAATTATCTCTACTTACTAAACCTGAAAGATTAATCTGAAAAGCTAAACAGCAGGAAAAACATCCTGCTACAACAGATGTGAAATTATAATAAGCATTTTCTAAAATGCTAAATAAATTTAAAAAAAAACCCACCTTGCTCTTTCTTGGGCTGAGATTAATTTTTTTAGACTGACAACATCAACAACTGAAAGCAACTGGATAAAATGCTGTCTTTTAAACATAATGTTGTCTTTTAAACATACTCAGTATTATTGTTGTTGTCACTGTCACTATGTAATTTTATTTTAATTTAATTTGTTCTTGGCTCAAGCCCATGGGGTTTTGTTTTATTTTTTCTTTTTTTTTGTTTCTCCTCCTGGTAGCACTGTGGGGTTGGGGGCAGTGAGTGAGCATCTGTGCAGTTCTTAGCTGCTGGCTGTTGTTAAACCACAGAGTGTATTTTAAGCTGGCAGGGGAAAAAAAATGAACAATTTCTTCCTAATCAGAGCAGTGCCCTGCTTTGGATGCTAAATGCTGTGTCACTCTCTAACTCTTTGCATACACTTGGGTGCAATGTAGTATTTGTGGGGCCCTGTTCTTAGAGTCTTTGCTTCCACCATAATCAAGTAAAAACCCATTGCCTTTTTAAAATATGCAAATATCTATCATCTTCTAATTCTTTTGCAGTGTTTATGTCATCGAGCCCATCTTTTATCCCATTTTAATGTGCCTTTATCCAGGCAGAAACAAGAATAAGTGGCTTTACAAGAAGGACATCTATCTCATAGCATAGTATATCCTAGCTCCTACTGACAACTCAGGGTCAGCATTCTGCACTAGGTTATAGAGAAATTCTGATTGATAGGCCTGTGCAGGACTGCTTTGGGTACCTTAGGACAATGACAAATGGCCAGCTTCTAGAACAAATGGTTTAAGACCTCCACAGCAGCTCCAAACTGCATTTTCAAAAGCTGTAAAAAATTTCCAAATAAGTAAAAGCCCTTATTGTCTTTTGCATTTCAGACTTCTATACAGCACCCAAGGGTCTTCAGTTCACTGGATTTATTCTGCTAAAGGGACTGGAAAGAGTTAGTTTCACAGCCACACAAAAAAAAGTGTTTACATCTTGCATTGCATTTAACAGATGGAAGTGTAGATGGAATATGTAAAACAAAAAGTCTTCATAAACTATATGCAAGGAAATTAATGTAATCAAATAGGCTTTGCAATACAATTCTATGTAAAATACATTAAATCTATAAAAATTAAAAATATATTAGTCATATGGAATTCAACATACTAATTTCCATACACTGAGAATTTCAATTAAACTTACAGGACATGTTTTCAAAATCTTTACACATGAAATCTAAAGTCATTCCCTAATTCTTATGTTTCTGCTGGCAAAGGCAAGCCCCATGAAATGTGAGCATCAAAATGAAATCAAATGCCTTGTGTCATTCTGAAAGTACAACAGCATCATTCTGAAATGAAGCATTCTTAAGGGAAAGGCCTTGTTTAAAGCAGTCATCTTGGAGAGGATCAGTATTCCTGGGAACAGAAATATCATCTCAAGAGACACAAAAAAAATCAATCTCTAAAATGTTAAGTGTTAGATTATGTTTATTTACCTGTGTGCTTAATAAACCATATCACAAACCTCAGTTCAAATACCACGTACTTACAGGTTTCTGCTTACACAGTGATAATATATGAGCACATGTTAATTAACCAATACACCTGTTGAATTCCAGATTTGACCAACTACACTGTTCCTTTTACATTTCTCCAGTACAAACATGCTTGGTATTTATTTCAGTTCAAAGGAACACGATGGGCTTATTCCAGGCAAAGTATGAGATTACCTACTGTCTTAAAATAAATGCATTTAAAAAACTCCTTTTTTAACAATAAAATCTATATTGATATGAAATTGAAAAATTATGTATGCTTTGATGGCAGATGGAATCATTGTCTTAAAACTGAAGGAAACATGTTCAAGTCAAATCAAAATGTTTCATTTCATGTAAGTGGCTAAGAGGGTACTTATTATTTTAAAATAAAAGTTAGGTACATTTCTCAAGGATAACATATTTTTACTAATAAAAGTGCAAATTTTTAAGCTGGCAATTTTCTAAAAATATTTTCCAACAGGTCAGAATTTGGGGAAAGGGTGAGCATTCAGATGAGACTATCTTATGAATCTTATATGTTGTTGTTAAATGTTCTAGCTAACCAGTATCTGCATTTTTTCTGGTTTAAAAAAAAAAAATTAATTTTTACTGTAGTACAGCAAAATTAAGATATTGGTCTTTAACTTCTGCCACTAATAGCCTAGTCTTAAGCATTTATTTCCTTCATCCATATTCCTGAAAGAATTGCCATGTCAGAGTGCTCTTTAGACTTTTTCCTGTCACTGTTTTTTGTTCTGGGTTGTACCTAAATGTCTCAATCAAACCGATGAACCAGAAAATGTTTTTCTGTACATTCCACTAGATTTCTAAATAGTTCTATTTCTTCATATTATGTTTCCTTTTAAGACGCAGAAATCCACCGGGACTAAACAGTGGATGTAATAAGTTCCTTGCAACTACAAGAAATGAACAGTGTTTCTTCTGATTTTGTCTCTCACATGAAAGCACTGGAAATAGAATTTTGCTCACTGAATGTCTGCTTTTCTGTATAAATTGATGTATTGAGGAACAGAGCTTTGATTTCCTAACAGCACAGAAAATTTTGTAACAGTGTTTTCCATGTGATTCTCCCATCTTGACAGGTGCTACCAGTTGCTTTGTGATATGTCTGCAAGTCTGTAGTACTGGCCCATTATTTTCCTAGTGATCAGCCACTCAACATTATGACATCTTTGGAGTTCCATGGTCAAAAAATATGCACACTCTGCAAAATTTCATTCTGAGTCCACTACTCACTACAAAATGCTGGAAAGACTGAGCGTAGAGTAGTTGGATTTGCTGATGTGTTAGAGAACTCTCACTCCTTCAGATCTTTCACAATCTTCCCAATGTGATGGAGCTGAAGGAAAAAGACAAAACCTAGAACAATTCAAGAGCCCTTTTTCAGCATACTGCAAACATAGTTTGTCCCTACAGACATTCAGGATTAGTCTTTACACCCAGCACCATCAATACAAAAATAGAGCCAGGTACATAGGCATGCTCAGAAATGCCATGAGATGTTACACTCTAGATTTGAAGGAAGTATTTTAACAGTTATACAAACAAGGAGAGGACTCTCACTTCCACCCACTCCACTCCCCCAATGGCCAGTCTTGCACAACACTGGTTTCCTTATAAAGACATTACTGTTCAGTGCTGCAGAGGAACCTCTGCAGTGGTGCTTCCCCGCTCAGTTTGTACGGGGGCAAACAAATCAATGCCCTTGCAAGCTTCTTCAAAAGAGGTTTAATGTAAGCATTCTGTATAATTGCATTCACTTCCTTATGACTTCTTCCAGGAGCCCAAATTAGCCTAAAAAAGGAGCAGTTTGCCATCGTAACTAGTGATCTGGACAGCCAGTTTCATCTGGCAGCTGAGTCTGTAAAAAAGTAGTTCAGAGACTGTGATTCAAAAGAGAGCTGCTGGCACTTAGTTCACATTTAGTTAGACCTGTTCTCATTAGCTTTCTCAAGCTGTACTTTTGGAAGCATTGTCAATCATTTGTCATCTGCCTATTCACTTCTATACTTAAAAGAACAAAGTTGTTATACCCATCTACAGTAATATTTTTGTGCTTTTATGTGCATGGAAAATCAATTCTGTTGACTCGCAGGAGCTGTGTGGAAAGAAAAATTTATTACACCCAGTGAAGAAAAACTGTTGCAATAAATTAATTTTCTTTAAATTCCAAGCTGATTTCCATCTTGCACACAACGTGGCACATGCACTGCAACACCAATTTTACTGTTAAAAACTGCAAAACCAATTTCATTGTTAAAATTCTAGAATAGCAATTTGTAGCCTGCTACTAAAGGTATATATACTAAAGGTATATGAAACATTTTCTCTTGGCCTTATCCTTATGATGGACCGTCCATGTTTGGTAAATTTGGCTTGGTAGACTAATGATAACTTTTACAATATATTGCAGATCTCAGTCTGGGAGAACAAAAGGAAAATATTGGCTTGCATTGCTTGTCATTTACAGAACCAACTTGGAGTTGAACATTTTAAGCATCTTAAAATAAACCCATAAGCTAAACCAGACAAATAGGTAAACCCCACTTATTTTCTCTTTCCATAGTGGACTTAATATTAACCTGGATTATTTGGGTTGCACGGACCTTCTTGGGAATCTGCTACTCAAATTTCTTGTGAGTCCTGAGTATTTCCTAAGAAGTGTCTCACCGACACTTTATTTTATTGAAGATGAAGTCAAACCACACAATCCATCTGTGCAGCACATATTGGTTTTGCTTCTTCAGGGTTTCTAAGATTCATAAAGTAATCCCTTTTGTCTTTGCAATTGACTTCAAAAATGGTAAATACTGTCCCACATATCAATCAAGTCAGTAAATAGTGACAGAATGAGAAGAAGCACTTCTTCAGACTTCCATCCTAGACCCATTTACATTCTCGGATGAAAAATGAGAAAGTCACAAAGTAACACTTCAGGAATATGTGATGATAGGCCAGACACAGAATACACCCTTGTTTGTAAGTAAGTATCTATATTTGACTGAAAATGTAAAGACTTTAAAAAGTCCTTAGCTTCAAGAAATATGTTAATTTGTCTTATGCTTGTATCTTTTTTTTGATGCAATTTCCTTGTATAAAATATGAATGGTCTTTGCAATCTTTTCCTCACTTGCTTTAAGTGAAGGAAAACCCAATAAAACAAGCTTTGCTGGCCAGACAACATTTTAATTTCTTCATCTTTGTTTTCTTTCAACAAGTAAGCTGATGAAAAACTACTGTTGTGGTTTAAAGCCCACCAAACCCCACGCAGCTGCTTGTTCACTCCCCCGCCAGCAGGACCGGGGAGGGAATCAGAAGGGCAAAAGGTAGAAAAATGTAGTGGGTTTGTTTCCTTTTCCTGGGAGAAAACCTAGGATAAGTCACCTGATTCATATTGACTCAGAAGACATTCCATACCACGTTACGTCAGCTCAGGTATAAAGGGTGGGGAAGGAAGTAGCTTGCTCTCTTTCCGTGGCAGCTGTCCAGTGGTGTCCTGAGCTGAGCAGGTCCCTGCCCTGGGGGGGCCCTGGTTTAGAAATGGTCAGTCCCAGTTGAGGTTCCGGCCAGGGGGACCAAAAGCAGCTGTTCCTTTTTCGCTCCTGCAAAATTAAATATCACAATCGCTGGAAGTGAGTTGGCAGAGTTGGCAGTCAGTCTGTGTGTGGGACAGTGTGGGAGAGAGGGAGAGTGACAGAGAAGCCAAGGGGTCGACTCGACCCCCATCTGGGGGCCCCCTGGCCCCACGGCCCTGGCCAAGCTGGGGCTGAAGGCAGAATGTAAGAGTGAGTGTGTGTTGTGAGGGAAGAGACTCACAACAGCTGAGGTAAGAGGAGGGAGAGGCAAGCTCCTCGCCAGGAGGACAAGCCCTCTTCCCTCCTTTTTCAACCAGACTGCAGAGCTCGGGACAGTTCATAACGGGACTGAACTGCCTGTAGCTAGCTAAGGGGCTTTTCTTTCCCCACTGTAGGTAGGGGGTGGATTTTAAGGTTCAGTCTTTTAAGCTGAGCCAAGGAGATGGGCTGAAACGAAAGCTCGGTGCCAGGAGGAGGAAAAGCTCCAGATGAAACTGGAGATGGGCCAAGCAGGCTCTGAGGTGCTCTGCATTGGCTTTGGACGTGGACTGCTGAAATGGAAAGCTGCAGCATCTGGAGAAGAGTGAGAGAGCCAACTAGCAGCAAGCGAGTTCCAGGTAAAGACTCAGAACAGCATCTTACCCTGGGAGGAAACCTCCATGGACCAAAGAGGACAGACTCAGAGTTATCTCTTTGGGCCTTGAGAAGAAGAAGAGGCTTCAGCACAGGGCTGGGACTGGTGGTGGGGGATGGATCAGAGAAACCTGTCTCCCTGACACCCCAATGAAAGACTGTTTACCTATCAGCCTAAGGGCTTCTCCTGGACTGATTGTGGGAGGGGCTCAGAGGGATGATAGAAGTGTGTTAATATTGTATATATATAGTTGCTTTTAGTTTGCACAGTATTTATTTGTATAGTAATAAATGTATTTTTTTTCCCTTCCCCCATGCAGAGGTGTGCCTGCCTGAAAATTTCTCTTCGGTGTTGAGGTAAATTGTGGGGGAGGTGGGGGAAGCTTGGAGATTGGATTTTTGTGGGGGTCACCTGTCCTGGCTGTGTCTCCTCCCAGCCTCCCATGCACCCCCAGCTTCCCTCCTCAGCATGGCAGTATGAAAAGCAACTCTGTGTAAGCCCTGCTCAGCAATAACAAAAATATCTCTGTATTGTCAACCGTGTGTTCAGCACAAATCCAAACCACAGCCCCACACTAGACACTATGGAGAAAATTAGCTCTACCCCAGCCCAAACCAGTGCAATGCCCCATGGCCTATGGAGAAGGTTTAAACAAAAAGTAAGGCATATTAGAAGAAAAAAATGTCATTGAGAGGTGTCATTACAATCGCGTTTCACTGTTTTAGAATTACAGCTATGATGTAGATGCTGATTCTATTTGGGGACTAAGTGAAAGCATCTTTTTTAAGATGGTGATGATAGTTATAAAAAAGAGTGAACATTGATAACATCAAATTCATAATTGAAATGGAAGACAAAAAGATCTGTGCTGTCAGCCTATTCATCAGGACATGATGTTCTGGTGAATATGTGATCTCCATGTTGCTTAATGAAAGACACCAGGTGACTCTTGGCTGAAAATTAGCTTCACAATGGCCAAGCAACAATGCTGGAACTTACTAACAACAGCATAATTGCAATTTTCTCCTGGAAAGCATTTGCAACAAGCTAAAGAGCAAGATGTACAAAGCAGATGAACAGCAAAATATGAGCTACATTTGAAACACAGGTGTGCAATTTATTAACACTAATTTGATTCTGGTAATTATACCTGATAAGTCCAATACCAATCTTGAGTCCTTAGGCAATGCATTTTGGTAAAACTATTATCTGACCAGATATAAGGGTCTTTGCTTTAATATGCCCTCTGCAGAAGAGGCCTCTTATATCTCTTCTGAAGACATAGAGGACATAAAGGAAAATATGTTACAGCAGAGGGAAGAAAAAAAGAGAAAAAAAAAAAGAAAAAACCTGAAATAGTGGTTTGGGGCATTTAATAAGCTTTTATATTATTTATTAGGTGAAACCTCACTTATAAAAGCTCTAGGAGCAACAAAAGAGATAAAAAACAAACAGACAATTACTTTGTTTCCTATATGGGCAGCTGGATGCTTATTTAATATCCTTTAGGTGCTTTAAGACCTCAAACCAACATGTTCAAGTCAAATATATTAGATTTTACATTTAGATTTTTAAGATTATGGATAAAGATATTTTTTTCTTTGCCAACTCCTGAATTTTTTTATTCTTTTCATAAAACCAAGTACACATGTAGGCTTCTTCCTGTGGTTCTGCACCTCAGGAACATACACAGTAACACTCCAGATTTATGTGCAGAGCATTGAACACGTCACAGGCACTGAGTCTTCTTTGCGTCAGACGTACCACAGCTTGTGACTGATGCCTAATGGACTGTTCAAAACAGAATGTGATGTGTTTCATGCTGGAGAAAGGACTCTCAAACATCATATAACATTCCCCCCCTTCACACACACACAGTCCTATTCACTGCAGCAAAGTTCAACATCAGGATCTCTTATCAGTCCCCAAATATCGTTGCTAATAACGACAATAACCTAACAGCTGTGGCCTGAAAAGAACAACACTGTAGCTAATTGGGTTAACAGATAGTACTCTGACATTTCTTTGCTTATTGGCAGAATTTGTATAAAAATGAAAAATGCATGTTTTTCCCTGTTAACACGTATTGAATAAAGAAGAAGGAAATTAAGGGAAGATCTCCAAAGAAGCTTTCAGTGACACACAACGGGGATCAGAGCAGGCATTTGCTGGAGTACCAGACAGGGTGTGAATGCACATGCTAGTTTTTTCATGCCAGCATAAAAATTCAAAATTCAGTGTTACCATGATACAAGCTGCAGATCATTAGCAGATGGTATAGCTAATTAACACAGAAGAACAAGAAAGAAGTGTTGAAGTGGAGCTTTTCAGTGCTGTAAACAAATTTCTAACAGTAATTATTCTCCCTTGTTCCACAGAAGAAACTGAGATTTAGTTCTTAAAGTATTCATTTAAAATTCAGCCATATGTATTTGTATAGATATACAAAAAATACAAAAATCTACTTTGCAAGGTACATAGGGTATTAAAAGTCAGTACTCTAAATAGCAAATAATAATAAAAAAAAAATCTCAAAACTGAGGGACACAAAAACCTTTTTCCTTTCTCCAATTTAAACACTTCCACATGCTGGAACAGGTCAGGTATTTTCAAGAAGGTGTGTTCTACATGCCATGCACAATGTAAATGTCAAGCCAGTACCTTGAATTTCACCCAGAAACCCACGAATAAGTTTTGAAGGTTATGAGACTCTAGTATTATGCACTTCAGATTGGGCAATTTTGCTTAAAAATAGAGCAGAGCAGTCACTGACTGAGAGGGTCTTGGTTATAACCCAAATGCAGAAAAGAAATCTTCAATTATTATGAATTTGAACTTGACATGGAATGAATTATAGCAGGAAAAAGGAAGGTAGTACTGTTGGGCTGACCAATCCAGTCTGCAAACAGATGTATTCATATCTATGTTTTTAAAAATTGCTGCAATTTGTAAACAGATGGACTGCTTTAACAGCACCACAGGCTGTTTCTGGGAATGCAGGTAACGTGAATACATACATAGTCAAAAAGGATATTATTTTTTCCCCTAACATTTTGAGAAATGCCCATGACACGAATGGAAAGAATTCTATGTAAAGGAATTTATTTCACATTCTCGTGAGAAAATTCTGAGCTTTTCTTTATGATGCAGAGCCTGCCAAAGTATTCTATGCCTTTATTATCATAAAATTATTTCTCTTATATCTGCTTCACATGGGACTGAGCTATGGAATCGCTCAGGCTAAGCAGGAAATGCTGTGGTAAATGGTCAGAATCGTACAGTGTTGATTTAAGATGGTGAAGAATTGATGAGGTTGGTTGAGAAAAATATGAGCTGAGCCTCTTGCTTATCTTGCATCTGGCTGGAGCAGTGTCTAAAAACTGAATGATGTCTGGAGTGACGCACAGCTCTCACAGCCCAATGTTTTTTCATTGAGGCACAGAAAAACATCAGCCCCTGTACCAAACAATTACCACACTCCTTTCACCATGAAAAGAAAAAACAACACCTGTTATAAATCTGGTTCATTCACAAAGCTGCGCTGATGAAGGTCAGACAGCCTTTAGTCTGCCTCAGAATGTGGAGGAGAACAAAAGTGTTTATTCTACCTCTTCTGTCAACTATAAATCCTGACCAAAAGTAACCAAGACCCTCCTTAAGCCCCATTAACATATTAACACCCCTCGGGATGCAAATGAAGGAGAACATGTGTTGTGCAATGCATGCATGACCAAAGTCACCAAATCCCACATGGGACATGCCAAAATTTATAGCATAAAAGGAGAGCTTCAGGGCAGAAAAGGCTGCAGGAGGAAAACACCTCTCAGTATTGGCAACAGCTTCTTCTCACTTAAAGCTTCAGCTCCCACCAAGTCACTTCCATTCATGTCTCTTCTCTCTCAGATGTATGGCAACCAGGTGGGCTGAGGGCAGGTACCTTTTAAGGTGCTACAGCTTTTTGCACTGTACTCTGTATTTTACAAGGTGTAACAATAAAAAATGTTCTCATCAAAGACACAGACAGTGACATCAGATGCACCCTCAGAATATTTGCAGATGACACCAAGCTGAGCAGTGTGGTTCCCACACCTGAAGGTGTGATGGTGTCCAGATCCCATCCAGAGGGACCTGAACATGCTTGGGAAGAGGGCCCATGGGAGCCTCATGAGGTTCAAAGAGGCCAAGTGCGAGGTGCTGCACCAGGGCTGGGGCAATCCCCCGTGTCAATAAAGGCTGGGGGATGAAGGAATTGAGAGCAGCCCTGCCGAGAAGGACTTGGGGGTGCTGGTGGACAAGAAGCTGGACATGACCCAGCAATGGGCTCACACAGCCCAGAAAGCCTGTTGTGTCCTGGGCTGTATCCAAAGCAGCGTGGGCAGCCCAGAGAGGGAGGGGATTCTGCCCCTCTGATCTGCTCTGGTGAGACCTCACCTGGAGGGCTGCACCCACCACTGAAATAACACTGACCTGATGAAGTGAGTCCAGAGGAGGGACATAGAGAGTTGGATCGGAGGGTGGAAACACCTGCCTAATAAGGAAAGGCTGAGAGAATTGGGATTATTCAGTGTAGAAAATAGAAGGTTCCAGGGTGACCTCACTGTGGACTCCCAGTGCCTGACAAGGGGCCGGTAAGAAAGTTGGAGAGGGACTTTTGACAAGGACTAAGTCCTTTTGATTTAAAACTGAAAGACAACAGGTTTATGTTAATAAACTAAGAAATTCTTTGCCACGAGAAAGCTGTGGCTGCCCCATCCCTGGAAGTGTTCAGTGGCACACTGGGTGAGGCTTTGAGCAACCTGGTCTAGTGCAAGGTGCCCCTGCCCATGGCAAGGGTGTTTGAACTAGGTGAGCTTTAAGACATAGAGAAAGCAATTAGGAGGTATCATAACATAGGATTTGTTGGCAATTCTGTAAGAAAACACACACACACACACACAAATAGGAGAAAAAAAAAAACAAACACAGGAGGATATCCCAACGTGCTGCAATAGCAATATTTGTTCACAGCATGGGCAGCAGAGTTCTAAAGATCAGTGGCAACAGATTTTCTCCACCAACCATAGCTTCTAGAGTTCACTGTGAACCAACTGGAAGAGTACATTCACTACTCAATAAATGCCACTCACGTGATCATGGATAACTAGTTGCAGCCTCGATGCCAAGCAGGAATTTCAATGCAGAGCATAAAAACCACAGAACCTTTTTTCTCCTTATGACAGATGAGGATGCTGAAGGACGAATACCTCCTTTAGCTATTTTCTTGACAAGGGTTTTCATTTTAATTAAAACATCCTTCCATGATAAATCCTCTGTATGTAACTCATCATATAGTTAGGAACAATATTAGTATTTATTGACAACCTTTTCTAAAGCAGTGAAACTTAACCTGGTGAAATGTACTGGTTTTATAAGTGAAATTCTTCAGTGATGTATCCAGTGCAATGGGGTTTTCTAAAAGAACGTATGATTATCAAAAAGACCATGCCTATCTTTTTCTTCCTCTTTCACAATAACAGAAAGGGGCCAACACTCCTACAATACTCCAGCTTTTTGAGAAGAAACACAACATATTTGTTAACCAACATTTCTAAGGTCAGTATGAGGAAGGGAAAAAATCTCTCAAGGCATAAGTGGCTTTTTAGCAACATCAGTGCAATTTTGAAACTCAGTATTGACAAGATTAGGTGATAAAAATACTGTCTAAAAACTCAGGGTGTATTTTCAGTCTGTATTCTTATGGATATGGCAAGCATAAAAATAATGTTATGCAGTTAAATGCTATTAAAAAAGGATTCCTGCTGGCTGTTATATAAGTCAATCAATGAAAACAGGGAATGAGGAAAAGGATAGCAATATATTTCTGTGTCCTGTAGCCTAAAACCTGTATTAATAATGAGTTTGTACCAGTTTTCTAAGACACTGTTTAAGACTTTCAAAATATAGGAATTTCTAATGAGGAAAGAAGGCTCCTCCATTTGTTAAAACGGAGCTGAGAAAAGACATAACATCAGATGGAGCCAGACAGAATTCACTAAGAGCCTTGAAACTGTTCCAGGAGGAGTGATACTGTGCCAAAGACCAAGGAACAAGATGAGGAAGACGAAGGTAAAAGGGTCTTAGAGACTTTCAACTCAAATTCAGGTGTGTGTCAGGGGTGGGGCAAAGAGGGTACTGTGGGAGGGACAGTTTTGGAAGTGGGTGTAACAGCATTAGGTAATGCTTTGAATCGTTAAACAGCTAAGTAATAAAAGTAAGAGGCTTTTGTAACTCAGGTGTGCATGCTTTTGAAGAAATTAGATTCTCATGCGTCCGACCTTATAACAATAAAAGGACTGCTGTCTGCCAAAACTCACAGATTGAGTCTTAGGGGATTTCTCTTCAGAATTGATTTGAAGCATTGGTCCAAAAAACAGCAACAAAGCTGGTGGGGGTGTGGAGCACAAGTCTTACGAGTGACTGAGGGAGCTGGGATTGTTTAGCCTGGAGAGGAGGAGGCTCAGGGGGGTCCTTGCTGCTCTCTACAACACCCTCAAAGGAGGTTGCAGCCAGGTTGGTCTTTTCTCCCAAGGAATAAGGGACAAGAAAAAAGGAAGTGGTCTCAGATTGCACCAGGGCAGGTTTAGATTGGATATTAGCAAAAATTTCTTCACCAAAATGGATATGAAGCACTAGGGCAGGCTGCCCAGGGAAGTGGTCAAATCATCATCCCTGGAGGTGTTTAAAATAGATGTATATGTCAAATTTAGCTTAAGGGTGAACTTGGCAGTGGTTGGACTCGATGATCTTAGGGGTCTTTTCCAGCCTATATGTTGCTAGGAATCTGTGATGCTTCTTACATATAAGGGTCACAGGAAGCTTCAAACTTCCTTGTGAAAACGCTCAATTAGATTTGATATAAAAATCCAAGCAAAGTATTTCTTACGTATTTTCCTACTCTCAACCTCTCCAACTCATGATGCAAAACATCTGCAAGGAAAATGGCAGTAAGGAAAGTATTCCAAGTCTTTAGAGAAGCAATCTGTTCAAGAGTTACAAGATTAAATCTTTTAAAGTAAATGAGACATCTGTTCTGTTATGGACCCAAGATTTGTGTGTGGTTTGACTCTGATCAAATTTATGATCAAATCCTGCATCAACAGCCACCACTAAAATGGTACCAAAGTGTGCATGGCTGAACATTTTTTTTCTCCTGTTCTCTTACCACTGAAAACCAGAGGCAAGTCAAACGAAGTTGAGGTAAGTCAAATCACTGGGCTTGCATATCGAGTTGAGAACCAGGCCACTGGTGTCCAAAGGCAGATAAAGTCAAAATTTGTTAGTGGAACCAGTGTTCCTGCAGGGCCAAATGACAAAGAATCTCATTAATTTCCAAGAAAGAGGAGTCAGTTACTATGGTAACACAGCTAGCACTGGCTTTTATACTTGAAGAAATAATTTTTTTTTCAAAATTATTATGAATACCTCTGCAAATGAAAGAAGAGGATTGGCAAAAGTAAGGTCAAATCTGAAAGCATCAGAGACCAAGCTTTTCAGCAGAAGAAAATTAAGATTTTGCAATATAATGTGACTAGGTTACAAAAAAGGTAGAAAATCCTAGAATACCATAGAAGCAGTAATACATGAGCCAGTAAACAGAAATTGCATACAAGATGTTAAATCTGATTAAATGTGTCAATGAAGGGTGAGGGGAGAAGCTCATTAAGGGCAACATAAACTCCATTTTTAACTCAACAGAGAACTGGAGAATATGCTTGTAAGAAACCATCATTTCACTTTGTATTTCTCACCTGACAGAAGCCTTCCTATGCATGACATGACACATTTAAGATCTCTAAATGCATTTCTCTGGGAGCAGTGCCCTGTGCACAGCAAAGAACAGCTGCACTGTCAGGGCATGAAGATTTGGCTCAATATTTTGCCCGTAATTGGGATGAATTCCTCGGTGGATTAAAACTCAACCTATAAATTCCTGTCTTGTATTTTGTGTTGCTCTTTGGGATAAGGAAAATTTATCCAGTTGGAAAGTAAGGTAGGACATTCTCAAATCCAGAAGAAGAAGGTGCTCTCTGTATAAGTGATGATGGTCCTCATTTCATTCTTTCTTTCTCTTGTTTTGTTTTTGGAATAAAATTAGGTTATTTCCTTATTTACCCCAGTGAAATGCACCCTGGTGCACTTGAATAAAGAATAACTTAGGTTGGTACAAGTGCCAGGCAAAAGCTCAGGCATCTGGTTTTATGGACAGAAGAGAGGCTTTTCCACCTTCTCCACCACCTGAACCTGTTAGTGAAGTGAACCTTTACCATGTTATAAGGTCATTCCCATGCTTATCTACCTTCTTTGCCTCTGTGCTGCAAAAGTAGACATTTAAATGACACATCAATACACTGAAAAGCATTACTTCCCTATCCTGCTTTCAACTGAAGTCAAGGTCAAATAATAAAATAAACAATTTTTTTCTGTTAATACTTAGACTTTATGTCATCTACTCACAATTGGATAAGAAAAAAAAAACTCTGCAGGAAATAAATGCAGTATTAAAAGCTAAAGTTAACTCATTTTTGATGTAAATGCACCTAAACCTCCACAACATTTTAAAGTTTGGATATGACTTGAGCTAGTATGATGCTATGCAATTAGCAACAAGGGTATTGAAAACTAGCCTTCACTTTTTTCAGATTTCCTGTAGAAGCTTTTTGCACAAACAATCCAGGACCTTTTAAACAAGAAATGGTGTAAAATGAACAAGCAATTAGAGAAATGTGAGGAAGGTATACACTGGCCTGCATTTTTTTTCAATAGCAATTAAGTTGAAGAAATATGCACCAACATGTTTTCATAATGTGGATAAATGCCAGGCAAACTCCTTTGTGAATTAAAAAGAAACATAGCTTAAATGGAGAGCAAGTCAATAAAAACATAAAAGTAAGAGAGCTATTAAAAATGTATTCAAGAAACAAGCTCAGCAAATCAATCTGTCATCAATAACTTGGTAAGTATGACCATGGGGAGAAGTAAGTCCATTTCATTGATTAATTAATTCTAGGAAAAGAATATAGGTACTAGATATAAGCATATTCCCTGCGAAAGTCTAGCAGGTTCATACATGTCTCAGCAAAAAGAAAAATAGATATGCAGATTCTCTACAGTTTACTTTTCAAAAATCCCACTGAGATCATCAAGGCCTTCCTGTGATATTCTTCATTTTGAATTGGTTCCTTCAGTTCTCTTCCTTTTTTGCAGGCTCCACTTGGAATTCACTGAAAAGTAAGAAAAGCAAAACTCCATTTAAATGAGTTTATCACATGATGCTAATGATGAAAAGTTGCCCACGTATACCTGTCCCACTATCCATTTCCCCTTTCATGCCACAATTTAATAGCTTTGGCTCAAAAATTAGCTTTTTGATTGATATGAAATGTCTCATTTGCCTTCCTGCTCAACTGATAATATTTAGGAGGAAATATATGCTACCTTCTGAATTCAAATAGAATTTTAAAATGGTCAACATTTTCTTTGTAATTGTTCTCAAGGTGATTTAAATAATGGGAAAGGCAGAACTCAGATTTCATAAGATGCATGGTTAAACTCGGTAATCGGCTCTTACAAAGCATAAAAAACCTGCTACTCCAGGAATCAAACATTTCCTAATCTCCAAGACATATTGGTCCCCTATTAATTTTACATGTCATTGCATGAAAGTGTGAGCCAAATAATATTATTCCTGTAAGACATAAAATAAACCACTATTTGCAAATACGTATAATGCAGGTACTAACAACAATGCTATCATTATTTTTCTGCTATCACTTTAGTGCTGCAAAAGCACAGAAAGCACTGAGCACAGGCTCAGAAGTCACGAAATCTCCACAGAAATGTTTATTGTTCAGGTTTAGTAACTCCATTCCTTCTTGCATACCCATTAGAGTGGTTTATAAATACTTGGCTCCTTATTCTTTTTGGAAAATCTATGTAATTTTTGCTCAGCCTGAGAAATTCTAGTGCAATATGTACATGAAATAAGAGATGCCACAGTTCTCCAGGGGTACCATATCCAGCCCATAAACAATATTTTTATGCATAACACACCCTGGAAGAGGCAAATGCCTTTTGCTCATTCACGAGATTGTTGAAAAAGACTAAGATAAAAACCATATGTTTTATATTTATGGCATGGGAAAGAAAATACTCTTGAAAATTTTATCATGTTTAATTGAAGCTAATAGTAATTTTATGTCTGTTTTTTGGTAACTATAAGATGGATCAATAGCTGATGTGTAGAATTTCACTATTCATTTTAAGCTTTCTCATAAATACGAAAGTCCTAGCTTAGCAATAATCTTGCCAATTTGTCTGAGAATGTCACAAGAAAGCAAGCTTTTTGGAGGTCAATAAAGCTAAGATGGTCCCAGCTTGGGAGCAAGAAACTGGAATACCTTATTGGACTTACAAGTTCATATTTAAAGGGTTTAGGGTCTACATATTCATCAGGGTTGCACCTGTTACAATTATTACAATTAGGGGGCTTCAGGGTGTGACATAAGGGGAAAACTTGACACATTTTGGGGTTTTCACAGAGGTGACATCAGGGGAAAATCCAAGTTACACTTCTTGGGGTCTTAGGAATTACTTCATGGGGAAAAACCTATTTATCTTTGGGGATTTCCATGGGGAAAAGACATTCAAATTTACAGAATACAGAATACAGGTACAGAGAGCAACAATAGGACATGTGATAACATCATACAAGGAGTCTCTTCACATCCCGCTGGAGAAGGCAGGAAAATTCCACAGAGATGAGGTCCATGCAGAGGGTTTTTCCCAACTGTGACTCGAGGTTTCTGTTTAAACTCAATAGTTCCTTTTTCTGATATCCAAATTTTGGAATCCAGCAAAGCATATACTGTTTGGACACAGAAAGTGAACTTTCATCATCTACATGCTAAGAAATCCTTGCACAGGAATAGAGACCTAGGAATAGAAAAGTCACAGCTGCTAAGCAGTAAAACAGCAAACAGAGTTGTACTCAGGCAGTAGGTTGGACAAATCAAGACTTCAGGCCAAAAAATAGGTAAAATATTGGAAAATGTTGGTAGCTAACCACACAAAAAGTAATACATCCCGCTTTGAATGTAGGTCCAAACTGGGTTATTGCCACAGTCAGGGATTCAGAGCAACAGACAAATGCTTACCAGAGAAACTAACCTTTTTACAGTCTCTGAGCTCCGTGAGAAAGAAGAGTGCCAGCAAAATGGCACGAGGTGTCAACAAAAAATGAACATTAAATTATCATAAAATAGATTTTTACAAAAATTAAAAAAAAATCAAACCCAAGAAAATATAGTATCCCTTTCTTCTGCTTTATTCTCACCTCGGCCCCTCATCAGCCTTGTCCTGTTCCTACCTTGTCTTCGTTGAATTTCCTCTATCTCCCCTGGAAGGAGCCTCTCTAATCGTCACTCTGATCCAGATCTAGCTACAAAAGCAGGTCTATAGCATATGCATGTGCATATGTGTAAAATCTGTTAGTTCTTCTGTTCCCCCTGCAGTGAATATTTAATTCACTAAAAAAATCCACAAAACTAATATTCTTTTCATTTGATATACAATTTTATTCCAAATTCAGTTACAGTACTGTGTCATATGAATTCATGTAAGTTCTTCTAAAATACTCTACTGAGATTTCAATACCTTTCTGATATTCTGTGTATCCATATTATATGTATGACTTTCTTCACCTACATGTTTATGTGGTCAGTAGTTTATTACAATTAATCACACATTTTAAAAATTGGACTGCACTGTTGGAAGAGCACTGAAAACGACATGGAATTATTTCAGTATGTTGGGCCGAATACTGCACATCTCAATACACAAATAATTTTATTAATTCAGAAGCACTATTTCTGTCGCTGGTCCAGTGAATCTGAGAGCACTTACAGTCTCTGTGAAGTGTAAGTGAGCTGCTACTGGCATGAAAGAGCTGTTGCTTCAGCAGAAACAGCAGGGAGTTTGCTTTGGAGGCTGCAGTCACCTCTCCTTTTTTATGCACGTGGGTTTTCTTGACCATACTCCACTAGAAAAGGGAATATAATCACAACAGTATTGTTAACGAGAGACTCTGCATATGCAAGACAAGTGATTAGAATTGGCACCCTCACAAATGCAAGGGTGATCACTGGACTGATTCCATGCTTAGGCAGCCTGGGCTTTGACATATGGGCCAAAAAAAAAATGACTGTTTTGCATTTGTAGCTCTGTTTGCTCTTACAAACCATCCGAAAATCAAAATAAATATTTAAACCCCTTAATTTTCTCCTCAGGAATCCTAGTTTCTTGTTCCTATAAGTTGTTTGTCAGCATTAGATGCCAGGGTGGGTCCCCAGTAATTATCATTATGTGCTTTTAATTTTTTTTAAGTGTATCTTCCCTTCTCAGCTTTCACGGATTTATTTTTCTTAGGATGATCTATACATAGATTAGCAAAATCTCATTGCTAAATGGGACACACCTGGGACACAAAATAGGTTTGGATGAATCAGTAGAAAGCCTGCTGCCTTAGTGACACTTCACCATTGTTCTGCCAGTTCCACCCACAGTTTCACCGCCTTATTTAAAAAGAAAACGTGTTTGTCTTTCATTATTCAATCTTTTCCCAACAGACATTTTCATTTCAAGACTTTAACAGACAATATTACATCTTCCTTTACCTTTTTCACCCCTAAAACTCATTTTAGGACGGTTGCAGTAACTGCTGTTATCCGTCTCATTTCTGAGTCTCCTCTAAGTTGCCCTCAGCTCTACCACTCCAATGAAACCCTCAGCAAATTCGCACTTCATTTTAAAGACAGGATCACTTAATCACTGTTAAGTACTACACTTTCCACAGACCAAAGAGAGAGAGAGATAGCAGCCTGGCACTCTCAGATCATTTTTTTACAATGTCTGAAGTCTAGAAAATCAAGTTCCACTGCAAAAGCCAAATTTAAGACATTTAAGAAAACACAGCCCAGTTTATTTCAGCAAGTATTTTAGCAAGCTAGATTTATAGTGATCACTTCCTTAGTTTTAAGAATTTAATTAAAAATTATTATAATTTTTTCTGTGAATTATTTTTCTCTTCTGTTAATGAGTACCTAATTCATCTCTTACACAGAATGTAGCACAGGGAGAAAAGAGGGAGACGTCTTCTCCCATTGTGCAATTTCCCCAGAGACAGGTTGCTAAAA
Organism: Manacus candei; assembly: GCF_025592945.1. Classification (NCBI taxonomy): domain Eukaryota; kingdom Metazoa; phylum Chordata; class Aves; order Passeriformes; family Pipridae; genus Manacus; species Manacus candei. The sequence continues at coordinate 3,058,232 of NW_026138058.1, forward strand.
TTCAACTAATCAGTTCTACCAGAAAATGTATTCAGAGCTCTTCCTACAGCCAGGCCCAGACCAGAGTTCAAAGTTTCCCACGAGCAAGAAATTCCAAGTTACAGTCAGCTGCAGATATGAACTGGGGGGAACTCACTGTGTTTTTTAGGGATTTTAAACACCCCTTACTGTTGACTACAGCAGAAATGCCATGTTGGTCACAGCAGAACTCTTGACTATGTGTAAGGAAGTTGTTGGGTAGGAGAAGTGTGCCACAATTTTTGTTCCGTCTGCAACATTTTCACAGACCTTTCAGGGGAAGTTATTGTAACTGCAACAACTATGTAGAAATCTCTTCACACAAGTGTAAACTGCAAGAAATTGTAAAAGATGAGAAGAGGGAGATGAGCAGTCAATGGACCGTGCAAGAGCTGCTCTCTATAACATGTAGTTCAACAGGAATATTGCCATATTGAGCTGATGAACCTGACAGCATCATTTGTCTTAGCAAATCTTCCTCTTCATACCCTGGGATCATCCAGCCATGAAAAAGCACACACAGAGAGTGTAATTTAAAGAATATTGTCCTAATCTGTGTGGCTCACCAGCTGAGAAAAATTAAGCCTGTCTGTCCTTTCTGAAGCATAAAAAAAAGAAAGAAAGAAAGAGAAAAAAAACAAAAAAAAACCAAAAAAAAAAAAACAACAAAAAAAAAAAACAAAAACAAAAACAAAAAAAAAAAAACCAAAAAAAACCAAAAAAAAACAAAACCCAAACACACACAAAAAAAACCAAAGGCTGAATATCTGTGTCCTGCAATCTCCAGTGCAGGATTACTGAGGAAGTGGATTGAGACCCTATGCTTTGAATAGTCTAGTTCTGCTCTGTTAGAAGCATGACAGAACCTTGGGAACAGACTAACCAAAACCCACCACAACAACCTGTGTGTCTTTGACAGCAGTAGCTTCAATGAGATCCAGAACTAGAGGACTAGTAGACAGATCTATATTAAGCATACATAGAAAAGGCAAAGTAGCAATAATTCAGTGTCACCTGCAGACTTACCCTGTACCTTTCTAAGAACATAATAATGCTGCTTTACTGCTTTCTGAGGGGGAAAAAAGAGAATCACAGGAATACTGAGAACAGTAAATGTTTTCCATCAAATCTCTAGCAGTTTGTAAATAATAAATAAACATCAGCAATACCATGCTCCTTCATGAGGAAAGCAAATAGAAGTTTTTTACTGTGCCGAGGACAGTGATTGTGCCAATAACAAAGCTTAAAACTATCTGCAGATCTCTCATCCTGCCATCTTCTGCTAGACCATAAGGTTATTCATCAGCTACAGACTCTTACTGTCAAAGATGTTGTCTTTGGAAGGTTTTCTATCAGCAAATCTTTTGAAAATATTTTTCTTCTACAAAAGAAGAAATTTAAAGACAACAAAAAATATGGGAATAAAAGAAATACACAACCAAATATATTCTGGACTCTATACCAAAACCCCAAGCAATGGTCTATTTTTCTTCAGTTCAAAGTTATAGTAAAGTTTTGGTGAATCAAAGTATCTTCCAACTTTGATCCCTACAATGCAGAGCTGAATGAAATACCACATTCGTTTGACAAGCAGACACTAGGAGGAGGAGAGCCTTACCATGGTTTATAATTCGCTGTATATCTGAATATTTTGAGAAGCCACTGTATTATGGCAGCATAAACCAGAAGTAGTTCTCGTGATAACATCCTTGATTTAAAATCTTATCAGAGCAAGTATATAAGAAAACCCAAATAAAGGTGAACAAGGACATATTTAATAATTTTTTTTCTCTTAATTTTTTTTTCTCTTTTTTTTTGATCAGGTAAAGGGCTTTTTTCCTTTTTCTTGCCTTGTGTCTGAAACAGAACCAGGGACTTGGAAGGTCAACTGGAATGTAGACACTTTACAGACCCTGTAAAATTCTGGCAGCACTTAACAATTGGCCTTACAGCACTTTTATCAGTATCAGTGTGCTGCACGTCTGTATCCATGAACAGTATATCTCTGAGGAACATCCATTAATAATATGCAAATATATCTTGGCAAAATGAAAGATCCATTAAGAAGTACGTAGGATGATAATTATAAACAGGGTGAACTGAACTGCAGATTTAATGGAAAGAAATTTGTATGTGACTGGCTCTGACATCCCACAGTTTTGAGACATAAAATTTAGCCAGAACAGGCGATCTTTGGCACGTTCAAATAAAAAAGTTAAACAAGCAGTGCCGTTTCATTTACAGTCTCAAACAATTGAAAGTTTATGTGCTGTTCATTATAAGCTTTTCAGCCTTTAAAAGAACTTCATAATCTCTCCACTGGTAGCCTGCCACAGAGCACTGCTCTCAAACAGGTTAGCACTAAGAGCAGGAAAGCTTTCCAAACCTCTCCCATTAGCAGGTGCCAAGATCCAGCATTCACCCCTATCCAGCTCCTGCTGACTTATTGAGCAGAGTGGAATTCATTCCGTCTTTGAAATACGCCACAGTGAAGGGACTTTCTGGGCAAAATGATGCAGTATCAGACACAAACCAATATGCAGCTCAGAAGGGACGCAGACTACATGGCTATTGTTAAAGCCAAGCTCCACAAGGGAAAGGGGACACATACATGTATTAATCAGACGCACTCTATTTGGAACAGGATGAGAGATCACCCTGATTTCCAACTCGGCTCTGGCTTGATCACATAATTTTTTATTGATTTGGAAAGGTGTGGCTGCTGCTTAAGGTTGATGGAGGGCAGAAATATTAATAAAAAGGCTTGTGTCTGGGCTGGCTTCTTAACCCTGTAAATACCATCCACTCTGCAAAACACCATTCCCTTATATTATACACTCACCTCTGTTGTATCACTGTGTCAGACACTTCAGTATGCTCCAAAACTTCATAAAAACATCCTGAAGAAAGAAATTCAACCCAACGAAAACCATTCTGAACTCTTTTTCTTTATCGCGCAGAGAGGATAAGCCTGTCTGGGAAACCAACAAAGGCAGTGTGAAAGGTCATTACACAGTATTTAGTCATTTTCTTGAATGATCCTCGAGGCAACCAGCAGCACTGCTGTGTACAACCTCTTCAGGTGCAAAGCTCTCCACTTCTCATGCCCTTCAAACCCCCGATCACTGTTCCACCCGGCATACCATGACCTCCTGCTCCAGCAAGTGTACATTGTTGCCTGCTGTGCTGCTGATCACAGAAGCCGCACTTGCTACAAAGCTGCAAGAAGGCTGGCACTGCTTGCCCAACCCTTCTCTCTTTCTAAGGACCCTGCCCTCTTGCTTTGAGTTCTGCAGGTATCAAGCAGGTAGGCGGATGTCTCTGTTGCAGAACGCCAGATTTGGCCACTTGCAAGCGAGAAAAGTTTACATGAGCAGCGAGCCATGCATTCAGTAGTTCTAGAGGTCATTGGGACATAGTCTCCCAGTTTATACTCTGCACACTGGCAACCACCTGAGAACTGTCAGGGTTGACAGCAGGCCTGTCAACAGCGTGGAACTTATCGATGAACCAGTAGACATATACCAGATCACAGTACACCCCTGAAAGGAGAAGAATAGAGCATGCAGAGGAATGTGGGCAACTTTCAGAAAGGAAGAAGATGGAAGACGGAAATGGGCTTCTGTACTTTTTACAAGTTGACTCAACAAAAACTGTGTTTGCTATTTTGCAGCCAATCCTAGTGTATGTATACGTGAAAGCACTAATAGCAGGTTGACATGTGTATGGCCTGATGGCCTGATGTATGTGTACCAATGGTAGGTTGACAAGTATATGACCTGATCTATGTGTACCAATAGTAGGATGGCACGTATATAGCCTGATACATGTTTATACAAAAGTACCAATAGTAAGTTGAGATGTGTGATGTGTGAAAAGTACAAATGTTGGCAACCTGTTGCAATAAAGTGATTGCACCCTTCTTGCAACCCTGTCCCTGCTTTGAAGAAGATTCTATGTCTCACTGCTGGTCCCGACTTTAACAGTGACAAGAACTGTAATGCCATTGTCCAGCAGCTGCAGCACAGAGCCCAAGGAGAAAAATTCTGAGAGAACGTCATCTCTTTATTAAACTTTGTTTTATAGTTATCACTCACCGAATCTGAGCTAGCACCACATGAAGAAACTACTGTAATACAGTCAGCTTGTGTTGCTATTTGTTTCTGTAGCTAATTTGCTGGAGGTGAAAGCAGATTGTTTTTTCTTCTCTACTGCCATTTTTACATCTTAGAGCAGGCTGTCATGGAAATTAAAGCTTTGTCTCTGTATGCCAAGAAGATGAAATACAATTTCAGATAAATTAGATGAATAATAAAGAGTGAAGTGCTGGTGCAGAAGGCCATCAAACCTTATTAACTCTTTGCCTCAACTTCTTGCTCTGAGGATGGTTCTTGCTGAGAAAAGCTAACTCTGAAACACAATCTGCCGCCTGTTAATACCCACTAGGCAGAACGTAGGGTTGCCATATTAATCGTAAGTACTTAAAAAACAAACAAACAAAAGTCCACAATAAGCTGATAGAGGAATCTGAAGGCAAATCAGATGGAGTGCACTTTTAGGTGTTCCAGTAGCTCAGATAATCCTGCCCAGCTTCAGCATCGCATTCTAATGGTTGGGCTTGTTCTTAAGGGCCTTTTCCAACATAAATGATTCCATGATTTTCTGCATATTTAAATGTCTCTAAATGATAGCTATTCACTAGCTCATTTTCCCTTGTCACCATATTCATATTAGTTATTATTTTCTAGAAAACCTGTCCACAGGTCATGGGGGTAAATATTTCCCCTTGCTACAGCTGTAAGGAAACAAAGCACAGGTGATTTCTCAGCATTGAGGCAATATACTCCAGGGAAATTCAGCAGCTGTATTATTCCTAGATCAATTTTACTATTAACCCAAGACCTTGTCACTGCATATTGTATTGTAGTAATAAACCTTTAAATGATATTCCACTCACCTCTTTCTTACCTAAATCATGTTAATACATGAAGGGATTTAGGCACAGAGGTGCCATAGAGAAATCACTGAGGAAAACTGACTATTGACACCATTTACACAACATACAGCAGAAGCAGATTTGTCAGCCCACAGTATAGCTTGAACTGGTTAGTCAAAACAATCAGTACATTAAGTAAGAACCACATAAACCAGCCATCATAAAAAAAACAAAGTCTGTTTGGGAAACAGAACACCTTTTTTTTTTTTTCTTATTTGAAGGAAAGTTTTTCATCAAGTTCATCATTAACAAGCCTCTTAATTGCATCTGCTGGTACATACCCACGGCTTTTTTTTTCCTCGAAACAAAAAGGTCATTTCTTTTCCTCATGGGACTGGCAAAAGAGAGCATCTTTTCATCTAATACTGATTACAGTATTTGGAGGAACTGTGTTCATTATGTAGGTAGTAAAGATATCATAAAACATGTTGGGTCAAAATTCAAAGTTCCATGGGTTTCATGCATTGCAGAAAGTTGCTTCAAGCAGAATATCCTGAAATGATAGTGTGACAGAATGGATGCATTTTGAAAGGTTAATTGGTACAATGAATGTTCATGTGTCAATGAATGTCTGGGACCTTCTGTCCAATCTTTTTGGGTTTAAAATAATATTTCATTTAGAGTAAGTTATATATGATTGCATGGATTCTTTTTTAAAGAATCAAAAACTGAAACACAGGAAATGTCACTGATCATAAAATAACAAAGATAGATGTGGAAAATTAAAGTTGGTTTTTGTTTTTGTTTTTGTTTAAGCGTGTCAATGTATAAGACAAGAAATACCTTTCTTTTTATTTCTCCTATTTAGGTCTTATAAGTTAAGGTTTCTGTATATTCCAGGGTCTGCACTTTAGATACACTTCACAGTGTACGTAGAACCCTAAATAAACCTACCGCAATAATTTTATCTTGCATACATACAATTATAATCCTGCAGTCTTGGGTAGGAAACTCTCCAACAAAGACCAGTTGAAAACCATCTTTCCTAGCCTGTGAATAGCATTTAGAGGGTGTTATAAAGTATAAACCACTGTCATGTACACAAAAGAGCACACACTCATCTAAGACTGCAATAGGACAAAGGACATTTACAAAATATCAGCACGTCTCTTGACTGAGACCTATCACATATAGCCACAAAAATGAGGAGCAGCTGAAATGGTACCAAGTACCCATATCCATTTCTAGCAGCAAAAAGAAAACACTGTCCAGCTTGCTTGTAGTTACTCCTGAGACAGTTACTCACTTCCACCTCTAAACTATTTTGGAGCAGCTTGAAGCTGTTCAGAGCAAAGATTTTCCTCCTTTAAAGTTCTGACAATTTTGTTGTGACTCTCAAAAGCAAGCTGAAAAAAAAAAAAAAGAGGTGTTTCTTCATACCACAATATGGTATCTATTAAACTTTAGCTGGGAAATCTATCCTTCCAGACTGAAAACTGTGAAGGCCTGGTTTATACATCATCTGCGTGAAAATCTTGCGGTTCAAGTGGCAGATCAAAGGGAAAAAAAATGTTAACCAATAAATAGAGATCTATATAGTCAAAATTAAAAATGGACAAAGGTTTAAGGTAAGTATCACTCTTAAGACAAAGCCTTCTCTTAAATCAAATCCTTGGTCTGCTATTGATTTTTTTAGTATTGTGTACACTAACACCCCACTATTTCCCTTCTTTTATTTCTTCACCTTTATTCATGCAAGGCTTATAGTCACTAAAGGCAAAACACTCTCTTAACAACTAGGAAAAAGAGAGGAACACATAAAGAGAGGATAAATTTAGCAGAACTCTAATCTCAATGGGAGTCAGCACCGAGCAAAGCTACTCTAATAAAGTACAACCAAACCCTGGTTTACATCAGCTCTCAAAAGGTAAGATGCCAAGATTAAGGATTATGCAACTACATCAACAGGTAATAAGAGGTTTGGGGATTGCTTGGAATAATTTTTTTTTGTTTTATTCTTTTTTTTTTTTTTTAATGAGACAACACTGAGGGTCAGGGACACAACAGTTTGTTTTAGAATTGACTCTTCCTCGGCATGTGTTCATTTTACAGGGCATGCCAGGCTTGAAGGAGAAATCAAAATCAGGAACAACAGTACTTAATCATATCAAACATGCTGGGGGATTGAAAGAGTAAGGTCCTGGTGTGTTTTCACTTGGCAATCACCATGCTGTGTCAAACAACAACACAGTAGGAAAGTGTCTGCACACAGCTATTACCTACATTGATTGTTATGAGCATTCACTTTACACTCAACAGTTGTTACGTGAATAGTAGTGCTGGTGTACTAAAATGTTATTCTCACAGAGGAAGGAATACCACAAGGACTCAGATGTCACAGAATATCTTATTTCAGCTTTGAAGTCCATAGACCATGAAAATCATCACCACGACATGAATTCAACGAGACACCAGTGCAAGTCAAACACCTCCACATCCACCCTGTCTAGGTCGTTTGCAGAAAGTATCCAGCTGATACAGACTGTCATCTGGTTTTGTACAATCACATTCTACAGAATCCCTAGATAGGAAGTTAGAAAATGGTTGCCACCACCTAAAGGCTTATAGATCTTCATTCAGTAAGGGAAAGCCATCTTACCAGCTTACATTTGCCAGAAAACTCAAAATGAGCAAATCTACAAAGTTTTTATTTTTTTTCCCACAGTTTAGTAATTAAATATGAAACTTTGATTTGCAGTTATTAAGATTCATTAATAAATTATAACTCTTCTTTAAATTCTGTTTCAATTTATTGAGAAATGCTTCAGGACATATTATTACGTATATACTTTTACAGAGCCCTTTCAACAACAGAAGACTTTCTTTTTTTACAGTTCCTTCAATAGGTTATTTTTCTGCCTCTAATGTATCTGTTTTTAAATAGTTTCTATTCAAACATGTCATATCCCCTCTGATTTTGATCAAGGATAGATTTTAGGGTAATTTTTGATAAAGTGCATGACACAATATCTATCAAAACCAAACTCAAAGATCTTTGAGAAACCAAATTGCTTTTGACTACATCAAAAGAAACTGTAGAAGCTTCAAAAAAGGTTATTTTCCTTAAAAGTTTTCTATTAGCAATATCTGCTACTAAAAAAAAAGTCTTTTATAAAAGTCCTGACACTTGGAAATAAAAATTTTATCTTGTTTTAAGTAAAAACCTCAGCGCCCTTCCTTCCATACAATACTGTATATAACAAGCTAAATTAACTTAACATTTCCTTTGATTAAACAAGGTATTTGTTATCAGTAGGTTTTCTTTGTTTTAACTTTTATTTTATTGATTTTTAAATAAAAGAACTACGCAGTTTTTGATGCATGACAGCATGAAATCCCACAAGAGAACATTTCAAAAGGAATTCAACAATACACACCAGTTCTGTCAAACAAAGTCATACAGAAAGCAATGCCTGCAGGAGAGGTCCTCATCTGCTGGGTAATAAAGACATCTGTCAAAACTTGTACTGTAGTCAGGACTGGAAGTATGTGCACACACAGAACAATAAACAAAAGCTCATAGAAACCAAGGGTGAAAGAAGAAAATATTGTTTAAACAATTTTCTTAGGAATAAATTATTCAAAGGGGGCAGCAGTGCTAACAAGCCCAAGAAAAAAGATACCATCATACTTGGTGCAAGCTTGGCTCAGATGCACTTTTTTGTTGTTCTCTCTGCAGTGGAGAAGGAGAAAGGGACAAATCTGGAAAATCCTAACTCATCCTGTCTCATTTCGTAGCATCATTAAAATGTCCTTTGCCCTGCTGGGTATTTCTTTCCTATTTTCTAGCTATAGTTGCAGCCTGTATTTTTGCCATGCATATGCCAGCTATAGGTAACCAACTCCAAAAAGGCTGCTTTCACTGAGTCTCTCCTTAGTCACCTACATTGAGAATATGGTTTCTCTGCTTCTGACAGGCATCTAGATAGCCTGTATTTCTGACCATAAGTATTGTATCATGGCCAGGCTTCGTGAACGAAGATTTGGGAAGGGCTCTGCCCACGTTTGTCACAAACACGCTGGTGGCTGAAAAGGCCAATACGAGACAGACACGTCCGGTTGCAAAAGGCACAGCAGAAAGACTCCTTAGGTGGGAAATTCTGCAAGACACGATTCTTTCTGCGTTGTCTTTTCTCCTCCAGGGTGATCCTGCTGCGTTCTCAAAGGCATCAGCAGCGTTAGAGATGGGGTGTCTCCAGACCTCCCGATTGGAGCCCAGAGCAGACCAGTTCTGGTGATCAATATGGCCAAGGCTGAGATGTTGTTTCAGGCAGTCCTTGTATCTCCTCTTTGGGGCTCCTCTCTTGCAGCAGCCGGTGGCAAGTTCACCATAAAGCAGGATCTTAGGGAGGGGGTGGTTGGTCCTTCATCCTGGAGATGTGCCCTGCCCAGCACAGCTGTGTTCTCAGCAACATGGCCTCAATGCTTGTGACTGCTGCCTGTTCTAGAACAGATGGATTGGTCACATCATCTGACCAGTGGATGTTCAGGATTGTTCGGAGGCAGCGTTGATGGAAGCGTTCCAGGAGTCGCAGGTGGTGGCGGTAGATGACCATCTAGATAGCCTATATTTCTGAAGATAAGTATATCCAGAGAAAAGATCTTCTCTATGGTTTTTTTTCAGGCTGCTCCTGTGGCTTACCACCCTTGACACTGGGCTTGCTTCTGCAAAACCTTTTCCTTTTTTTCTGTCTCCAAGATTGTGCAGGATGTCACAAGAAGAGATGTCTCAAATTTCACACTGGTTACACATGATGTTCTTCAGTTGTCATGAGTGTCTGTTACTTTAGCTCTGACTCCTACTAAACACACCATGCAAACACAGTGTTTCTTTCAGATACATTAAGAGGAGTTGTGCCTCCAGCACTCGAAGTTTCTCCCTGTACTTACTATTCTGCCTTAAGATTTTCCTTTCTGAGAATGAACTGTTTCCCCTCACCACCATCCCTTCTTGTTTTCAACACTTTTTGATGTATGTTCATAATTGCACTCCTCTTATGCACATCTCAGAAAATAACAATGATTTGACAGGCAGCTGAAGTGCTTCATGTCTCTCTCAGGGTTGTGTGATGTATGATTAATACCACATTTCACCCTGCACGCATGTAAATTACTGATGAAAGAAAAAATCACACTTAGCAGAGTATTAGACACTTGGTGAATCTTACTTTACCCCTAACATTTTCAAAAAGTTGTGAAAGCTTTGTGTTCTTTGCTAAGTTATTCATATTCAATTCAGACTTTTGAGTATTGTTATATTTCCTCTGTCTTCCTTACTCTGTGTTGCAAGCCAGCGGCTTTTCTAGAAGAAATACATGTTCAGTATTAGTAGGGATTATGTACAGTCATTTTTTCAGACAGTTTCACTCCTTACTTATAAATGTACCACTAAACTCTTAACTTTAGGTATCTACCTTCCTTGCCTTCAAGGATCACTAATGCAACCAGAAGACAAATATAAGTGTATTAACTCAGATATAATCTCCAAGTCTGAATCTTCATCACAAAATGAAACTCATTAAAAAAATTAATGCCCTAGATTGGACATTAAACTTCTAAAAGTCTAATTACTGTGAGTTTAACAACAACGGGAAGGTGATTAATTTCTCTTTTGAACTTATCACCTGCTTTTAAATCAAATATAATGGTTGCAACACATTCCTAAGGAGCACAACCCAGTGTACATATCTTTAAACTGAATATAAGTTCATTTTAAATGGCCACTCTTAAAGAAAGTAAATATAGTTTTTTCCTTGTAGCTTCAAAAGACATAACAACCATTAACTTAATACATGTGAAACAGCTGAGTTTATGACCTACACTAAACTGTTGAGCTGGATTCCTAGAATCTGGAAACGTAACTTCCTTATTCAGTCATCAAGAAAAATAATCTCGATTTAAGGATGCAGGATGAATTCAGTTACCTCTGTGTAAGCTCTTGTACTTTGCCTTAGCTTTGCCTTTATATTTTTTCTGCTTCCTGCTCTGTAAACCCATCAAGTCTTAATTCATGGGCTTCATATATTCAAAATGAGGGTTTTCAATTGGATAGAAAGCCTTAAGGGAACATATTATTGGTACTGAACACAGGGCAGAACTGTATAAACAATATGTGGCCCTTTCTCTTCCATAACTTCTGTGGTTGATCAGACAGCCATGTGGATGCCAAGATCTGTAAGATTCAGAAAAGACATCTGGCACTTTGGCAGACTTCAGAAGCATCATTCATGGCAATCCTGCCCTGGCCTCTGGCTGTATCACCTGCTCAGGTTGTTGCCCTTCCTCAGGGTTTGTAAAAGAACCCTCAACTGCTTTCCAGATCACTTTGTACTCTTGAAGTGTCTGAGTTTATACCACCTGCATTCAGCACTAGGATTCCTTGATATATGTCACATACTGAGTGAAATATCTCCTCCCCACATGGTGGAATGTTCACCTGTCAAAGTACATTCTCCTTTATATGCAGCTGCTCTTCCCCACCACCCACTCAGTTTGATGGAAATGAAGCGCCACAACATTCAATGTGCATGGAATTTTCTCTTTAATATATCACAGAACCTTCAAATATACACCCATGTAACTTCAAGTTATCATGGTATTCCTCCTCTCCTCTGTAACTTTGTATATTAACCTAGCCATGAAAGGAGGACTCACATTCATAATAAATATTAAAAGCTAATTAGTCACTGTACACTTTCTAATTTCACTGCACACAAAAATGGTGTTTCCAAGGCTAGGATTATTTTTAATTGAATTCTTTTGCCCAGGTGAATTTATTGCATGAAAGAAAATCATAAATGATTCATTATGGACTATAACTTCATAGACTCTTGCATGAAATCTATCATAGGTACCCTTCCTACTGCAACTATGTGTATTCTCATCAGTCAGTCAAATATTCTTTTACAAGACAGAGGAGAATCCAGCTTGAATACTTCTGTTCTAGTCTGGACTTGGTAGGTGGTTAAAATGTTTGTCAGTTGCTGACATGGGTTGATTTCCGAGTGACATTTGAAACTTCGGTAAGAAGTTTAAGACTCAGTGCAAGGTTACAGCTGATCATGTTCTAAAAATAAACCATCTTATCCTATTCCATTTGATGTATCTCAAGGCCTGAGACAAAACAGGCCTGAGACAAAACAGTCTAGTAAAATAAACGGGGCTTCTTTGCATTCTATTATCTGCTTTTGAGGTTTTGGTAAAAATTTTTTAGTATGAAGCCTATTCAGTTCCTTAGGAAAAGATGAGAAAAATTCAGTGAGGTGGCTGTTTGTATTTTCTGTCTCTTGTTTGTCCTATTTTCTTTCTAAAAGTTTAAAACCCTCCAATTAAGAGATGCTTTTCTGGAGGGGAAGAAAAGTCAACAGATTGTTTCACATTATTTTCCCTGCAGTCGAAAGAAATACATTTTCCATGCAGTGAACACAGTAAGAAGCGAAACTGGTGCAAGATGTTTTGAAGCTATAACTGACCCAGATAGCACCTACAAGAATGATAGCTCTTTTTGACATCCATTTGGCATTCAGCAAAAATTCTTGCAGTCAATATCTTAACACTGAGTGTTACTTTGACCTCATTTTCTACAGAGTATAGAAAGACAAGGTGACGAAGTGATAGGTTCCATAAAAAGAAGAGCCCTGCACTGTAGGGTGTTGTTTGGTTGGGTTTTTTTCGTGAATACATCTCTCTTCTGGTATTGCCTATGACAAAGTCATTTTGATGGACCTATAAGACTTTCTTTCACCTAATTTCTTTTGGCAGACCAAGGCAGTCTTTTAGCATGTTGATTGATCTCTTGGTTATCTGGATATTCTCATTTCAAACTGCTAGTGAAAAGACTTGAATAATTTACACTTCCTGCCATGAACTTGGCAGCTTTTTTCAATAGCTGCTGATTTATTGCACTAAGCAGTGTGACAGTTCTCTAGTCTGTATAAAGGCAACATGCAGTTACAAAAAGTACTACATGCAGTGGTGGATTACAAACTTTGCTCTGTCATGAAGAGCTTTTGAAGGCTGGCAATAATGTAAAAGTCTATCAGAAATTAACTTAATACCCAGATCAGAGCTGGTCCCTATCCAATCAATTAAGAAGCAAAAAAAAAAAAAAAAAAAAAAAAAAAAAAATGGAAAGTAGCAAAGAAAAATGAACTTAGTGGTAAAATTAGCCCAAAACTAAAGTTACAAGTATCCCTGTGCAGTCAGCTGCAATATTTTTCTCCAAGGATGATATCAACTAGTATCTAAATTCATGCAATATACCATGAGAAAACTCAAATATTTCAGCTTAGGTCATCCAAGACCTTTCTTGGCATGAGCAGTATCTTGGGCATGGCATCTGCCTGCCTAAATTTTGCAGCCAGTGGTCTATAAAGTACACATCAGTAGGATGGAAAGAAGGAAGAAAGGATGAGCAGATCAGCAGAGCTGGATGCAGCTGTCTTTCGCTTAGCTGGTAAAACGATGTCAAAAAAACACTTGAGTTTAGGGCTTTGTTTTTTTCCCTTAGCTGTCTGTCTCACTCCATAACTACCTTCACAGCAGCTGCCTTTCACTGCTTGATGTAATCATGCTTGACTCTTATGAGCCTGCTGTATGTGTCGAAATTATGTCATGGACACTTCATTGCTATTGGTTCTAATGAAGAGTTCCACTTAGAAGTGCTATCCTTCCTTCTCTGTGGAATACGTTTCCACAGCTCAAGATTACTGATTTTCTAAGAACCAGCACTTGTTTGACTACGTACACCAAGTGAAGGTTTGTTGATTTTTTTCTTTCCCTGAAAGATTTCAGGAGTAAAAGAGAAAATTGTTCAGTATCAGTAGCATTATTCTGCTTGTTTTTAATGTGTATGTCCACAAGCTATAAAAAAATATAGGAGTGAAGGGAAGCATTTTGAAGGGAAAAAAAATAAAAGTAAAGACAGCCAATTGATCTGATTGTTGTATGTAGTTAACACATCTTTGATTTAGTCTCCATCATTTTACATGGGTTTTCTCCACTAAAGCATGTAATGCAACCAGCAAAGTGCAATATCATCTGTGCTTTGTACACATACACACACATCAGTAACTCCCTAGTGCTTCAGAGTTAAACCTAACAAATTCAGAACACCCATGGCAGTATGAAGTAGTGAAGTTTGATTACTCTTACACAGCAACATCAGGAAAAGAGAGATAAGTGACACTCTCTCAACAAAGCTGCTCACACAGATCGGCATCATCTGCCACACAGCACCACTCAGTCTCTCAAACTTGTGTACTTACCCACTCCCAACACCCTCCTCCTTCACCTTTATTAGGCAACCAATTCTCAACCTTTTTGCTCTTTTGTTTTTCACAGCACACAGTGACTCCAAGAGGGAAAAACAAACAAACAAACAAAAAGGCTGTAAAATGTCCAGCTTTTAACTCATGAGTAATAAACAGACTGCCTCATTTTCTCCATGAGTGTTGTCTTTCATGGTCCAGACTAACCAGACTACAAAGCTCTCAGAAGCATTAGGTGATTCTGAAGATGAAGATTTGGTCCCGATAATGAATGCCAAATTCCTCATGGCATGTTATAAGAAAGAAAAAAGTAATAATTTTCTAGAGAATCTCAGTCTGAAAGTTCAGACAATATTTCAGAAAGCAGAGGCAAACTAGCAAATTTGTGTGAAAGTCAAGTATTGCAGTTACTGAGACCTCACGAGGAAGATGTTTTGATTTCCTGTCTCAGACAGGGTCTGCAGGGCAGAAGTTACTCTTACTGATATGGGTCTCTACGTTCAGGAAAAGTCAGGAATTTTGACAATGTGTGAAAGTAAGGAGAAAGTTTAGAATTTTGCCAGATGAAATGTTTCTATTTGGTCTGGAAATTTCACGAGCAGAGAGTTTCCTACTTTAACACCATGCCCAAACTGCAGAATTTACACAAATACTTTCTTCTCTTTTTGCTATGAGGCTCCTCTGTAGCATTTGGGCACCGTTCTTGTATTCCCTGGTGTTTGGAAATGATCTTCACCCACAGGTGAAATATGGCTGCACACTTGGTGTACAACAATTTCTACTCAGCTAAAATAAGATTTACAACTGGAAGTGATCTGGCTATGCTGGTAAATACGGCAGTATGGGGAACTGAATTTCTTTTTAATAATGTCCTTTCTGATTAACAACTGTCAGGAATTCGAACTATTTTGAAACTGTCTCTGTTACGTCTTTTAAAACATCTCTTTCTTATATTTCTAGAGAAGGATTTTAAATCCTAAAAAGTTTTAAAGCTACTTAAATGCACTCATTTCCCTAATTCTGCTCTTCAGCAGCTGCTTAGTTTTTAGTTCTTTCCCCTGACGTCTCTTTGTCCTCAGTTCTCTTTAAAGATCACTTTCTTTTGTCTCCTGTGTTCTGTCTTTCATTTATATTTCTTCCTGGCCTTAATTGCAGGGCTCATTTCCCTAATCAGCTTCTTTTCTGAGCAGCTTTGAGAATTCTTCTTTTATGTCACTCTTCACTGTTGGCTTTTCACTCTCTGCTTTGCCTGTGACTGGCAACTTCACACTGGTTCCAGCTCAGAAGTAAGAAGAGACCCAAAACAAAGGGCTGGATGCTCAGGATCCTCACCTCTTAGTACTGCCTTGCAGACACAAAAGAAATTATAAAGCTGGCTGAAAACAACTTTTCCCTTGTGCAGGGAAATCTGCAAGCACTGCATGGCAGAAACCTCTCAAAGTCTGCCAGAGACACCGAGGTGACCACAAGTCACAGGCACAGATGTACCTTTCAGGGCTCATGTTTTTCAGTATAGGCACATGGAGAATAAGGGATAACAGCACAATTATGGAAAGACATAATACCATCCATACTTACTGTACAGCTGACTCCAATACGGATAATTTTTCTTAATAAATAATCACTTTTTTGAGGTTCGCCGTTAAGGGTTTTTAATACCTGGCTGCAGTGTCTTCAGTACTGCACTAATACAATAAAAAAGAAACACTAAAATGCATGACAGCCAAGAGCCTTGGGACAGCAACAGCCTGGTTATTTTCATGTACTTTGGAGTTACTGTGATTTAAGGAGGAATTGATGGTAATTTCTAAACCCCTACCATAGGTTTCTCCTAATTATGAGGGACAGCATGTGCTTTGACAGTGTCTCCAAGAGTACCTGAGAGACTCAGGCTCTGAAGGTTTGTTGGCTCAACAGCTGTGTTGCTTAAAGCACTTTGTAAAGTCTCATTTTTTGTTAAGAGTGGATCACATGAAATTGGATCACAAAAGCTCCATTCATGATTCAGACTTGAAAAACAGACAAAGGAGTGTGCAGCTGAAAGAAAACAGACACAAAAAGAAGAGTGAGATGAATACAATACAAGGATAAAGTGATGATGGGCTCACAGTTTATTATTTTTACTTTTTTTTCACACATGCACTTACCCACCCACGTACACACTTTACACCAACATACAAGAAGTCTATGTACTTCAGTACATTTCTGATATATTCAGGAGAAATCAGGTCTCAAATGTACAAAGGATTTCTGGTACTTTTATTTTTCTCTCACTATTCCCAATATTTTAGCTCTCCCTATGGGGAACTTATTACAATTTTAATGTGGGAAGACTAAGACTGTCCCTGCTAACTTGAATAACAATGGAGTTACAGAATAATGGAGACTGGGAGAGACAACTGAACTGTCAACACCTTACCATAACAGGGGCTAACTTTGCAGTTAGGTCAGGCAATTCAGGACTTTCTCCAGTTAATTTTTAACATCTGTCAGACCAAACTACCTAGTATCCCTGGGAAACCTCTTACACTGAATCATCATGGAATTTTTCTTCTTGTCCTGTCACAGGTGACTACTGAGAGTCTGACTTTGTCTTCCATATCCTCTGCTCTAAGGTATTTATGCACACTGATAAGATCACCCCCTGAGTGACCTCTCTTCTTTTCTTCAGGCTAAATAGCCCCAACTCTTTCATCCTCTCCTTGTATGACAGATGCTCCAGTCCCTCTAACCTTCACTGAACTCACCCCACAAAGGCCATGGATCCCTCGCACTGCAGAAACCAGAACTGGACACAGCACCCAGATGTGGCCTTGCAAGTGCTAAGAGAAAGAGTCACCACTCTTCCATCTACTGGTGATATTTTTCCTAACTCAGCCCAGGATGTTTCCAATCTCTTCTTGCCACTACAACACATTGCTGGCTCATGGTCAGCTTGTTTTTGCCAGTTTGCTTTCCAGCTTGTTGGCCCCCAGCCTGCAATGGTGCATGGTCTTGTTCATCCTAGGATGAATTTCATGAGATCCCTGTCTACTGACTTCTCCAGTCTAAGTCCTTCTGAACAGCAAAGTCTCATCTGGCACATAAAGCACTCTTCCCAGTTTTGTATCATCTGTAAACTTGCCGAGTGCCCTCTGTACCAAAATCCAGGTCTTTAATGAAGATGTTAAACAGTGTTGGCCCTGATCTTGACCTCTGGAGTACACCCCTAGTGACTGGTTCTCATTTGGAATTCATACCATTGTTCACAACTCCTTCAGCCCAGCAGTTCACCTGTTTTTTTAATTCAACTCATTTCACACTTATGGCCTGTATTTCTCAGTCTGTCTGCAAAGATATTATGGGAGATGGTGCTGAAAACCTTGCTGAAGTCAGTATAGCCAACATCTGCTGCTCTCCACTCACCAATCAAGCCTTTTATGTTAGCATAGAAAGTTATAAGTTTGGTTAAGTATAATTTCCTCTTCATAAATCCATTCTGACTACTCTTAATCTCTTTTGAAACGTTTTCCAGGAAAACTGGCACCATTACCCTCCCAGTGATAAAGGTGAGTCTGACTGGCCTGTGGTTCCCTGGATCCCTTTTTCTCTCATCTTAAAGACAGAATTGGCACTCATGGGCACACCCTGTCAGGTCCTGTGAAGTTGTACATATTCAGTTTATTTACATGTTCCCTAACCTGATCCTCTTGTACTGAGAGAAGTGCTCCATGCTCCATACGCCCCTGGGATCCCTGAACACTGCTCCTGACAGCAGACAGGGGTGAAAGACAGCTTGAGAGAGGTGATCCTTGGATATCAACCTAGTTCTTCTAGAGGCCTCCTCTCTCCAGAAACATGTTCCACAGGTTTATTTGAAGAACATGCCCAAACAGGTCAAAGTCTGCTCTCCTGAAGTTCAGGGTTGTGGTCGTGCGTTCTCCTTCATTCACTGCTCTCAGGATCCTGAACACCATCACCTCTGTTACAATCCACTCAACGTTTTGCAGAAAGGATTTCATGTCCAAATATTCTCTGAGCAAAATTAAAACTCAAACAAAGTTATATATTGATACCAAAACCTGATATTTTCATTTTATTAACTGCAAAAGACAAAAAGAGAAAAAAAGAGGAAGAAATAGGGAAAAGTTGGAAAAAGCTAGGATTATTTTAGAAGCATAGGAAAGTTACCACCAGAACTACCTTTCCACTGAGATGGGAGGGGGGAAGTAGTTTCTGCCTTTTTTTTTTTTTTCTTTCTCTGATGCTTTTCAGTGATCATCTTCTTAGCCACAGGGGTCTGGCAGCTCAGTCCTCTGGAACAATACAGTGAAGAGGCATCTGTGCCAGTCTCCCTAGAGAGAGAGACTTGCGAAGCAAGTCTTGCCTTTCTTCCCCTCTTCTGATTTACCAAAATTCTTCTTCACTTTATATAGTGTTTAAAGGGGGTTGCTTATGGGTTTTTTTGGCACGTGGCCTTACTCAGATCTTCGAAGAGATATGATAACCAGAAACAGCGGGATCTCTGGCAGGAAACCTCAAAAGGAAACTTCTGGTAGGAAGCTTTGACAGGTAGAAACAATGGTGAAACATTTTGTTGTTGGTTTTTTTTTTTAGCATTCCATATTATCTGGTTCTTACAACCTTGTAGTCACTACGGCTAAAAAGTCCTCTGAACTTCACATCCCCAAACAGATTCTTCCTTGCTTGTAAAAAACAGGTCTGGCAGAACACCACTGCTCGTCAGGTTCTCAATCACAAGCCCAGAAACTTGTTTTAAATGCACCCCAGAAACTCTGGGGATGTGTCCTTTTGTGTTGCTGCTCTAGCAGATATTGTGGTCATTGAAGTTCTCCATGAGATGTGAGTCCTGTGAATATGAAGTTTACTCTAGTAGTCTGAAAATGGTCTTATCGACTTGTTCTGCCTGATCAGGCAGACACCCAAAAATTATTGCTGTTGCTCAGCCTGCTAATCCTGACCCATAAGCTCTGAGCTAACTCCAAGGTAGAGCTCACACATTCCCACTGCCTAAAGGCAACTCCTTTCCTACCCAGTCTCTAAAGAGCCTGTATACATCAATTGTAATACTCCAGTCATGATGTGTCCCACAATATTCCTGTGATTCCAGTGAGATCACAGCACTGCAACTGCACACAAAACTCTAATTTCTCCAATTTTTTCCTCATCCTGAGTGCATTAATGTACAGGCACTCAGTTTTGTTCATCTCCTGGGAAAGCTATGAGAGCTTTCCCAAAAATTCTCTCTTGTATGCAGTGCCCTGTGCACACAGGATGTGGGATGACCACTCTACAGCATCATTTTGTTGATTACAAATCATCATCATATAACTCTACACCCTTTGCATGCTTAAGTCTATCACTTCCTCACTTGACTTTTGGTCATTCTTTCTCTCCCCATCGTTCCTAGTTCAAAGCTCTTCTTATGTGAGCTTACAGCTCACTGTCCTGGACTTCAGGAGTGCAGACTTGGGCCTTTTCAGGGGTCTGTTTCCTAGACTACCATGGGCTAAAGACCTGGAAGAGGGGGCCAAGAAAACTGGTTAATGCACAAAGATCACCTCCTTCAAGCTCAGAAACAATTTATCCTAACAAAAAGGAAGCCAGGCAATAATGCCAGGTGACCTGTGTGGATGAAAAAGGAGCTCCCGGGCAAACTCAAACACAGGAAGGACAAGTACCCTGGGAGAAATGCAAAGAAATTGTCTGAACACCCAGAGATCAGGTTACAAAGGCTAAAGCATTGTAGAATTAAACCGTTCACGGAAAATAAAGGGACACCAAGGGCGGCAAGTCCTGTCACTACATGCCCTGGTAAATAGTCCTTTTCCATCTTTCTTGTAGGACCCCTTCAGGTACTGGAAGCTCACAAATAGAGGTGGCCAGAGCCACCTCTTCTCCAGGCTGAACAATACCAGTTCTCTTAGCCTTTGTTCATTTGAGAGGTGCTCCATCCTCCAACCATATTGGTGGCCCTTCACTGGACTCATTTCACAGGTCATTTTTTCTTTTCTCTCTTTCCATCTCTCCAATTTAGAGAGAAATTTGTTTTGGGTGACCGTGAGAAAGGCTTTGCAGAAGTTCAGGTAAGTGACATCTCTAACCTTCCCTTACCCACTGATGTAGTCACTCCATTACATCTTTAAAACTGTATGTCTTAATTGCTTAAGTATCAAGACTGCTTAAATATGAGACATCTTTTCCTAATAATATCAATACTTTCATATGATCTAGGCTCTTGCTTGCACAAGAGCCTGGCCACTAAATATATATGTACATATACCAGTATAAAAATTTCCAAAAATTTAAGTAATTTTTAAACTTACACCAAAAAAAAAAAAAAAAAAAGAAGATTGCATTCAACTTAAAATGCCCTGAAGCATAAGAATTAATCATTCTTATTTTACTATAGTGAGCAGGATTGCAGATATTATTCCTATTAACATAAGTGATTCTTTCATTTTTTTTTTAATCTTGACAATCTAATTTGCTCAATCAAGTTTGCTCCCCTCAAGTAAATCCTCTGATTGATACCACTGCAGAAGTAGAAAGACTTTTCTTATAAACTTCATATTACTTTCTTCCAGTACTTCTGCCTGCCCTTGTGAAAATAGATAAATCATTTCTCAAACATCCTAGATGTATTCAAGAGTGGAACAGATTGAATCATGTATTAAGACTGATAACTAAGGAAGAAAAAATAAAAATCAGTGTGGGTTCAACCCCTGTGTTGGCCATTCACTTAAGAGCTGGACTCAATGACCCTTGTGGGTCCCTTCCAGCTCAGAATATTCTGTGATTCTCTGATTTTGTGCAATTATGGGAAATAATTAAAGAGTTCTTGAATAGGGATTTTTATGCATTTAATCATGAGAGGTCATCAAAAATTCTTCTCTTTCAACTAAGCGCTGTAAGGAGCTGACCCAGGACCTCACTATCTGTAAAATTCTGATTGAAAATATCTGAACCATGGCGGGGGGGGGAAATCATCTGAATAACTAAAGTGTTATTACATTCTGTAATCCAATAATGAACATCAAAGTTATTAACACTACCATCTTAATACTGATTGAACTTCACCTAAATATCAATTCATTTTCAATTCAGATTAAAATTAATTTATAAAATAATTTTTGCTGAAATACAAAGGAATGAGACCTCCTTCTTACTGAGCTGGAAACTAAAAAATTATGCCAGTTTCTGTTCATTATTTTCAGACAGGCAAATCGTTGTCTTATGGAAACTCTAATTTTAGGAGGGCATGTTGCATGATAGAAATAAGAATCTCATTTTTTATCATACCTTCCCCTGCAAAAGAAATAATACAACCTTAAATTTTCATATAAAGGATAAAAAACTTATTTTGAACATTTTAAATTAGAAACCATTTTCTGTTGCCATCATGCTTACAGTGTAGCAAGTTAAAGTCATCTACTGACTTTCTACAGATGCATTTTAAGCCAACATCCGGCCCTCACATAACTCCATACTAAAAATACATCCTAAGAAAACCCAGTTCAGGCTCTTATTCTCATCTCAGTCAACTTCTTTGTCTTAGTTCTCTATCATCGGATTTATTCTTTTTAACATAGAAAGTGCATTTCCTGTGTTGATGAACTGCAGATACTTAAAAGCACCTTTTTTTACTATAGCTGCCCTTTTCAAGCCTAGTATTGTAACAGCAGGGCTACTTAACCTAATAGAAATAGCACTCAGAGAGAAAAGATTACGTTAATGTGGTTGTTTTGCAGAGAATGTTCTTGGAATTCTAATTTTGTATTAAAGTTTGGTGTAAATTGAGTTCCAAAAAAAAAATAACCCAGTCTAATTTTTCCTCATTGGACTATTAAAGCAACATATGACTTCTCAAAAACAGGATGGAAGGAGACAGTCACCTACTCAACAACAAGAGTAATCTGAAACATGCTAATTAGAAGTGTTCAAGCCTAAATAAAGGTCTAATCCAGGGATAATAAGCATGTAGCGTTCAGAGCCCTCACCATGGCACACTCTGTGGAAATTCACTGCACTGACTGAAAATCTGTTTCAACAGATGTAGGGCATCCCCAAATGCCAAAATAGTCTGTTAGCAGTGTGCAACAGTCACACAGTGCTTTGAACAAACAAAGCAATGTAGTGACAGGGAAAAGATACCCATCTGCTTTTAAAGGCAAAAAAAGAAAACTGTAACATGACCAATAAAGGGAAAGAACAAAGATAAAGAATCCAAAGCTTTTAAGGGTTGAGGAAGAGCCATAGGAATATGTTTGGTGTCTGAATTAGCTTTTTCACAAATTGCCTACTGAATTTGCACAGGCGGGCACGGGCCTCATCCAATCTCTCAGAAAAAAAAAATATAAAAAAGTAAAACTCACTAAGTTTCTAAAAAATCTGAGATACATGAAGAAACCTATACCACTAGGTCACAATGCACGGTCCTTGTGCTGGCAGTGTAAGGAAAAAGCTAGCCAATCAACCAATCAACCAACCAAAAAAATCTCTGAAGGATCAGTGAAGTAGAAATCAATGCAGAAAGTGGAGAACAACAACAAAAAGACATAAATTCATGTTTGAATTGAAAAGCAATTTAAGTCTTTATCACAGAGAAGAGAAACTGAAGGCAAACTGCGACAAAAAGAGATGTCCAAGCAGACAAAAAGAGATGTCCAAAAGAGAGTACAATTCACCATTTCTAGCAACCGATGTTATTAATGCCACCCAAAAGATAAACAAGGAGTTTTGTAAGGCTAAGCAGAAAACCAAATTATGTGGATGTGTATATTGGATAGGAAAAGCTGCTACACATTCTTTCTACCCCTTTTTTTGCCCAATAGTTCAAATGATCATGTCAGCAAAATATCTGCATGCTATTCCAGATAATCAGTCTAGGAGAGTTAAATGCTGCAATACTGAGCAACATTTTCATAAAACCCCAAATAATGTGTTAAATTAGTGTGACACACCTGTTTCAAATTTGGCCATGGCCAAGCAAATGCCCTTGAAATCCAAGGGCAACCACTGTTACCTTATAAAATTATCATGATGTTATGCTAATTAACCTTTCCAAGGCTATAAAGTCAGTAGTAATAGCAGAGACTAGAGAGGCCTCACATCAAGGCTGGAACAATAGTTAGGAGAGAGAAAGCACTAAAACACCAGAGCAGAATGGGAATGCTCAAAAGGTAATGCTAATAAAAAAAAGATAGCGTTTGAAAATAAATTATTCAAAAAACTGACACTTGGTAAAAACATTCCTATGACAAAAAAAAAATCACCTCTTACCTTCAGTATGAGAAGGAAATCTTGTATGTTTGTGAGACAGCTATTCAGGCCTATATCCTAATCCCACACAAGTCTGCCAAAAAGAAACTTGTGCAGAAATGTGGATACTCACTGAAAAAACTGATTACAAATCTTAGCATGGAGAATGGCATATTTGATCTCCACACCACAAAGCTTGTGGAAATGGTGCCAGAGAGGAATGGAACAGATTCCTTTTCATCCCTTGGAGCTTTACTGACACGAGAAAACAACAGGAATGAACAAGGACATAAAACAATTTTGCAATTTCTGTTTTTCAACCATATCAGCTTCCATGTCCAGGCTGGAGTTTGTGCAAATAGTAAAATAAAATTACAGCTGATTAACACTCCATATTTTAACTCCTGTATGTTTAATCCCAAATTTTCATTACACAGAATGTTCTCAAAATACAACATATAAGAGTATTTATGCATTTTAATATAATAAAGATTTAACAGTCACTTGCAAAATAAAATCACATTTAAAGTTCAGTTAAAATTCTGTAGAAAACTTATTATATACCATCAACTTTAGAATAGCCTCTTATTTATAGTAAGATAGACTGGCAAACTTGAATCAAACCCAGTTCAGAATACAATCCCAAAATCTGTTGTGCCAGAAAATTTTGATGTGAAGACACTATATTTAACCTAAGTCTTTCCAATTTAAAATTCAATTATATTGTATATAAATATATGTTGTAATAAATATATCTTTCTAAATATAATTATATATAATTTTATAACACACACGATTTCAGCAATTTCAAGCATAAAAATAATAATCTTAAGCCACAGATGCCTCCATAGAAGAAAACAGATTGTAACAATATATTTACTGTTCCTCAGGAATCCTCTAGTATATTTTAAGTACGGTGTGCAGGCTACAGCAATATATATAAAACACAATTTGTTCTACAATTTTTTTTAAATCCAGGAGTAAAGAGACATTATTATTCCAAAGAGGCAAATGGTAAATTCCCAACCGAGGAGTCAGAAAAAATGTATTTTCTGTACTAGACTGATGCAAAGACATAGTCCAGCTTTGAAAGGTACCAGCCTGAAGCTCTTTACAAATCCAAACCATAGCAACAACTTAGTCTCAGTCTGGACTGGGATTAAGCCCTTCTGTAGATGAAAAGATCATTCAAATTGTCCCCATGCCTAATTCCTGACCTGCCCTTGGAGAGAAGTGTGGCAGTGCAGTCAGTCAGTACTATTTGGATGTGTAATATGAAATGGTTGTAGCTCTGAAGCTCAGTTTACTGCATTTATTCTCTAAGCCATCAGGAAAGAAGGAATTTCTTCTTTCATCACTGGGTCTCATTCTGGGCCCGTCTGGGTTGAAGCCCAAAGGCAAGACTATCTGTGAGGATGTTGAATACTGGAAAATCTGCAAAACCACTGATGAGTCAAGAAACTTCAGGCAAACCTTCCTTTATTCTTCATGTACAGGAGATAATGAGAAATATTTCAGTGAGATACACGTGTCTTGCTTCTGTACAAAGACACACAAAATAACAGAGAAGACAGTGAGTAATAATTATCCAGTCACTATAGTTAGTAAGTAGAGGCTGAAGTTCATTCCCAGTCCACTATAACTGGATCAATTCATTCTTTCATCCTACAAAACGGTCTTTTCACTCCCGTCAAACGAAGTCCCTGCTGACAGTGCAGTTATTTGTTTTTACTTTAAATCTGGGGAGGTGAGGCAATAAGAAAACTCATTTAATGTTTTCTGTCTGGAAGCAATGAGTTAAATTCTGACTTACATCCTAGAGATAGTACTTAAGCAGGAGATGGGAGAAGGATGTTAGAAAAGCACAGTAGTGATATTGCAAAGCATTCTTGAAAAAAATTTCCATGAAAGAAAGATGCATAGCACTTGATGTACACAGTGAGCTCAGTCTGTGGAGAATGGGACTTTCTGATAAATAGTTTTTCAAAGTGAAACCCTAAATAAGCCATATAAAAAGTGCTGTAATAATTAAACTATTTCTATCCATTTTTAGTAGTCCCTTCAATAGCTATATTTGTATATGGTAACTTACAGAAAACAGGGCTTTTAAATTGTGCCAGTGTTGTGGTTAAGTTGTAAAAAGAGTCAGAAATATGAATTTATTTAAAAAAAAATCTAGAATATTCCTTCAGAGAAATCCATCGTTATCACTTCTCAGACAACCCTTCTCAGTAATTTTTCTTTTATCAGCAGTGATCACCAAATATCTCCAAACAGGATGGTTTTATTGTGAAATAAGAATTTTTGAACAAAATTAGCATTGGCTATCTTTTCAGTCACCAGATGCCTTTAAACACTCCACACTGGATCGCAAGTTCGTGGCACCCGAGTCCTCACTACATTTTTCCTTTTACACAGAAAGCTGCTTTCATCTCCAAGAGATGTATTCGATGATAGTGACTGTGGGGTTAAATTATTTGCTATTTAAAAGTTACTGGCAGCCTACTGTGTCACTAAGGGTCTGTTTTCAAAATATTCATTATTTAGTGCTTAAATCCGTGAATGGCATACAAGTCTCCTGTTATTTAAAAGTCTATTTAGTGGTGCTGCAGATGAAATTTATTCAGTTATTTTCTCATTTAGTGAGCTCTGAGTGCCATTTTAAGGATTAAACCACCTTCTCTTAAACATTTTGATGTTTCAGGACCGTTTCTCTCCTGTCCTATGCAGCATCTGGTTTTAGGTATTCCTTTTGTATTGCTGTGCCTTTGGCTTGCCTCCAAGCCGTTTCTCAAGGAACATGTTTGTCTAACCCAGACATTTTTGTAGCAACAGGTGAATACAGCCATAATATTGACCCATTCTCTTGTCACTGCCTTGTATTCAGACTCTCCTTGGCTTCAGAATCCATCAGATCTCTCTCTAATGCTCCAAGAAGCACAGACTGGCACTCAGATGCAAGCCCATGGAAAATATGGGCATCATGTCATAATCATCTCTGCTTAAATCTTTTTTTAACTGGAAGTGTCCTATATACATGACAGCACTATGTCAGCTTAATTCACCAGCTGCAAGTTACAATAGGAAGGGTTGTATTATTCTTACAGTATATTATTGCGCTGATTTAATTATTAGCACATCTGAAAAGTGCTAAGACTGTTTACAATTTGTAAGCTACCATTTAAGCTAGGATCTCTTACTTAGCAACATCTATTTTAAGTATTACTTCCCTGTATTTAAATAGTACAGTTTTAAGTTTTCCCACTTTTAGGAAATGTCTGCCATGCTTTTTACTGCTTATTTAATCAGATAAAATTCATCAAACCTCCTTAAACTTTGCTTAAATTTAATTTAATGTGAGAATGGAGAGACAGTGTTCCCCACAGGAATGTTGCACTGTCTGTTTTAGTTTTATTTTAAATATTTTTAATTTTAAATTATTTTAGAGGTTTAGTCATTAATGCCATAGCAAATCTCTGTTAGCATGAATAAACAGTCAACTGAAAAACTGGAAAACATTTCAGTAAACTCACAGTGGACTTCATTGAAAAGGCTCATTCTATGTCTCTAATCCTGTTTGAAGTTTTATCAAGTACAAATGTTCCAGGGGAATGTTTTAATCTCAACTCAATATGCTTTTCAGTAGAGCAATGTCCTGGCAGTTCTACAAGGAACAGAGGCTGTTCTAATACCTACGACTCCCATTTCAGAAATTATTCCTAACAGCTTTTAGTTAGGACTTCTGAAAATGGTTCACGGTTCCTAAAGATGTTTGCACAGGTTATATCTGGGATTAAGGGAAGAAATGTGTGTAGCATGACTGCTGCAAACCACAGGTGTCTGACTTTTGTGACTAATGAGGTAATCACAGCTTTTTGATCACCCACTGTTATCTCTCAATTTTTATCTCCTATAACTTTTTATTATTTTACAAGATCTATAGAGATTACCTACAGATTTTAAAGTCTGTTCCTTTGATTAAATTAGTGGCAATCAAGTTTTAGTGTCTTCTGTAATACAAGCTTTGGTCTAAATGTTTTTTTGAGGGTTGATGTTCCTTGTGTTTCTACAGAGAATTATAAAAAAAATGTGCTCCATTATTATCTTCAGCCTGGGCATCTGGGGTCTCAGAATTAACATTAATCAGAATTTATGAACCCTGCCATTCAGATGTAAGGTCCTTCTGGGTTTAGCTCTAAAGCACAATTAAATAAAAATCCTTTTATTGTTTTGTAGCTATAGAGTCCCAAGAAAGATGAGTGTGTGTCCTCTACTGGCCAGTAACATTGACAAAATTTGATAAATAAGGTGATAAAGGGTCTGTACCTAGACCCTTTTAGGTTCTAATTTCCACAAGTGTGGTAATTTTTTCCCTGTGTATTTTTGTGAGTTATGATGCAGTATTATTCAGACACTTCAGTTAAGGGTGTTTTAGGAAGTGTGAGTAATACATGCTGTAGAATTTCCATCACAGTTACAGTACACAGTTCTGTAATGTCTTCCTTCCTAGCAAGTACTACCACTATAAAGAAATGGAAGTATGTAATTTCCCTCAAAGACAAGATCAGTCTTTCTTTAATTTTCTGTGCTGGCCTCATTTAAGCACAACAGATTAAGACATGGAATGTGTGGAAAAGATAAATTATCTGCTCTTTTGGGAACATGAGACTCCCCTTCACTCTAAACTTTCAGTTCCACTTCTAGAGAAAGCTCAATACAATACTGGAAGGGCTCTACAAGCTTTACCAGTCAAATGAATCACAACTTGGGCTTCAAGAGTTAACAAATTCTTGACCAGTTCGCTAATTCCTGCACTAGTTATTTCCATTCACACAATTCCTTAACAGCAAAATCAAACATTTCTCTCTCCAGAGTTAGCATCTGCCAAGCAGCATTTCTCTCACAAAGCCAGTTACAAATCCATCCTAAGGTACCTAAAATAAAACTTGGGTTAGTTCATTGCTTGAATCAGAGGGTTAGGTTAGGTGTGTTTTTGCGTGAAAGTTTTTGTAGCTCCCTTCTTTTCTCTCTTTATCTTCAGAGGTGTTTCTGACACTTCTAAACATTTACATCCTGCAAGGTTGATTCCACCAACCTCATCTGTCTGAAGAAAGAATCTTCCCTTTTCAGAGGATCACAGAATCACAGAATGGTTGGGGTTGGAAGGGATCTCTGGAGATCATGTATTCTGAGCCTGCTGCTAAATCAGGTTCCCCTAGAGAAGATTGCGCAGGATCACATCGGGGGCTTCCAAATATCTCCAAAGAAGGAAACTCCATGGACACTCTGGGCAGCCTATTCCAGTGCTCAATCACCCCCAAAGTAGAGTTTTCCTCATATTTCAGATGGAATTTCTTGAGTTTTAGTTTGTGTCCATTGCCCCTTGTCATATCACTGGGAACAACTAAAAAGAGTCTGGCCCTGTTTTATTCACACCTACCCTGAAGATATTTTCATGCAGACATGCAAATTTCCATGTGTTTATGTTTTTCTTCTCACGTAAGTCTGACAAAGGACTTCCCCCTCAGGAAAGGGGATATCATTAAATAACTAAACAATCAAATTAACAGTGGGGGTGAGAGGAATGGCCTTCTCATGTTTTCACAACAAACTCCCTGTTTTCCACACTTCAGTAACAGTTGTCATTGACAACTTCGCCAAAATTTGTTGAAAGAAATATAACACATTAGACTAATATAATAGCCTGTTTTCTTTCACCTTCTGAGCCTAGAGCCCCTTGGTCTGAAAGGCTCTCGAAACTAACAATGATGTCACAGAAACATAAAGGACCAATTCCCCCTTCCCAAGAAACAAAAAAAAAGAAATACAGGTTTGTGACAGTTGGGTTCAAGGGTTAACCCAGAAAAGCAGTACATCCTCTCACACTGCAGCAACCAAGAGTGAAATTTTTATGAGATAAAAGTAAAGAGAGAGAGAAAAAAATTACATACCAAAACCTCGTATTCAAGCTGAATTTCAGATTTGGAGTCCAGATTCAAAGTCCAAAATCCTTACATGGTTGGAGAAACTTTGACTGAAAAGTCCGTTATTTTGGTCTCTCTCATACTATGCTGAAACATGGTGAATTTGCTTTGCAGTATTAAAATCTTAAAGTGCAATTCTATAAATTATAAAACTGAAAGGCAGCAGTAGCGACTGGATGCTCACTGAAAACCTGTCATTCACGTAAGGCACAGTTGGTCCAGTTCAAGCATTAACAGAAATAATCTGAATGTCCTGACGCAGCCCAAGAAATTATGGAAATTTTTCATACAGGTGGGTTCTGCAAAGATAAAATTACATGTGTTCAGCCATAACCTTTTTTAAAAGAGGAGACTGGACAGAGGCTGCTAATTAATATAGTGCCTTTTTTTTTTCTTTTAAATGAGAAATGGTTTTGTAGTATGGGGATAATTGCTGCTTCAGAACTCTGACGGGGAGTTTGCCAGCTCCAGGCATCACTTATAATTGTAGTAATTTATAGCATTACAAGCCCATATCCTTCTCTAAGGATAAAAAAGAAATGCAAGGACAGAGGTAAAATGCATGACATGGGAAAGAGTGGGAACAGTCATTTCACAGCACTTAATTTACATGACATCAGAAAAGTATAGGGCTTAATTTAGTGGACAAAAAGTAATACTCCAGTGAGCAGTTTTAAGCATGTATCCTTGTGCTTCTAAGCACGTCTCTTATCCATACTGAAAATGTTAGGTTTTGCATCTTGCTTGTACACTAGAAATAGTAAAACAAGGCATTTTGCATTTCAGACTGATTGGTAACACACTTCCTCTTACAAGACCACCTTCACTTCCATGCTTTACTTATGCTATTGGGAAAAAACCAAAACCACTGCTTACCTAAACTCAGGGAAAACAATGGGGAGCTCTTTCTTGATCTCCATCTCTTCCATGTTCTCTTGCAAGTGTGAAAGAAGGGAACTTCCAAAGTCATTCTTCCTGAGAGAAGATAAATGGAAAGATTCCCCCATGATGTTTGATGGTAATTCCCAATAGTATTCCCTAAACAAGTTAAATCATTTAAAACATCTAAGGCAAAGAAATATCACATCAATCTTTAAGGTCAAATCTATGACTTTCTTTCTTGTCAAGAGTCTGCTTTTAAAGCAGTTTTGTGGTTTAAGAAGGACATGCGGCAAAGCACCTGAAATTGTGATCTTCAGCTCATAATCAGTCTTAGTACAATAACAAAATAAAAAAAAAAAAAAAAAAAGGTTAAACAGACAATTACTGTTGTCAAGCCTTTATTTCCCTTATAAATAAAATGTATTTCCTTTGCTCCAATTCTCAGCCTCTCCCTGGTCCAATCGAAGTTCCTTGAACATATTTAGACCACCCAGTCCAACTCATTAATTCTTTCAGGGGCGTGTGGTGAGAAACTTGCTATGTGGGAGGAAAAAAGGAGAGGTGGGATAGGAAAGAGAAAGTGCAGTGGACAGACATCATTGCAGGAACATGTGAACATGTCTCACATAGCTGGAGAAACAAATTCATAATCAGCTTGCAAATTTTAAAGCAATTATTGCTTGTGAAACCAATAATAGCAAAAAAAAAAATTGTATCAACTCCTTGTTCCAAAGCAAGGGTACATAAAATTTAGTTGTAGGGTATGAAATTATCTCTGCCTTTTACACACACTATAATTGCAAGACAACACATTATTTCTCAAATAGTATAAAATATACCTCATGACACTGTAATCTCAAATAGCCTATGTTTTTCTCTGGGCACTGCTACATGCAATCTGGACTTGGAGCCCATTAAAGTAGTTCAGACAAAAGGTACACTGCAAATGATTCTTACACAACATAAAGTAAAGTAAAATAACAGGAGTAGTATTGGAAATGTTTTGATATATGCACAGTTTTGAGGCTCATTTAAACTACAAGTCGCTTAACTGCCTATTGCACTTAAGAAATGTTGTGCTGCTTGGTGACAGGGAATAGTTTGCTAAGTGTACACTCTAAATTACTGGGTTATATAGAATAGCAACTTTATCACAAACAGAGAGAGTTTCTGTGCTCTACTGAAATTCATTTAGCGAAGTAAATGAGGGAGGCCACCAGTAACCCCCCCTAATTCCTACGCTCTCCTTAAGCTTTCCCGGGCTCAGGTTAGACCAGCCTCTCGTGTGAAATAAGAGCCTCTGGCTAACCAGGTTTGCTGCACTACTAATCATCTAAAACTTCAGTGTCTACTCCACATTCATCACCTGGGCCCTAGTAAATCTGGGCCCTGCACTCCAGCAGGCAATTTATCCAATTTTAAAATGGGGTTCTAAAAGAGATGCCATGAGCTATGTTCAGAGGGGGTCTGACTTACTCCACGGACTGAAGAGGGAGTTGGGACAACTTCATGTGATAAGAAGCCCTGTTTTCACCCTGATTAAGGTGACACTGATACCATCTTAAATGATCCACTAGCACTTGCCTGTCTGTCATAAATCTCTAGGGAGCCATTGCAACACCACCACCCACCAGAGTTTTCCAGCCAGACAGCTGGCACTGGGCTTATATCTCTGCACAGATTAAGCAGCACTACCTGTGAAAAATGTCACTCTGCCATTCCATGTGCACAGAGAAAAATTAATTCTACTGGAATACACTGAGTGACATCAGGGCACTAACAATGGCAGAAAAGAATTCAAACAATAATCATGCAAAGGGAACGTAGTTAAATTCTCCATGAATGTGGCTCATCTGATCCAGCCCTCATACATGGCATGCTTTCAGCACAAAAATCCTTCATTCAGTTTTCTGACAATCTCCACAAAATACACACATTGGGCATCATACACCTTCTACACACATACATCTTCAGCTTTGTGAAAATACTGAGGTGTCTGCCCTCACTACCCACAATATGAGCTACCTTTCAAGCTGTGACAAAATGTTCCCAAACAGTGCCTATTCTTCAAAGGTTATAGTTCTTCTTACAACTTTTTTTCTCTTTGATGTGCACTGTGTTTTCAAGCATTCTTCTCCTTCACAAGTCCAAAGACTCAAAGGGTCAGCCTGAGATCCACGTGTTGTCTCACTGCATGGTGTCCAATAACAGTGTGAATGGCTGAATCCTGTCTCAAATATCTCCAAGGATTGTATAATCTGTGAAGTTTTCATTCAGGTGGTCTGCCTAACTCTTTTTCTTACTCCAGTTTGTCTCGATTTTTAATTTAACTTTAAATATTATCACAGTATTTTAGCCTTCTTATTCTTTTTCTCAGCAGCCAGTAACCCTATGTGAATTTCTACTTTGTACAAATTTCTGCTCAGTTGTTCCATCTATAAATTAATGAAGTGTTCCTACTGTAGTATTTCCATTGGCAATTCAAAATTAGTTATTCCAGCATTACCAGGCATATTACTCCAAGATGTCCATCACAAGCTAACTATGGTATTATTTGTTATCATTACTATGTTATCACTTGTTGTCATAGCTATGTTATCTACTTGTACTTGTTGCAAATTCATACTTATAACAGCTCTCAAATACCACTTGCAGTATGTTCTGCAAGATCTAAACATTACAGAAACACAGAATCATAGAATAATCATTTTAATAAACATTCTAGTGCAGCAGGAAATGTGGAGTTTCAAAATTTTATAAATTAACCAGTAGTAAGACTGATTATGCAAGAAAAGAGTTTTAAAATCATTCAGTTCAAGAGCATCAAAGAGCTTAATTTCTCTTGTGTGTTACCTCAGTATTCACATTGTCCATAGGACTTGTGATCCTGGATGCCAACTATTTATAGGGTTCATTGAAATCAGGTGGTTTCTACCACAGAACCGAAACATTTTTTACCCTTCCAGGTTTATACAGCCTACAGTGTGAGGTGAGGGAAACAGATGCTGGCTGGGAACTGTTCTGGTGTAGGCTCAAATTCTGAGCTCATTTTAACTGCAGACCAAGTGCCATCATTGAGGCTTTCACCAACATGTGGAAAATTTGATTGAATCCCCAGTCATTTTGGCCATACTTGGAATCTGAAACTGTGAATCTCCTTGTAAACTAATTATCAACTGAGATTTCATTTCATCCTAGCTATTGAGTTTCATATTGCACACACGCAAAAAAAAAAATATTATTTGAGGGAAATCACTTAGCAGATCTCATGATCATGTTTCCTGTCCTCACGTTCATCTTTCCTGCCCAGTGCAATGGGATCAAAAGAACAGAAGTAATGAATCCTTACATATTGTGGTTGCATTTCTAGCTTCAATAACTCAACAAAATCAAGAAAGAGAGATTTTTCTGGTAAAACACTGTAGGAGGTGGTAAAAAAGACAGCCTTGCTTGGTGTCATGAGCCACATCCTATTTCCACACTCCAAGCAAGGAGAAAACAGTATCTTGCAACTGGAAAATGCTCTCCCTCAGAGCTAAGGGAAGATATTTTTGCTGCCTGGATCAGATTAGTCTCCTGATACTTTTCAGTTTGATATGTTGAAACTGTTTTAACATATGGATCTCAATAAAGGTGAAGACACAATCCTCCTGATGTTTTGTAATTTTGTGGTGTAGACTAAAAATGGAATCGGGAAACACTGACGTCGTAATTCTATTTATAACATTGTTTTACATAGGAGATTTTCTGTGCTAAAAATGTAATATTAATTTATATTATACAAGATAAATCTTTACACTGAAGATTTAAACAAGTGACAAGAAGATAGTCAGGGGTCTGTTGTTTTGTAGATATCAGACAAACTCACATTTTCATCTTAATCTGTTACCTACTTTATTGTCTTAGACTGCCTAGCATATTTCCTACTCCCTTAAATTCATTTAACAAGTGCAATACAAGATAAACACTTAGAATAATTGCTTTTTATTTGAGGGGCATAAGCACATTCCTGAGAACCACCTTATGAATCAAATAAATAAACAAATATATAATAATTTAATAAAAAAATATCTATTGACAGGAAAAATCCAGTGTACTCATTTTGTATTAGTTTTTAAGGCTTCTGCTTGTGGCTGCATTGTACCCATTTTACAGTGAATTAATTTAGTCCTAAACCTGGAGAAAGAGTGGAGCACTTACAACTCTCACTCAGCAGTTGTGCAAGAAAAATACTTTCCAATGTTTCCCCAGATACCAATGCCAATCACCTCTTAGCTGAAACGAGCCTTGCCTGAAGGCTTCAGGAAGGAATTTGCCCCTGTAAAGGATAAAAATTTTGCCTTAAGAAGAAAAGGATTATCCAGAAACTTAGGATTTAATTTGCACTAAACTGTAATCATTTATTTTCCCCTATCCTGCTGCTTAGTTTGTGGATCCCCCTGCCAACAGATGTTTCCCTCTGGCCAATTTTCCCATCCACAGTGCCATACAATTCCATTAACTGCTTACATCAGTTGTCTTTAGAAGACCGTAAAAAGAAAGAGTAAAGCCAACACTAAGGGGAAGAAGAAACACATATTAACTCAATTGTGGGTTATATGAACTTCCTCTCGGTAGGTGAGAAAATAAAAAGATAGATCATCCATTTCCTGACCTCCCAGACTCTTGGTGCTGGAATCCCAGAGATACCTGAGCAGGGTGACTGGCATAAAAGATTTGTCTTCAGCACTTCAGCAGTTCAGCACTTCATCCACTAAAAGCACATCTACATGTAAATTACAAATTTGAAGTTTATCGTATTAAGTGAAAAACACTTCCAGATATACCTTCCAACATTTGGGAATTCCCTGCTCCTGTGCCCTTAGGAGGTGATGTTTCAAAAGTGACCAGCACTGAAGGACCACAGCACCTGCAAAAACCAGGGAACCTTACTTACCAATTCCCTGAGCAGTCTGAAGTCTGCTCTCCTCATGTCCAGAGCTGAGATTTGCTGGCACTTTCCCTCCTGCCAACAGAGATTTTAAACTCAATCACTTTGTGGTCACAGTAGCCAAGAGGCCACCAATCTCCACTTTGCTCGTGAGATCCACTCTGTGGACAAGCAGTAGATCAAGGAGGGTACTTTTCTCAGTCAGTTCCCTTAGAACCTGTTCCATAATGTTGTCATAAAGTTTTTCAGGAATCTCCTGGCCCAGGTTGTACCAGCTGTGTGATGCTTTCAGTTAATTTCTGACAAGTTGAAATCCCCCATAAGGACAAGGGCAGTTGACTTGGAAGCACCCCTTAGAATTATTCTTCAAAGAATAATTCATTGGTGTCATTGTCCTGGTTGGGAGGTCTAGTGCAGACTCCCACAGTGACATCCACATTATTTTTTGCCCCTTGGTTCTGCCCCAGAGGCTCCCAGCTGTGCCATTGCCAGCTGTGAGCTCCATAGATCCTAACCCTTCTGTTACACACAGTGCCACCCCTCCACCTCTTCTGCCCTGCCTGTCCCTCCTGAAGAGGGACCTGTAACCATCAGGGCACTACAGTCCACACAGACTAGAAAATATTTCTTTGCACTGCAACTTATTAAAACAAAATTTAATGTATAAACATTGTCCCAAGTGAGTTGCAATGCATGGAGGGCAAACTTACCCACACAGAGGGAAAACCGAACACTAAATTTGAAGTTCTTCTTAAAAACAGTCCTATAATCTCTCTTACCCAATTGAGTAGTGGATATAAAGGATATTTTGATGAGTCAACAACAAAGTGTGGCATATTTACTTCCTTAATTAATATTATTTTGCATATCTGAGTAGTAGTTTTACAAGGTAGAAAAGAGTTAATTTGCTGTAAAATCTTTTTTGTCGCCAAATCATGACCTTTCCTTGTGAAAAAGATGCACAATTTTTTTGTAGTGCTGCAGCAAGGGCTGTCAGTTCAGACCAAAAAAACTTCTGCTCTTTTACAGGGTCTGTGAGACTTCTCAGGTCTGATTTGCAAACTACACGTGTGTTTGAGGATTTCTTTATCCCACTACGACCATGGCATTAGTGGGTTAAACACATTGATTAAATATATCCTGAACCTCCTAGCACATGGAATGACTGATGGATGCTCACAGCAAAGAAGAAAGTGAGGTTTTCATGTCTGGGTAGATTTCAAAAGGATGGTGGTTCAGTTTGAATCTTTCATATTTCTGGCTACCAGAAGTGACACAAATGCATCTTGTAGTGAAAGAAAATTCTCTGCTACGGGAAAGGTACAAACTTCAAAAATCTGGTCTTCTAAAAACTTTTACTCTAGAAAAAAGATCTCTGTTTGAGTTATAGTATTACAATAATTGCTATTAGGAAATGTATAGAAAGATTTTTTTCACACAGGTGACCAAGATGATATTCCCAAATTCTTACAGATTATCAGATACAGACTGTAGAGTTCATACTAATAGGTAATTTGGGGAAGTATCTGCAAATCCTTTGGTTACCTCTATATTTTTCTAAATTTCCTTATTAGTTCGAGAGGTCTTGCACTGATTGGGTTAAGGTCCTTGCCATCACTGGTCATACTTAGTGTAACTGATATATTTCCAAAATGTCTGGGGCAAGCAGAGCCTCTGCCTATGCACAAACATACAATGTTTCACGTGTTTCCAGCGAAAACATGGGGAGACAAACTGTGTTTGGACCCTCCCTGCAGACACAACCTCAAAAACAGCCTAGCAGCACAGTGGTGCTGTCTCAGAGATGCAAACAGGAAGGAGGTCACCTGCTTCTAAATTTTGGGCCATAGTTTTAGCACACTAGTGCCCGCACCGAGTCCGGATTCCGGATTCTGGGATTTGAGGCGTCGTTTCTGCGCTGCAGGTGTAACAGCACAAAAAAAAAAAAAAAAAAAAAAAGTTTTTGAAAAGGAACTCGTGAATATCATAAACAATTAATGCTATTGACACCACAGATGTGCACACTGCTGGCAACGAGGAGGCTGGAATGGCCTCTGGCTGGGACGGCGGCAGGAGCTGCTGGCAGACAACGTACCAGCTGACAGGTTTTAGTTGCTACAGTGCCTGGAGACCTCACCATGTGGTGCCTCACTGTTCATTGCCTTGCTGATGGTATTTCATTTGTTTACTAAGGTCCACTTTCTCTTATTTGTCTCCTGCTGCCTAGCCCACTTTATACCCTGGAGAGGCCTGTGCACAGCACTTCCCTGGAAGCGTCCAGGGCCAGGTCAAGTGAGACAACCTGGTCTAGTGGGAGGTGTCAGAAGGGTTGGAACTAGATGATCATTAAGGTCCCTTCCCACACAAGCCATTCTATGATTTAATGATTCTCATAGCACCCAAAAGCAAGAACCTACTTGAATGTCAAGAGGAAGTCCCCACAATGGCCTGATCCATGGCCAGGGGGACCCTGGACCAAAACCCTCCCCAGTTCCAGGAACAAGGAGCCAAACACAAAGAAAACTGATGATGAAGCCTAGATTTTTTAGTTTTCCCTAGTTTCTGGTGCACCAGTGTGCTTGGAAAGTTTTGCCCAGTATTCACAAAGCTGCAATTACATCAAGCAGCTTTTCCAAAGTGTTTAAGCATTCACCTACCTGTACAGTAACAGCATAACAGCATGACATAGAGACTGTAAATTAGGACACTTATTTATTTTCAGATTTGTAGTCTTCCAGTGTGCATGTGCAGGGAACTCACCTTCCCAACCTTTTTGGCTACCTCATGCCCCATGTAAAGGAGCATCTGAAATGTCCACTGAAGACCTGAAAATTGAATGCAGGCAGCAAAATGCAGGCTGGATGACAACCTAGTTTTTTTTGCTTACAGCTGGTGGCATACCGTTGTTTTCAAATATACTTTTCAGCGCTGAGTATACTAACATTTACATAAGCAGGAGATTCAACAGTGAAAGTCATTAGTACCCTCTGCTGGTTTACTTTATAGCAGCAGGGAATATGCACGTCTGTCCTTGGCCTAATGGCTTCAGTGCAAACCATATTCTTAATAGGATGTCTGGCTAATTAAGAGAGATAATTATTCCCCAATAATTTACAAAAAAAAAAAAAAAGAGGTGGAATTATAAAAAGACATTAAAAGCTGGCCACAGTTTTGTTATCTGATATATGAATTACTGAGAACAAAACCCAGCTTGGAGTCTGTTTCAAAGTCACACCAATCCAGCTGGTTGTGCCAGGAGAAAAGCAGACCGCAGTCTCTCTGCTGCTCTAGAGGAATAATGAGCCAAGTCTTTTAAAACTGCCTGCTTTCAAGCCTCTAAAAAAGTGTTTGAGCACTATGATCTTCACGATTTGCCCATTAACTGCCCATTAACTTCTCTTGCTTTCTATAAAAACCAATCCTGAACACACAGGGATAAGTACAGAGATGCGATAAATAGAGATGTGCAGACAGCAGAGCCTCCAAAGTCACTGCTTGTATTGTAAAAACTGCCTGTTTCCCACTGTCAGCCAGACAACCCACATCAAGCCTTCCAGGTGCTCACGTGTTCCAGCTCCATGCCCACTTCAAGGCCATAAATTAGAGTGGTGCCTTTATTCTGAGGGCCACGGTATCCCATTGTGCCACACCAAGGCACAGAGATACATCTCTGAGTCAGAACTTCACAGTGGGAAATAAAGGACTGAACACAGAGGTGCTAAAAACTAGTGAGAAAGATACTGACAATGAGCATTTTGTGCTTCATCTTCAGAGGCTGGAACATAAACTCTTCCCTCCATACTTTTACTACCAAGGACAAGAAGTGTTTTCCAGCTAACTAAATTACTTCTGGATGGCTTAACATATCTGTGATGATAATCAGGAGGAAAGATTATGTAGCAGCCATCATCCTGTAGCAAGAAATTATGGTCTGTTATGACACTGAGCTCTTTTGAAAGCTTTTGCTTGAGCCTTTAGCTTAGATCAACAAAAGATTAAAGGATTGAGAAGGAATCCAGAAAAACTTTGCAACTCCAAACATCCTTCAGTTTTCACTGAAGGTAGTTAGAGTAGTTCCTTTCTATAGCTGCTTAGAAGGAGATGTGCTAAGAAGAGTAATGAGAATAATGCACTTTATTTTATATCTTTATATCGTACCTGCTGACGTGGTTTAGAGCAACATCATAGGAAATACTAACATGAAACAGCAGTTTCAGCTTGTCAAAATCATTCCATTTCCAGAGCAATGAAGGAAATTTTTTTCTAGAGTTTATTAGAGCAATAGGCTCTAGAAGCCAAGAAACCCATTACAGCCCAAGCAAGGGAAGGTGCCTTCTGTCTTCCTGGTATGCACATTTTACTTCAGAAACAAACCTTCAGCCTGAGTAGACTGTAAATTTATTTCCACTTTATGGTTATGATTGTGTATTATTTACAGTGATGACAGAAGTACCTAAGGATTCCAAAGTAGGTCAAGACACATGATTCTAGATGCTGGGTAAGCACATTTAATTTAAGGCAAACAGAGAATCCAGTGAGTTCTTAATTTGGTGCAAAAACCAGTATCAGTACCCAGTGTTTCAGAAGCATCAGAGGATGCTTGTACCAAAACTGTGAACTGCACCATAAACTTGTGCTAAACTGTCTCTTAATCAAGAGCTACTCTCCTTGCTTCAAATGGATTTGCATTATCTGGGTAGTATCAGGATAGACAAACACAAAGATGTAAATCTATGTAATGTGTATTTGTCTATTCATGTTTCACCCCACAATCTTGTGAAACTCAAAGCTGCACCAAAAAGCTTTACTTAAGACTAAAAAGAGGAAAAAAGAGAGAACTGCTCATAACTTTAAATAAGAAAATTTTATTTTCTTTTTAATAGGGAGCACATTTTTCATTAGTCTCGCTGTGATGACTTAAGACTTTCCACAGAAATAATTTACATCTTCAAATCTAATTTGATTGTGCAAGCCTGCAACTGTATTTCAAATAATTTTGAAGTCCCTCAAAAATAAGCTATTTTCTTTAGGATTTTTTGCACTAGTGTCCTTAGCTCCCTTTATCATCTGCTATGCGCGTGATTAAGTGTATTGCTTAGTGGTAAATTAGTGAAAGTGAAGAAATGAGAGAAAGCAGAAATATAAGCATGACAGGAGACAGATTTTGAACTTGCAGCATGAGTTCCAGAAAATAATTTGAATTAGGTCTTGCGCAAAAGACTGTGACTGGCAAGACTTTTTGAAAGGAAGTGCTCTCTGACACAGTCCAGTAGATCAGAGCATGAATCTTACCCAACATTTGGCCTGATTAGGATCAGGATCTTGTATAAATTTTCCACACCTCTGGATAGTTCCTGAATTACACAATAAAATGCACTTACTGTTACTCCATTTCCTGATTTCTCTACCTGAGGCCATTTCACTTCACACAGCTGATGAGAATTTCCCAGGAAAATTGGTAGGAAGAAGTAGAAGAGATAACACAATTGTTAGAGCACTCACCTAGATAGTCTAACCCACAACTCCATAAAAATATTCATAGAAAATTAAATAACTTCACAGAAGGAGAAACAAAAGCCTGGAGTACCTAATAAGAGTGTGTTGGACTAGGTATCTTCTTCAGATCAGACAATAAAGACACTTTAGAATGTACCCTACTGCATGTCCTAGTCACTAATTTAAAGGAAATGACCTCAGCATCTTTCTTTTCTCATTACATAGGATTGACCCCAGCTTTAGGATAGGGTTTACTGCTGAGCAGTGTTAGATGGTGCTTTCTATTTTAGGCCTAACTATCTAATTAACTGTGGAGAACAGGAATCAGAGTTTTATTCCCCTCCTTGGCATTCTCTCCTGCTTACATAAGACAGTTCTTTGCCCATATAGCTGGATCCACTGAATGTTCTGCTTTGGCATCAAAATCTCCCATCTTTGCTAGAGAAACCATTTACTATTCAAACTAATCCTGATGGTAGAAAAGGCACACGTGAGCTGCTGCAATATTTGACTATAATAAAGAATTGCCCAGGGATTGGGAATTGTGTCTAAATAACATGTAAAGACTGAAAGATCCTAACGTCAATGTCACAACACTTCAAACAAATAGTTTAATTCCTGAGCACATTTAGTTGGAAAATATTTGTGTGTCAGATATGTCTCAGTACAATATTTAAGAAGTTGATGTAAAATCAAAGCAAGGAAAAGTAAATACCACAGCAGACAGTATTTTTGAGTAGCTTTGCCCAAATGAAGCAGCTGCACTCAGCATTGCTAAAAGAGCTGTAATTAACCTTTAATCCAAATTTAATAAAGGCAATAATTTAATTTATATAGCTGTTGGTATGCAAAATATTGTGCAACATCAGTGATTGTGTACTCACTATGATGAGGTGCACATTTAGAATCAGGCTTTTTAGCTACATTCTGCAGAGAAGTACATTTCAGTTTATATCATAATGAGTTCAAGGTAGAAATGAAAAAATTCCCACGTGAGGCTACTGTCCAAATTACTTGGTTAAAACTGAAAATTTTGGATTCAGTTATACACCTGCTTGCACATCAGAGTAGGAATTTCACATGCAAAGCTTTCCTGTTTTTGTCATGGTAACAATTTAGGTTCAGCTTGCCTGGGAAAGCAGAGAGTTAGGAAGTGTGTGCAAACCCTTTGATGACAAACTGAGAAATAAATTAAGGGTTCACATACCACACTGGCAGAATAAACCACCCTACAGTTCCAAGGAAAAAAGATCCACATGGCATTACAAAAATTCGAGGTATGTGAATATTCTGACTCAAGCCACTTTTCCTTGGCACAAAAGGCAAATTGCTTGTGGGAGAAGGACAGGGGATGGTATGCAAGAGAATTTGTCAGCTGGTCCTGGGGATACCAAACCAGGTCAGGGGAGCTGCATTCCAAGGTTCAGAAGCAACGATTGTGAGAAGGGCATTTGGTAAGAGGAAATGTTTGAGGCAGAAAATGGAGACGTGAAGAAACATGCAAACACTTTAAATGCCTCTGTTTGACCTGTCCCTGCAATGAGCACAAGGCTTTCAGACAAGAAGTGGTGCAGCACAAATTCAGCTGTTGAACACCGCTCCTTTTGCATAGCATAAAGACTTCAGACAGCAGCTCACACCACCCTGCCAGCACCAGCTGGGTATAAAAAAATAGGAAGTAAATGAGTGACTGCACACTACAGTGTAGCCTCTACAGCTACCTGGCAGCAAAGTAGCACAAAGACAGATAAAACTCTGAAAAACTTACAGTTTATGGCCCGAACATTCAGGAGCTTGCCAGCACAGCTAAACCAAATGTTTAAAATAAATAGATAAAATAAAAAGTAAAATCTCCCAGAACACATTCAATCTGCATTTCAGATATCAGTGAAAAAGTTGGGGGGGGGGGGAAAGAGTTACTTATGCAACATAAAATACACGTTTCAACTCTGCGTTTTGCCGGAGCCGGTCGCGTGTGCTGACTTTGGCAAGAAGCATTTTCACTCCACCAGGCCCCACAGAGACAGCCTAGTTGCATTCATTAGCATTCATTCGTCTCTGAGCATCACTAAATCCAGGGAATTATACTTGCATGCTCAGTGGAGGGCTGAATATGCCCCACAAAGAGCATACTGAAGACCCCAGACGCAGTAACTGGGTAGTTGGTGTTACCTGCGCTACTTGCAGGGTACAAGTGGCAGTGATGGGTGGGGTACAAAAAAATCGACTTTGTGTCCAGGATAAACATGTCCTGCTGTCCTAGAGGAAAATAAAACATGTCTTTTTACTTGTAAATTGAAAGTATTGCATATGGAAATTAGGAATAAACAAGAAATTCTGGCTGCCATCAGGTTTCGGAGTAGAATTGTTCTTCGGTTTTATTTTTTTTCAATACCTTCTTGTCCCATATATCTAGCCTGTCTTAAATGCACAAAAAATATCTGCATAAGGAGGATCTCCAATAGGAGATGTCACTGTGCACCTGATTGTTTTTTCTCATGTCTGCAGTGTTAAAATCCCCGTTAGAAGAGAGGCATTTTGGCAAGTAAAAGTGAGAACAGTAAAACTTTTCACATTCTGAGTTTTTCTCAGGCTGGTTTTCATCTTTCTCTTCTGTTCTGCCTAGGTTTTAGTCCTGCTAATTCAGAATTTATTCTCCCCCTGTAGCAGATTTTCCAGCTCCTGTCCACATTCTTTTCTTTAAGTCAGTGAGTAGATTTGATAGAGTTGAAAGGTCGATGTCATCCCTGGCATATACAGGCACTGCATCAGCACAGCTGTCAGTTTTGACACCAGCACTTAATTTGGATGGGCTAAGTTTTTGTCCAAACCATCCCAAGAAACAGTTGCCATCTTGTCAGGACAACTCGTTGCAGTATTTAATAAACCAAGATTTGCTTTCCATAATAGGAGGAAGAGTTAGACAGCTAGCTGTCACCCATGGAGGTGTCTCCTTCCACTAATGTGAAAAACTCAACACAGAACATTATTTAAGCATAATGGAATGGGTCACCAAGTATTTTACTTTCCTTTCTCACAACACTCCATTACAGTCATCAGGCTTGAGAGGTGCATCAGTGCAAACCTCACAGAGGTCAACAAGGCCAAGTGTAAGGTCCTGCACCTGGGACATGCACAAATCCCACACACGAATGCAGGCTGGCCAGAGAATGGATTGAGAGCAGCTCTAAGGACAAGGAATTAGGGGTCCTGATGGATGAAAAGCTGGACATGACCCAGCAAAGTGCACTTGCAGCCCAGAAAACCAACTGCATCCTGGTCCACACCAAAAGCAGTGTGGCCAGCAGGGCGAGGGAGGAGGTTCTCCCCCTCTGCTCTGCTCTGCTCTGCTCTACTCTGGTGAGACCCCACCCAGGTCTCATAAGAAGGATTTGTACCTTTTGGATTGAGTCCAGAGGAGGGCCACAAAGATGATCAGTGGAATGGAGCACCTCTCCTATGAGGGTAGGCTCAGCCTGGAGAAGAGAAGGCCCCAGGGATACCATGCAGCAGCCTTCCAGTACCTAAAAGAGGCCTACAAGAAAGGTGGAGAGGGATGTTTTACAAAGGCATGGAGTGATAGGATGAAGGGTAGTGGCTTCAAGGTGGAAGAGAGTAAATTTAGATTAGTTATTGGGAAGAAATTCTTTAGTGTGTGAGTGGTGAGGCTCTGAAACAGGTTGCTCAGAGAAGCTGTGCCCTGGTCATGGCAGGGGTGTTGGACCAGATGATTTTTAAGATCCCTTCCAACTCAAATCATTCTATGTTTTCATGATCAGGAATTAAACAAAGAATTGAGTCAATTGCTCTCTTATCCTGTTTTAAACAGCAAGACTTAAAAATTTTAAAAACCAGTACTGCTAGCAGCAGCATGGTTAGGAGCAACAAGCCCCTGACAGGCAGCCAGTACCTTCCCAGTCTTCAGGTGGTGATGGCAGGCCATTAACTGGG
Organism: Manacus candei; assembly: GCF_025592945.1. Taxonomy (NCBI): domain Eukaryota; kingdom Metazoa; phylum Chordata; class Aves; order Passeriformes; family Pipridae; genus Manacus; species Manacus candei. The sequence continues at coordinate 3,103,019 of NW_026138058.1, forward strand.
AAACTCTGCACTCTTTTCAACAGCCTCTGGCAACCATTTCCTCCATGACAGTACTAAATCCAGCTGATATCTTAATGACTAAGTGGTCTTTATGCCCTTAACATGTCAGCTAATGAATTACAGGATGAAACTTTGGTAGCTGAAGTCTTCAAACCCAGAGAATAGTTATCATATTTATCACGCAGTAAGCTGTCAGAGCATCACCAGCCCTGGCACTCCTAGGTTTCAGATTGTTTAGCATATAATCTAAACTATATTGTTTCTAAAATATCTGCAATACATTCTGCAGTACCTGTATTACATGTGACAGTGCAACATTCCTCAAAGACTTTAGAACTCCAGATTTTAGAACTCCAGAACTCCAGAACTGAGGTTTAAATTTTGCACACATGGTTGAGTTCTTTGCTGGAACAGCATCACAGTCAAACACAGAGCTGTTTAGGAATTCTTTTATCTGCTCTTTTGTGAGGAAATGCAAATAGAGGTTGCAGACCAAAATACCTCCCAGATCTAAGATGGATTGGGTAATCAAAGAAGTAGCTGCTGGGTCCAGAACAGGCAGCTGGTCAGAGCATCTACCTGGACTTGGCAGAACAAGGCATGAATTCCTGGCCCCAGTCAAGAAGAGCAGGATAACACCTGGGTTTCTCATATGCTACTTTAGTGCTCTCTTCCAGAAGTCTTTTATTTTGTTTTTCTGCAGAAAAAGAGATATTGGAAGACCAAGGGTTTATCTCTCAGTGTAAAAATGGCTATAATCCCAGATTTCAAGACTTTTATGGAGTAAAAAAAAATATTGTTTATTGTCTCAGTTTTGTGAAAGATGACACACTTTCCCTGGGGCAGTATGAAAGTGTTTCAGTCTTTGAGCAAAAAAAAAATTTTTGGGGAAGGTTTTGTAGGATCAGTTTATTGTTTCATACTGGTTGGAGAGCCTTCAAATTTATTGGTCTGAATTGCTTTCACACTGATGAGTCAGTCTTTCAGATGCTTCATCTCAAGATGAGTTTATAGTAATTTGTATTTCCTTTTAAGATGGTAAGTCTCCCAAGGAATGATAGTTGTGAATTCACTGGAAGTAAAATAATCTGAATTATTCAAAACGATCCCACTCAATTTCAGCCACTCCAGATTTCCAAACTTGTTCCATACACATGTTTTTATATGCAGAAAGTAAACATATTATTTGTATGTGCATAAGTTGTCTGACAGTACAAACCCCAGGGACAGTGTGCAGCTCCAAAGGAACAGATTACAAAAAATAATTTCATTTATAAGCTTTCAAGGCTGTATTAGCTCTGTATTAGTTTTCTCTGCACTACTGCAGCCCCAGAAGTGGAAACATAAGAAACTCTCCAGAAGCAGTTTTGATCCCACCTCAGTTTTAAGCACTGTGAGCTGCAGCCACAAACTCCACAGCCTGAGGAGCTGGGATCTGAATTTGTGGGTACCAAGCACAAGAAAAAGTGGTTTTGAAATGGACTGTTTCAACATATTCTGCAGTACACATTTCTGCCAAGATTCAGCAAAGCTCCAGAAATAAAAAGTGAACCAGATAAAGCACAGGGTGAACATAGTGAGAAGAGATGTAAGAGATGCAGCTCTCAGCTGCATAATGGGATTGTTCCATGTACAGAAACATGAAGAGGAATAAAACTACATCCAAGCAAAACAGTTGGACTCAGTGTGAGGCGTTGTTTCTTCCTGCCACATCAGTGCACACCAAATACTTGACTGGGTAATCAGAAAACTTGGTAGTCTGATGGCCAGAAGGAGTCAAGTCCCAGAATGAGGCGTGAGTAGAAGATTACTAACAGATCACCAACATTGATGCACTGAATAATGGAAACTGAGAACTGTTTTGAAACTCAGTGAGCCTGAAAAGTGAAGACAACAGCTTCATCTACAAATCACTGAAGAATGGCAGGATGTCATGAGTTGGAGTGGGACCTTCAGACAAAGTTTATTAGAGAAACCCTCCTGTTCAGTCATGAGGTGCAGAAAGGACTCCCTGGCTTTCCAAACTCCTTCTCAGAGAGGAGCCTGGGTGTGGTTTGATCCAATCTTGGCCCCAGGCTTTGCCAGGAGTTTTAAGTACAACTTTGTCCTGCAGCATTAAAAATGGCAAACTGGGTATATTTACATAATATATATTATTTATTATGACAAATTATTAGAAAAAATATCTTAATCAGAATTACTTACTACACAATATAGAAGTTAGAACTATTAAGATAGGATAGGATAGGATAGGATAGGATAGGATAGGATAGGATAGGATAGGGATAGGGTAGGATAGGATATTGCACTATATCAAAGTAATTATATTAAAGCTAGCAAAAAAGGAAAGAAATTACTATTAAGTAGAGACTCATATCACCCATATCAACAACCATGGACATATCTCTCACTCATCCTCAAAGAGTATCCTTTAGGGGCATCCCCTGCTCAAGGGAGGAATCTCCAGACATACACCCCAAAAAGGGTTATGTTAGAAGACTCTATCATATGAAAGTGGACTGGACTTCATGATGTAAAGTGATTGACTGGAATTCATATGTCTCCAGGTCAACTTTGCAGTTTATCTACCAAACCTTTGCCTCACTGTCAGGATGTTATTTTGGGTTTGTGTATCAGACTGGTTGTAGCACAGTTCAACTCTAAAACCAGCAAGACACAGATGCAAGGACCCTCCCTCACCCCACCACGATAGCCTTTCAAATAGGGCATTGTTGGAGTTGCTTGACCACATTCCAGGGCAGACCATCCTACTGCACAGGTTATATCTGCAGTTGTCCTGCAGATTTCTACAGGCTTATCTCAGTGAAGAGAACTGTTCAAATGTTTCAGTTCCCCCAAGTACACTGCTACTCGTGCTGTGCAGTGTGACTAAGGGTTCATTTATCACACAGACCCCTCTTTACAAATTCCAAAAGCGCCAAGCAAATTTCTGGGAAAACATTTCCCTGACAACCATTCATCTGCCCACCCCGACCGTGAGATTTGGATTCAAATGTTTTTCTGCTCTGTCCAGCAGCGAAATAAACTGACCTTTCAAACCTCTCTTGAAGAGCAATCCAGAACAGGCCACATCCCAGCAGTGAGAGCAACCATGTGGCCTTTAGGACCCTCTCATTCAAGTTTGGCCTCCAAATTCTCTCACATTCTGTCTATCCAGGAGTGGGCTTCATTTAATATTTTCTAGTTAGAGGCATTTTGGTTTCTGCAGGTGGTTATTTAATGAGGTGAGGTTTGAACTCACACACTGAGTATGAAGTACCATTGCCTCCTCTTTTGTGATTGTAAGATGAGACTGCATCAGCCAGACTGAATTTCCCTTCTGAAAGTTGAGTCACACCTGGTAAAATCTGGTGAAAATGTGTTTTGTCAAAAATACTCCTAACCAACTCACACTCCAATTAATCTGTGTCTCACAAAGCTGCCTGAGATGCATGATGGGAACAAGGCTTGACACGAAGAGAAAACACTGAAGGACAAAGAGACTCTGACAAAAATCCAGCATGGTGTTCTCTGATTCCTTTGAAGAAATTCCATCTTTTCTATTTTCCATTTAAAAGATGGGGTCAAAAATGTGGATACTTTTCTCCCTTCAGTGCCTTGCAGACATACTTAGGTATTGCTGATTGTTTCTTCTTAGAGAGCTAAAGAAATATGGAAGAGACCTCTGGGAATAAGTCTCTTTTTTCCCTTATGAAAGATAACTGTATGAAGGTTTTCACTTTGAGAGAAACTTATATAAGGTATTTCATGGTGATTTTGGAAAGTTGTGCTAAGCAACAACAACCCATGTGATATTAGAGCCCCATAGCCCTAGAAAAGAAGCAAAAAGGGATTCCTACAATTCTTTTCCTGATTAGGGTCAAAACCTTAGAAACAAGTTAATTATCTAAACCTCTTACCCATGCTGCTGAAGTGCAGATGATTTCCTTACAAATGGTCCACGCTCATTCCCTCAAGTGTTCTTCAAGCTCTAAATTTAGCATCTCTTGCTAGTATAAAGCAACCTTTGAATAAAACTGGAAGTTCTAAAAAGAATATTTGAAAGCTGGGAGAGGGAACTTTAGCAGATGTCAAGCAACACAAAACAGACATGAGGAGCAAATGTGTTATTATACTGGAATTTACAGTATGAATACAAGTATAAACCAAGTCCATGAACAGCAAAATATTCCCAAAATGAAGAAATGTTTTCAACAGACTGTGAAAGCTGTTGTCATAAAAGGCCAGAAAAAGTTCTTAATTCATGAGGGGTCCCTGTGATTTTTGTATTTTCCAATAAAGCTGTGAAGTCCAGTTGACCAACACTTTTGTCAGAAGACACACACAAAAAATTAATGCATGGAAAATATTTCCCTATTTCTGTCTCCTGAGGATCAGATTCAAACTCCTGCATTTAACTTTTCAGGTTCCAGTCTCTTTTAAGGTTGTTTCAAGGCAGTTTTTAGAAAGTCTATTTCAGCTGAAAGACATCAGTGTCCATACCCTATGGGATGATTCTGACCATAAAAAGAAAAGATGCTGAGGTAAGAAAAAGACATTTCCTTCTTGATTGCACAAGCAAGAAACTGGGGCAAACGGGACAAGAGACCTGTGTGGATGAACAAGAAACTCCTGTTGTTACTCAATCGTTAAGCAGGAAACACACAGGAGATGGAAGCAGTCAGGCCACTTGAAAAGAACACAGAGAGGCTGCACAGTAAGTAGAAATGAGATGAGGAAGGACAAGGCCCATCTGGAATTAAATCTGGTCAAGGATGACAAGGACAAGAAAAATAGCTTCTTTAAATACATCACCAACAAAAGAAAAACAAAGAATAGTATGGGACTGTTACTAAATGGAGCAGGGAACCTGGTAAGAGGGGACACAGAGAAGTCAGAGTTACTGAATGAGTTCTTTGCATTGGTCTTCACTGAAAAGGCCAGCCTTCAGAAATCTCTGACCAAGGAGATCAGAGTAAAGGAACATTGAAAGACTTTCCTCCGGTCTGGGTTGGAGTACCTCTAGGCAAGTTTGACATCCACAAGTCCATCTTCCTTGAAGGGATGCAGCCCTAAGTGCTGAGGTAGCCAGTGGCTTCCATAGCAAAGCAGCTCTTGCTCATCTTTTAAAGGTTGTGGTGATCAGGAGCGCTGCCTGAGGACTGGAAAAATGCAAATGTCACCCCAGTCTTCAAAAAGGGCAAGAAAGGAGACCCAGAGAACTACTGAGCAATCAGCCTCACCTTACCCCCTGGAAAGGTGATGGAGTACCTCATTCTGAAGGCCATCTTTATCCATGTGGAAGACAAGAAGGCAATCGGGAGTAGCCAACATGCATTTGCCAAGAGCAAATCATGCTTGAACAACCTGATTGCCTTCCACAATGAAACAGTTACCTGGACAAATGGAGAGAAGGGGATATTGTCTACCTTGACTTCAAGAAAGGCTTTCAACACTTTCTCTTGCAACATTCTCATAGGCAAACTCAGGAATTGTGGACTGGACAAGTGGAAAGAAAGGTGGATTGAGACCTGACTGAACAGCAGATGTTAGAGAGTTGTAATCAGTGGTACAGGGTCTAGTTGGAGGCCTGTCACTAGTGATGCCCCTCAGGGTTCCATACTGGGACCAGTACTGTTTAACTTATTCATCACTGACTTGAACAAAGGGGCAGGTGCCTCCTCAGCAGGTTTGCTGACAGCACAAAGCTGGGAGGAGTGGTTGATAGCCCAGAGTGCTGTGCAGCCCTGCAGAAGGACCCTGACAGGGTGGAGGGATGGGCAGAGAGGAACCTTCTGAAATCCAACAAAGACAAATGCAGAGTCCAGCACCTGGGGAGGAATAACCTTAGTTATGTACTGTACCAGAACAGGCTGAGGGCCAACCTGCTGGAAAGCAGCTCTGCAGAGAGGGACCTGGGGGTCCTGGTGGACAGCAAGCTGTCCATGAGCCAGCAGTGTGTCCTTGTGGCCAAGAAGGCCAATGGTGTCCTGGGGTGCATTGGGAAGAGCTTTGCCAGCAGGTCATGGAGGGGATCCTGCACCCCTGCCCAGCCCTAGAGAGACCTCACCTGAGAGCTGTGCCCAGTTCTGGGCTCCTCAGCACAAGAGAGACAAGATGCTCCTGGAGTGACCAGTGGAGGGCAACAAAGATAAAAAGAAGACTGGAGCATCTCTCTTATGAGGAAAGACTGATGCAGCTTGTACTATTCAGGCTTGAGAAGAGATGACTGAGAAGGGACCTCATCAATGTATTTAAGCAACTGAGCTTCTTGTGTTCTTCTCAGTGGTGCTGAGCAATGGGACAAGAGGCCGTGGGCAGAAACTGATGCACAGGAAGCTTCACCTGAACAGGAGGGAGAACAACTTTATTGTGCAGATGGCCAAGCACTGGAAGGGATTGCCCAGAGAGGGTGTGGAATCTCCCTCACTGGAGATATTCAAGAACCATTCATACTCAATCCTGTGCCATGTGCTCTGGGATGATCCTGCTTGAGCAGGGAGGTTGGAACCGGATGATCCAACTGTGATCCCTTCCAACCTCACCCACTCTGTGCTTCCATGATTGCTGTGATCTCACCAAAACCCAGCTCCAGGATATCAGGTTGAAAGTCTTGCACAAAAGTGATGTGAGACCCCACTCATGAAAACCAATGGTATTGGCAAATAAAGGGAAGTATGCAGCAGCAATGTGGCTAAGGAAATTCACAGCAGGAAAAAAAATTAAAACTGTGTATTTCCCTATGATTAAATTTAAAACACTAATTAGAAATCACTCAAATTTTCTTATTAATATGGGTGTTAAGAATTAAGGCTAATCTCATATTTTTCCTTCTGATGAGGGATAAATGCTGACTTCTTTCCTTAAACTCTTAGCTGGTAGAATTTTGATTCATGGAAAGTATTTGTCCACACACTATGGATAACAGAGCAGGCCCTGCCCACGGACAAAGTCGGTAACTGCTTGGAGTGGGTCTCCCCAGAGAGCTAAGTGGAAACATACCAGTTTTGTTTTTTTTTTTCCTCACAGTTACAGTAAAAATACTGGCACAAAATAATCAATATAAAAAAAAAACCACTGCAGTCTGCAAAAGACTGTGCAGGTTGATAGATCGTTGAGAGATTTATTCACAAGTGTATTATCTCCTGCTCAAGAATAAAACAGGCACTAAAGAAATGCAGTCAAAAAGCTTGCAAATTACTGTGTATAGTGCTTTGGTCACTTTGTAAGACAGTCTGTTTGGGCCTGGAAAAGTCTCAAACATCCCAATGTCATTCTCACTGTCAGCCAAATTACCACTCTCTACAGTACATGCAGGAAACAATAATCATTATCTCGGCTTTCTGTCACTGTGCAGTTGAGTTAATAGCATACAAAGAGCAGCTCATAGAAAAAAAAAATCCAATTTTGAAAACAGATGGAAAAATATTTATATGCTTTGTATTAGCATTTTATATCAGTGACTAGCTGTTTTATGGCTTTATGAAAACATACTGCTCTAAAATAATAACTATGAAAAATGTAGGTCTTATTATTAGCAACATGAGAACATTTCTTTTCATTTTATTTTCTTTTCAGTTAACTTGTCTCAAGTTATTTCAAAGATCCTAGGTTGAGCAGAAAAGCACAAAGAATGAGTGGGTCTCCTAATTTTTGATGATGGGCAGCACGAACAAAGCAGGTCTTAATGTAGACAAAAAGAGCTATTTTGCAGCTCCTGTGATCCTAAAGATTGGCAAAAATATGTCACGAATATCATGACGATAGTACCAGAAAAACTACACTATATATTATTGAACACAATTTCTGGAAGTGCAATTCTAAATTCAACAGAAAATCTTTCTTCACTAAGGGAAGAAAAGAATATTTTTCCCCATCTAAAAGAGAAAATTACAAGGGAAAAAAAAGACAGGTTATTGCCTATATTTTGCCATAAAAATTCACATTGCTATGACCAAATTTGCTCCTAATTTCACTGAAATCTCAGGAGGAATGAATGTGGTGACTGCAGCAGTTTTGAAATCTATCTTCCAATAGAAGTGTCAAAAAAAATAGTGCACTATAGGCAAAGAATTAATTTTCCCTCTAACTACCGAAGGTACCTAAGAAAAGACCAAAAGCAAAACAATTGCTATTTTTGCAATGTAAAATCAGAGATTTAGTATTCATAGCTATAATAAAAGCTCAAATGCATCAAAACATACAAAGCTATGAAAAATTTTATTTCAAGATGAATTCCACCTTGCTCTCTTTTTACTACATCTCATGCATTAGAAGGAACAACATAAAACTTTCATCTGGAACAGATAAAGATGTTCACTGGCAGGCAGGAGTCCTAAAATATTCATACTTTAATGACTCTGAGAGTTTATGAGTTCAATAAAGCATTGTTGGCAAAAAAAATTTACACTTAAATAATTAGGCAAATGGGTGTGACCTCTGGCTTTTGATTTCAACTGTGAATGCATGCCCACATTTCTCCAGGCACAGTAAAGAGCCAGCTTCCAAAAACAAGCCGTGAAGTATACCAGGTATTTTGCAAGCAGCAATTTCACACACACACCCCCCCCAGGGTTTCATAATTACAAACTTAACTGGGATTATGAAAAGTACAGAATATCTCCTCCGTTGCTACCAAATAAATCAGTGCTGTCACCACCACTGACTTCCACAAAAAAGGTTTTATTTTAAAACGATCGCTTCCGAAAATTAGAATTCCACAATAACCCTTAAATAGGTACAGGAAATTCTTGGCAGACTAATAGTACAAGAAAAATACAAAACAAATCAAATTTTACAAGTAATAACAATCAACTGTTTTCAGTCATAAATTACTTTACTTTTGACCATTTCAATAAAGTCAGTGAATAAATTTTAAGCAGCAATGTAGGTGCAAGCAACTATTAAATATGAAATAAACAAAGCCCTTACAGACCTTCAAAAATTCTACCAAAAAAGTCAACACCTCCAGAAGGAGAAAAAGGCTTCTTTTCCCCTTTTTATCAATGTAGAATTGCTTCTTTACCTTATCTACATGAAAAACTTTTGAGATCCCTCCCCATCACTTGTCCTTTCAGAATTTTACCTCAGGGCTGTCAGGAAGCCCTGGTCCTCAGATATGGTTTGCCACAACAGAAAAGCTATGAATATTCTAATGTTTTACTAACTGTGGTTTTGTGTTATGCAAAGATATCAGCCCCTAAAATAGGAAACCTTTGCCACAGAATCCAACCCGGGAACCAGACTTCAATCAATGCAAAGTGTCTTATGAATTCAGCAATTTTCTACCCTTGAGGGAGGTCACAGAGGGAAAACTCCTCCACTTGGAAGCTGCTTTCATCTCTCACAATAGGACACATCAGTCAAGCCAAAGAGCTACCTAAAAGGAGATACACTGCCTGGTGCTTCCACTGCTCCCCACACACCGCATGGGGCACAGCTTCAAGGAAACTTGTTCCTGCACGCTGCAGGTCTGTGCTGAAAATCCTGACCCTTATGTTTAATAACGAATCTCCCAATCTGCTGACACAGACTTTTTAATTAAGCTGAAAAAAAAGACTACCCAGCTTGGTAAAATACATCCTGTCTATGCACAGCTCAGGTTACAGGCTCTTTTCGTTATCCTTGTATATCACACTGTGTGGAACTGTATTTTCGAAAATGCAATCGATACCAGTCCTTTAAAATTTAGCTCTAATAGGCAGTATTATAGCAAAAAAATCCAGAAGATAATGGCATATTAAATCTTATCTCTGAGGGGTAGAGTAGTGCCTTTATTCACGAGAAATTTTAGAGTAGAAGGGCAGAAGGAACTACCAAAAAGTTACTGCTATGCTCCCTACCTTCTACACCGCAGCACAGGCCATGAACATAAGGGCTTACTTCAATTAAAGAACATAAAAAAATCTAAGTCTCAAACAAATTGAACAGAAAATACACTGTACCATCTACCATGTTGTTCAAGTACTTTACTGCCATTGGTGACAGTCTTCATTTCAAATCCAAATATTTGTAGTTTCCGCTTCCAAATTTCAGGTCTCCTTTTATAACTTCAGACTCTGCTTCTCACATATTTCTTAGTAGATGCCTGTCCTTTCTCAGATGCCTATAAATCGTATTTCCTTCTCTTTCTCTTTGATTAACCAAATATTTCATGGAGTCTCTCAGCTTACAGCAAAGTCCTTGCTCTCTTGATTCTTCTGAATCTTCTCAGAAAATTCTATCTTGAATTTTGGACAGTTAGAAAATGTTCCACAATTCTGAGAAAAGCTGCTCTAGAGCCAAATACAAAAGGAGCCTATCTTCTGCTTTTCTATTTATAAATAACTGATACACTCTACAGGAAACACAATCAGAGCTGTCAGTACCAATAAGATGCAGAATCAGGATGAGGTGTACTTCGTGGGCAGTATTGAAACAATGGTTTACACTCTAGCCAATAATCAGTTCATTTTCAAGTCTCACAGAGAACGATGAAAAGATGATAAGTTGGGAAAGAATTAAAAATAGGCTCTGTATTTTGCACTCTTGATGTGCTTGTGGGGTTCTTTTTTCTTTGAAATTTGTCAGCTATTCTCAAAACACGTCTATGTATCACTCTCAACCTTTACAGGATAACCTGATGCATTGTACAGAGTAATGAAAAAAAAATCTGTTTTATTGGCTGCGTGCATGTTCAGCTGCAAGTGAGAAACAAAACAATCCTTAGAAAAGCAAAAGCATAAGGGAAATATTATGCCATCATCATCATGGCTAGGCTTCGCAAACGAAGATTAAGTAATTCGAGATGTTCAACAGATTGAAAACAAATAAAATAGAAACTAGGCAGTCATCATTAAAAAAGTCCAGTACCTTATTAGCTGGTAAGTTTTCTGCCTGAGGCCAAGAAAAATTACACTTTGTTATTCTCACATTTTCATGTTTGAAACAGAAAGAACAAGAAGAAAAATCTTCTCTCTTTACAAGGGTCAGCAAACAGTTAGACTGCAGAGGAGACACAAAGGAAAAATTTAAAGTAAGGTTTGATGCTACTGAAATCTATTGAGAAAGTGATCAGGTGCAGTCAGGAAGAGCATGGGAATGACCAGACCACCCCAACCATTTATATTCCACAGAAGTAACAACCACTATCATAGTTCTGTGTGTTTGAACCAGTTTGCTTACGTAACCTCTGCCTACAGCTGAGGTCTGTATTTCAATAAAGCAAATGTGCAAATGGCATGGTTCCTGCTAGGAAAGTCTTCCATCAGGCTATATAGCTACACAACACAATAAAATCCAGCAAGCTAAAATCCAATGTCATTTTTGCATCTGTCTAAATTCTTGTTGCAGTAAACGAGACAAAAAGGGTTAGAGGTATACACAGAAATGAACTCCCATTTTTGGTTTTATTCCATTTGTTGGCCTTTCTGAGACAATCCCTACAATCATTATCATCATCATCATCATCATCATCATCATAGCAATGATAACAATGATAACAACAATAACAATACCAGTTAGTAAGAAACCTGACTGAATCTGAAAAATGTAGAAAAAGAACTAGACTATAAAGTGGGCTTCTTTGAGAACAGCATCTATAGAGAACATCTTGCCTCTGCAATTTTGATAATTTTTGATAAACAGTTTCCCCCCAGATTTTTGGACAAATTAAAACATCTCTATTGCCACACTGGGATGGGGTTTTGGGTTTTGGTTTTGTTGTTTTTTTTTTTTAAGAAACCCTGATGAACACCCACAGCAGAGTGCAGAAGTACAGCTGGTGACAAAACAGTAACAGACATTTGTTATTAATAAGTGTAATAGCATCCAACACTTAATCACCTTAATTCCACTATTTTGTTGTGCCTATTGGCCCAGCTCTTTGTCAACCTGAGCGTGTTGTCTTTGACAAGCTACGTCTGGCAAAGTCTTCATTCTTTCAGCAACCTTTCAAAACAAAACCTTCTGATGACTTCCATCTTGATTGGCCCCAGTGCCACCATTGCAGAGAAGGCACTGCCTCAGGTAGATGGCAGAGGAGTCAAATTAGAAATGAAACACACTAATCAAGAGTTAGTCATCCTTTTTGCAGCTGCAGTGATCTGAAGAGAAGCAAATTAGGAGGTGTTTGGTATCACAGGATAAATAGATTTGCCGTTTTCTGGTGATATAAAACTCCTCTAGCCTGTAATATCAATTTTTGTTCAGTGCATCACTTTAAGAGTGTAATTCAGCAAGGTGTTGTTTAGGTTTGACCTGTTTGTGGCCAGTTCCATGAGACTAGACTGTTTTCAACTTAAAAAAACCCTGGAGTATGTGTCTCAGTTTTAAGTGTTGCTAAGGCTTGAGATCATTAGCATAGATCTTTTTAGGCACACAAGACAAATCCCAGCATCTGAGAAATGGAGAAGATTTTTCCCTGGCATATCCTGGTGGATTTCAGAAAAAAACTTTGTAATGAATATAAATTGATCCCATTTTTAATATTATAAAATAGAATTATATTTTATTAGTAAGAAAGCATTTCTATCACTGCACCAAAAAGTCTCCCTCCTTAATGAATGCTTATGAAGCAAAACAAGGGTACTTTTCACAATTTGAGCTCCAGCTTGCTCCCTTTTTTTGCCATCTGAAAATTTATCCAGCACAGAAAGACATCTACTGACTTAACAGTTTCCTGAAGTAAACATTTCATTAACCTTTGTAAAGTGAACAGTTTCTCCCAAGAGACAAGGCATGTTTCAGATAAAAGATAAAAGAACAGCAAAAGAGTGTGCATGATCAAAAGAGTTTTCATATTAAAGACTGGTTGGTGAGTATCAATAACATAAAAACCTAAGTGATATAGAAGTAATTACACACCAAAACCTCAACCTCTTTGCTAGCATCCCAATTGTAGCAAAACTCCACTGGGCAAATTGCTGGCTGGAAGCCACTTCTTATTTTTAGATAAAAGTGTGCTGTGTCTAATCTACAGTTGTGCTTTTCACACATCCATCCACTCTAAAGATGGAAATTTTCTCAGAGTGGGGAAATATTCACGTGTAGAGGATCCCTTAAGTAGCTGACTTCAGTCACTGCAGGCCAGATTTCCCACTGTATTTACAGGGTGCTGGGCCACCACTTTGGACCAGCAAAGAGTTGCTCTGAATGAAATAATTGGCTTTCTATGCTGAACTTATTCCATGCTGACGCTGACTTAAAGACATACTCTGCACATCTGCCTTCCAAACACCTCTGTTTAAATGATTTTTCCTTGTAACAGTTTTGCCTTCACCTTGTTCTTTACTTATTTCTGAAGGGACCAAGTGAAAGCATTGACTAGAGAAAGAAAAATGAACACTGAGACCCGTGCACTACACTGTTTGCTAACTGAACAAACAGGAATCGACCTGTTTCCAAAAATCTTGCGGATATAAGAATTTCCAAACTCTTCATGTAATAACTGTAGATGAAACATTTCCAGTCACGAGCACGATTTCTTTTCCATGATCCTTTTAGAATTAAAAGCAGGGGTTTGCCCCACCTTTCTGTTACCCAGCCTGGTCTTTTCCTGGGTAAAACATATGACTTGACAGCACAAAAAGCTGAAAGCATTTTTCTAAAAACTCATTTGTCTCAGTGTTTCATCCCCTCATATTTTTATTTTTTTTTTCATGTTAGGAAATGATAGATTCTGGCTGCTGAGAGTTTCATACACGTGTGAGTCTCCACCTACCTGCAAGTCAGGGACCTGGTAGCAATAAAAGAATAAAGGTGAATAAAGGCAGTTGGAGCTGTCCTGTGCATGACCATGGAAATGTAGTCAACTTGTTCTGCCATTGGTACCATCCTCATTGCCCTGAACTCTGGAATTGCTTTCGTTGTTGTCTCCCTTGTTAAGAGTTGAAGAAGACATGAAATCATGCCTTAGGAGACAAAAGACAGTGGATGGGCAGGAAATGTTATGGTTTTAAGACATCTGAATGTAAGAGCAAGACACCTGAAATAAGTGCAATGAAGGACACCTACACTGGAATTTCAAGGAGCTGATAGCATCATCTAGGCTATTTGCAGATGATTATACAAAGCTTCATTTTCATCACCCTGGATGGTCTGAGGCGAGTAAAAAAGTAAAATCAAAATTAAAACTAAAAACACAGAGCTGGAGAAACAAAAGAAATCCTAAAAGCAAAGGTTATTACTTTAGAAACTATTTCTGCCCACTGCCCTTCCTATTTTCTTGCTAATCTACTGGAAGCCTGAACATTGAAATATTCAGAAGTGCCCAGCCCCACTGAAATCCAATTTCTTTTTCTATTTTTAAAATTAAAGGTCTTGAGTCAAACCATGATATATTATGCAATGAATCTGCAACTGGAAGAGCTGTATAACATTGCCAGCTAGTGGTCACTTGACTTCAGAGTACAATAACTCAATTCTAGCACAGTTTAAATATTTTTGAAATGTAATAAAACCTTTTATAGTTGTAGCTTAAGAAGATGACAAATAAATTGCAAACATATTTCAGTAGCTTAGCCACCAGGACATAAAAATCTGCGTGAAGGTAACATTTAATTCACAAATATGTTAGTCCTTCATTTATGCTTAGTTTTCCAATTGAAGGGGACAGGGAAATTTTAAGTTCATAACAGCTCTGATTGCCACAGTGCAGGAAACTGTGTTATAGCTTATTTAATGTTGCTTAATTTTACTATGTCATCTGTGAGCTGTATCTTCTGATACCTGGATGAAAATAATATTAATTTTTTCTATTACAATTTTTGCTGCGAAATAATATTTATTAATTAAAAGTGAACTTTCAAAAAAGCACAGACATCAGCAGATCAAACATGGCATGGATACTAAAGGGACAAAGAAAATTCAGGAGCCTGCATTTATCATAAGGCATGCATTTATAATAATTACATTTACAATTTAACGATGTAACTTTCTGAATTCTCTCTGTAATCTAAGGTCTAGCTTCAAACAAGCTGTTTTGTCAAGACACAAAGAAACATGAACAGCAAGTAATGCAAAATACATGGTAAGAGAGAGTAAAGGAATGAAAAGAATGGATCCTAAGGTAAATGTCACATCCTGCAAAAACATATACACTTAACTGTTTCTATGGATATCTTCACTAGCTACACTACCTTTGAAAAAATTAAGTCAACCAACATTTTCATGTCAGGGTGTAAAGGTCAAAGAGCAGAACACACATTTGGGAAGCAGACATTTCCTTCAGATTAACGTAAGGAAAAAATGGAAGTTTTAGGAAATTATATAAGAAATTACAACTAATAAAAAATTTTAAAGGCAAGCCTACGAGGCTATAAACAGTTATCACCAAACAGTTCTTATTAAGGTGTTGTTGGGTTTAGTGCTGTGTTAGTATGCTAAAGGGTGTATCTACGCCATTTTGCAAACAGCCTTAAAATTGCTCTTCTCACACTTGGATCAACTGGAATTGGGAGTAACCATCACCTTGCAACAAACCTCTATTAATCATCTTACCTAGCAGATGGATTTATTGTGCGGATTTCATTTCTGAGCCAGCTGTAGTTATGGGCCTGGATGATTCAGAGTGAGAACACACCGTGCTCGTACTGGCAGTGAGCACCAGCAGGATCAATCTGGCTTTGCCAGTAAAGGGCAGGGCTAACATATCCTAAAACACAATCTGTTTAAGGTCCTTCCAGCCTCAGGATGTCATTCTGTGAAGATTTACATACCCACTTAATTTTGTTCTGACTTCAGCAGAACTACTCAGCACAGATAAATGCCAGCATAGCAGGTATCTTTGCAAATGATTCTGATAGGCAGGATAAGTCCAAGGTGTGAACTGAGATACTGTGTCTGAGGGCCAAGTCCACAGTGGTCTGGAAAAGTGGGCTGCTGCTAAAATTCATGTGAGGAATATCCCTAAAGGAACAGATCTGTCAGCAAAGGCAGAGAGCTACTACTGAGGCCTTAACTCAGAATCCTTTAAAATTACCCACTATCTATTATGGAAGCCCTAATGTAGAAGGTGTCTTTAAAAAGGGGGAGAGAAGGCAGATTTCACCTTTTACACTGCAAGAGCAGTTAAAGAAAGGCAAAAGAAAATTTGCTTCCTTCGGGCTGAGTCTGCACTAGCTACTTGCTTCAGAGCAGTTTTGAAGCACTTCTTATGACTGTCCCTATTGAACAGTTTGCTCACACAGAGTGGTTTTCCTGTACACTGGGCAGATGCCTTGGGCATTGTAACAGGTCTCTCTTTCACAGGGATGTCCAGTCAGCCTCTAAACATTTTGCCTTTAGCTATCTGCAAACCACCTGTGTGGTGAAGGCTTTTGGCCTAGGGGATCAAGCTAGATGTAATCCAGAGTAAATCCCCTGAAGACCACTGTAAACAAAACCAGAAGTCCAGGACTAGCTTCCAGCTACCAGTCTCCTTTTGTTGTGCTAGATGATCTCCTAAGGCAGATATAACAAAAGGTACTGAGTAAACAACACACAGCGTGTTACATTGCTAGTCACCACTAACAGAACATAGGTCTTCAAAGACACACAGACACTGCTTGTTAACAGGTTATTTAATTAGCCTCAGCAGTGCCAGGTGCTGTGCATCCCAAGAGTCCCAAGGCACGAGCAGACTTGCAGTCAAGCACTGAAGTTTAATAACTCTTGGTGGGCCACTGCCATCCCTGCAAGTGTCCAGAGATGACTTGGACTTTTCTGGCCATCAGTGCACCACAGGGCTCATCTCTCTTTTAAGTCCTCAGATTCTCCTTCGATACTTGTAAAAGTATTCAGTCACTGGGAACTGTCTATTTTTATGTTACATTTTCAGACACTTGCATTGATGCCCCATGTATGTCCTTCTGCAGCCCCAGGACAGCTGTGTAACTCCAGCTTCCCTCAAGTCAAATAGGGTGGCCCCAGTCTTGCTGTGATCTAGATCTATGCCTTCTGTTTTCTTCCCCCATTTCCAACTATTGGAAGTGTATGTTTTTGTTTGCTTTCTAAAAAGTGTTGGAAACACTTTTCTGACTGACTCGATAGTAACTATCTCGTGCAGCTACAAGTAGCTTTCGTAGGAGTGCTCACAGTTCCAGTGACTCTCCAGACCCATGGCTGTGCAAATTTGTCACCTCTTGGATCAAGCTGTGTTGTGCCAGCACCAGCCAATTTTTACAATGTTTTATATTAAGCCCTTTCACAGCCTTCGCTCTCTACAGCACAAAAACTTTGAAGTGCCAGAGGCTCATTGATCTCAACTCCCAGTTTTCACTCTCTGTCCCACACAACACATCACATTGTCAGGGACTCATTTTCCTCCTTCCAGCTATAAGTACCATCAATACACATATATATATGCTTCATTATTGATTTATTTAAAAAAAAAAAAAAATTTAGAACTTTTCTTGATGTAGGCTTCACTTTTGTACAGAGAGCAACGTTCCTAAATTTTCCATAATGCAGTGACAGTTGCTCATCTGCCTGAGATAAAGGAAAAACACTAAAACCAAATAGTTTCAGAACTAGCATTTCCACCAAAGAAATTATCCTCTGGCACCCTTCCTCCTTGGTGACACTGTAGTGGGTTGACCCCAGCCACATTCTAGGAACTGAACTAAAATCGCTAAAGAGCACTGGCACAGGTTGTCCAGAGAAGCTGTGGATGTCCCATCCCTGGGGGTGTTCAAGGTGAGGTTGGACGGGGGTCTGGGCAACCTGGTCTAGTGGAAGGTGTGTTGGAACTGGCTGATCTTTAAGGTCCCTTCCAACTCAAATCCTTCTATGATTCTGTGCACTTAAGCCGTCTGACCAGAAGCACTTGGGCACACCATGGAGGACAAGCACTCCTGCCTACTCAACTCTCACACATCTTGATTTCTTTTTGGGTTGACTGCCATACAGTAACTGGCACGTGTGGTAAATATAATCCTCCGATGTGCACACTGCTTGGGATCTCTCACCTCTGTAACTTGCTTCACCACTTGTAAACCCTGAGCAGAGTGCCCAAGACTTGTGGCTCTTAAGATTTCCCACATGAGTATTTTATGGCTCCAGATCTCTCACCATGACAGCATTAATATTTCAAGTGTTTCCTTCTTGCTGGCAAATCATATGAATGAAGCTATGTGCAGCATTCTGTAGCAATTAACAGACACCATTCCCTTGTCTGCTGTTTCTACGCCTTTGACACACTCTTCTGTTAAAATTTCAGTCACACCAGTCTTAATATTCTTGGTACAAACTTCTCTATATATTTTTTTAGATCGATTATCTTCATTTGCTTCCACTTGTTTTTCAACAGTTTAGCCATCTAACCTCACAGAGGCACGACTCTTCCAGTGTTTGACTACATTCACTTGCAAGTTCATTTAACACAAAAGTCGATTCTTGCCAAATCTCGTTATTTGCCATGTTTAATTATAAAACAGGAGTGTGCCCTACTTTCCATCATCTGCATTGGCAAACACGTTTCAACTGCACAGAGGGTGATTTATTTTTTTTTTTGAAAATTAATAAATTAGATTTCTTTATCAGTTCAGTGAAATCCAGGTTAATCTGTACATGAACAAACAGGAGACAAGTATTCAAGCTTACTGAAACTTCTGCCAGACTTGAACAACAGACTACACAGGATTGTGCATGACTAGATGAGGATTTTTAATCTATCCACAGAATGCATTAATGAAACTGCTCTCAGATTTCACAGCTAGAGCTTTCAAAGAGACAACAAGGACTCTTCATTCCCTCAATCTCTCTGTACAGGGGCTTATTTTATGGAGCATTAGAAATACAGTTTTCTTCCAGTTGGTAAAGCTCTTTATGGTCCTTTGAGTGTAAGGTTGATGCCAGATATAATTTTATCAGACAGTTCAATACCCTTTTGACATAATGCAAGTGTTGTATTTTCTAAAAGAGCTGACAAGGTCTCAGACTGACATCCAAGGTGTGTGTATGATGTCTTACCCAAGCTTTTGAAGCTCAGTGCCTTAAGGCACTTTCTAACTCAAACAACACTCTGGGGTTTGTGAATGGATGTACTACTTCCTCAGCTAAGATTTTCTTCTATGACTAATTCCACTTAGGAGTAAAGTGGTACTATCTTTTTTACAAGGACACCTGTACCTTAAAGTACTCCTGAGACCATGACATGAAAGCTTAAGACTGTGAAAACAAAAGTCAAGATTTTCTGAGATTTTTTTACTACTGGACAGCTGCAACTAGCAGTGTCAGACACTCTCAGTCCCTGCTGCCAATGGGATTAATCACCTGCAACTTAGGCAGTAAATAAACTATGCAGTTAAGTCCTAAGTGACCAGCACATACAGTACTCCAAATAGGACTGCTGTGTCACCCTTTCTTTAGACTTTCGGGTCTTTTTCTTGAGCAGGACAAAAGCCACACCAGAAACCTCTGCATCAGTGTTCTTCAGGCCACAGGCACCTGAGCACTCCAACTCAAGCACGGTTATTTGCTGCTAAATATCACGTACCAACCGCTGCAAAAAGACTCCTCAGAAGTCGCAGGGGCAGAAAAGAATTGTCAGCTCAGGCAGAAAACAATATTGGAGCACGGAGAAATAAATAAAAGACATTTTTGCAGCACTGGGGTTAAGGAAGTGTATCCGACTGGAATCGGTTGCAAAACGGACACCTGAGACCGCAACAGCTGGAGCCTTCCAGCTGTAAAAACAAGGTACCTGAAGCTGTAAGTTTTCCTCTGAGGCGGAGAATGAATGCTGGAAAAGTGGCAAGCAGGACACCACAGGAAGACGGACCTGTGAGATGGGGCTGAACTCTCTTCCTTGAAGGTCAAGTTCCTCAGTTTTCAGAGAACAAGTTTAATGTGCGGATTTTCCTGCTAGCTTTTGATTCACGGGATTAAATTCAAAAACCTAGGGGCACCTCAGATGTAACCCTGGCCAAAATCATTGATCAATAGAATGTCAAAAAATACTTCATTTCAAAGCCGGGTCTTGCTGCAAGTAGAACATTTTATAACAAAATTATATTAATGAAAGTTTTTGCCACCAGTACTAATCCTCAGTGTAGCTTTATCCAGATAAAGCTTGCTCACCTCATGAGGTTTTTATCAGGTTTGAAAATTCAGTTAGTTAATAAAGTCATGCCGTTTTCTTTCCATCTCTGTCTTCAGTAATACCATGCTATCTCAAATGCACTTTTAATAACCTTACCTTGTACCTTAGGTGGGTCAGCAATTCTGGTAAATGTGTTAGAAATATAACAGCACAAGCTGAAACTCCCAGGTTGAGTTTGGAGTCTTTGCAATTAAGGAAAAATAAACATCCTAATTAAAAAGAAAATTTTTTAAAAATTCTTCAAAAAGCATACATGGTGTCTTTCCTGTTCCATTTTTATTGTCCATTCTCCAAATATTACTATGTTTAATGCTGAATAAAAGCAAATAAATTCAAATATATTTGCCCTGGGCTCCTTCCACAAACTTAGAGATAAGCTTTTACTTTTGTGTATTTTGTAATAAAATAAAAGACCAAGACATCAACCAGCTGCTTGAGGCAACTGTGCAGAACTCTTAATATTATTGCTACACGGTAGCTTGATGGTTTTTTCCCCCCCTAGAGATGGAAGAAATAGGGCAAATGAGTTGTTTTTACTACCTTCAGTTATTACCCGGAGTCATGAGTTGTTTTTCCTTTTGACAGATGCTGTAATGTCAAGGTGGCACCAGCCCACTCCGGGTGAGGCTCTACCCCAGGAAAGTGTTTTGCTCATAATAGGCTGTCTAGAGGTCTGACCTTTATCATATTTTTATTTCCTTTCACCTTCAAGAAGGGCAGCTGTGGTGCTGCTGATGTATTTCACACACAGAGATAAATAATTTCAGAATTATTTTAAAACGCTAAAAATTTGAATTCTTCACTTTGTCTTGCCACATCTTCTGTTCTCATGTGATTTGCAGTAAAAAAAAATAAAAAAAAAAAATCTGGATTCATTTTGGATTGCTTGGTTCCAGTGATCTGCATTTCCCGAGGCATTTTCCCAAATGTGCCTTCATGTTTGAAAAATGAAAGCTAACTCACTGGCAGGGAAAGTTTGCTTCTTGAGGAAAAATGGAAATCCGTTGTCAAGGAAGATTAAACCCTTAACCACTCAGTTAAAGTCACAAATTATCAGCTCTGAATCCTCTTTTTCCTCCAAGGACTGCACAGAGACCTGTAACCTCTCCCTGAGGTCAAAACATGTGCCTGACAAGGATATGCAGAATGCAATTGGCTTGAAATGGCATAGCCTAGTGAATATTTATATTTCTCAGTCTTCCTTTTCAGTTTTATTTCTGTCACAGTGTTAACAAAAATATAAAATGTACACCTTTTATATGTATCTTTAAATATTGTATTTAAAATATTCTGCTATTCTACTCAAATGCACGTTTCAAACTTTCTGGAACCACTACCTGTATTGAATTAAAACTCCCAATGCATTTAATCACGAGCACAATGGGTATGGGCTAGACAGCTGGACAAGCCTGCAGAGGTTTGATGTTTCAGCTACTTATAAGCCAGTTGCAGATTATGCCAAGGATGAAAAAATACCTTTTGTTTATTATGCAGTCGTAAAGAAATAAGACAGCAAGGAAAAAAAACTGCTTTGGGCTTTAGGCAACACGAAAGGATGCTTAGACCTGTATGTTCCATTCTTCCTTCAGTGCTTAACACTTCAGTCTGTTACTAGAACAATTTTGTCATGGTTTTTTTTCTCTTTCACTGATTTTCAGAGGATGTTTGAATCACCTCTCTCTGAGAAAAGATGTCAAGTTGTCAAAAGCTTTATCTGTGTGCCATAGACACCTCCATATGTGATTAAGTTTCTCTAACAAAAGAGGTTTCATCACTGTGAGCCTCTGTAGGCTCGCTCTCTCTTTCCTAGGACCTACCTCTGCCATGCAAAGCTGGACTTCCACAGGACTCTTCGGTGGTTTTTATTTGATAATCTATTTTTCCTCTTATTGTCCTCTCTTCTTACTCTCTCTTCTTCTCTATCTTTACTCCTTCTTCTCTTAATCTCTTTCTTTCTTTACTCTCTACTTAATATCGTGGGTAGCTTGCAACCAGTGGCTGGGTTTTGCTAAGTTGTGTGGGTTAGCATGTGCTGTGCCAGTGCTTTGTGAAGTGCTTTGTTTTGATTGCATGTTACCCTTTTAAGCTTTCACCAAGATCCTTATTTTCTGCCATATTTCACCAGTAAAAGCATCTCCTGAGAACATGTGTGCAGCGTTCCCTCTCGATGCTGTTCCAAGGCGTCAAAGAACTGAAGGCTCTGCAAAGGTTTGGTGGGAGAACTTTTGGCGTCTTGTACATTTTTAAAAGTAAAATCCCTGCCTGAGCGTGTGGCTCCATGGCTGGGGTCTTACAATCACTTTCAGAAAAAGCTGCAGTATTTTTCTGCAAAGTGTAAAATATGCTTAAGAATACTCTTCATCAAAACTGGGTGGAGGAGAACGGAAAGAAAAATAGTTGCCTGTAAACCTGTAAGACAAATTTTCTGGACAAAATACAACCACAGCAAAGTTTTCAAGAGCAGCACTTTCCACATGTGTAGAAAAGTCATTTGTCATGGCTGATGTTGCTTGCCTGTTGTTTGCCATCACTTTTTATTGCATCATCATTAAGCAAGGTCCTGCTGAGCAGCTTTTTGCCTTTGTTCAGATGGTGCAGAGTTAGCAGCACGGTTTTCCTTACAGCCTGTTTCTCACACAATTATATTGATACATAAACATTAAGGGATACATCAGGCAGCAGTTAAGGGACATTTCAGATACGAGCAACTTTCTGAGATCCATAAGCCTAAATTCTCATTGGAGTATGCAATCAGAAGTGGCCATTGTTTCCTGCCAATAAAAACAAGGGCTATAAAAAAATATTCTGACTTTTAAATTGTTAACACCTAATGCAGCCCCATTGCACGTACATTAAACAGCTCTACACTTCTCAGGGATTCAGCAAGTGATCCAGCACTTACTTTCAAATTAAGGAAGGATTTTAACACACTCACTCTAAGGTGCTAGTGCTGAAAATGCAATACATAAAGGCATCTATATACCAACACAAACCAGACAGGCTGCAAGGGCAGCAGAGTAGCAATGCTAGGCCTAGGAGTGTATCTTGAACCTTGCCCAGCATCTTCCATCCTTTTATTGCAGTGTTCTTTTGGGAAACAGAGCAAGACTAACAGTAATGAGAGAAGACAAATAGTACCTTCTTTTCTGCAACGCTTATTCAAGAGAAATTGCCTCGAAAATAAAAAACTGATTTAATTTCTATCTTTAAACACGTGGGATTCAAGACTTTACCTTCTACTCCTAATCTCACCACCACACTCCTGAAATGCAACACGTGAGACAGCATGCCACTAAACAGAGAACTAGAAATCATGCTCATTTTCCTCAGGCTATTCTGCTTATCTACTCTTCTTCATTCCCAACATTTTTCAGATTGACCAGGAAGTGTCTAAGTGTAGCCAACTGAGCTTGGAAGATTCTGTAAGTGAGAGCTTTTGGACCACAACTTGAAAGTTTTTGCAGAATTTTTTAAAAAACTTTTAAAATCAAATTCTCTCCTTGGTAAAAGAAATCTTAATGCCAGTATACATAACAGATTGGTTAACACACTTGTCCAACCTAAATCATAGGTTTATTTATCATAGGACTTATCTTCTAGTATGTTATAATCAAAGTACAGTAACATCATATTTTTGTGATAAATGCATGTACACAGCAGAGCAAAATCTCTGACAACAGCAGAAAAGGAAGCAAGTTTCCTAAGTATTATTTTCTGGATCTTTCAACTGTTATCCCTCCTCTCTTGCCCTACTTTTGGGGGAGCAAGACTATCCTTGATTTCTCCTGAAAAAAATAAAAAAAATAATAATAATAATAAAAAAAAAAAAAAAGGCAAAAGGTAAATTTCATCAGAACTAGGCCTTTGTTTCTCTGGATCAGAAGCACACCTCAGCACAAATGAAGACCAGCAGCTGCCCTAGAGAAGCAAGCCCTTAATCATCCTGAAGAAGTGAGGCACTGCCTTAACTGTAATTACTGCTTGTTCTTAAATTACAATAAAACATGCTCTGGAGCACTGGTGTAAGACTCCAGGCTCACACTGTGAGCTCACAGAAGGGGTTTTACATTAAAAGTACAAAAGGCTCCAAAAATCTGCCCAACGGATTTACTGAAAGGGCCTTCAGACCTTTTTAGACCTTGAGAGAGTGTGTGGCAGATGATGTGCACATGTTTCTCAGCAGGTCAAATAACACATTTTACTGGTAAACTTTAGAAAATAAAGGAACTCAGTAAAGTTTAAAGGGCAACATTCAACCAAAGCATTTCACAGAGCATTGATTTAGCACGTGTTACCCCACACAACTTTGCAAAATCCAACCCATTCAGCTTTAAGTTACCATAATACCAAGGCAATCCACTGGGGTGCACGAAGACAATATCAGAACTACTGTTTATTTTTAATCTAAAAACAGTAAGAAAGGAATCAAACTTTACTAATTTTTACCATGCCTTGACACTGGGACTCTCACTTGGTCTGTGCACCAGACATAGGCAGTACACAAGGTATCCTTGGGGTCTCTGGGTGCTCCACAACACAGAGGGGGGTTGACAGTGACATCCTCACTCGCCCATTCAGTGTATTTGTGACATACTGACATCTACATGTGCCCACTTAAGTGGTCCATGGATTGTATTACCTAGTCAAAACTAAACTGACCCTCAAAAAAAGCCCAGCCCTGCAGGTTGAAGGTAATACTAATGAAACATCTACATTAGCACTGTTGCTAACCACGAACGTATGCTGTGCCTTTAGGTCTTAGCTAACAACAGTAAGAAGACATAAGGATTAGCAGGGCATTTAAAAATCAGCCATCCAGGATATGAAGAAAAATCTTTAAGAGTTTTATCAGTGATTAAAAGTCATGTGATGCTCAACCCGGTGCTTACAAAATTTCACAGAAAACACTGCTGAAGGTTTGAAGAAAAAAATATTGGAACAAGTTATGGGTTGTGGGAGGTCTGAACCTACAGGTGTTCCTAACCTGTCTCAGTTTTTTAAATGATAAAGCAGATAAAGAGTGATTTTGTTAATCACTAAAGAAAAGATGTTGTGGGAAAGACAGCTTCTTAACAGTAAACCATTTATTAAAAATTATGAAAAAAATGTACAAGTGTAATCACTGATGAAGTGGCTGCTTTGAATGGAATTAAAAAAAAAAGGAGCATAGGAGAAGGTTACAGCAATAGTGAAATTCAGTCACTGGATGTCTCATGGGCAAGCCAGTGCAGCAAATAAATTGGAGTCAGAAGCGCAAAAAGTGCTACAGGATGTCATCAATGCGGTTAATTTTGTAACAACAAGACCTTTTAATCTTGGAATCTTTACAATACTTTGGAAACAGATTGGGAGTCATCATGAATGTCTTTTGTACCTCAGAGGTTCACTGGTTATATCATGGTAAAGTGCTTAAAAATGCTGTCAAACTCACATTTTTCTTTCACAGAAAGACAAGCAATTGTTCCAAATTTCCTGACCTTTTCTTTGATGAAAAGGGCCTGTCAGTACTATGCTAATATTTTGGAAAAATGAAATCATTTCACGTGTCTCTTCAAGATAAAGATGACGTTTTAAATATGAGAAAGAAAATTTTTCTTTTTAAAAGAAAGCTGTTGCACAGAGAGGGTATTTTGAAAACAGGTTTGAAAATGTTTCCCTCGTCATGCAACTGTGTTGCAAAAAAAGATGTAAGTAAAGGTGTCACCCATAAAATCTCTGTACAACTTGAACTGGGAAAGTAACTTCCTAACCTGTTGGAAAAAAAAAAAATCTTCCAAAGGAAGAGTTTTAGTGGGTTTCCAATCCATTTGTTAACAACACAAAAATTCAAGACCTTTAGTTAGTTTGCAAGAACAACTGACGATGGAAGATGGAAATATTAGCTGAATATTAACACAGACCTTTGCAAAGCTAGAGGACAGGATTGAAAAACGAGCATCCTGACTTAGTGGGCATAGTTAGCAACACATTTCTCCCATTTGGATCTATATATCTTTGTGAGGTATCTTTCTCAATAGTGACAGACATTAAAATCAAGTATCAAAATAAACTGAACCTAGAACCAAATCTTTGAATCTCTGTACCACAGTGTCAAACCAAAATTTCCAAAAATAATGAAGCGTTATTCCGGAGCATCACTTATTTATTAATTTTATACTGAGAACAGCGAATATTTTATACCACTAATAAAAATATGTTTTAATTGTTTATCTAATCTGTAGTTCACTTTTTTTTTCACCTTTATCATTTGCTCTTTTAGCACACTGGGTGAGCCCTCCAATATATAAAGAGGGCTTGTAAGAAAGGAGGAGGCATTTCACCAGGGCATGTAGTGACAGGACAAAGGGGAACAGTTTTGAACCAAAAGGGTAAGTTTAGACTGGACATAAGGAAGAAAAATTTCATTTTAAAGGTGGTAAGAGGTTGCCCAGGGAAGTTGTGGATGGTCCATCCCTTGAAGTGTTCAAGAGCAGGTTGGACAGGGTGGCTTTGAGCAAGCTGCTCTAGTGAAAGATGCCCCTGTTCCATGACCTTTAAAGGTGCCTCCAACCACTCTGTGACTCTGAGATTCTACTCTAAAAGTGTGATCTACTGCTGGAATACTATTAGCAGCATTAATTTTGACACCTGCTATTTTTAACATTAACATACTGTATGATCTCTTAAGTTCCATATCAAGTTTAAGACACTCTGTACTGGGATCATGCAAAACCTACCTAACTGCAGTCTGCCCTGCAGCAAAAATAAAATATCCAGCATAAAAGCCCAGGCTTGAACTACAAGAAATTAAAAAAAAAAAAAACCAACAAACAAACAAAAACAAAAAACCCCAAACAAAACCATAAACACACCTAAGCCTTATCAGAAAAAGCATCTTGATTCAGTAGCACTGTTCAGATCAGAAATTACTCTTTTTTTTTGTTTAACTGACTCCCTTTCACTCTTTCCACCTCTCTACTCCAGTGGACACCATGTCAGACACCAAAGGAACTTCTAAGCAAAGCACACTTTTCACCAGGCTTGTGACACAGACACAACACAAAAGAGCAGGAACTCAGGTACTGTCACCCAGCACCAGCATTAACCCACTTCTGTTCTGAAGCAGCGAAGGTACAACGGTGAACTTGGAAGAACAGGCACTTATGAAACCTAGAAAGCTTAAAATGTAGATTTATTATGCATTAGGAAGCTTATTAACTTAAAAACCAAACCACATAGTACAAAAGGTTTGTTGTCTGTGCTCAGTGTGGAACAAGTTTCAAAATATATATTTTTTAAAATTTGTCCAGTCAATACACAATCCTTTTAAAAAACTGTATATCTGTCTGTACCCTCATTACATTTATAAATACATGATTTACACAGCACCTCATGTGTAAAAATTTGAAACTCCTTAGAAATATCTACATATATTGCATACATATAAAACATTCACAGGAGTACTTCATTAAAGTTGGGTTTAATAGTCCATTTACACTGCAGCAAAATTCATATAAATCTGTGTATTCTTCATAAAATGTCTCTAAAAATTAGCATATTTGTAACCATCCATAACTCCTTTAAAGCATCATTTAGAAAGGAAATTTGATATGAATATACCCATGATATTCAGCAGGTAAGACAGTTATATGAAGGCTAAATATGATTAATAACTGAACCCTAAGTAGCAGTTAAGGCAGGGGTGAAAGGAATTAATAAGAAAGATTACTTCATATGGCAGATAAAGTGACAAAATGCAATAAATACACATATTTCTTGACGTAAACCACTCTGGCTCCCACTCAGAAGTCAGGAGTGTCCATTTTTCTGACACTGTTCATTTTAAAATTAAAATCTTATTTTTTATAAGTAAAGCATTAATGTGACCTGGCTCTCTGGTGCCATCTGGATTTGCTTTAACTGCTCAGAACTGAGTATTCTGGAATGCGGGTTTAAGACTTCCATATGATCCTCATTTATGGGTAACGATTGTCATGTGTGATCACACACACTCAGGATTCTGTCATCTCAGTTTTATCACTGCCTTCTGGTAACTTCTGGACTTCTTGTTAGTAAGTAACATTAGAGAATGTTACTGATAACCATTATTTCAGATACCAGAACTACATGGAGATCAGTCCCTCCTATACCATGAAGACTACATGTGGCATAGATGCAGACAAAAGGTATAAGAAATGCAAAACAAAACTTTAATAGTGATGGCAGAAACTATTCTGGCTCAAACCTATTTATTTTGCATTATGATGCAACTTTGGGAATTGAACATTCAAACTGTTAAAAAAATTCCATTATCTCTGCATGTTCGGGTTTCTACCCAACACCACAGTTTGACACAGTGTTTGCAGTCCGATACTCAGTAGAATCACACCAAGTTGTGACCTGCATCCCAAAAAACCCCTCCTGCAAGTATGACATCGACCTCAAGTGTCATATGGCACATGACCTTCTCCTGTACACAGCTGCCTTCCCCTCAGAGCACAGACACTCTGTATCTCCCATCCAGGGCTGCAATTCAGCACATGAATTTGTTCCACAGTCCCCTCCAAAGTTCAGCCTTCACACACTGCTATCTTGCAGCAGTGGTTCAATGTCCTCTCCATTACTTTGGTCTGGGTTGCCGCTCAGGCTGCTGCCAATGCTGTTGCTGTGTTTTTTGGTACTGCCAGCTTTGCTGTTCTCAGGAATGAATAAGGCGACCAGGAAAGCCAGAAGAACAATGCACGCTCCAACCAGGAAGGGTGGACCAGGAACGATGGCTCTCTGCGGCAAAACAAGCACATTAAAGAATTCCATGAAGCTTCAGACATTGAGTTCTGCATTATGAATTGCACCACTAAGGCAGGAGATCATGGGCAATGTATTTATGGTGACTGTGAAGTTTTTGCAAACAGGTTCTTATGTGCATTGCAACACGAATTTTCTGCACCTACGATCCCCATGAATTCCTCAAACGATCTGCCACACTGATCTAAAAACCAGAAACACACAAAACTATCAATTGACAATAGGATTGTCTAGCAGATGAAACAGAAGCTGATTGATGCTTCTTTGTAATTTCTTTTTACTTCAGGTAAATTGCCTGTTAAATCAGCAAGACTTCTCTGAAGATTAGCAGAATAAGGTTTCAACATCCAGAAGTACAAATACTCAATAGATTCTTAACTTCACTTTCCCGTGGCTGACATACTTTAGAATCAAGTTATCCAAACAAACAAGCATCCCCAAAAACTAATACATAAGTGAGGAAAGCAACAGCAGGCTGTGCACTACAGACCATTCTCACCACAGAGAAAGGTTGTGGGCATGTACGATAATGTGATATTTGGACTTATTCTCTCCCGCTTCAATGCAGTTTACTTTAAAATTTAAACCACAATTTATCCACATTTCATAACCACAATTAAAAACAAACACCAGAAAGGTTGTAAGACAAATTTTAAATCAGTCAAGGTTGATGACAAACTTCTACAAAAGGAAGTGCCAGCAATCCAGCTTTTTTTTTTTTAATCTTAAACAACTTTTCTGCTACCGAGTCAATTAAATAAAAATCAGAAGATGAAATCTGTCAAACCAGTCTACTTTTACTCTACTAAATGAAATGTAGGAAGCCACTCTAATATGAAGGAGGAAAGTAGCTGCAGTTAAGCATACAGTGGCAGGATATTTCCCTTCCTTCAACTGCTGTTACAATCAGAGGCCTGAATTTTCAGTTGATGGTCTCTACATGTAAAGAACATATTAATGGTATTACTTAAATCTTCAACAGGTACTATGCACACAAGTACTTAAAGATATAAGAAACTTCCATAAATTAATACCCTCATTTGCTAATTTATCTGAGTAGCTTTTGAATATTTCAGTATTATGGGTAAGAATCCTTGAAAAGTAGTCCTTGCTCATTGCATTGCCAAGTGTTATTATCACTCTCCAAACACAGCTCATGACTGCACTGTTTGCTGTAAGGGCTTCCTGTGGATAATTATAATGATACAACCTCACTCCAACTTTTTTACCTCCAGTACATTTACATCTAAAGAAGTTAAAGTATTCTGCTATAATACTGAAACCATTCCTGCTACTACTGTAAATCTAAATATTTACTATCAGATTTAAATTATGAGCTATCTTAACAGTCTAATAAAGCTGAGAGGTGAGAATGAAGTAGTTAAAGAATAAGACACTAAGATTTTAAATCAACCAAAAAAGACAGATTCCTACCCTCATGAGTTATATGCTGCAAACTGCACACCAAATTTTGAACTTACCTTGTCACTGGGAACTTGCATTGCTTTTTTCCCAGAAGTATGATCAGGTAGTAACTCATTGAGTTCCACGTGAAAGAGAAAGAAAATAAAGCCATACAGTGCTGGTCCCAGGCCATTGCACAGTCCTCTTACTCCAGTTATTATTCCTTGGACAACACCTAAAAATTTATAAAAAATGGAGTAGGATTTTATATTTTTTTTAATCCAGAAAGAAACACTCAGAGCCAAGAGCTTTGACTGCATTCTAATGACTGTTCCAAAAAAGTTCATTTCATAATTACTTCTATATTCCAAGATCTAAAGAAATACATGGAAGACAACTCTGTTGGATTAAAATAATCCTCTGCATAACCATAGTTCTGTCACTTAACTTGCAGGCTACTGGAAGCAATAAGAGAGATGAAATTTATGTACAGGTTTTATTTTATATTAGAGTTCATCCACCCTCATCCAAAGCCTCCAATGATGACAGCAGAGCTCGAGTGTGGTACCCATTCAATTTACTTTCAAGTGAAATTTAGAGTAATGCATCTACCTTTAAAGGATCATGATTGACAAAATATGCACAAACCATGACCAGGATTTATTTAAGTACCACATAACTTATTTGGGGCAGTAAATTCAAGTGTACTGCAGTAAATTCACAATACTTGACTGGCTGCAGTTTTGCACTGGATTGTTTTAGAAGCTTGATTAATCAAAGTGCTATAGGTGTATTTCTGTTTCAACTTAAGCAATTTTGACAACGGTGCAAAAACTTTTCTGATGATCTTACATATTGAGATACTACAAAGTGCTATTTTTTACTATATTAATATTCTGTGTTATCTGCTGCCTTCTTAAGGCAGTAACTTGTAAAATAGAAGCACAGAAAACATGCCAAAATGATAGCTCTCCAAGTTTTTACTTCGTAGGTTGACATTTAAGTTTAAAACCTTCATGCCACTAGGTGGCAAAACATCACTCTTGGAACCACTGAAAGCCTGAGCTATTAACACCAGTTCCCTCTGTAAAATGAAGGTTCAGTGGCTTGTGACAGCTAAACTGAACTATTCCTTTCCTGATACAAATAGAAAACAAGTCTTCAAAAAGCTTTTAGATGTCTCTATTAGAAAAAAAAATGGGGGAGAGGGGAATAATTGAAAAAATCCATGTAAATACTGTCTTTTGCACCTTCAAACTCAACAGAAATCTGCCTCCTGGAACAGCACCTACTTGGTACCACTCATACTAACTGCACGTACCTAGCTTCACGTTGTACAATGTTAAAGCAAGATTGATACTTACAAGGTACATATACAGGATATTTTTTTAAGATAACACTAAATTTAGTTATTTTACACCAGTGACAACTTCATTTTATTTTAAGTGAGGAGTTATTTCTGACTGTACATTCCTCTTCACATCAATACATTTTCTGTCTTCTCAGATCAACTAGTTACTTTGGCTTCCTTTTGTATTCCTTGAAAATCCAAAGTATTATATTAAACAGGGACAACTTTTCCACAAAGAATAAAGTTTCTTGCATACACTTATTTTAATCTGGTAAAATGCGCTTTTAGTTTCTATTAAAAAGGCAGTATTGTTACAGTAACCCTCACTGTCTACTTAGAGAACATTGCTTTTAATAAAAAAGGAAAGATAAAAAAAGAGAAAAGTTTTTGTTGCTTTTGTAGTACTTTTAAAGGAAGCTAAAAAAACAGCTGGTCAGACACGAACTATGTACTTTGCAATGCAAAAATTCCTCTCTACATAACTTGGCAGACTTCTACAACTACTACCAAGTAAAAATATTACTCACCAAGATAACTGAGAGTACACCTAGATAACTCTACTGCTTTCTAGACAGAAAATGCAGTATGATGCCTAAACAGGAATTCATTCAACACTCACCCTGCTGATCTGCCTCTGCATTTCGTGAAACCAGAGCACTGATTGCTGGGAATGTAATGCTTGACATCGCTGCTATAGATCCTGCTGCCCACATCATCCTGTGTTAAGCACATAATTTGAATTAAAAATGAGACTGTAATTACTCCCCACACCCCAGAAGGACCACAAAGGCACCCTTATTTAAAGATTAATGCTATTTCAAAATACTCTTATTAAAATACCTAAAGACTGGAAATTATCTGGTTAGAACCCTCTTCCTGCTCCCCTCCCATGAATTATCCTGAACTTATTAGAACAGAAGACCACTGGATTTGCTTCTGCACTAGCTATTACAGTAGAGCAAAAGAGGGAAATGGGAGTGAAGTGAGCTTTCCCTCTCCAAATGCTGCACAAAGGAACAACTTCCAAGGGTGTCCCAGTGAGACTCCTATAACTTACAGGAAGTGCTCTGATAAAGAAACAGCATTCATCACTGTCAGTAGGACAAACTTGGTAAAGAAGAAGTTGTTCTAGCTTATGGTTCTAGCTGTCCTTACTTACAGACAGTTTCTCCTACAAAAGAAGCTCTAGATAATTTTCAAGACCAAACATAATTATAGTAAAGAGGGCACGTTAGAAAAACAGAAAAAAGAATAGGTCCAGGACCTAGTGGAATGACAAGAGAGAACATGTTACTAATTGGCTTTTAGGAAAAGCTTTAACCACATCCTTAGATATAACACTCAGTGAACCAAAGTGGTGCAAAGACTCCCTTTTCAAAAGGGCTGTTAGTACACCACATATATGGAAAATTCTATCACTCCTACATATGCAAAATATAGACCAAATTTTGGTAGTGTAATGAAAATGAGAACACTTAGTCCACAGAACTTTTAAATACTCAGGACAACAGAATTAAATTGTAGCATTTCTGGGGGAAAAAAACTTTCTGTTCCTTAACAGGCACGTACCCATGAAAATGTGAACTTACCAAGACTGAGATCCAAAACCATACCAAGTCAGCTGAAGGATCTGAAAGCCAAGGCCAAGGAGAACTGTGTTTTTGTTCCCTATGGACCTCATCAAGATACTGAGAAACACAGTCTGCAAGAGAAATCAGTTCACTCAAAAGTTGTTTTAAAAAGCCAGATTGTTAAAGTAATTTCTGCCACACAAAGTAATTCAGAAGACCTTTCAACTGGTGACAAAATTCATGCTATTTGTGCTCTTATTGCCCTTGTATTAAGTCCAAAACACAGATGAGTCATATCAATAATCATGTACAAATATTCTTAACTCTTAAGGGGTTACTACTTCAGGACATCAGGAAGCATATGTACTGCCTTTTTTAAGGTTATTAGATCTCAGTGTCTATTTCTACTGTAAACTGGCTTTCATTTCCACCTCTACAATCCTGCTTCATTACACACTAGAAAGCTCCATGAAACAAAAGCTGGTACCAAGTTAAGATAGTAGAGGTTGGACATGAGTTGAATTTACCGATATTTACAAACAGTAGAGAAAAAAAAAGACTGTTAGCTCAGAAAAATTAAACTTTTTAGGTCAGGTGAATTATCATACAAATTTAAAACTAAAACTAACAAGGAAATCCTGCTGCTTTCTCAAGTTCATCACATGCACTGAAATCTGGCCAAGGCCAATTCCTAGGCATCACCAATTATATTTTCTGCTGACTCTTTACAGCGCTGATACGACCTTTTTATTCACCCATGGAAGCTATTCCTAAGGGAAGAACAGTGCTTCTCATCTGTTAGAAGTGTTACTGCTGAGGGGGAAGGAGGTCTCAATTCAGGTACAACAGCAACACAGTCATGGCAAGAAGTTGTCTGTTCCCAGTAAAGCAAGTCCATACGGACAACGTGACTCAGTTAACAGAGCACACATTTTAATTTAACATGAGAAACTCAACAATGCATCAGTAAAAAGACAGAGAAGAGGAACCAGAAGGACTTGAGAGAAGAGCACACTTCCTCTCTTGTCTTGTTTCTCTTCCTAGCTTTCTTGATTCTCACTCTTAGACAAAGCAAGTTGGAATGCTAAACAGCAAAACCACAATAATTCTATCTACATGTGTTCAGTTCTTTCTGGATATATCCAACATGCCAACACGAATGAGTATTTATGAAGCAAAGATTATTTCAACAAGCTGCACTCTTCAAAGAGTTCAAAAATATAGAGAGTTTCCCCATTTCAACACCGAAAATTATAAGCCAGAAGGGCAGCAATTCGAGAGATTTTTAGCCAAAACACCCATCTGCATAAAGTATGACTGGCAAATGTCAGTGCAAGTAACAGCACCAGAACAAACTACAAACCAAGGATTAATATAATGACTTGAATTGATAATGAAGGCCACAACTGATGCCAGTAAAACTGGTAAACACTGATGAATGTGTTGTTTACATCAAAACAGTAAGACCTTCACTCTGCTAAAGATGGCAGCAAGGTTACAACATGCTGTAGGTGCCATTCCTCTTCTTGTTATCACAACAGGAAGACAGACTGTACCCATAAAGATACCAAAGATCATATCATAAAAACTCTGATTTCCAAAAGATCCAAAGGACCTGTTCAAAAACCAGCTTGCTGTATGATAGCAACCACACCTCAGCCTCCAAGCTGAGCTTAAGTAACTCTGGACAGACCAGGCCAATATTGGCATTGTTTGTATGCAAGTTTGATAACATGAGCTAATTAAATAGCTGCAAGTAGCATGACTTTTGCTTAAAATAACTCATTTCCCTTTCAGAAAGCCTTGTATTAAGTAACCAACTTCCTGTATCATTTAAATAATTTTAAGTCAGATTTCCAGCAAATTTTATTTTCATTTTGTTTCTAACAAAAGCTCATAAGGAAGGAAATTTACACATAATATATAATGAATATAACCTTTAGTGAGTGCAAGATACACTGGCACATTAGAGCATGTAAAAATTTTATAGACGAGCTTAAAGGAGTGTCTGCCTGAATATTGTTTCTACTGGTTAATAAAGCACTGTAAAGAACAAAGCTTACCTGAGCTATTATGGACAAAATGCCTACCACAGCTATAAATGCTGCAATGCTGGCAGATCCAAAACCTATAACCTGCAGAGAAGCAGAAAATGCATAAAAAACAAATGCCAAACACAAACCAGGACAATCACTAGCAGAGAGATATCTTATTCAAAGAAAACACTGATCCCTGCTTATACTCTAAATCCATAGAGGAAGTGTCCACTTTCGAGAATAATCCTTGACTGCTTGCCAAGAAAAACATAGAAATAAAAAAATGCCCTAAAATAGGAGACAGAGGAAGTCATGTATCCGGAAACTAGAGCGCTCTCTCCCTCCCATAAACACAACAGCTCTTCACAAGGCAGGATCTCACCTCAAGACCCAGAAACTGCTGCACTGAATGGGAAACAAAGGTCTGCTTAAGGTTAACACATATTTAAGCTATTGTAGGGTTTATCATCGGGAGTCAAGTGTTATTCAGTTCTTTGCTTAACAAAGTACCCTGCCTGCAGTTTTAAAGCTGCATTTTGCCAGAAAGCAGGTTTCTGAGAAAAGTCTTCAACAAGAAACAAGTCTCAGGCAATACTTATTTAAACATCCTTACTAAGATGTGAAGACACCAATATTTACCTGCCTCAAGTACAGAAAAAAACTGGAATACTGGCCAGCCTCGGGCAGATAGGAGAGAAACACTGTAATGCAGATCCGGAGAACCGTAGAATCTTTTCTAACCTTTCTCAGAGACTGTAAAACAAAGTAACAAAGCAAGGATTGCAACATTTATACAAAGTCTAAGGAAAGTATAAAGTAAGCAGAAGGTAAATTTTTTTTAAATCCATTTTTACCCATGCATTTACCCATCCATTTTACTGTACCAAAAAAAAAAAAAATCACACATGGAAACTGTTAAGGTGAATGTCAAGTTACAAACAACCTCATTAAGTAAGGTTTGTGGTAACTGATTCTTCTGCAAAGCTTCCACTAGATTTTTGAAGCTATTGTTCAGTGCCAAATTTACAATTATTCCCTGAAAACAGCATCATATACTATTTAGGGAAATGCACAACATCTTCTAATCGATCTCCGTAATAATCTGTTTTGAAAGATGTTAGCAAATAATATAGCCTCTTTACAACTGTTTCTTTTCAAAAATTATTAGAGCATTTTTCCATGTACAGTTCTTTTACTTGTTCACCCATGATATAATTAATTTGAGGAACAAATACATTGTGGAAAAGAAATTCTGTAACTGCAGTCTTTCAAGCATGCCATTCATCTCTCAATATTCACAACCAGCTCCCAGCAGGATGCATCTCATGAAGAACACTCTTTCCTCTTTTAAGATATCAAGGTGTAACACAAACACAAGTTGAACAAATGAACAAGTTACTACAAAGATTGGACGACAAATTTTAGCCTTTTCTATATAAGCCTGTAGAAAAATCAGGCTTTGTAGATCCATTCTGTATTAGAAAGAAATCACATGTAACCAAAACTGGAAATCAGGAGAGATACTGCCAAAAGTACAAACATAAAGTGAATATGGAAATCTTAAAATATTGACTTTTGTGGTGTAAGAATTAAGCATTTCTCTTACAATAAAATAGAGTACCTAAGTGGCAAAAGTACAGCATTCTCCCTTGGGCTTTCACATGAAACATTATTTTCAAATAAAAAATTATTTAATCCACAAAGTTTGGTTTGATTTTGGTTTTTAAATGCATCTAGGTCTTTTTGGGCAAGAACAGAGAAGCAAGATTATTGTATAATGAGTAGTCAAGCTACCGAGAAGATTAAAGATTTCTCATGATTACAAAATGCAATTAAAAACTACTCTTTATTAATCATCAAATATTTAATAATTACTTATTGAAGCGCATCTTACTGCAAAAGGATCTGCCTGCTCCCACGATATAGAAGATCCCCATGAACCAGGTCTCATTTTTTCTGGCAGAGATTCTGGCACAGCTAGCAGGATGAAGCAGATGTCCACAGCTGCCACCAACGTGGCCATTAGTACAACAAGGCTGTCTCCATAGCTGGCAGACAGGTATGCTCCAATGGCAGGACTAGTCACCAAACTTGCTGCAAAAGTGGCAGACACCTGTGCAAAAGAGCAGTTCACAAGTTCACCAACACCACCACCCCTACCCAGGCTTTAAAAAAAAATACACTGGTAAAAATCCAAGTTTTAAAAACAAAACAAAACAAAAAAACAAAAAACCCACCAAACAAACAAAACCCCCAAAAAATAACACCCACCACTTATGACAGTAAGTATGGGTCCAACCTCCTCAACAGCACACCACACCAGACAGGATTTGCAGTCAAAGAGCGGGTCTGGCTCAAAAGAAAATGGCTCTGACTTTCAGATAGACTAAAATAATTTTTTGTTTCCTACTTATGAATTTGAAGTGATGTCACTGAAAAAGCTGTCAGCGTATTTAAATGCCTGCCTAAGTGAACCTAGCTGTCAGCACTCCTGGGTAATACACAGAGTAATATAATATATAATGCCTTTGTTAACAGTTTGCATTTTAAATATGTAGTTACCACTGGATAGCACAGCAAACTAGGAAATCATTAGCTATGACAACAGTTCTGACAACAACTTCAACAAGACTGTGTTGTATCATACTGTGCTGTAGTGACATGCAGCTACTAACAGATCGCATACTATACTCACATACAGCAGAATATGATGAAAAATCAAGTGCTGTAACTAAATTTCACTATAAAAATAACCAGAAAAAGGTTAAATAGCAGCTGTTTTGTTGTTGGGGTTGGGGGTTTTTTTGTTGCTCTTTTACAGTCCCCAAAATTAAACCATAACTATTTTACAGAATAAGAACACAAGCTAGAAATTTAGGTTTATACCAATTTAGGGGGAAAAAATAAGGAAAAGGTACAACAAACAGAAACAGACCTCGTTAAAGCAACTGCACTTTTGTCTATCACTTCATAGAATTTTAGATAAAGTTGTTTCTGTCAAGAAAAACTGCTTGAATGCAGGCAAATATATGCTACAAATATACCTATGGCCCTCTTTATATGCAGCAGAAATAAAGTCAGAATTTCAGAACTTTTAAATCTGTTTTGTGCTCTGCTGTAACAACACAGACAAGTCCAAGAGAACTAAGTCCTTTATTTTCTTAACTGCTAAATGACCATCTCAGTAATCATATATTCATAAGGCTAAAAATAAATGGAACCCTTAATAGCCCAAAGTAGCATATAATCAGCCAAAAATGAATTCAATGAATATCTGCATAGTGAAAACAGATGCACAGAAGATAAAGGGATAAAAAATGTTCAAAGGCTAAGTGCATCTACCAACAGATCTCCAAACCCTAAACCAATATAAATACTAGGAAAGCAAACTAAGTAGGAATTATATTACTGAAAGGATTACTTGGTACTAACTGAACCATTTTCCTCATCTTTTGCTAATTAAGAAAGGTCATGACTAAGTTACTACGAATGCTGCATTATGCCTTTTCATCCTTCCTACCTGTTTTGACTATAGAAAAAAGACATTCCGTATTAAAAAGAAGCCATATGAACTAAAAGTGTAATTTCCATATGATAAAGGTATTGCTGGATGAAGTATTAAATAACCTGCACTGCCTTTAACAAGACTGCATGTTTTGCTTGTGGAAGTTAAGAGGTGTGTTGTTACACATGCCCTCTCTGCAGGTGAAGTGTCAAATTGTTATGGTGTTCCTATGAGCGCCCAGCACGCTGTTCATTGCCTGAACTCTGTGTCTTGAGGCATGGCTCATTCCTTTACCAACCGCTTCACATTAACCAGTGTCCTGGGATAAAAAAATGTTTTCCCCTGGAGTTAGAGAAGTGGTTAACCCCAGGGGGTGGTGTTCCTGGTGTGCCAGGGCCAATCAGAAGCTACATTTCGCGTCTAAAAATCAACACATGGCCCAGGCCGGAAGAGAAGGAAGTTGAGGTAGTTGAAAAAGGAGGCAGCCATGGCCTGAGCCACGAGGAGAGAGGGGCCAGCGAGCCCCGCTGGGGGCCAAAGTCCCCAGCCCCCTGTCTGGGGGCTGCAGGAGCTTGGAACAGTATTGAACTGGGCCAAGTACTGTAGCTGAGAACTGGAGGAAATTTCCTTGCTGTGAGTGGGCAGCAGAAGATGGAAAAGCAGCGGCAGAGGCAGCGCTGAGTGGAGAGCTGTGGCTGAGAGCCAAGAGATAACAAGCAGCAGAGATGGCACAGAGCCAGCTGAGAGAGACACAGAGATGTCCTGCAAGGAGGGAGAGCTGGCAACAGAGCAGAGGAAACTCAATGAAGAGTGTTTTGGGGGTAAGATTGAATTAGATCTCCCCAAAACCCCTTTCAGAGACCCTCTTTTGGAAAGAGAGGTGGACTTCTATTTGAAGGGAGTTCCGAAATGCAGCAGCACCAGAGAGGAGGAGAAGTGAAAGTCTCTAAGGAAGTACCCTGAAGGCTCGGGCTCGAGGGATTGGGATTTTCACAAAGCAAGAACAGAAAAATTCTGACTACAATACTCAAATCTGCTGCCTTAAAAATAAAGGACATTAACCAATACACAGAAATTAATTTGAAGGAACTGTGACTTGAAAAGTGACAAAAGGACTTTTTTCTTCCTGGACTCTTGTTGAAGAAAAAGAGAAATTTAATCTAATGTAAATATATTATTTCATCGTAGAAGAGACAGTTAAGTTGTTACCTATATATATGTATGTAAATAAACCTTGTAAGTATTTTCCCCTTCCCCTAATGCTGAGTAGTTGTGTTTTGTCTGAAAACCCCTCACACTGAAGTAAATTGTGAGAGGGGGGTTTGAACTTGGAAATTGGATTTTTGAGGGGTCTCAAACCACCGCAACCAGAAAACAATCTGTGCATCAAAACACCAGTTCAACAGGGAGGTCATAATCTGACCCTTTTTTCAAAGTTTAGCATATCTTACCAGTCCATAGGCTGTTGTCCTTTCATGTTCCTGTGTTACATCAGCTACGTAGGCAAATATTACGGAAAAGGTAACAGAAAAGATTCCAGATACCGAAATCATTGCAAAGTACCACCTAAAAATTTAAGAGCAACAATCAGAAAGTTTAAGCTAAGATTTCTTGCTTTTTATCTTACTAATAAGCAAGTTTGCATTTAAGCTTAAGAGAAGTGTTCCTCGAGAACTAAAATAGAGCTTTCGTGGAGATGAATGTTTGTGCAATCTCACTTAAATATTGGAAAACAGCATCTCAATTTTTTATGTTCCCCTGTTTACATCAGCCTAAAAGAAGTGGCCCCTGTAGGACATGAAGGGATTTTTACACTCTCAAGTTTAAGTTCAGAAAAACAAACTATTTTAGAACTAATTTTCTCAGTCAGTTAAGGAATAAACTACCATAAACTCTGAATGCATTCCATGCACATGAAGTTCTTTTGTAATCTCACAAGTTTCACAATTAATGTAAATGAAACTGAAGTTTTAACTGAGGGGTATTGACTTTGAAACAAAGTCCTAATCAAAGAGATAGAAGATCTCATTTGCAGCAATTATACTTTTCTGTGGCAAATCAATGCTAAGGTTCATTTAGATTTAAAAACATGTTTATTACTGTCAGTCATCAAGGGGAACAAACCGGCAGCTGAGCTTAAAACTGAGTTAGACAGGACTATCAAATCCTTTCAAGTACTGTTTTACTTGTGTGAATACAGTTACTAAATCACATTTCATTATTTCCACTTCTAAGAAACTCAGTTTTAACACCTCTTAAACAGAAAAGTTTCAGAATAATACAGTCATATCTTGAAAAGAAAGCTGCTTTCCTGTCTTATTGTCCCTTTCCCATCTATCCAAACTACTCCTCTGCTCTACTGACAAGTCTGTACCACTTACCATGGGCTTATTCGCATTAGTGGAATTGGGACACAGGTGAAGAAAACCGTAAGAAGAAGAAAAGATTTCCTCCCCCATGCATCCGAGAGAGCACCTATTAGAGGAGCACTGAGAAAGGACAAAAAACCCTGGGACAGAAGAAAAACAATTATTATGTCTATACATACATTTCCCAGGCCCACTTTAACCACCATATAAGGAAAGACTAAAATTTAAAATCGATTCGAAATTTAAACACAAAGTTGTCGATAACTGAAAATGTACACAATTTTTTCTACAATCTAGTTTTCTGTGATTCTGATGTTTTATGTTTCAAATCTATTAAACCCCAGTGAATTTAAAAAAAGAAAAAAAAAACAGCATATGTTTTTTCAAGATGCATTTAATTCAATATAGAAGTATCACAGATTGAAAAACCTTCTTTAAAATCTCCAAAATACAGTCTAGTTCCACTCTTCTATCAAGAGACTTCGTGCTAGATTTCAAATCCAAGTTCCTCTCTAACTGAAGGGTCTTTTGGATTGTTCTAAGAGACAGTTTTGGGTAACGCTAACTGTTCTCTGAAACAAATTTAAGATAACACTTATTGCTTTATATCAAGTATTCATCGTGTACAGTACATCTGTACACTGCAAGAACTACAAGGATCACTTGAGCAAGCTTGGCAACTTGAGATTACGGGACACCATTATGATATTCCACTGGCAAAGGTCAGAGTTAGATGTACAGGACCACTGATGAAGGGTCAAATACTAGATTTTTCAGCATTTCATGAAGACCTAGAGTCTAGGCCTTCATCTCAAATCTGTTCTGTGTTACACAGAATTAAAATAAGTAAAGGATTTCTTAAGCTTGTTAAGTGCAGAACTTTAGCTTAGAAGAACATTTTCCTCCGAATTAGTATTTTGTTCACTCATCAATCCAACTCTGCTGTAAGTCCAAACCTCAGTAAATGCATGGTTCTGTATACTGGAAGTCTACTCCAGCTAACTTTAGCATACCTCTGTTATTCAAATACAGTCACTCTCAAGTTTAACATAAGGGTACAGACTACTGCACTAAATCCCTGTTCTGCCAAACCCTTATAAAGTAAGTGCCTCCAACTACAAAAATCATTTATATGCATACTGAGAAAGCCATTTTCTAAGTTTGTT
Organism: Manacus candei; assembly: GCF_025592945.1. Lineage (NCBI taxonomy): Eukaryota > Metazoa > Chordata > Aves > Passeriformes > Pipridae > Manacus > Manacus candei. Next base: position 3,145,264 of record NW_026138058.1, read on the forward strand.
TTGTTTTGTAAGTTCTTATGGAGAATTCAGGTGAGACAAGTAAAATACAAGAACACACACAATATTTAGGTCAAAGGTTTTAAAAAGATCTTACCTTAAAACCTTGAATAAGACCATTCATTAAAAATGTATGATGGGGAAATGTTTCATGTAAGACCTGATAGGAAAAAAAACATTATTTGAATCAGGAGAGACAGAATAAAGTTGATTCCAAGTTTAAATTTGATTTGTAAAACAGGATAGCTCTATGTGAACTTTTATCTTATGCAAAATAAAAACTAAAAAAAAAAAAATCCCAGAAAAAATTATACTTCCTATTTTTCTTCATAAGAAATTATTAAAATAAAAAAAGAGGATCAATGTGAGCAAAAAGCATCTCTGTGCAGTAAAAACTACAAAATTTTCGATCTAGCTAATTCCTTCAAAAGGTTGACTCAAACATTGTCAATGTTTAGGAGTGAAAATGAGATTTGTCTACCTTACACTGATGAGGAAAAAAGAGTTACATATTCACAACTGATGAACAAGTAGATACTTATAAATACTAGCAAGAGTTCTGAGTGTTTAAATACAGCTACAAATTCATTTAAGGTGCTTTACCAGCAGTCTTAATTCAGGGGCAAGAACGTTAATCTACGCTAAACAGATTTACCATAAATATGCAAGAGAGTTAAGGGGCCTCGCAGGTGCTACAGGGTCGATTAAAAAAAGTTATTGAAGTGATCAAAGCAAGTATGCAGACAAAATTCAAATTCGTTTGCTCTTTATTTAGAGGTAGTGCCACCAACTACAGAAATTATTTATATGCATACTGAGAAAGCCATTAGTCTGAAGAAACAGAATACTGCAGTGTCACTGAAAAGTGTCAGCATCATTTTTCAAGGATGACTGGGATTCTCAAATCATACGTTTAATAAAGGTGGTGGTTCTCATATTAACTACTGGTCGGATAATTCTTCTCATTTATACCCCTTTTCCCTTCTGGTGTCATCATTTGGTTAGATATTTAAAACAATTTTTCACCTGTTAAGATCACTGATCTGATTATATGAATGGAAGAAAAAAGTCAGGGTTCAAATTAGAGATCCAAAAGCAGATGTCTTCTAAGTTAAAAAAAAAAAAAAAAAGAGAGCAGGAAACTCAGAGTTTCCTAATCTAATTATCTTTCTGTGAAGCGTTTTCCAGGGTTTTTTCCTGGGAGGCAACCACTGCTGATATTGGTTCAAGTTTTTGAGATTAATTTCTGTAACTTTATAGATTAGAGAAATGAAAGTTGACAAGCTGGTAGAGGGAACTGCTTTACTCAAGTTCTACCAATAGATACATATTAAAAAAAATCATATTGAAGACAGAACATGTCAGTAAGTGATTAATATTGCTTATGGTGATTTACTAACATTGGCATACAAGTACATAAATAAAAGTAATGAGCACAAACTTTGGGCAGCCTGCGGCCAAAAAAGCCTTTGTGTGCTTTACAAACACTTTAAATCTTTTCTTCTCCAAATACAGTGTCATGTAACAAACAGTATAGCTTTGCTGACAGATGCCAAAAGAAGTGAAAAAGCAATTTAAAAAATTAACTTTAAATAATCTCAGCTACTTTAGAATACATGCAATTTATTTTCATAATACACAACATTTTAATAAGATTGAACGTTGACAATGACCTGGAGAATCATGACAGAACCACAAAAAATAAGAAGTGTCAGGCTTGGGCAAGTTGAAGTCAAGCACTTTGGTTAAGAAAAAAAGCAAAGGAAAAAAATAAAAAAGAAATAAGAAAGACCACCCAGTAAGCTTGCCCATATTTTGACACTGGCAGGACATCATGACAGGATGGTCATTAATGAGACACCTGCTTTACAGAAAGGGGTTAACTGTTTTATATGGACTTTTTTATTATCAAGTTATGTTCAGTGATTGTCTTTAGGAAGGTTAGACAAACACACTTCAAGAGTTATGCAGATTATTTTATCCGAAGTTTGGGGAAGAAAAATAATTAACTCTTTCAATCCCACAAAACTTTGCTCGTCATGTGTTCAAAGTGCTCTCAGATATTAACTGATGAAAACCTGGACTAATAGACTTTTGATAGCTTCTCTCTGGCAGGCCCCATTTCAATGAATGAGATCCATGTCTTCAGATGAAATGGTTCATATCCTATCACCAAACACAAATTATGTGTTTATCTGGCAAACGACATAATTCCAGAACAGATTAAATGCTTATGAAATCCATGTCTTACATGAATGCCTTTACATTTTACTTTCAGTTACTTGCTGGTAACACAGCCAGACCACAACAGTGAACACAGTTTATTCAATCGTCACAACTGGAAGATGAATTGAACTACGAAGTCTTAAAAAAACAGAATTTCCAGAGATACTTCCGTCAACAAACTAAACTGATGTTACTCTAAAAGACAAGTAAAAGAGCAGTACAGCATATTGCTAATTTATTTTCTATTACCTTTCAGTCTTTCAGCAGTCCAGATCTCAGCTGTAGTATATTAACTACTGCATAGTGCTGAATGATACGACTTCTGGAATTCAGGTAATGAGATAGGCAGGAAACGCAAAACAAATTAAAACCCAAACCCCTAGGAATTAGGAAACTAACATTTGTCATTACTGCCAAGATAACAGTTTTTTGAATGATACTTACTGTTAGCATTGGAGTTGTCAAGAGTCCCCAGGCAAAGAATTCCAGAAATATGACCACCACTGCATGGTATACACTTGGCCTGCCAACACCTTGCTGCTAAGAGAGAAAAACATGTGCAGTGGTTGTAGACATCCAGTTCATTACACCTGCAAACATCTCTTACAAACACGTTTTGAGCATAACCAGTTTTCAGCCCTTGGAAACAACAATAAGCCAAAAAAAGGGAGGAGAAAAACTATTACAAAACAAATAAAGATATCCAGGGAACTTGAAAAAGTTTGTTCCCTCGAGTTCTTCCTGATTGAAGAGAATTATTTGCTGCATTCCTGACACTGCCTGTACTGCTCTCACTTTCAGTATGCCTTTAGGCTTCCTTCCTCTGGGGCATTATTCACAACCCTTCCACAGCAGAGTGACAAATGGTATACCTCTCCCTGCTACCCCCACAAGTGACAACAAAACAGATCCACTTTATGAAGGTCACAGCGTTGTTTCACCAAAACTACAACTATGTACATAATCAGAAAAGCAACTGGTTTTGTATTTGAAAACATCAAAGTACGAGAAAATAAAGGGCTACTTATGTCAGAGACTGAGGACCTATTCGACGGGTCAACAATCCCAGAAAGAATTAGCAAACTGTTGAAGTGCTCATGATTCTGTGAAACTGCTGCCATTCAAGAGCCAAGGACTGGATCCCAGACAAAACATCTGGAATCTTTTTATTCAGACAAAATGTGCAGAACCCTTGGGTAAAGCATATTTAACCAGAATTGCTGTTTTCTTTTTTATTTTCCAAAGCAGAGTTAAGCAGAACTGCTGAACAACCTAGTGGCCTTCAATGGAGTGACAGCAACGACTGACAAGGGGAGACCAAGAGACATCATCTACCTAGACTTCTGTAAAGGCTTTTGATGCAGTCCTACATGACATCCTTATCTCCAAACTGGTGACACACGGATTTAAGGCATCAACTATTCCATGGATAAGGAATTGGCTGGATGGATGCAGCCAGAGAGTTGTGGTCCATGGCTCTATGTCCACGTGGAGGCTGGCAACAACCAGTGTCCCTCAGGGCTCCGTCTCAGGACCAGTTCCCTTTAACATCTTCATCAGTGACACAGCCTGTGAGATCAAGAGCAGTGCAGCTGACACAACATAAGGAAGGGATGCCATCCAGAGGGACCTGGACAAACTTGAGAAGTTGGCCCACAAGAACCTCATGAAGCTTATCAAGTCCAGGTGTAAGGTAGTGCACCTGGGTCAGGGTAACCCCAGATAAGAACACATTCTGGAGGAGAAAGTCACTGAGAGCAGCCCTGCAAGGAAAGACTTGGGGTTTCTCATGGCTGAGAAGCTGGACATAAGCTGGCAATATGCACTCACAGCCCAGAAGGCCAACTGCACCCTGGGCTGCATCAAAAGAGAAGTGGCCAGCAGGTCAAGGATGGGATTTCTGACCCTCTACTCTGCCCTTGTGAGACCCCACCTGGGGCACTGTGTCCAGGTCTGGGGTCCTCAGCACAGAACACACATGGACCTGTTGAAGTGGGTCCAGAGGAGGGACACAAATATGAGGAGCACCTCTCCTACAATGACAGGCTGAAAGAGCTGAGGTTGTTCAGCCTCCAGGAAGAGAAGAGAAGGCTCTGGGGAGACCTCATTGTGGCCTTTCACTACCTGAAGGGGTCTTATAAAGGGAGAGTGACTTTTTACACAGGCAAAAAGTGATAGGGCAAGGGCAAACAATTTTAAAGCAAAGGAGGAGAGACTGAGACTAGGTGTTGGGCAGAAATTCTTTACTCAAAGAGTAACGAGGCACTGAACAGGCTGCCCACAGAAGTGTTCAAAGTCAGGTTGGACGAGGCCCTGAGCAACCTATCTAGTGTGTGGAATCTCTGCCCATTGTGGAGGGGTTGGAACTAAATGATCCTTAAGGTCCCTTCCAACCCAAAGCATTCTATGATTGTTTCATTTATACCTTCCCATTGCCAGAGTAGCTGTTTTACACAGGTTTTGTGTTCTGAAATTACTCTCTCTTTCCCCTAACACCTGTGCCACAAAAGATTGTTTTTCAGTGTTTCCAGCTATTCCAAAGCCATTACACTCCAAGAGGATTTGGCAATTCTTAGAAAGGAGCAGTACAGGATTCTCAGCTAGTACTCCCAGAGATACCTGAGGTTTACTCAAAATATAAAATAACATGTCTTTTGTTGTGCAACATAACAATTCAGGATTAAGTTGAAGAGACATCATCCAGTGAACAGTATCAACCAGACTCTCACTTCAGCACGTGGAGAGTAGGGAGAGCATGAAACTCAGGGTCTTCCATTGAACCTCAAAAAAAGTCAAGATGGTCTATGGTGAAGGAGGAGCAGAGACACCTTTGGAATTTCTCCCCTACTCAGTAAAGTTTATCCAAATTGGTAGAAATTACAGGTTTAGAAAATGCTTGTATTACAAGATTCCTTTAAGTTAGCAGATTATAGCAAAAAAATGTAAAGAAATCCCTATAGCCTAAACAGTCTAAATGCCTAGACCTCTAATAATTTTTAGATCTATCAGAATTTATCAAAACCTGTAACAGTAGTGTATCCTACCTCATATGATTCAATTTAATTTTTACATTGCAGCTTGCTTCAAACTGTGAGGATTTGAAGAAAAGACTTTTTTTTCTTCTGGAAAACAATATAATATCATGCATAAAAGATTATCTCTGGGAGTCTAATAACTTTCAAGCATTATTAACATTTCTTCATAGATTACCATGCAATTTTAAATCTCTAAATAACAAAGATTCCAAAGATTATGGCAGTAAAAAATTCTTCCTTATATAAGAAGTCTGCAAGTACTTCTATATAACGTAACAGGATAACAATTTTAAGAGTATTTTTCTGACAATATGTATGTCAGCCAGACTAGCACTTAACACTGATTACACTGAAGTCTGAATATCCCTTCCACAATGGTTTCCTCTGGAAAAAGCAAAATTTATAGTATGGAGTGGGTAAGGGACTCCCTGGACTTTCTCCTGCCTCTACTTCTCTCACACCCTTATATCACTAAGCATGATGTTGGACATCTGCTCTGTATTCAGCAAACATTTTTAAGGCTACTAAAAAATAAAGTTTTGGTCTGTTTGTGGATTTTTTAATAATGTTATAACATGCACATTGGATCTGATTTAATAGAAAGATGATGTACACACATACTGCGTGCATGTTTCTAACTCAGAAGTCATTTTAAAAACTATTTTTGTAGCTCTGAGCCTCCGTGAATCTTTCCTGGAGATCAGAATAGTCTGCAAGTCATTTCTGCAGCATAATGCAGCTTACAGTCAGCTGCATTGAACTACTAAACAAAAAAAAAAAAAAACAGAAATCACTTTTTGGATTCAAGACGTGACCTGGAAAAGTAGAATTTAAATCCTGAAAGAAACATGCACCTATCAAAATTAAGACAAGCATTCTATGTCAAATATACTAATAGCTACCAATCTATGATTCACACAGACTGCAGTTGATGATTTGCAGTTTTCTTTACAGTGTCTTAAACACCTAGATTAATTAAAAAACCCTTGTGCAAATGGCTGTATTGGGAATGCACATGGATCATCTCCACATGACAGACCAGTGTGTGGGCAGAGAAACTATGTATGAACATTATAATTGCTTTCGAGTGCAGCTGTTTGTCAAGCTTTTATAATTGCATAATCAATAATGAGCAGAACATTACTTAATCTCAAATGCTTAACAATACAAGTTTAAGACCATCATTATAAAATCTGAAGTCCTAAAAATTCTAACAAAACACCTGCTGTTTCTCCAGTTTTACACTTTTGCTCCTTCTATGCCTCTTTTCACTATCCAATTCTAAAAAGAACTCATTTTTAGTTCTGCCGTTATTGAGTCAGAATAAACCCAAAAGTTAATTTGAAGGTAACATGGATACTACTGGGAGGCAATACAATTATTTTTTTTTCAAAGCTGTTCAACAGCTGTTGAACATTAATAAATCCATGAGACAATGTCAGAATCAAAAATCCAGCTGGCAAGAACTGCTAATAGGAGGGGGGAGGTATCAGTAAGAATACCTTGTCTTAGACATTCTGAAGAACAGCTAGTACAATTCATCCTAAAACACTCAAGGCCAACATGCAATATTACAGTCAGTCCCAGATCTCCAGAGCAAAGCTAGAATTGACAGTATTCATTTATTCACACATTTTTAGGTAACTATTTATCTGTTGATTTAAATCTGTAATTTAATTATTAAAATTGTTAGAATGGCTGCAAAAGAACAAGAACATCAATTTCAAACGTGCTTAAATGTTTGTGTCTCTTAGGAAATGTGCTTATTTCAGAAAAAAAAATCACTTCTCACTGTTAAAATCCCGAAGTCCTCCAGAGCACCTTTTCAAACTTTTCATATTTTGATGAAGGTCATATAGTCTTGCCATGCAAATTAAGCAAAAGATTCAACTGGATAAATACAGCATGCTTTTTTGCTTCCATGAGGGCGAAGCAGCAGAGCCTGCTGCCCACTAAGCTGGACGCAAGGTCTCCATCCTGGAAGGGTTTGTTTCAATATTCACCTGGAAAAGCCCCAGGAAACCTGCCCAGGCCTCACAGCTGATCCTGTCCTGAAGGGGAAGGGATCTCCCTAAAGTACCTTTACAGTCAAATAATCCTATTAGCTCTCAAGCAGATAAAAACCAAACTCAAGCTGAACTTCTGAATTGACAAACCACAGGAACTTGCCTTTCTCCCCCCCATCACACCATCCTCTGGAAATTCTTTCCCACCAGGAAATGGGGTCTCCTATGAGAGCCTGCTAGCTGCTAATTTACTTCCAGCACAGACACACTTTGCAAACAGCACTTACTGTCCTTCTATAACATATGCATTAGGATAACAAATTTTCTTACTTTCTCTTTTTTAAAAAGTGCCTACAGAAACATTTCCCCCCCCACAAAAATTAACTGGTACAAGTGCTTATTTTTCACACTACCACCTGCACTGCAGTCCACTATGTCAACTCTCATGTTTTCAAGAAAACAAAGAACTGAACTAACAGAATCAGAAAAACATCTTGAGAAACATGCTTTCATGTATGAATCATTCATATCTTGAAGATCACGCCAAATTATAAAGTGCATTCACTTTCCAATATTTTGTTAGTTTCCCCCCAAAATTCAACCATTTCAAATGCAAACTTTTCCTGGTAGGTCTCTCTACATGACTATTTAATCATTTGAGCTTATTCTTGCACAAATAGTATGCTCCAATCCATCCTACTACATTACAGATTCTCTTTTTGTCCACACATATTAGCCAGGTAGCTTTCTAGGGATACTGCATGTTTATCTCTTGCTAGTGTCTTATTCTCTTTAATTTTCAAACAGAAGTATTTTGGATCAACATTAATTCCAACTGTTTCCCACAAATGCTCCATTTGTCAAAACTGGCAAAAATTCAGTAGAAAAAAAAAACCCACAGAGCACAAATGAAAGCACTTTCCAAACCAGTACAGCATTTTAGACATGCCTTGTGAACTGCAATATAAATCACAACTAGTTCACGTTATACATTGTCCAAACTTGTATTTCACTTGCAAAAGAAATACCTTCAGCAGATCTCTCTCTGGATTGTAAGATCGTGATGTGTTCTCTCAAGAAAAAGCTAAATCATATTACACAGGTTGGGAGTATCAGAGCCACAATTCGTTCAAAGAGGAAAAGTCTCTACAGATTTTGTAAAGAGAAGCTGTGCCTTAAAAAGATCCTGGAGTTCTCAGACAAACATGTATAGATAAGGGAGATCACATTAATAAGTTTTCTGGAAATTCAGTGAACATACTCAAAGATGCTCACCAAAGGCTCTTAAAGCAAGCAAACTCTTCACAGGAATTAAAAGGAAAATACATAAACAAAAAACAAAGGGAGTTACCAGACCAGTCCCAGTGCTCTGTCCTAGCAGCTATGTAGTTCAGTACATTCATAACTGAGCTGAAAAAAGGGGTAAAAGCAAAGTGATAAAGTTCACTGATGACAAAACACAACTCACACTGGAAAAGTTATAAGGCAGTGGTGAAGAAAAACAAAAGTCAATGGCAGATTGAAATTAATGTAGCTGAATTTAACCAATCCAAGCATGAAAAAACATTTTTTTATTTCCACATATAGGATGACTACTATGTAGGAATGTGATCCCGGAGAAAACAAGTCAATGAAAGACAAGTGGTTTACTACATTTACATTCAGCAGTGGTTTACTAAAGTGTATTCAAATATATATCCTGACAGGAAAAGATTATCACTCTGTTACTGCATAAACGCATGATGTGCCTGCCTTGCTAACCCTCTACTTCTTGTGTTCTAACAATTTTTATCAGATCTACAAAAAGATCCTCCTCTTATCCCACAACTGCTTGTTTTGTTCAGAAGTTCTAAGCAATACACATTACTGAATGTCTATTTTACAGAAGTACAGGAGGCCTACAGAAAGAAAAAGGACACTGCCAAAGGTATAGAGGAATGCCAAAGCAGCTTCCTCCAAGCTGCAGTCAGAATAGCTGCAGATACAACTGGGATTCATTGAACTGGGAGTGTCATGAAGGGTGTGGTAAAACAATTGTCACTGCCTTCTAATACAAAGATACAAGAAAATAAGTGGCACTTCACATAATTTACACTTGGTGTCTAAAACGTCTTATGTTTCCTCCTGGGAATACATTCCTATTTAAGTTTAGGCTTGATAAGCTTATGAAGCAGGAATCTTCTAAGGCACATAAAACATGAACACCATTTCTGATTGTCTTCACAGCTGAGGTCACTGAGGGAGGAAGACCAACCAACCAACCAATTGCCATACACCCTGCCACATTCTGAAAGCTCAGCTTTAGACAGTAGTAATTGCCTAATTAAACTACTTCTTACAGAAATGACATATAACCAGCATATTATGCTACACCAAATAACAAGCTGATTTATCTATTACTGAAGTTTTCTTCCTAAAATATAGAAACACGTATGACACTGAGAATTCCTCTAAAAAGCACCCACTGCTTAGTTAATTCACATGCTTCTCTGTGGGGCAGATAATTACTCAAGCTCATTGTGCAGTGGGAAGGGTTGGATCTCCAGTACTAAATTACAAGTCATGGTCATACAAAGCTTCTGTTGCTCTAGCCTAGTGTACTTCTGAACATAAAAACTTCCACACTCACAGAACTTCGAGGATCAGTAACAGTAGACTCATAACAGCAAAACTGTCCTCTCAGTATAAATATAAGCCAGAGTGGTTTGTTTTCAAAGACAGCAGCTAATCACTCCTGCAACAGTTCAGACTCAGCGTCAATTTGACATGATGGGAAGATTTGGAATTACATTGGCAACCTTGAGAAGGTAACACTGTTCATCTCTAATTATTCAGATTTAACATGAAAAATAACTTGTGTGGGACTTAATACCCAAACTGACAACTGAACAATGTGTTTACTACTAGCAGTCCAATTAAATCCTACAAGCGAGAAATTTAAGAAACCAGCTTAGTGAACTCAGAGCTGTTTCAGAAAAGTCTCGTAACATTAAATTATGCTGCCTCAGTTTCACTGTACTGTATTTTTTATGAAATATCAAAAAGAAAAATGCTAGCAGTAAGGGTGAGAACCTGTAACTTATAGCTGAGTAAAATAGCTTAAATAACAAAGGCTGACGTACTTCCAACATGTACAGTTCAGAATGCTTTCATTATGTTTCTAAAAAACATAAAGGTCTTGGGCTTCACAATAGCTGGGGCATTTTATAGTGCACAAGAACATTAAACTAACATGTGATTAATTCCCAAAGAGGTACACGGGTGTGACTTCTCTGATATCCCATTTGGGGACTTCTCCCATAGAAGCACTTGATTTAGACAGTACGGCACTGTATTTTGTTGCAAAGCTTCCTTAGTGTGGCATTATTTTACCGACAATAGGGTGCATAGAAAGGAAGTGTGTGGGATGAATATTGTCAATGTCACGCTAAGTTTTATACTACTGGTGTTCATAATTTGGATGTTAACAGGATTGCATAACCAGTAACAAAATGTCCCACGGCATCATTTATTTCAATTTCTGAAGCTCACTGAAATCATGGTAATACAGCCAATGAAAACTGATTTAATTCCACTGGAACTTACTTAAACATTCTATCATTTTTCTAGTTTTACATACTAGTAACTCAATTCATAAAAAGTCATTTGTTCAGCATTTATATTATAGTTCTTTGATTCAGTGAAGCCAATGCATTCAACAGGGTAAACTTAGTTACAGATAAATCAAAAACCAGAAGCTTGTTGTGCCCTGGCTGGAGGGGTAAAAGGAGAAAGCCTTGCACAGCCTGACAGACGTGGTCATACTCCTCCTCTTTGTCCTACCGATCTGATGTGACAAAAGAGTAAAAACGAAAATAAAAAAATTAAGACATTCTTCAAAGACCAAAGATGCAGCTCACAGAAATTTCACTTCTGTATTTACTTGTTTAGCAGCAGACCAAACGGCAAGCTTCCCCTTTCAGACGTCAGGGATGCACTCCCACTGATATCAAACAGATCTCTGCAACTACATCTAAAGCCATGGTCCAGCCCCTCATATTTTAGTGTGAATAAGTTCTTTCAATGAAGTCTAAGCAGAGAGAGTTCTAGCAATGTGACAGCCACATGAAAATCACAGGGAGGTGTAGGAACCGCAGCAACAGAGCAGGAAACAGACTGTTCAGTCAGGAACTGAGATGCAGACCCGAAGATGATGTAAGTATAATTGCACCACTGCTACACCAATGTACAAAAGATAAGGCTAGAGCCCTAAGCCTTTCTCTCTTTTAGCAGATGCTTCACAGGAACACAAAGTCCTCTAAGCGCACAACAATGAGGGAGGGGGGGCAAAAAATAAACCCAGGAATCAAAATCTGTCATCATTTTATAAAAGCAAGAATTTATATAATTTAGAAGCTAAGTTTTCAAACTGATAGAAGAATGTATTTTAAGTACTCAAAAGCATTCTTTTAACATTTAATCCAACTGTAATAAACATTCTATCCATTAATAAAAGAACAGGTTAGCACTTTTGTCAGTTATGGATTCAATTTCCATTTGAGCTTTCTCAAAGTTAGAGAAAGAAATCAAAGTCCTTTGATACTTTTTAAAATTTTCCTACCTCTGCCTTCCATTTCCTATTCTCTGTTCATGCTTAAATAAATGTAACTGGTTTTCTTCTATATACTAGGATCATCCTCGATTTCTTTCACCACATCATCTGAGCTGACAAAAAAGCTTGTATTTCTTAATTAAAACATTAACTCTCCTAGACTCTTCTAGAGTCATTTTTCTAGTCTGACTTCAGATGGGGTTACTGCATCTTATACACACTAGAGTCCTTAATGGGAGCTGCTGTACACAAACCTGGAACAGCCAATATACCACACAGCAGACATCAGGTGCACTTCTTGAAGGAGTCAAATCTGATTTTTGAAAGACACAACCACTGAAAGACTAGAACACAGAAATGATGGGTGAAACAGTCATTTTGGAATTAACTTACAGAAAAATTAATTACTTGACTAACGAATTCCATAGAATAACTTTTTTTTTTTTTAACATCCCTTCTGGTTTATTCATGTATTAAAAGTACCTTAACATCTTCATCAAACACGAGTAATGTACAAAGGCGTACATGTGTCAAACTGATGGTGTCAAACTGATGGCTCTAGCCGTGATCATGTTAATGCTACACTGTTAATGCTCACCTAAACATACTTGCTCACATTCACAAAAAACAGCACACTATCCTCTCTCGGAGGGCAGGTAACACACAGAGCAGACACTGGCTCCCTGACACAAACTTTACATTGTTTTATAACTTTTGGCATATGCAGTGCTTTCAGCGTGCTTTATTTTGTGAGTAAACGAATATTAAATCATTCAGGAACACACGAACGTGAATATATACTCTAAAAAAAGTTATTACTAGATAGCAAGTCACGCTGCTAAAAAAACACCGTGTGATTTCATTCAACTTGCCGAAAGAGATGCAGCACGGCAAGGCACTGCCTTCAAAAACTGTCAATGACAGGATCATCTGCTTTGTTACTTTGTGTCTTCGTCTGGGTTCTTCTGCCCCATCTTAAGTTCCGGCCTCACTGCCAACAAAACAGGATGGGTTGTATCACCTCAGCCAGGGCCATCCTGCCTGAAACAAGCCACCCGTCCCCACTCACTGCAGGAAGTGTCATCTCTGGTTTCAGGGCACCATGCGAGCACACACGTGTGGAGGGACAGGCTTAAGCCACCAGAAATTCGTTTCTGCTGGGAAGAAATCACGCACCGCTGCCACGCTTACAAACGCAATTTTCCTCAGAGACACTTTCAGGCGAGTGCACAGATCGCTCATCTCCAGCTTCCGTCATCTGCACAAAGGCATTTTAGTGCTTAGTGCGGAGAGACGAAACTGAAAGCGCAGTAAGTCACGAAAGCTGCAGTACTTCAGTTCACAAAGGGGCACCTCCTACAACTCCAGAGGAAAACTTAAGCTTTACCTTCCCACCACCCCGGCATCGCTTATCTTGGAAGAAAAAAAACCTTATTTACGGCCACCTGCTGGCAGGTGCGGCTGCTGGGGGACAAGCCTCGTAAGGAACGCAGCGGGGGCGGGGGGACGGGCAGGGCCGGGCCGGGCTGGCACAGAGCCCTCCGGGAGGGCGCTGCGGGGCTCAGCCGGGGGGAGCCAGGGGTCACCTGCGAGTAACCAGGGGGTAACCAGGGGGTAACCAGGGGATAACCAGGGGATAACCAGGGGATAACCAGGAGGGCAGCCGGCCCCTCACGGGCGAGGCGGGCGCCGATCCCCGCTGCCCGCCCGGCCCGGCCCGGCCCGCACCGCCGCCGCAGGGCCGGCAGGGCCCGCAAGAAGCCCAAGGAGCCCCCGGCCCCAGCCCGCACTCACCGCGCCGCCACCGCCTGCCTTCAGGCCGACCCTCTTCACCAGCATGATGCAGCCGCCCCACCTGGCGCCGCCGCCGCCGCCCTCCCACCACGACGACGACGACGACGATGGCGGCGGCGGCGGCGGCTCCTCCTCGTCCTCCTCCGCCTGCCGGGCCGGGGCTGGCGGCGGCTCGGAGCTCATGCCGCTCCCCGCATGGTGCCCGCGCAGGGCCGGGCCGGGCCGGGCGGGGCTGTGGGGGCGCGGCCCGCCCGCCCCGCGGAGCCGCCCCTGAGGCGGGACTGGGGCCGAGCCCTTCGCCCGCCTCCCGCCGGGCAGCGCCGGCCGGGGGTGGAAAAGGTGCCTCCGGGGTCATGGAGCCAACCTGCGATCGAGCTCCAAACACGGCAGCTGCACCGCGGCGCTGAGTTGTCGCGTCCAGGCTTTCCTTGAATGGTTCCAGGGGTGGTGACTCCACCAGCTCCTCAGGGAACTCATTCCAGTGTCTAATCACCCTTTCTGTGAAGAGGTTCTTCCTAATACTCAATCTAAACCTCCCCTGGCGCAACCTGAGGCCGTCTCCTCCTGTCCTGTCACTATTTGCCAGGGAAAAGAGGACGATCCGCACCTCTCTACACCTTCCATTCAGGCAGCTTCAGAGAGCAATAAGGTCTCCCCTGAGCCTCCTTTTCTCCAGTTCTCTCAGCCGGTCCTCATAAGACTTGAGCTCCAGACCCTTCCCCAGCTCCATTACCCTTCTCTGGACACACTCTAGCACCTCAGTGTCCTTCCTGAATTGAGGGCCCCAGAAATTAAAAGGGGATTCAAGGTACAGCCTTACCAGTGCCGACTTCAGGGAGACAATCACTTCTCCGGTCCTGCTGGCCACGCTGTTTCTGACACAGAAGGCAAATCTCTTCCGAACTAGTGTCGTGTGTGGCTCTGTTAAACCTTGCTTGGCCCTTCAGTCCTTCATCATCGGGCAAGTACAACAGTGAGCTTGATTTCCTCTCTGCAGTACTGGAAGGCCAGCTGCTTGCCATAAGCAGTGCCCCAGGTTCATCATAGGAGTCAGAACCTGTTACCTCCCAGTGCACTCCATCCCACTCTCCATGTCGCTGACAAAGATGTTGAACAGTAGCAGCCCCAACACTGACTCCAAGGGACACCACTTGTCACTGTTCTCCATGTGGACCATCAACCACAACTATTTGCATGCACCCATCCATCCAGTTCTTTATGCGCTGGGTGGTCCATCCATCAAATCCATGTCACCAATTTAGAGACAAGAATGTCATGAGCTACAGTGTCAAATGTTTTGTGTAAGTTCAGGTAGACAATGTCAGTTGCTCTGCCCCATCTTCCAATGCTCCAGCCTGTCATGGAAGGTCACCGAACTTGTCAGGCATTATTTTCCCTTAGTAAAGCCATGCTGGCTGTGTTTACCATCTGCCTTAGCGTAGTTTCCAGGAGAATCTGCTCCACAGTCTTGCCTGGCACAGAGGTGAGACCAACTGGTCTGCAGTTACCCGGGTCTTCTGCTTTCTCCTTCTAAAAAATGGGTGTTATATTCCCCCTTTTCCAGTCATCATGGACTTCACCTGACTGCCACAATTTTTAAAAAATGGTGGATAGTGGCTTAGCAACTTCATCTGCCATCTCCCTCAGGACCCTCAGATGAATCTCATCAGGTCCTATGGACTTGTGCACATTCAGGTTCCTTGGAAGGTCTTGACCTTGATCCAGGCTTGGGGTCCCCATTCTCCCAGTCCCTGCAATTGCTTTTTCTGCCTTGGGAGGCTTGCATAGAGCACTTATTGAAGTCTGAGGCACAGAATTATTAGAGAACCTCGGTCTTTTCTTTGTCCAAGGTAGCTGAGTCTGCCTCGGATTAAATGGGACTACCAAGAAGCAAGTTTGAAACAGATGGAAGCAAGTGTTTTTCCAGTCAAATTGTCAGTAATCATAAAAATAATTTCCACAAGATATTTTGGTTAAAAAAGTACAAGTGGTTTAAAAGACAATTACATTGTTTTGTAGAATAAAACTCTCTTAAGGGCTACTAAACCATACAAAGTCCCCCAGTCTGCTAGCTGCACAGGCATGGGTGAGTTAGTTGGAGGATCCCTCTGCTGTTGCTCATATTTTCCACTATTTGCATAAGCATAAGCTAATGTTTCAGAACCTGGATAGGCATAAGTTTGGTGTAGCTCTACATATCTGCTCTTCTATTTTAAGGCTCAGATCTTTGCAGACTCACAGACTGAGAGCTTTTGAAACAGAAAATACAATTGCATCATCCGACCAACTTGCCAAGCATAAAATGACTGATCTGACAAAATATAATTGCTTCATTTATTTCACTGTGTGTATATTCTCTAGAAAATTGATAATAATATGTATCTCAATGCTAATAACCATTATTACTGATCAAAGAAATATCAAAGATTGCAGAATCATTTGAAAACGGAGGATGATGGTGTTGGTTGGGCCAATAGTTTGTAAAAGCAATCCCTGCAGCTTGTGAGAGTGCTCTGTCTTGGCAGGGTGCTGATGGAGATCACCTTACTCTGAGCTTCCTATCAATGGAGCAATGCTGTGTGCAAGAGCTGGGCCAACCTATTCTGCAGGGCAGACACTTGCCATGGTTTCTGCATTCAGTCTGAGCTATGTGTTACAGTAATGTGAGCTATAGGTATCAGGGACCAGAAAAACGCTCCACTCTCTCCTTCTCCATACGTCACAGCTCCCAGTGAGAAGAGTTTAGAACCAATGAGCCATTTTCCCTCCTTCATTTCTTTGTGTTATTAAAGGCACAGAACAAAAGCAGTGGACTGTGCTCCAGTACTGCAATTTAGCTGTGCACACTGTGAGAAATCCTTGCTGATTTGCTCAAGTTCATTATAGCCTAGTCCCAAACATTCAGTAAAGTAAAATTGCCTTCTTTTATGCTCTTGGGGTCCCTTGTAATTTATTAATTTATGTAAACACAGACAACTTTGAAGGAAATTTATGCAAGCTGAGTAATCTAGGGACCATTGACAACACTACTTCCCCATTGTACTTTTCTACCTATAATCAGTTACATCTCATAAAACATTTTTCCCACACTGTTCTGCTAAGTTTTTTCAGATCTCATCCAGAAAATACAGTAAATAGTTCCCCATACGCATCAACCCTTTTCTAACTAATGAAGTGGTCATAACAGTAGCAAAGAGAGAGAGCTGGTATAGACAAAACCTGGGAATCTCCCAGTGATATTCGATGGTCTTTACTAACACAAAGTACTCAAGTCAGAGTAAGGAATAGATCGAATCCTGCCAGCTACTGAAAGGGAGTTCCACTAGATGGGGTTATAGTTTCAAAGGGAGAGTATTTTCTCATCTGGTTTGAGGAGAAGCATTTTTTTGCTTCTTATTTTGTTCAAATTTAGAACATAATTCTATGAAATTAGAACATGTCTTTATCTCTTTGGCTCACCAGTAGGTTTTTTTTTACCATTCTGACATTCAGCACAAGTTATTGCAGCTTTATCTGAGTAAGTTATTGGTGTGTTTGGGGCACTCTTACCACTGTTCATAGATTTCATGGCTGAAATTTGGGGTTTAATTTGCTGTCCCTAGCACTGCTTCAGTATCATTTTGTATGCTAATATATAGCAGTTACAGGAAAAAAAATCTGTCACAAATAATTTTAATTTGACATTAGTAACATCATTGGTGCCATAATCTGTGAACTATTGGGAACAGAGTTTTTGTTTATTTCTTTATTTTTGTAAAAGAAAACTGGTTAGCACAGGAGCGCCCTCTAGCTGGGTTTTAATTCCCCTGAAGGCAATAATAAATAATTACATTAAATATATATAATAATTATGTTCCTAGATCCCTGTTTCTGTTCAGTTTTAAACAGTTTCTCAAATGAGAATCAATTAGATGTAGTAGTAACTAAAAGGAAGAACACATACACAAAAATCCAGTGAAAACAAATTGATTAACAAAATTATTTTTTGACATTGTCTGGTCTGTGATTATACAAAAAAATTTATTAATATTCTTTTACCATATTTGTTGTTGTTACACTCAGAACACTTTTATTCATCTGTCAGTTTAATTGATATTTACAGTAATGCCTTTGCATTTTACATTTTAAGTATGATGATGGGAACCTTAAGGGTCATCTCTACTGTAATGAACTTAATTGAATTTAGTGAATACTAAATCCCTTCTGTCTACAGTCTTTCATACAAAAGATGACAAATGAAATTTAACTTTTAAAACCACTTGAAGAAGAAAAAAGGGGGACGGGGTGAACTGGACGAGGACAGGAACACAGGGAAATTGGGAGTCATCTAGTGATTATATCAAGTGTTGTGAATTCCAGCAAGAGGTACTGGAAAATCAAACTTATTTAAAAATTGTCAAAATCTTATCAAAACTCTATTTTCAGAAGTGGTTTAACATCTCCCTTCCCTAGCCATAGTATGAGTTCTAATTTAGTTCAAATTCTGAGAATGGAATTTCTGACTTTGTGCTGAACCCACAGGCTGTCAGACATTACACTGTAAGTGTAAACAGCACATGTGACAGATGAGAAGACTATAGAATGAAGGAAAAGAGAAAATAACAAAGGAGGGGTTTTTTGCTTCACTTTTGGCTCACTGACTCTCAATATTTAAACTTTTTTTCCAGCACAAGACATTTGTAGCTTGGGAGCTGTCAGAAGTACAGTCATTTACCGTATGAAGCAATAACAAGCATAATAAATATACAATGGCAATTTGTTTCTTCCAAAATTTTTAAGTGAAATAATTGAATTCATTAATACAATTCTGAATGTCCTTGCTGAACCTAACAATACTTTTTTTTGCCCTATTGTTCAAAGATGGCATTAGCAAGTGGAAACTGGGTTACAGAAAAGGTCATTGGGGATTGTCCAATCCCAAGACACATTATGTTAATTTATCTGGTGCTTGCTAGGCACCTTCCAGCTTCATCTTTACATTACACTGTAATTCAGCTTCCATGAAACTTTTTTTGTGTTGCTAAGTTATTTGACCCATTAATAAGAAATTAAGCTTTTTCTTACACTTACCATCTTCCCTGTGCTTGAATTTCATAATTAACTAAAAGCCACCTATCCCTCATATATTGTAATTTGTTAAAATTTTGATCTTTTGCAGTCCTTTTTTTACATCATGCATTGGTTGCAGTTGTTGCACAATTAATGAGTTTAGCATTGTGGCTTGATCAAAATCTAGTTTTGTTTCAAAAATTTACCTGCTCTTACCATTACTCAATTTCACTTGCATCCTGAAATAATGTATAGGTACATACCTGGAATACTCTTACATGTATAGTGTTTGCATAGTGGTTTGGGTCTTTTTGAATGAAGAATCCCCTACCCACATATTATATTACTTTGTTGGTTGCAGCAGAAGAGGTTTGATAGCCTTTAGGAAAATCAGATTCAGGAAAAATAACTTACTGAGTCAGAAAAATTGTGTTTACAAACTTTCTTCATTCTGTGATAAACATCACACACAAAAAATGTGGATCCTGCAGACCTTCTTCTGTCCACAGCTGTGGGTACCATTCAGCTGCCTGTCATTTTTCACACCCATCCTTTTTCATACCCATCCAGCACTGTCATTGTCACCAAATGCCACTGCCAACGTTTTACATAATATGGCACCAAAACATCTCCAGGGCTGATGCCAGAAGCTGGAGGTTGCCTTCTGGGATAACACCAGAGCTGGCACACTGACTTAGTTCTGCAATACTATAACATGGCTATTACCTTCCACCAGCAATTAGCTATCATGGATATTTGAAGAACAGCAGCTCAACAAAGTTTGAAAGAGAATTAAAAGAAGCAGGTCCTACTCACTGTCAAATATTTAATCTTTGTGTGATACCTGATACTGAGATTTTTGTGTTTGAAGGTTAAATTTTGGATAGAAAATGCTTTTTTGACTGAAGGCAATACTTCACACCTTTGGAATTAGAGACATGTAAAATGACAAACTCTTCATCAGGAGTGGCTGACACTGCTGAGAATTTTTCAGCATGAACCGCAAGATTCGTGTCTTTTTTTTTTCCTGATGTGAACCAAGGGGGTTTTTTCCCAAGCTACATATTTCAGTTGCACAATGAAATAAATATTCTCTTGCGGACTATTACATTCCCTTTAATTGGCAGGGCAAGAGTCAGTGGGCTGAAACACAGGAGGTTCCTCCTGAACCTCAGGAAACACTTATTCATTGTGAAGGTGGATGAGTGTCAGGAAAGGTCTCCCAGAAAAGTTGTGCATCCTCCTTCCTTGCAGATATTCAAAAGCCTTGCTGACATGGTCCTGGGAAGTTGGCTCTAGGTAGCCCTGCATGATTCCAGAGTCCAGAAAAATAACTTCCAGTGGTCCCAGCCTCCACCATTCTGTGATTCTGAGTTTATTTAGGCATATCCAACAGTTGTTATTTGCTAACCTGCTATATTCATATATGCTTGCAGAAATATTCTGTATAGTTAGAAGAGTTAACTTTTGCTGCCAGATATAGAACATATGAAATTACTTCTTCATGATCCCTTTTAAAATATATACTTGAGTTTTGTTTTTTTCTACAATCGTATTGCAGAGAAACTTCACGTGTTTCAATAGGATAGGAAGGAAGGATGTTAAGCTGGGAACTCAAAAACATTTTCTTTCTGGATTATATGTAATTCATGGCTTACTAGAAGCACCTATGTCACAAGATGTAAGATGTGCTGTTTTCCCAATAAAAAATAATAGTAAGGTGAGATTATTATAGAAGAATAATGGAATATTACAATGTCAATTATTTATTTAACATTCTTATTTCTCAATGGTCCCTCACACTGGATTCCCTATCCCCATCCCTCTGTGATGTTGGGAAGAAAGGCATATTTCTTGTCTTAGAAAAGGACATACACACTGGTTAGACCATCTCCTTAATTCTATGACAAAAGGTTAAAATTATTGCATCAAACAGTACAGACTATTGCTATGGATAAGATGTGCAACATATAAAAACATACAGCAGAAATTAGTGAGAAAAATTGAAAGATTAGTCCATGAGACCCCCTGCAGCTACCTTTGTTGTTGCCTATGAGTGGCAACTTGCAACTGTTCAGGCTAATATGCTTAAAGGCAGTTCTGTGTAATTTTGGAATCCACAGCTGCAGAGGATACTGGTCACTTCTTACTTTTCACTAGCAGTTGTGGAAACAAATTTCAATTTAATTTGGTTTTAGTTTGTGTACAGCCATAAGAGTGATATGCATGATTATTCAAAAACTTCGCTTCAGATTTATCAGTGCAATGATGAAGATGTGGCTTCCATCATTTCTATTAATACTTGTCAAGTAGGTTATATGAAAATATGATAGCCAGTTATCATTCAGGAATGAAGCATCATCCACTGTGAACTTAAAAAGGTGATATGTAACTTTTAATTTACCCCTGAGTCTTTTATAACAAAGCATCAAGGAGTAGATATCATTTTAGGTTTTCTGCTCAAAGAAGTCTTGGGGTACTTCTTTACAAGGTGCTTTACTGTTAAATATATGAAAGTATTGATGTTAATTTAATCAAATTTAGGTAAATGTCTTTTTAAAAACTGTAAAAATGTCGTTGCTAGTTAGTAGCAATGAGATATTGTTTGAGTTGTTAGTGTAGTCAGAGAAGACCTGGAAGATTTCCATGCAGATGTTTTCTAAAATCATATTTCTGATGAATTGTAATAACTAGTTGGCTTGAGGGGGTGCAATTACCTCATAGCATGGGAAGGGACTAAGGAAAAGTCCTTTTTAAAAGCTGAGCATTGGCATTTTCCCTTGTGGTATTGCCTATTTCAACTTCTATACCAATTTTAAAACAAAGTTGCTCGATACAGCAACTCTGTATTGCAAAATGTAGGATGCACAATAGCTTCAATTAATGTTAATTGGAGACACATGACTGGTCATCAGTGTTACTGAAGTAGTCTCTGTAAGTAATTCAAAATGCAAGAGTCAGAATGGTTTGGGTTGGAACAGACCTTTAAAAAGTCATCTAGTCCATCCTCTCTGCAATGAGCAGGGCCATCTTCAGCTAGATCAGGTTGCTCACAGCCGTGTCCAGCCTGACCCTGAACATTTCAAAGGATGAGGCATCCACTTTTCTGGGCAACCTGTCCCAGTGTCTCAGCACCCTTATGGTAAAAAATTTCTATCCTCTATCTAATTTAAATCTACTCTTTTTTACCATAAAAACATGACTCCTCTATCACAACACATCCCTCTAAAAAATTTATCCTCATCCCCCACTGCAAAGCCACACTGAGGTCTCCCCAGTGTCTATTAAGACATTAATAATTCTAACCATCTTTTTGATGATTTAATTAAAATAGTAGTTACTTTCTGCACAGTCACAAATAATTTACTTAATCATAAGACACAGGGTTTAGCTGAGTATTCCTATTATTAATGAACATATTGATTTCAATCATAATATGCAGTCTGCTAAGTCCGTGGGACAATATTGAAAGTAAGTCTTGGACTAATCCATTAGGAGGATTAAGGGAACCAGGAAACCTCTTTGCGTGTCCAAGTGGTATATGCTTTCAGTCTGAAGAGGGGTGTTAGTGTCAAAGACAATGCATACATGGGCCACATGGGAAATCTTGCTGGCTCAGAGTGGCACTTAAAAAAAAAAAAAATAGACCACTATTTACAGGTCCAGAAGGATCACTTAGCTGATTTCTGATGGGAAATGAGTTAGAATAAAGTTCCTCAAGATTCTTGTTTCTTTGGTTTCTCTGTAAGGGAATAACACATCCAACAGTGCTTCAGGCACACAGCGAGGTTGACACTGATGCCATATTTTGAAGGCACTCACACATCCATCAGTGTGCTCTGCTTGTGTTTACATCTTGGGATCAGTTGGAAATCAAAGGAAAAATAAGGTTGTGAAAATTACCACATTATTAAAATATGGCTTAATCAGGTGAGATCCAGGTTGCAACAAATAAGGGACATTTTAATTTTCATTGTTCTCTGTTTTAAAAGTATCTCTATTAGATACATGTATATCTGTCTCTATGTGTGTTGTCTGTGGGTTTTAGTAGTAGAAACGAATGATTAATAAAATGCCACGAGGTTAAAATGGTAAAGAATTCTTGTCAGCAGGAAATGTCAGGTTAGTTATGGTGACAGCACTAGAAACTCAAATGCAAGATTTCAAACTTAAACAGAAAAAAAGAAGGTAGTGTTTAACCTTTACCCACACAGTTCCTACTTCATTTAAGCTGAGTCCAGTCATTTCAGACTAATTTACTGGCTACACATGATAGATGGAAATCGAAGCTCAGCTGTAACTGTAGTGGATGTTGCTTGCTCACTTTATATTACAACAATTATTCAACCATAAATAGCTACAGTTCAACAGTTTGCAGCAACCTGTATAATTTAGTAGATAAAATAAAGAATATAGGAGAGTCAATTTGAAGTAAAGAAAAATGCCAAGGTGGCAGAACATACTTACTTAAACCTGAATTTGCTCAAGAAAGAGAAAATGTGAATATCAAATTGTATCGAATGTATACAGCTGCAAATGAGACATTTTCTCCATTGAAATTTCAGCTGGCATTGCTCTTATCCAGTAAATGTTGCTGGTGCTACTGTTCCTCTGCTTCTCTGGTGTAAAGCAAAAGTTAATTGAGCCATAGCTTGACTTCAAGTTTACAACTAGAGTAGTAGAAAAGCCATCCCTAATGTTTTGATTTGTCTATATCCCTGACTTACATATCACATATGTCACCACATAAGAAGAATTCAAATCTTGCTTTTTTATACTTTTACTAAAGTAATAGAATGTTAATTACTGCAGAGATTTAGTTTCTTTGGAAGAGACTAGAGGTTGAAGCATTCACAGCACTTCCCTTTGACTGACAGATTCATATATTCCCAGGCACTGCAGAGCAGTGTTCAGTAGCTTCCCACAGCAGGGATGGTCATAGTGGCTACCACTGCTCACCCCCTGACTCCCATTTCCATGGGGATGTCCCATTCAGAAAATAACTCACACCAGTTTTCAGGTTTTAGTGCATGGCCGAATAAGTACCTCACAGTAGTATATTTTCAGGCTTTTTACTGGAATTTTAATGCCGTTCTATAAATTACTCATTGTTTTGTGTTCCCTCTCACTTTGAAGAAAGCAGCTCTCAAAATATTAACCAGACAAAAGCTATGACTAGGAGCTAGTGATGAACAAAGCAGTGTTTTAAAGAACCAATCTAATTAATGAAAATTAACGTGTAGACTCACAGAATACTTAGTAAGTATATCCATATAAGTTCCAGGTAAAGAGAAATTGTGAGTTCCAGTGGTATAACCTATTATAGCATTTTTTTAGAAATGTAGAAGCTAAGAACATATGACTCAAGTACAGAGAATGTTCAGTTTTAGTGGAGTCAGTTATTTCCCTTGCAGCTGTGTTTAGACCTGTATCAGATTTCAGAAATCCCACTTGGGTGGTTCTTGGTTCTCTTTCACTGTTCTTTTCAATTTTTTATTTTTTTTTGTTTATTTTGAATATGCAGCCTTGGACGTTGCCTTCTGAGCTTCAGAAAGGATTAAAAAAAACAAACGAGTCCTAGAACTGCTAAAGTATACGTATATGTTAGAATCAGTTTGGAAACGTTTTCTCTTCTACGTACACAGAATTGGAGTTCCCTATAATTTTGCTCAGGTATAATGGGAGAGAAAGGAAAAGCAGACATTTTGCACAACATGTTGCCCTTTCCTACTTGCAGTTCACATTTACTGATGTGATAAATGACTGCTCTGCTCCATGCTGCTTCCTCTTCAAAAAACAAGTGAATAATGTTAATTCTTTTTTCTGGAACTAAAACTGCTGTTTCAAGGGTTCAGTTCAAAGTATTCTTCTTCACAGTCCCCCATAGCAAGAAATGGAGGACAGCAAACAAAACCAGGCAATTGTAACCCTTTTGAAACAAATGAAGGAGTACTCTGTACCCAAAGTGACAGTACTCTTGACTTCTTTCCTTCCTGAGCAAAAAAGGAGCAAAATCATAGTGGCAACTTTTGTGAATACAAGCAGGAAGTCTTGTGCCCATTTGGCATACAAAAGGATTCCCTTTTCCCATAGAGATTTTGAACTTGTGCTCTCTCTGCTGTCATAGTGGATGCACTAGACCTGACTTGCCTCCAAGTCCCCCGAGGATCCAAAGAACTGAACCTGGTATTTTATAGAAATTAATATGATTTATAGACTGCAGCCTCAGGACTTCCCCTGAGGACACTCATTCTGCCTCTTGGTGGAAGCATAAGCCAACATGTCCTGAAACTAAGGAGGAATATTGCTGGACATCTCAATGACTGCATGAAGACACCAGTATGTACCCCCTAAAGCATACATGTATTGCTTATAAATGTCCCCCCTGCCCTCCATCCTTCCATCAGGCTTAACCCTTTTCCCACTCCCACCTAATTCCGGATACTAATTGTGTCTTCTGTCTCTCCTTGGAAGTTCCTAAGTACATCTGCAGTGTTATTTATCCCATTTCCATAAATTAAAGGTTAATATGAGGCAGGAGAAGAAAATCCATAAAAATATTGCAACCAGAGAAACAGCAAGTGCCCTGAAGGAAAGCTGTGAGTTAATCAGTAATCGCTGTGGATATCCTCTGGCATATCAGTCCAACTGTCACCTTTTTTTATTTGTTTTGTTGTTATTGTTGTGTTCCACACTCAGTTGTTTCTAATTCTGAGATAAACCATGATTTTATATAATAATAATATTTTATTTACATGCATGTTACAAAACAGTTCTCAGGTCTCTCACCTGTTGCTTAACAGCAGAGGTGTGCACTTGTGTATGTGTGTGTATTTTAGAAAGGTTAGGTGATTTATCAATTAAAAACATTTAAGAACAATGGTGTAAGGAAATAAAATTTAGATGATGTGGTGTGAGGTTTTAGCTGTTAGTAACTTAGAAATAGTTGTTCTTGTACAATTACAGTGATGGATTCCTAAGCAGTTTTCTAGCACAATATACTGGGCTGAGGTGAGGCAGAGCATTTGCTGGTGCAACTGTCTCTAAGCTAAATAAAACTCTGCTCTCAGTGTCAGGCTTCTCAGAAAATGCACATTAACAGAACTGCAGATGTCTGGGTGCAGTGCACAGCCTGAGTCCTAAGTGGAAACACATCGCAGAAAACATCCCACGGCAAAAGATCACACTTGTCAACAATTTTGGAATCCTTTGTAAAGGTCCTTAACATTACCCTTGATTTATGCCATTGTCTTCAGTGCCACTTGAACAGGCTTTTCCCATATGGAGCCAATTTAAGCCAATTGAATATCTCACTATTGAAGTGAGATATCTCCTTAAAGAAAAACATCAAAATCTTAATCTTAGAAGAAATAATAACATTTTGCTACTTCTAAGAAAACTAAAACTCTTGAGAGTATCAGGTAAACAAAACTTGAAGCATTCCTATGAAGTTGCTTAGTATTGCTTACTTTTAAAAGATGAGGAGAGTGAGAACTGATTTAATGATTTTGCAAGTTTATGGTTATATGAGGTCCTAGAAACTTGAATTTGACCTTGATTCTCAGAACTACCCTCTGGACTCTGCATTTATTTGTTATTGTAATGTGCTTTCTCTTGCATAGAAGACTTGTAGCAAGTACATGAAACTTGTGACTGTTTTCTGCTTTCAAAAATATTTTGTTTTGTTGCTTGGAAATGATTTCGTGTGGTGCAGCCAATAAACAAATGAAAAACATGAGAGCCAAATAGTTTCACAGCAGGGAGTCTTTAACCATGAGAGACATACAGAAGGACTGTCAGGAAGACAGCTGACATCACTGTGTTTTGAAATCATTTTTTTCTGAAGCACATATTTATAATCCACGTAATCACCATAACAGTGTCACACTAGGCCAGTAGTAGTAGTCTTTCTCTTTAAGAATTCCATTTCTTGCAAATTCTTCAGTATTGGATATAGAAAAGACACCTGATATGACTCTCATAGATTAAACTTTCTGTTGTCAAACTAAGTAACTGTCTGGATGTTTGCTCTCTCTGCATATATACATATATATTTATATATATATTTATATATATGTATGTATACACTAGAACATCATTATTTTAGAGATAGATGCTTTAGTCAGAAAAGTTTATCAAATACTATATCTAGCATTTTTAAAAGCTAGATAAGGGATCTTTATGGTAAAATGGCATATGCATCTTTAAAACTATATACCTATAGTTTTAAAAACTATATAGTTTTTACTATAGTAAAAATCCACAATGATTCATCAGAAAAAAGTGTACAATGCTTGTATATTTGTAATACAAAACATAGAAGAGTAGTACAAACATCCTTAGTAAGAAAAGCTTAGCAAGTCTCCATGAATGCACTTAGATGTATCAATTGCAATCAAAGCACCAAATATAAAATCTCAATGCCAGGAAGATGGTGTGAAACATTCAGATTGGTATCCACTGAAAAATGAAAAATGTTGAAATCAATATAAAAATTAAAACAGAACAAGATCTGGGGAAATACAGCTAGAATCAAAATCTCCACATTAGTAAAACTGAAGGAAAAATAACATGGTTTCATTTCAACAGCAGTGATGAATTGCAGGTTAAAAAGTTTGTATCAATGTACTTTTGCTTCCCAGGGTTCTAATCTATACTAATATTCTTTGAATATACTGAGGGATTTTTAGTTAAGAGGCACTGCTTTTACTTTCCTTGATTTAGAAACACTTTTCATTTTTTGTAGTGTTTTTTTAGAAATTTGACAGGAAATTCACTTCATGTGTTCCCTAACAGACACTGTCACCAACAAGCAGCACTGGGGATGCATATTGCTTAAAGATGTGTCAAAACAACTTTTTGTTTTTAGTTACTCAGTAATGAGTTGAAAGGATGTATTTTAAATCTAAAAAAAAACAAAGGAAAAGTTTCTCTGTAATACGTATGAAGTTTGTAAAGTTGTCTGAGGTCCTTTTGTTACAGTGAAGAATAAACAGAACCTTTAGATGCAAGCAATGTCAGTATAAGAACTTTCATCAGATTATTAAGCCTGAATCCAATAAATGTTCTCTGTGTATGATTTGCTATAAAGAATAAGTCTGAAAACGTGACAGATCTTATAGAAATTCTACTTACTAACTCAGGAACTGCACCATGGACCAGTCATCCAATCCTTTTTTTATGTCAGTATAGCAGAAAAAAAAGCTATATTTATTTGCAAGTTGTCCAGTGTGGGATGCTGAAGATTGTGAGGAATCCACAAGTATGATTTTGGCAACAGAAAAGTTCAATGCAAAGCCTAATGCAAAGGGCTGGGGTGTGGTGGTTTTTTGTTTGTTTTTTTGTTTCTTTACAAAGACAGCATTTTTTTCAGTGATGATTTTTTAATGCAAACTGGTGATGAAAACTGTCATCCATTCAGCTTGTGCCCTAGTAGAACTCCCTATATCCTTATCAACTCCAAACCTTTCAAAGTTATATTATGAATATTATATTGATATGTATTAGAATATTAAATACATGTTATGTTACAGGGCAAAAAAAAAAATCTACTAATTGCCTTAGAATATCCTTTCTTTATAAATATGAAAACTTAACAAAATCCATTTTGAAATCTGAAAGTATAGCATAGTGCAGCAGTTTTTTCCATAAGGAGAATGCTTTCAGGCAAGTTACTATCAGACTTCAGGCAGGTCTACAGAGATAGTGTGTTTCTTGGTGTTTTGAGTTTAGATGGATATATTAACCAGTTAACTTTCTTTACTGGTGTAGCTGCTGTTGTAATTCTAGACCTTTTCCCAAGAAGCTTGGTTAGAATGCACCTTACTTAGGAATGCTTCTTTTACCTATCTCCTTGCTTCATTCCCTGGAGACAGCTTGGCTAAGTGAGTGAGGTTCCTTGCTGCAAGCTTTATGAATAGAAAATAGCTCTTTGTCAAATTTAGTTCTCAGAGTACAGCATTTCAGGTCCCACTTCAGACTTCTCAGCTCCACAGAGGAGCATAGCTGAAAACAGTGAGCACAATGCAGGCTCAACACAGGTCATTTCAGCAGTGCCATTCTCAATGTTCATATCAGAACAGGAGCTTTAATAAATACACCTTGAAAAGTGGTCCCAGACGTTGCGTGTAGAGGTTGGTACAAGAAATATCTTAATGATTTCCAAAGTAATGCCATCAACATCAGGAGAAACTCAATATATCTTGAAGTTTCCCTTACCTTCATCAGGTCCCCCCCAAAAAAAAAAAACCTGAGGAACTAAGAATACGTGATCCAGGGACAGGATGGGATACTCTGGCAGAACAAGGCTGTGAACATAAGGGGTTCTCACCCACTGAGGTACCCACTCACCCACTAGACTATTTATTCACTCTGTCTAAATATCTGGTTTAAGTTTAGGTCAATTAACTTAAATGGAACAGCTCTGGTACAGTAGATCAAGACACCTCTCCTAGATCTGCCCTAAAGGTCTATCTTTCTATATGAGAAAGGCACATACAAAGCAAATCTGGCCTGGGACAGGAAGAGAAAGGTCACTGCAGAGGGGGAAGTCACAAGGCAGGGAGTGGTGTATTTATCACTGAAGCAATTGTGAAGAAGAAATGGCAAGAGAAGGGCCAGAAGGCAAAATCTGGCTGGCTACATGATTCCTTTTGTAAGTGGCTGGGGTGAAGCGTGGGAACTTTGCAACTAATTTAAGGCTAAGCCCTACAAAGAACTCTTTTTTTCTTCTAAACTGTCCTTATTTCTTAACAGATGAATGACTTATTATTACACACAGCAAGATAAGACCTACTAAGTCTAGGTTGCTTTCTGTTACCATGGATATTACAAATGTTGGTTGTGGTTTGCTCCCCTGATCATGAGCAGTACTAAAATTTTTCAGCTTTTTATGGTTTGTATTTTTCATTACAAGAGCAACATGAGAGTGCATTTTTCGGCATTAGAGCAGCATGGATGCTTAGGCTGACAGAAAACCTCTCATACAATGGGCAATTTTATGATGCTGTGAATGCAACTTACAAGCTTCTGATGCTGCAGAAAGAACTGTGCAAATTTTTTGTTTGCCTGTGTTTGCCATTTCTAGTGAAGTGCACAACCCATGGAGTGTTTGGTCAGCAACCCTAACTGGGCCCATTGAAACTCACTCCAAATTTTGCTTTCTCTAATGATGAGCCAGATTAGAGTTGGTGCTTCAGACTGATGGGAAGGAACGTATGGGCTCACTTTGCTTTCAGGACATGGGGAGGCAGAACCCGAGTAACTTAGTGTAAGTGAGGGGGTTGCATTTTCTTACTTGTATTTAAGCTATAACTGCCTTCAGGTTTTTTACATCAGTCTCTGAAAATAAGAATTTCATTAGCATTGTTCATGCAAGGTGACATTTTGCACATTTTTGTTTAGATCCCTTGTTATGCTTCCCTTGATTTTCTTTAATTAATTATTATTCTGAGGATGAACAACACATATAAAACCTATCACTTCCAAGGAGTTGATGTAAAATTGTGGAGTTCAATCAGCTTAATGCATGGTGTGTCACTACAATTGTTTATGAAGAAGAAATATGGGATTAAAATAATGTCTCAGCCCCATCAGGTGTATGTGCAAAAACATGCATTTCTGGGGAAGGACAGACAGATATGTCAGTACTCTACAGTCATTTGCTGGGATCCCCAAAATACCACCCTTGTGCAAATGTTATATGCTTCCACCTGACCAGTTCGAATATAGACTCATGTTTTTATTTTTCTTTTGTGTCTGATGAAATGTTTATGTCTGAATGTTTGTGTCTGATGAAATGAAAATGAACTGTGAAATCAAAAGAGACTGTGGGATTTAAAGGTTAGTAGTAGACTCATGGGAAGTCACTGACTTTGCTTGACACAAGCTCACCGACTGCACTGTTTAAGAGCACTATGTGCTCTTGTAAAAAGTAAATAAAGCCATCATAAACTGCCTTTGTTTTTTAGGAAACACATCTCACAATTCAAAACAATATATTTGAGTTTGTGGAGCTTTAGGTGACGTTCTGACTGGAAAACAGATACCTCTATTGGCACATAGAGCACTGCACTGGAAAAAAGAATACCATTAAAAATCATGCTTGCAGACTTTTATGCTATATAAACATGAATTACTTAATGTGTTTCTTATTGTTTCCCCTGAGATCAATGCAACATAAGACTGAAGGACATTCCTCTAAGTCACCATCATTCTGTTCATCTTCTTTACCAAAAGCCCTCATACATCTATGCCCCTAAGAAAATAACCTTAGGGTTATTTTATAACTAGCTCTTAGCATAGTTGAAACTCACAGGTTGCATTTAGTTGGATGGAAGATTCGGGTTATCATGAAGTACAAAAAGACTGGTTACACAGTTGGATAACTTCAGGTGTATTTTTTGGGTTTGGTAAAATATTGAATTATGTTCCACGTTGCTTTCTTAATGCCACTAAAGTAATGACAATACCTTTCAGATCTTTAAGATTCTTTCTGGACTGCCATACATAGTTGTTATTCTTCAATAGAGTTCATAACTCCTGCAGAGGGTACAAGTTATAATCAATTACCCTGCTGTTACTATGACTTGGAGTTTAAAATTCCCTGTTGTATTTTACAATCTTTTCATTAGACCCCTGTCAAAACTACTATGTCTCTTTTCAAGTACTCATACACCCAGAAATAATGTATTCTTATTTTTAGACTGAGACATGATGCTGCAAGATGCACACTTAAGAAGTATTTATTTGGAAACAAATAGGATATGCCTGTGCTATTTAAATGATCTCACTTTGGAAAGTCAGTTAACTGACCTGAGGAATTTATATTCCAGACAATAAGATGAAACAAACTGAAGTCAAAATAGCAGTTCCTTTGAGAGAATTATTACATGGGTGCATAAGACATAATGTAAGAAAAAAATTCTTCTGCAAGTATTCATTCAATTAAAGTAACAGGAAATATTTAATTGTCCTGAGAAAAAAAAGCATGTTGAAGTCAGAAAACTGAAAGACATTTTTGGTGCTGCTTTAAACATAAATCATGCTGCCTTGATCAGCCAGCTCATACATAATATTATTTTGTAATGCTGCAAAAGTTTTTATTCTCAGAGAACAAGAAATAACATTTTTACTATTGACATTCTGCAATGCACTTCTTAGTATAAGAAAAATAAAAGTGTTAAATGTGCAGCCAGTGTGGAAACCGTTAAAAGAGACAGTGGAACAAAACAAAAAATTACAAATCAAAAGTTACTGTGTACAGTGTTTCAAAGGGTAAAAATCTTCATTCATTCCTCAAACAGCACCTTTGCTGGTTTATTTTCAGAGTGAGGTTTTCATACAATTTAAAATTAAAGACTAAATCCCATTAAACATGTCAAAAATATGTACAATTTAATGCTGCTAAGCCTACAATTCAGTTGGAGAAATGCTGGGAAAATTATCTTTCACCACCTACTGCCACGAGAGAACACCTGAGGACCTGAGCAAGATTCTTCAGGCTCCAAAGTAAATTTGAAATTAAGATGGAATTTGAACTCTTTCTTTTCAAAGCCACATGAAGATCTTTTGAGTTTTGGCTTAATTCTCTTGGCCTTTCAATGGAGGTAGGAACATATATGACAACCATTTTTAGAGTTCCATCAGGCATAAGTCTTTTGAGTTTTGTGTTGGGGAATTCGGGAACTTGAAAGCCATGTCTCATTTGTATAGTATGTGGGTAGTATTTGGATGTTAATATAGGTAAATATGTATGTATCCCATCAGTAGTCAAACTCATTGCAAGCTCTGTCCTTCGCACAATCTGTTGAAGGTAAACCCCTGCAAGGAACTTGGCATCCACGGAGCAGGGTGTTGAACGGGGATAACTGGCAGGAAGTGATTATGTTTACTTCAATTCTTTGGAGAAACTGAGCAACTGCCAGTAATAAAAGGCAGATCCTTGGCTAGGAAGTGCTTGCTGTCAGTCACTACAGTCTTTTCTCACTTTCCCACCTCAAAAGAGCTGAACTTCTGGACAGCTCACAGGAAATTAAATTGCTACTGCTGCTGCTTTCTGTCTGCTACCTCCTAGCACCTCATGACTTGCTCAGGGTCTTGTCCTGTCGTTTGAGGATTGCGGCTCTACAGAAGCAACTTAAGCATCATTCTGATGATTAAAGCCATAATATCTGAAGTGTTTGTTTCTTTCAGTGAACTATAAAAATTTTAGAACATTTCTACATGTACCCACAGATAAGTATTTCATGGCAGCTCTAGTACTGATCAGACCAATTATCACTTCTCACTACAACATGTCTTACAGCTCTGACAACCTAAAACATTATAACTTCAGTTTTACAAGCCTTATGTCTCCCCACTGATGCGGACTATTTTATTTTGTCCAGGATTCAAAACACTGGCAAAATTCTGGCAAATATTCTTTTTAGAAAGCTTAGGTTTGGAATATAACTGGAAATTCTGTGGAGAGCCCTGCCCTTGGGTCACAACAACCCTGTGCAGTGCTACAGGCCTGGGGCAGAGTGCCTGGAAAGCTGCCTGGGAAAAAAGACCTGGGGGTGCTGTTTGACAGTGGCTGAACATGAGCCAGCAGTGTGCCTGGTGGACAAGTGGAATCCTGGCTTGGATCAGGAATAGTGTGGCCAGCAGGACCAGGGAAGGGATTGTCCCTCTGTGCTCAGCACTGGTGAGGCCACACCTTAAATCCTCTGTCCAGTTCTGGGCCCCTCACTGCAAGGAAGATGTTGGGGTGTTGGAGCGAGTCCAGAGAAGGGCAGTGGAGCTGGGTAAGGGTCTGGAGCATACAAGGAGTAGCTGAGGGAGCTGGGGTTGTTTAGCCTGGAGAAAATGGGGCTCAAGGGTGACCTTATGGCTCTCTACAACCACTTGGCAGGAGGTTGTAGCCAGGTGGGGGTCGGTCTCTTCTCCCAGGTGACAAGTGACAGGACAAGAGGAAACGGCCTCAAGGTGTGTCAGGGGAGGGTTTGATTGGATAACAGGAAAAATTTGTACACCAAAAGGGTTGTGAAACTTCTCTGTGAAACCCAGAGAAGTAGTCAAGTCACCATCCATGGTGGTATTTAAAAAACCTGTAGATGTGGCACTTAGGGACATGGCTTAGGGGTAGACTTAGCAGTGTTAGGTTTATGATTGGACTCAATGATCTTAAGGGTCCTTTCCAATATAAATGATTCTGTGATTTAAGGTTTGTCTACCTAAGGTTTGTCTGTGTTCTTAATCTCCCCTTTCACACCATTTTGAGTTGTGAAGGAGAAAGGCACCTCAAGGTAACTCAGTGTCTGGAGGTTCAGTATTTACTTGAAGCTAAAAACCACAGGAGTATCTGACCTTCCTTTAGGGCTTGTCCAAACAGGCTGGCAAAAAGCCAGACTACTACTCCATTAGTTCAACCATGGAGGTCTGTGCAGAGAATTTTCTGATTGCCTCAATAGAGGACATTATGGTTTTGTGCAAAGGCAATCCTGTTTTTCCATTTCTTTTTCTTCACCAAGAGATGTGTAATGTTTATACTGTGCACTGAAAGAGGAAAAGATCTTGAGAAGAAAAATATAGGCAAACATGAAGCTACAGACTACATCGAAGTAGGCACTCAAGAGTGATAAATTAATCCCATTTATTTTCAGATTTTGCAACTGGGGTGGGATGGAAAGATATATTCTTGCATGTCAGTTTCTGGAGGCAGTAATAAGTAGATTTACAATGGTTTGAGGGCCTGGGCATGGGAATGTTAACAATTTTCACAGAAACTTTTCCCTCCATGTAGTTTTTCCAAACATTCAAAACCAAAATCAAACACATGAACTATCTATGAGCTACTCTCACCCCAAATAAACGTTTATTTTGCTTTTCCTTTTTTTTTTTTTTTTTTTTATGAATGTTAGCTTGCAGGAAACTATCAGGATCACGTGGACTGAAATAGAATATCAGAATTCCACTTCTGCTTCCCTGCCCTGTGTTAGAAATGACCACGATGCGCTTTATAAATACAATTAGAGGAACATATTTGGTGGTTTCCATTCTTTTCACAGCAGACAAAACCCACCTTTCTTAACAGCCTTGTTGCAGAAGCCAAGAACTGAGTGTGGAAATACGGACTGACAGATTTTCTCATCATATAAATACACGTCCAGGTTTCTGCCAGGGCCTTTTGGTGTGACAATGTACGACACAGCCACGCACGTACACGTGTAACAAAGCCATCAGGGGTGGGCGTTGGCTGAGTTTATGAGACTCTAGTGTGCAGATTGAACAACTGTGAACAATTCAGCAGTTTTCATAAATGCTAACGTCATGCTCAGGAAGAGGAGAAAAACATTTCGGTTTGACCAGCTCACAGCCAAGCCACTGCTGCCCCCCGGTGTCCGTCAGACACACGAGCGGGGCCGCAGACACGGACCTTTAGCGACAGGCAGGGATGGAACACGTAACCTGGAAGTGAGATAACCTGGCTATCTGACTTCGTTCTTACCTATACATCACAAAAACCAGCAGAACTTTCTCAATCTGTTAGCTCTATCGGATGAATAGTCCTTATTTAAACCGGTCCTGCAATTCCTCTTGAAAGTCATCTGAGGTGATGACCTTTTCTGGTCTTACCAATTGCATAGGTACAGCAACTATAACTGCCTTCAAATACAGCCAGGATACAAAATCTCAATTATTTTTCATAATAACCCTTAAAGAGCTGCTTTGTTCCACTGTTTGGATTATTCAGGGGGAAGAACCTGCTTACACAGATGCTAAAACTCTGACTCGTTTTTAGTTCCTTATAATCAATTATTCAATTTATGACTCTATATGTAAATTCTGAGAAAGTTCATTCAGAATTTAATTAATAAGTGCTAAAAATTTGGGCAAGATATGATGAATTCCATATATTTAACACAGAAATTGAATCTCAGCTCTATTAAAAAACCCTGGACACAACTGATTCTTCACTAGTGTCTTTGTAATGGATTATGCCCTAAAGTCTAAACTTGTTCCTGCATAGCCTCCAACAAGAAAAGACAATTGTTTAAAGATCTTATAGGACTTATGTGTTTCACAAGAACCAGAGTCTTAAAGTCTGTCTGCACCTAAAACTGACCCAGTAGGACACTGCTTACATCATGATGGCTAAAATCTGCAAACTTATTGGAAACAAAAAATAGAAATAAATCAAAATGTTATTAATAGATATCTTGACTTTATTTATTCCTAAAAATCCTAAAATTTCTCGTAAAAAGGAAATCCCTCTGAGGCAGATAATAAGCTAATACATCTAGGCAAGCTTTCTAAACGTTTAGCCAGTCTTGAAAAATATTACAGACAACTACAAACGGAGCATTTTCTTACTTAAAGTAAAGTTTCTGGTTCAATCAGATCACTGCTACTTATGAGTAAATTTCTTAGCATTTGAAAGTTTAATTTATTTTGTAAGTCATCCTGGCCATGAATTATGCAAGTGAGTGTGCAGGTAAATGAAAGTCTTTCTATCTGTCTCATGCAAGAATCTATTACAAGAATTGTGCTAGAGAAATGCTCATATAAAGAAATATGACAATAAGAGGTCTTTTCCGCTTGAAGCAAAGCTCTAGACTCCTTGAAAAGTAAAGTTCACTGAAACTCTTTGAGGCTGGAAAAGCAAACAGTTTTGGTGCTCCAAAAAAAACTTGTCTTTGTTGGGTATATTTTTAAATGAAGGGTTTCCGAGCATGAGTAAAATCAAATCATGTAATGTGCACGAAGATGACTTGAAGTGTGGATACCTCTCTTTCTTTGCATTTTTGCTTGCAGGATCAAGGGAGTTTAGTCATGAAATTGTTTTCATAACCATCTGTCATCCTCCTTCCTTTGTTGTGTCTGTTTTAAGTTAAATGTGCTTGTGACAGTTGACAGAACCAGAGGTACAACAAGTTTTAGAATGATGCAGCAGTGTTAACAGTGTAGAAAGATTTCTCTTACCCATCTTCCTTTTACATTTCAGTTTAATTCAGTATCTAATGAAGGGGCATGAATGTGGTTATGCTATCTTGGTTAATAGAAGAAACAAACATGGAATAATTGCACTTTATTTATAAATGGCAGACAATAGCTCTTGGTCATGTTTATCTCTGTCAGCAACAGAACAGTTCTTGCAGCACCCCACTTACACCAGGATAGAACACCAACACTCTGCACTTGTGTTACTGAAATAATTTCAGTTTGCATGGAATGCAGAATGTTAGAACACTGTGACTGGAGTTGTTCAGGGCTATCATTCCAGCTGTCTGATCAAAACACTACTTAGCTATCCTGGCTGCTGCAGTTCTTCACAGCTCCAATTGTCATGGACAAATATTTCTCATGCCTCCCCCTTCACCACAAAAAGCTTTTCCACGGCAAGCAAAAAAACAGCAAGGTCTGGTTTATGAGAGAGGTGCACAAAGAGTGGGTTGTCTCACAGAACACGTTCTGACGTGGGCTCCAGGTTTGCATTTCCATTACAAAGTGTCCTTCGCTACAAATAAAGCACGGCTGGTAAGTAGACTTAAATCCTCTCATCTTGATTAAACAGGCTTTGAAGAGAGGAGCTGTGCAGGGTTGCAGTGAACAGCATCCTACTCTGAAGGTACTAGTGTGCTTATTGAAGCATAAGCATTGTCTTTTTATTCTGTGTTTACGTGTTACCCAGTATGATGTGTTCTTGGTTGATGAAAAAAGATCCTCGGTGACGCACCCACAACACAAATGAGAAATAGTCATCATGATATTACCACAATGGATCCTCCCAATTCAATTATGGATGCAAAAAGCCACACTTCAGAATAATATATTTGTAATAAAAGCAGATATAGAACAGACCTTCATGTAATTTAGTAGATTTTCTTAGAAAATTAGAACCTTAGGTTATTAATGAAAGATCCTGCTGTGGTGCTATTATTTTCTTACCTCAGACTTGAAAAGTTCTTTTGAAGTCTAACAAATGTTAGATAGATGTCCAAATAGATGAGTGGTCTGCTCATTTTATAAAATGTGTTTTCTTCCGGGTTTTGAATGATATTATGTGGAAATTGATGTTATTTCATTCAAATGATGCAAAGGATATATGTCTTCATATCTATTTGATTCAAGGAGGAATGTCATGATCTCTTTTAAATTGAAACAGAGCATGAATCACAAAACTTTCCACCCTCAAAGCAAAACCATTTTGTGCATCTGGAGATTTATTCCAAGCTGCAGAAATGTGGATTAAGGAAACTCAATGGTAAGAAGAATTAATACTTCAGTGATAACTGAGCAAACTATAAATATGAAATGAAGATTTAGAACTTCTTCAGAATAGGGAAAGAAACCATATAAAGAGGATATACTTTCTGCTGTATTATTCCCAACTGCATCTAATGCTAGTCTGATTTCCTTGCATTTATGAATCATGCTAATTTAATTAATTCTAGAACCATTCTTGGAATCAGCAGTTACTTCGTTCTTTTCAGGTCACACCTTTACTACAGAGTGACACATTACGTTTGGAGGCTTTTCTGCTGAAAACACATACTCTGCTGATGTGTGTGAATTGAATTTGGGTACCTTTCAGTTTGACAAACCATTCCCTTCATAAGACATTTAATGTCCTTACATTCTTATCAGCTTAAAGAAGAAGAGTTTGTTGATGACTCAATCATTGAATCACAGAATCACTGAGGCTGGAAAAGACCTCCAAAATCATGAAGTCCAACCTTAGACTGAACACCACCAGGTCAACTAAACCATAGCACTGAGGGCCATGTCCAGTTACTTCTCGTGCACTTCCAGGGATGGTGACTCAGTCACTCCCCTGACATTGGCCCCACTGATCCAGCCTGTCCAGACATCTCTGCAGAGCCTTCCCACCCTCCAGCAGATCAACATCCCACCCAACTCAGTGTCATCTGTGAACTTACTGAGGGTGCACTCGATCTCCTCATCCAGATCATTGATAAAGACATTAAACCTATTTACAATTAAAAATATTAAGCTGTCCCCAATACTGAGCCTTGGGGAACCCCACCAGTGACTGTCCACCAACTGGATGCAGCTCCATTCACCACTCTCTGAGCCCAGCTGCACAGACAGTTTTTAACCCAGTGAGGAGTCCAAGCCATGGGCTGCCAGGTTCTCCAGGAGGGTGCTGTGGAAGACTTCAGCTTTGTTGCAGTCCAGGTAGGCAACATCCACAGTCTTTCCCTCTTCCGCTAGGTGGGTTACCTGGTCATAAAAGGTCAGGTTGTCAAGCAGAACCCACCTTCCCTAAGGCTGGGCCCCACCTTTTGGTTTTGCTGTATATGCTGCGTGAAGGACACTCAAGATAATCTGTTCCAGGAACTTCCCTGGCACCAAGGTCAGGCTGACAGGCTTGTAGTTTTCCAGATTCTCCTTCCAACTCTTCCTGTAGATAAGCATCAAATTCCCTGTCATTTGGGACTTCCCCTGTTAACCAGGACTGATGATAAATGATGGAGAGTTGCTTAAGCGAGATTTTCTACCAGCTCCCTCGGTACCCTTGAATGAATCTCATCCAACCTGATAGACCTTTGAGTGTCTAAGTGGCACAGCAGGTCACTAACTACTTCCTCCTGGACTGCAGGGGGTCTGTTCTGTTCCCCATCCATGTCTACCAGCTGGTTGCCCTGACTGATAACTTATCTTTCTGTTAAAGGCTGAGACAAAGAAGGCATTAAGAACCTCAGCCTTTTCCTCATCCTTGGTGAGAATTTTCCCCCTTTTCCTCCAATAAATGATAGAGATTTTCCTTGGCCCTTCTTTTGTTGTTAATATATTTATAAAGGCACTTTTCATTATCTTTCACAGCAGTGGCCAGGTTGAGTTCTAGCTGAGCTTTGGCCTTTCTAATTTTCTCTCTATATGAACTAATGACATCCTTGCACTCTTCCTGAGTTGTCTGCTCCTTCTTCCAAAAGTCATTACCTCTCCTTTTTTCTCAGAGTTCCAGCAAAAGCTCCCTGTTCAGCCAGGTCATCTTTTGGCAGATAGGGACAGCCTGCTCCTGAGCCTTTAAGATTTCCTTTTTAAGTGTGTCCAGCCTTCCTGGACCCCTTTGTTATTAAGGACTATTTCCCAAGGGACTCTGAACCAGTGTCCTGAAGAGGCCAAAGTCCTCCCTTAGAAGATCCAAGGTACAGGTTTTATTGACTCCCTTCCTTAGTTCATCAAGAATTGAAAACTCCAACATTCTGTGGTCACTGTTCCCAAGAGAGTCTCCGACCACCACATCTCCCACCAGCCCTTCTCTGTTTGTAAACAGAAGGTTTAGTGGGCACTGGCCCTGGCAGGCTCATTTAGCAGCTGTGTCAGGAAGTTGTCTTCCAGACACTCCAGGAATCCCCTAGACTGTCTCCTCTCTGCGGTGCTGAGTTTCCAGCAGACATCTGGCAGGTTAAAGTCTCCCACAAGAACAAGGGCTGGTAATCATGAAACGTCAGCCAGACACTTATAAAATACTTCATCTGCCTCTTCATCCTGGCTGGGAGCTCTACAGCAGATGGATGGTCTCCCACCAGGATGTCTGCCTCGTTATCTTCCCCCCAGTCCTCACCCACAGGCACTCAGCCTCATCACCACTGCCCTGGAGCTCTGCACAGTCAGAACACCATCCAGTGTACAGAGCCATCCCACCCCCTCTCCTTCCTCACCTGGCCCTTCTGAAGAGTTTGTAACCATCCACTGCAGCTCTCCAGTCATGAGAGTCATCTCACCACGTTTCCCTGACAGTGACTATGTCACAGCTTTCCTCCTGCCAATGGCCTCCTCCTCCTGTCTGTTACTCATGCTGTGTGCACTGGTGCAGATGCACTTCAGCTGGGATATTATTTCACCCCCAACACTGGCGTGTCACCCCCAGGCTCATCTCTGTCGAGCCTGGTCTTATCCCCTTTCCCCTTCAAACTTAGTTTAAAGCCCTCTCAACCAGCCCTGCCAACTCAGCAATGCCAGAGATGCAGAAGACTTTTGCAGGCAACACAGATATGTGCTATGCTCCCATGAAATATTTGTCCTTTGAGGATTATTACTGAAACATTCTTCTCTTCCCCAGTTTTCCTTCTCCTACTCTGGCTTTCACTTCAACTCGGTCATCTGGAAATTAGTCATTTTTGCTGACATGTTGACATTTTTACAATGAAACCAGCTTGCTCTAACAAAAAATCATCTGTTGCCCTTTCAGGTGTCTGTCGAGGGGTCACAGCAGAAACTCAGTGTGTTCTTTGCAGTTTCGATAAAAGAAGTAGAGGGAGATCGTTCTCTATTTTTCATCACTCCCTAGACTGGAGACAGCAATATTTTTAATTTCTGGTTATCTTTCTCTTGAGAGCTGCATTTCAAAGAATTGGGACTTGTTGGGGAGGAAGAATTTTAAATACAGTTTTCAGACAGGAAAGGAAATAATGGAAATTACATACTTATTCTAAGCTATTTTCCCTCAGGCCATGCAGCAGCAATGCAAAGTCAGAGGAGAAAACCCATTGCAAGGACACACCGTTACATTTACAGTACACTGTGACAAGATAAGGACCAATTTCATCTCCCTGTTGAGAATTATTCTCCTCATGGTGCATAAAATGATACATTAGTCACTCATTTGCAGAATTCTAACCTAGACAGCATCAATGGGGGTGTCTATGCAGTATTTCACTCTGTGGCTGTTGAACTGCAGTGTGTTCAAACAGCCACAGTGGGGGACCAAAAGGCACCACCTCCTGCACTCTGATCCTCTCTGAACCCAAATCTGGCACCCCTGAGCTATATCACAGCCTCAAGTATAACCTGTTGGCCTAGGTTCCCAAAAGGGCTCTCCAACATTTGTCACTCTTAAAACTTCAAGAGGATGATGACTGAACAGCATTACTTTCAGTGATTCTTTAAAAGTGATCAGTAAAGTGAGCTATTGTCCACATAACTGAATAACCTCCAGCTGGAAGTCTTACTGATGTCTTAAAGCAGAATTCTCTGTATTTTCAGTAGAATTCCCTGTATCTTTAAGCTCTGAGTCTTTAAGCAGAATTTGCTGTCCCTGTCCCTTCCTTTGATCTCTGTTGCAGATGGAACATGATGGTATCATTCTCACCTTTAACCCCTCCTTTGAATGTAAGAAGATGCTATCACGTGTATTAAGCAGATGTTACTCAATGTTTATAGAAAGCTTTTGTAACTTATGGCTTGCCTGGTAATTGTCTGAGAACACGCGGTGCTGAGCTGCAGATCACATCTTCTTTGGCACTCAGCCTGGGGTTCTGCCTGTTCTGAACTGAACTTTGTTCAAAACTGAGCAGGGGACACCTCCCCAGACAACCACCAGAGACCATCAGTGACCCCTGAAGAGGCCCACGCAGGCGCAGTGACCGCAGTATATAAACCTGTGCAAGTTAAACAGTTATGCAGTAGGTAGGCAGTAACTGTGTACTAAATAGGCATAAATTCTCTCACCGTTTACTCCTTGGTTTGTGGAAAACTTCCACCTTGTACCCTGGACAGAATAAACAGCTCTTCCTTTTGAAACCTGACCCTTCGTCCGTATTTAGAGAGCTCCTAAAATCGGCGACATTATAGGACTTTCGGGAGGGATAACAGAGGAACTTAAGACTGTTTTCATCCCTAAAATGGGATTTTTCCAGCACTAAGATAAGGATACTTCTAGAATTTCACCACTTTTCAGGGCTGTATAAGTGAGAGATTAATTTCCAAGAGCAGAGTGCTGCAAGCACTAAGTTCACATCCGAAGAAAATAAGCCATGATTTGCTCGTTTGTTCATTTTGTGATCTCCACTTTTGAGAGGTGTCTGTGAGAGTGCTGAATGGAAGGTCTGTTCCTTTGAAAATCCAGACCTGCCATGCAGTTGATGGGTAATCAATGTGCCAGAATGGGATCATTTTTTAAACTGCAGTCCCAAATGCTCCTCACTTCCCAAATGCTACAGGTTTCTTTTTCTTCCACTAGGACACAGAAAACACCTAGGATGCCTAAGGACACACTGAAATTAAGTTGGGATATTAGGCTGGGATACTGGATAGTACCCAAGGAGTTCCCTAGTTGAGATCTACTTAGGGAGTTCACAGTAGCTTTCATCAAATCCCACTTATCTTACATCCTTAATAAGAGGTAAAAACTGACGAGTTCCTTCAGTCTTTCACTCACTTTTTGATTTTTTTTCCTCCATAAGTGTGAGGAATATTTTTACAGTGCTATAAATACTTGTTTCCATTAGATCTTACATAAGATACTGCTCTGTGTATCGTGACATGCACATTTTATTGCAGGTTACTTGTGTGTTTGGAGGAACATATGGGTCCAAAGATCCAGTAAAGTAGTGGGGAATCATATAAGAAAACTGAGTCTAGATGAGTACAATTGTAATGATGTATTAGTCAGGAACCATGGTTTTTAATGACTGGATAGAATAATACACCCTACAGAAGCATCCTAGATGAACAGACACCCAGGCAACAAAACAAGGTTGTATTCCTCTCTGTATCTGCTTGGGACTATACAAAAGAACATCCAAACTCAACACTAATCAATTTGTGATCCTTCATTTGCCACTTAGCTGTATATCTGTAGAATGTGAAAATGACCAGGCTTTTGATTTAACAGCATTATCACCACCTCTGAGATTTTGCAGTCAGATTCCAAACACTCCCATCTTCTGCATCTGCAGACAGAAGCAGAGCACTTGGAAGGGTCTGCAATGCATGGGCTGTGCTTGATCATCACTCCAGATCCCAGCAGTGTCTATTTTTAAAGTCTGTCTTGTGTAGGGAGACTTTTAATAATGGTATCCAAGACTGCATTATTTTTTCCACTCATCTCTGGTGCTGCTTTTGGATTACATAAGTATATTGCCAGAGCAATTCTACACATTTTTCCAGTACTTAATCTTGTGGGATCTTTTTTGGTACTGTTTAACTTTTAGTTGGTCTGCTTGCTTGATGCCTTGAACTGCCCAGAGAATGCAAAACCTGTTTGGTGTTTTCTTTCTCACATTGCCACCTGCAAACTCTGATCACTTTATCTTAGCTGTTTGACTCCTCATCACTTTCTTTTGAACTGACATCCATTCTGTTACTGGGTTGTTACTTTACTGTTTCACTACTCTGAACATACCAAATATCGAAGGTCCTCCTATACATGTAAAACTTTTTTAACCTTCAAGCTGTGTACAAGAACACTGTATGGCCAAAAATGGGGTGGAGAGACTGGAGACTTCTCCCACACCTTCATTTACACTTCCTAGACAGGATAGACATTTTATCAGTTTTAAGAACTACCCTCCCTGTTCCAGGGCTGTAGCATAATTAGGCCGTAGAATAATTAGTAATTTTCATAGAGGTTTCATCCTAAGGTTTTGAAGCAATATTATATCAGAAGGGTACAGAGAATACAGAGGTTTTCAACAAACTTAAGCTAACTTGTTTTTTGCAATTGGGTACTCAGCACGTGCATATTTTATTAAGTACTCTTGATATATGCTCTCACTTTCATTCAAATTCCCACCTTTAAATCTTCAGCAGAGCAAAAGGAGAAAATACAATGATATAATGGATGACAGTTATACATCCTTCCAATGGGCAGCTGCTAAATTCCTAACTTAAGGTTGAGCCAGTTAGTTGAGATTCTTTGTTTCCTCCCTGCTCTCGTCTAAAACTAGATCCTGTGGGAGTG
Source organism: Manacus candei (assembly GCF_025592945.1). Classification (NCBI taxonomy): domain Eukaryota; kingdom Metazoa; phylum Chordata; class Aves; order Passeriformes; family Pipridae; genus Manacus; species Manacus candei. Next base: position 3,189,655 of record NW_026138058.1, read on the forward strand.
ATTCTCACTGCTTGAGAAGGAGAGCACTCCCTAGATAGGTGGTAAAAGGCTGACTCAGACTCTGACTTCAGGCTCTAATTCAAACCAGAAGTGGGTGCCCTTACACGGAGTGAAAAGAATTGTAGAGCACATTTCGAGAGTGTTCTTGAACCCCACTATAAAAAAATAAAACGGTCACAAAAGGAAGAAAAAAAAAACCCAGACTAATCATGAAATAGAACCCAAGGTATTTATACAGGTTTTCATCTGAAACTGCAGAATACTCATACACTGAGCTGAGCACTTCAACAAGTCAACATTATTTCTGGTGAAGATTACATCCATGAGGATAATCAAGTTGTCCTTAATTCTTGATCAAAAAAAATTTCTCTAAACATTTTCTTCACACTTTCTCATTTTGGTACCTTCCAAAAAAAATGACTTAAACAATTGCAAGTTTCAATTTCTTATACAGGTAGAAAAAGCTTAGCAAAGTTCCATCATGCCTGTGACAGTAAAAGATCAGCATATACATCCTTGCCCACTTTTTTTCTTGCTAGACATCCACTAAAATGTCCCTGTCGTCACAAAATCTATTGTATAAGACAGCTCAAGGCTTCAGTTCTGCTCTCCATGTTTGGGACTTGATTTAAAAGAGCTGAAAGAAACACCACTGACTCTCTCAGTAAAAACTTGGCAAGTTCTCTGAACAAAGGGAAACCTAGGGAGTGCAGCTCTGCCTAGAAACACTCAATCCTAAACCAAGAGGGCCTCAAGAGTGTCCCACTTACTCTGCAGAACAGCAAAATGGGCGATGTAACCACAGTGACATAGTAACCACAGTGTAACCATGGTCTGGTGAAAAGCAGCTGCTCTTCATATTCATCCCCACTCTTCTGGTGAGGGCCTGGAGATGTTCTAAAGTGAGCAGAAACAGTGGATTACTTCAAAACCAACAGACCAACACGAGAAGTACCACATCAAGTGTGTCAGGGTTTCAGACATTCTGTCATCTTTGCAACATTCTGTTCAAAACTAGGACGTCTGTTTGGGACCCTAACCAGAGCAGATCATCATAACCAATGGTACAAACCACGTCAAATTTAAACTAGTGTGCTGAGGCAGTGACACCACAGACACTCTGCCTATGCCTAGGGTTCTAAACCAACCAAGGACAAATGAAGAACCCGCTGCAGCCCATTCAGCAGCAAAAAAAAAAAAAACTGGAATACTTTGTCCTCTGGTTGTCATTTACTCTTGCTTCAAGTGGCCATGCCTTTTCAGTGCTCCAGGCAGCCTAAAGCTTAGTGACAACCCTCCTTCAATTCAGTAAACTTGGTAAACGTGTGCTTTAGCCCCATGCAACTGTGCAAGACTCAAGAACACGGCTAAGTTTAAGTTACATTTTTACATTTGTGAGTGTTCTGCTGAGTTCTGACCTACAAGAGGCACAGCACACGGACTTACTGATTATAGTGACTATTTGTAGGGAGCAAATGCTTCCTGCATACAAGAAATTCATTGTACTAAAGCAGGATTATTTTGCCATAAGAGTCTTTTAAAATAGCAGTATAGCAATTTAACAAGACAAGATTATTCTCAAATAGTCAAGCAGTTCCAGTAAGGGAAAAATAGCAAAAAATTTCTATTCTTCTTGTAGTTTTTCGATTGAGAAAAAGTCTACTTACCTGCAGATACAAGAAAGATCAAAACAGGGCTGTAAAAATGCTCCTCTAATACTAATCTTTTAAAATCACTGGGATTCTTTAAAGATCAAACCGTGATCACTGGAATCTCTTTGCTTTCAGATCTTCTTCTACTGTTAAGCTCTGAGTCCGTACAAGTAGAACTTTACTCCAATTAAAAGTGTAGCTTTAATAAATCAATTTCTACTCACTCCTCAAGCTATTGGCTGTCACTGATCTAAACAGTACAGCATAGATTTAATGCAAATGTAATCAGCTTTAAAAACCACTCTCTCCACACTGAAATAATGTGCATGTTGGACACAATATTAGTATTTACGTCTATAAACACACACTTGCAATGGTGAAATGATTTTAATTCATCATAAAGACCACTGAACTATCTTGGAGAGTAAGTTCTGTGTCTCATCCATGAAAGGTTGGGTGACAACGCAGGTCTCTCTTCTTGTGAATCACATAGCTTAGTCACCAACATCTCAGAAATATAGTGTCCACTGTATTTCTAGCCTGAAACTGCACGTTAAGAAGTGAGCAATTTTCTCAACTGTAATGGAATGTCATCACATTGTGGCCCCCTTAGATATCAGCATGGAAACACGCTCCAACTGCCTTTGCCATCCACTTTTACAGACCATTTTGCTGGCAGGCACTCCACAGTTCTGCTTTACCATTCACAACAACATCAGCAAGTACCTCAGCACGTAGGAGCTGAAATGCTGAGCCCTGGACTGTTCACAGCACATCACGACTTACCCCTGACCAGGCTGCAGCTCTGCTGCCCTTTCAGCACAGCTCTGTCTCCCCAGTGGACTCGTGCTCTCCTATCCAGAGGAAGACAGTTTTTCCAGTTCTGTGAGCAACTCTCCTGTTTCAGTGGCAGGTCTTTTCTTTGAGGATGATGGTACCTGGACATCTGTGCCCTACACTGATTGATGAGTGTTTCTTATTAGCGTCTTGTTATTTTAAGAAATGTATATAGCCCTAATTTAAGAACCCTGCAACTCACAAGAGGAAACAAGCTAGATGGGTCTTAAGCTGTGCATAATCCATTCCCTAGTGGCATCTCTTCACCCCACGTGATGAGACCCTTTGCTTTTCATCCTACAGATTCATTTTCATATGTCTTTCTGAGGTCAGGGGTCAAGTGCAATTTTGTATTTGGTGCATTCTGAGACTCCAAGAAGCATAAGTCCCATGAAGGTTATAGATGCACAGTGCAGCAGCTGGAGAGAAGACTGTAAGCCTTCTCTACGGGCAAGCTGTCAAACTAAAGAGCAACAAGAGAACATTTGGATCAAGAATGATTTTATTCCTGTCTGTCTTTGTTTTCAAACTAGATTTTCAAAACAACAGCTTGAACCAGGGAGGACGGAGCAGGTAAACTTGGCTAATCCTTATTAATCCTTCATACACAGTAGAAGCTTGGTTAAAACCACCAGGGATATACTCAACCTTTAAGGAATGGGGTTAGTTCTGTCATGTCAAGTAGCTGTGATGCACTCAAAATGGGTGAAAAATAACTGAAAAGTAGCAATTATCCAGACAACGAGAGTAAATGTTTTTATTTGTCACAGAAATCAGTGTGAGTGCAAAAAATGGATCCTGTGTATTTTCTGGAGGCAGAATAGCATTGCAATGAATAAAAGGATTTTGTGCACTGTTCAGTGCAAACAGAGTAAAATACAAACTACAGGCAAAATAATGATATAATGTATGCTAGAAACACACCATCATTATGCTTAATTTACACAAAGTTCAACTTTCAAATGGAATTGAGTTTAGCCTGTATTTTCAGACACCCTATTTTCAAATGCATACTTACAGAAAATGGCAAAAAAAAAAATTAAACTCAGAAGCAATGCTAAACAAGAATATGAAAATAGGAATATCCTTCAACTTAGTGAATACCAGTAGTATGATGTGGACCCTAGGGAGGTGCCCAAGCAGGGGGGAGATGGACTAATAGTTACTAAATGTTAGTAAACTGATAATGGATTACAGATGCATTGTGTATGTATATCAAGGTATTCACACTGTTCCTAACAAACAGTCCATAAATAAGCCAGGTTCCAGTATAAATAAAGGGATAAACAAGTCAGTTGTTCCCCATTCCTCTGCAAATCTTATGCCCAAGAAGAAATATTTACAACTGGTAAGTAAGAAAATGCAAAACTAAAAGGAAGTTAAAGCTAAGAGAAAAAAAAAAAACAAAAGGCCCAGGAGTTCATCAGCTGATGGGCTGTGCTGATATTGAGAAGCAAATGCTGAAACAGATAGAATGATGGCATTTATTGTTAGTAACTATTTATGTTACCATAGAATGACCTTTCTGGTGTGATCCTGTACATTTGTGCACCCACAATGTTTTTTTCTGCATTACCTCATACATTGAAAATGCTGCCATTAAATAAGGGCTACATAAAGGAATTTTCTTGGGCAACAGCCATCTGGATGCAGTTTATCTCCTCAAACCTTATGTATGGAAACTACCCTTGTGGGATAGAAAAAGGAATATGATAGGCAAAGAATTAATAAATCAAGTTCAGAATTAACCTTACATGGACTGCACTCCTTCTCATTTTCCCAGCTTTACAAGAAAGAAAGAAAAAGAAAGAAGAGAAAGAAAGAAAGAAAGAAAGAAAGAAAGAAAGAAAGAAAGAAAGAAAGAAAGAAAGAAAGAAAGAAAGAAAGAAAGAAAGAAAGAAAGAAAGAAAGAAAGAAAGAAAGAAAGAAAGAAAGAAAGAAAGAAAGAAAGAAAAAGAAAGAAAGAAAGAAGGAAGGAAAGAAGGAAAGAAAGAAAGAAAAAGAAAGAAGGAAATGCATTGCACATGGATACTGTATAAGTTTTTAATTCAAGAGTATTAATGAGAATGTAGGGACAAATTTATAACAAACCTCTTGATCCAGAGTCTTGAGGTGGTCTGTGAGAACCTGTCATCAATCTTCAAGAGGAATTAGTCAGCAATCAGGAAGGAATAGGAATAAACCAACTGAAAGTTGGATAGACATACAGTTTGTATATACATATATTTTTTTCATTTATATGAACCACTAATTTTATAGCCTCCTAAAAACTGCTTTTCTTTCACCACTAAAAGTTTGGAAACTGGGGTTTAAGTGCTATGGGCCTTAGGTAGAGTTAACTTTTCTGAAGACAGAGTGGCACTGAAAGAAATCCCACAAATATTTATTGCACCTTAACAACAAAGGTGCTTATGAATTTCCTTATCTCTCAAGCAAGTAAAAAGAGATCACTCACTTGCCGTTTTCATACTCTGAAAAATTTATCTTGCCTGCTGCTATGATAAATAGCTACTGTGCATCCGAATTTAAGTTTCAACTACACTACTTTCTCCGTCTTCACTGCCCAATTTTTCAAGTATCATAGCAATTTTCTCATCCATCTCCTCTCTGTGATAAGCTATAGGTGTTCAAACAATGCTTTACACTGTTTTTTTCAAAGCAGTACTATAGGTAGTTAAATGTAACTTTCTTTTTGATGAATCCAGCCTTTCACTTTATTACAGTATTTATGCCTGACTCCTTTTCCCTCCTACAGCAAACCCTTTCATTCATCACTGGGCTGACTTAAATTCGGAGGTGGAAGCAGGGGGGAGGAAAAGACCTCTGCCAAGTTAATCTTAAAAAGCAAGGTTATTTCTGTATATTCCTCTCTTTCTTTCTGAGCTCAGATGTGAGCTGCTGCTTGCTATTGATATTGAATTAATGACCTGATAGGCAAAACTATTCTCTGTCTCAAAAGTCTTGCAAACCTTAATAATCTGGATGGCTTTCCTACTGAGTGCCTGTGCCATTCAGTAAAAAAATTAAGGTGGCAACTAATTCGCTGTACACCCTGTTTTAAACAAGACTAATGCACACAGAACTTTATTGTCCCGTCGATGTCTCTTTCATTTTTCACCTCTTCCACATTATGTCTTTCATTTGTGTCAGCACCCGTTCCAATGGTTTTCATGTTATTATAAAGAAATTCAGAGGTGCTCACTGTGAAAGGAGTTATTTTATTCAACAAGAAATATCAGTGACATATGATAAGGGTTTCTCATCCTGGGGGCCTGAGTTCCTAATTCTTTTCTTCTCTGTGTTTGGTCTTTTCCTTTCTTTGTGCTCCACGCTCTTGAAGAACACTTGGAGGTTTTGCTTGGGTCTAACCACATAAAATCCTTTTAAATTTCACTTTAACTTAAAAAACAGCCTGACAAGACTCACAGTCTTAATAGCTTCTGTCTTCAACAGTGTCAGTCAGGATGAATCTTTTTTGAAACTGGCTTACCAGAACCGTAAGTTTCACACAAAGCTGTTTGTGGCTCCAAACCTTGTGTACAAAGTCCCTGCATATGCTTCAGAAAGTCTTTCTACTCCTTTGCTACTTTGAGATCCCCTTTTATTCTGTAAATGCATCAGGGTTTTGGCTTTGTTGCTATCTTCAATGGCCCATCTACGTTCAAAACCATCTCAGAATAGCTATTGTATATTGTATAGTGTAATAGCTGTTCTCCACTAGAGATCCACTAAGATCCCTCTATTCTTATTTCCATTTTCCTGCACCTAAAGCACTTATAAAAGGAGAGGAGCTAAAAAAATCCTACTTCTCCAATTTCTATTCCACCTCTTTGCTAGAGATTCATCTCTCTACAGAGGGAAGAACATAAGATTATTGTGGAAAGTCTGGAGGATTGACGTAAATTGATGACGACAGAGAATTTAAATAGGCTCCTGGACATCATATTGAGCTGTAGAAACACATCCTTGTTCCTTTTTTGCAACCGGTACTCTGAGTATGTGTACACTTGGAAACCTTCAGTAGGGTGATGGGAGCAAACTGCTAAAGCTTGAGTGGCCACACTTGCCTTGCAATGCCCAAAGGAGTCCTACCCGTGCCTACAGAAGGACTCCCACCCCTGCCTCCTGCACATGCATTTGTGCAGCCATGAAGTGAAGTCAGTTGTGGAACTGGCTGTCAGGAAGAAATGAGCCCAATAGTTATTCTTGGTCTCCACAAGTTCCTTGATCTAGTTAACCCTGTAGTTACATAGACAACTGTACTGGAACAAGGGAATGGGCACAAGTCATGTGTAAGTGAGAGTGACTGAAGGACTGGCTTGTTTAAAGTATTAACTGAACAGCAACTTCAGCCCTTTTGGAAGTGTCTTCAGCTAAATTACAGGTAAGAATTTAGTATAAAATAATTTAGTGCACTGAGAAGGAATACTGAAGAAATAATTGTTGCAAAATGGGTTGATAAAGTACAAATTCCTTATGCAGACAGTTCTTGAGTCAGGACTGAAGAGATTTCCTGTTAAAGGTTTAGTGATGTGCCTTAAGTGTCATTCAAATGGGTTGTTATAGCTCTTGAGAGTAGATTGTCCGAATTTCCACTGAGATTTCTGCTGTCCATGGAAGTGGACAGTGAATTTAAAATTCACTTACTCTAAATTACTCCTCTCCTAATTGCCTTGGTTCTAATACTGTGTTGCCAGATACATTCAGTCTTTCATCACTCTGCTGAAACATCCTCAGAATGCTGTATTTCCCAACACTTATTCTCTTTGTGACAATAGTTGGAATCAAATATTAACACTAGGATTGACCACAGCTTTTACACAGAACATCATCCACTGAAGATGGAAATTTGAAAGCTGACCCTTTTTCCTTCGTTCTTTTGAGCTCAGCTGTTTAACTTCTTTTCCAGTGCTCTTACGTGTTTCTTTTCCATTCTTCTTTAAGCCAGACAAACAACAGCCAAGTAAAGTATGGGCCTTCATATTTTTGCTTGAATGACTCCACTAATAAATGCCAAATGAGAATGCATACAGGGTTTGTAAGAAGAACAAAGAAAAAATGATCTTTCACCAGCTGCAGGGTCACCAATAACACCCATGGATTTAACTGTATTTGTATATGAATTACAGTCAAATTCAGCTAGCTCTTCTTAGCTATATTAACCCTGTAAGACTTACAAGAATAAACAGCAGAGGACCTGGTTACTTGGACAAGCTCAAAGCTCACTCTGGTACTAGCAAGGGATATCCAATTAGAAATTTAATCTAGTTTTACTTATGTTCTTTGACTGCTTACATTTGGTCTCTTCCTGACCTTTTAAGCTTGGACATGTGTCTTGGACGGTGAATGTAACAGGTTATATACATTTTCTAAGGAGACAACATTTTCTATAACTGTTTGATGATTAATTGCTTAATACACATCTAAGATACCAAATTGCCTTCCAGTGGTCAGGGGGAAAAAAAATGAATTTTAAGAACCGTAAATAAATACTTATAATAGTCTATTCACATCTCCCTAATAAACAACTACTTCAGAATAGCAAACTGAGTAGCTTTCAGAGTAAAGATGGACTTTTAGCAGAGGATGTAAACAGCTCCTGTGCATACATTTCAATAACCCTAAAATTAATATATTTAAAACTTGGTCTATTTAAAGCTGGTACAACATCAATAATCATACTGTTCTATTATTCACAGATGCTGTCTGTATCATTTCCAAGGCTGTATATTCTTCTCGTGTTTTTTTGGCACCCATACACTGCTGCATCATTTGCAACCACTTTTCCCATTCCCTAACTTGCTAATTTGATTTTAATTCTCATTTGCAATTTTTCTCCTAATTTGAGAACAGCTTCTTTCAAGCAATAGGATAGGACCATTGGCCATACACTCATCAGTGCTGAAGTCCAATTTGCAGGCTCAGTTTACGAAAATAATCCCTACTTGTGCACCTTCAGACTTCTATAGAATCTGCCAATGATCTCATGTGTGGTTTTATCTCTTCTTTGTGGTATTGAAAGACGTCCCGTGCAGCTACAGAAGTGGTTTTAGATTTCACTCACAAGTTCAATTTTCAGGTAGAAACATTCACCAATTACCAAACATTGTGCAAGGAAAACTCAGCCAAGTGAATGTGGACTGGTTACAAGACATGAACACTCGAATGGCCAATGCCTGCACTTACAAAGTGTTTCTTATTGCCCACTAAACAGAAAAGTAAGTGAAACACAAGGCAGAAAAACAAAAACGTAGATCAAGCTTAAGTTGAATGGGAAGGTGCTTCCAAGAAATTTTATTGTAGAAGGACTTCTCTAATACTGTGGATTACATTTTCCTCTGCTAAACCATGGGCACACATTGAACTAAACAGATACTAGGCTCTATATTCGTTTTTGTAGTCTTTTATTTATAAAACATGAACTGCACAGGATCCTCAGAAAGCAAGAAAATCCAAAACAGAGCCTGGCTCAAAGCCAGGTTGGAGAAGAATGGTGAGGAAAGAAGAGAAATCCATAAACTAAGGGTGAACTTTTTCCGAATGAGGTTGTACAGCAGTGGATATAACTGCACATTCCACTTGGATCCTTTTTATATGTGCTTTGGGCACAGTTCTTATGCAAAATAATTTTCTTTTTTCTTGACTACTGCATACCAAGATGATACAAAGCCACTATTATCTAAACACTCCAGGGAACTGTTAGAACAATTCACTGACTGCTAGTTCTGGGTAACAGTTTTAATTGCTTTCAAACATTGTACTTGGTTTTTTTATCCAACTTCTTAGTTATGTTTTGTGGACATGAGGGAATGGAAGAGTTGCATAAATACTGAGCACATTTTTTCTCACCACAGCTCTAATTCAAGCCCTAATTTGTTATTATGAAACTCCAACATTTGGAACTGAAAAGAGTTTACTTCATGGGAAGATAAGACACAATTTCTTATGTTGCTTTACTAGGTGCATACATTTAAAACATCGTAATTGGTCCATGCAGAGTCAAGCCTTTCTTATCATTACTAAAATGCCTTTCTTTCATGACAGCAAGGGCAGACACAGCCTTCTGCGGTTATAATGAGGCAACCTCCACCAGACCAGCAGTGCTCACTGCTCCCTGATGCTGCTCAGATGCCACACCACCCACCTGCAGCTTTCTGCAAACCCTGCTTCAGCCCTTTGGGCTCAGAATGAGATGTATCAGGTGACAGAAAAAAGATTCCTGGGAGTCAAGTGCTTTCTGAAGGGGCACCCTCTCCTTGGCAGTGAGAAAAAACCACATATTATATACAAAAACCTGAACTGAGACAGTGCTGTTCCCACCACCATGAGGTCATGCTGATCCATGAAGAAGTTGGTTTCCTCCTGAGTCCCTTCAGATGTGACTGACTTACTGGACTTGTGATTAGGCAGAGAACAAGGACAAAATACACTGGCCTGACATTTTAGACAACAAGGAGAGTCCCAGAGTACAAACTCATATTTCAGCATACCAGAACAGAGAGTCTTCAGTCCAACTGTTCTGTTCTGGATTATAAAAAGTGTATGGGACAAATAACCACATACCTACTGTCTTGAATTTTCCCCAGCCCCCCTCACTTGGTCTTTGAACAGGGGGAAGTGACGTCCCTCCCCTCTGAGACAGCAGAGGGGGAGGAGGAAAGACCTGGCTGCACCCGACCTGACACGTGCCTGTGCTTTCTGATGACAGGAGATGGGATTGCTCCCATCCTGTAACCCCAAGCTGTCTCTTCATGGTGTTGCATCCTCTGCTTCTGAGGATGAGAAAAGGTTCCTTCTTGGTAAGGCTGAATGTACCTGTGGGGTTGAGTGGGGCTGGGCAGAAGAGGAGACATCTGTACAGTTATTGTCCCTTTGTAGTATGTGACCTGGAACACTGGGCAGTGCTAGTAGGGAAAGAAAAAGACTAGATTCAGCTTCTGGTAAGCCCACTGTTGGTCCTGGTAATCATGCTGAGGTAAACATTTTCTGTCTTGCAGAGGTATCACGTGAGAAAAGACCATTCCTTGCAAATCCAGAATTTAATTACCCATCTTCTTGTGTTTCTTTGCAGAGGGTATGCTTAAAATTACAACTGTGCCACTTGACCACATGGATTAATTTTGTTAAATTCTATTTCTGGGTATTCCTATGGTTTTTTCTTTTGCTTTGTTGCAGTGCAGGGGGCATGCAATTCGACTTACCAGAGCAGTAGCTCTCTAGCACTTGTAAAGAAAGCTTGGATGGAGGATGACTGGGTTACAAGTCGTTCTCCATGTTAAGTGCTGCATTTGAATGTTTCATCTAGTTTCATCACCAGCTTCCCTGCAGGAGGAGATTCTCCATGATGAGGAGAGGCCAAAAGAGGAACAGCAAATTGTTTAGCAGCATGCTCAGCAACTGCTTTCTATTTTGCAAGAGTTTAAAGGAATGTGAGCAGTCTGCCCAAATCCCCCTCATGTGACCAAGATCACAGCAACAACCTGGAGCCAAATGAACAACTCTTATGCACTAGTACCAAGACCCAGCTAGAAGACCACAGTGGAAGTCCAGCTTCAAATACAGTGAACAGGATTTTTATTCTCAGCAGGTTGCTCAGCTGGCTGCTTTTCCATGGGACAATATTTTAATTAAATTCCCACCTCACCATCTTTAGCGTATGTGCCCGTATGACTTGATGTTTTTCATAAGATCTTTGAAAATTCACCTCTTTGTCCTCTGTGAGCTTTAGAAAACAGGAGGGGGGGGAAAAAAAGGCTGTCTGCTCTATGAAATTTGTGACTGTTGGTTTTTACTTCTGCGTTAGTTCTATGATTTTGTGTTGTAGGGTTAGGATAAGAATGGGTTTCATATGCTCAGATGGATACTTGAACTGGATCATTATAAAAATAAAAATCAGAGCCACTGCCTGCAATGCAGAGGTTTTGGAGAGGCTAAGGACAGAATTTTAGCTTCATATAGAAGGGTCTAGGTATAAACCATAATGAAATATGTTAACAGGAGAACAATTTCTGTTTCTTTTGTGGACAGTAGCTGTTTCCTGTTTCAGGGCCTATTATTTTTTCACACTTGAATTGAAAAGCATAGGCATTTCATTCATCTGTTTCTCTGCATTGAGCTATGTCTCCCTTTTGGATATAACTAGGTTGCCTTATACCATCAGTTGTCAAGCCAGCTCACTACTGTTTTAAATCTGCCCTTGAAAATTAATGGTGTGTTGTGTACCTCTATTAATTAAAAATATATTTTAGCAAACAGTTGTCAATGTATGTAAATGGGAAGTTATTTATTATATTATATGTTTATTATCTGTTGGAGGAATCCCGCTTACGAATTAAACATTTTGATTGTTGTTGTAAGTTTTTAATATACGTATTTTACCCTAGTATTTAATTGCATGCATGTATGTTATATACCAGAATGTATCATTTTATACTTGCCCATGGTGGATACTCAAAAATTGAGAAAAATCTTCTGCCTTGGGGATACAGGACTTAAGGGGACTATCTTTATGCCCTCTCGTACAAAGTGGATAATTGCAATGTAAACAACTCTCCTCTGAGAATTAAAAGCTTGTTTCTTATACCCCCACCATCTGATCAGTCGAAATAATGAGCAAAATTAATAAGCAGTATCCTTAAACATGACAGATAGGGTACTTATCAACTCTTAAAATGAAAGGCACTACTTGCAAGAAAAATGTTTACAAAGTTGTTTGCAGTTTGGTTGCAACCAAACTGACACTTTTCTCTAACCCAGGGAAAAACTCGATTTCACACTTTCAATTCCCAGCAGAAAAGAGTTCCTGAACGTTTTAAGCAATGGATGGCAGCACAGGATAGTGAGGAGCCTTCTTTGGCAGTGACAGTACAGGGTAAGCTGGGAACAGGAAGATCAAATCTATAAAAACAGTGTCTTTTGCTGCTGTCTGGCTGCTTTTGGAATCCAGATCTTATCTACCCTCCTACTGTGCCTTGTGTTCAACAAGGCAGAAACAAAATACAAAATAGAAGAGGACTACAGTTCAAAGAAATAAAATAATGGATTTTAACATTAAGACTGTAGATGTTATCTTGCTGCAGGAAAAAAATCAAATATTTCATTCCTCTCGGGAAAAGGGACATACCTTGCTGTGAGATGGTAAAAGAAGCTCAAATCTATTGTCAGTAACTGATTATGAAACAGTAAAATATAATGCCAACAGCTTAGAAACTAATCAGCTATTTAAAGAACTGCTTGCCTTCTTAAATCATTCTGTAAGAACAGTGTAAGTGGTAAGACTGTACCAAACTTTATTACAGGGTGGTAATAAAGCTGTTGTTCCTTTTCAACAAAGGATTTTGAATAAAATATTGTTCTTTGTGGGCGCAAAAGTATACTTATTTTTGGACTGAACAGGTCAGAAGTCTGCCCTCCCAAGCATGAATCAGACCACAGCAATTTTAAAGGTTGTCGTAAGTTCTAACTGAGGAAAAGTTTCAGCTGACTGTGAGTTTCAGACACTTGTTTATGCCATATATAAAAGTAAATTTAAAGTTTAACTACCCTTTGTAAGGTGGGTTCTATTTAAATTATTATTATTATTATTATTATTGTTGTTGTTGTTGTTGTCATTGTCGTTGTTCCCTCAACAAAGTATAATGGTAGATGACAATTGGAAGTCAGCTGATGTGTAGGGCTCCTCTTAGATCTGGTCTGGTTGCCAGTAAGTTTTGCTTCAGCTCTGTGCAGTCACATTTATCATTTCTTCTTCCTTGTTTTGTGGGTTTGGTCAGGCTGGTGATTCAGAGATTAACAAACACACACCCATGCTCCACCTCCTTTCTCACTGTGAAGGGCTTTTTTATGAGCTTCCTGCTTCCAGGACAGCTTCACAAGATGATTTGAAGGATCTGTTCATGGTTATGAAAAAGAGATTTTTTACATCAGAAAAATTGATTATTAATCCCTATTATTAATAAGGATTTTCTTACTACTTTGAATCTCAACAACCCTCAGCTAAGGGTGTTGTCACTACTGTGTAAATTAGCAGTATTTCTCAGTAGTTGGATTTAACCTCAATTATCAACAATAAGACAGGCACAATAGCATATTTTTACTAGAATTGTGTGTTGCAATAACTGCTTTCATGGTAAAATATGCTTTTAAAAATTAATTTGCAGACACAAAAAATTTTCCACTCAGCAAATGAGTGCATTCATAGCTAGGCTACTTCTGTTTTCCCGAAGAAAACTTGTGTTTCCAATATGCCTAACCTCCACTGCAGATGGCTTCTTATCATGGTGGAAACACTGTGGCTCCACTGGTGTTAGAGAGAACAGAACAAGTCTCTGTGAGACAATTTGGTAGGCTGACCTCGACTGGCTGCCAGTCTCCCACCCAGCTGCTCTCTCACCCTCCCTGCTCAACAGGAGGGGGAAGAAAACACTGTGAAGAAGCCCAGTGTTTGAGGAAAGGACAGGGAGATCACTCACTCACCAGTTACCACCATGGGCAAAAACGACTCAGCCTGGGGACAAATATTTACATTCACTGCCAATTAAGAGCAGGATAACAAGAAATTAAAACAAGACTAAAAACACCCTCCCCCCACCTCCCTCTTCTCCCAGGGCTCATTTTCATTCCTTCATTCCTGCAAACAAACACACACACACACCCAAGCAGTGTACACAGTGCTTTGCCTCTACCACTTCTTCCTCATCTCATTATGCTCTTTCCTTGCTACACCATGAGGTCTCTTCCATGGGATACAGTCCTTCAGAGGCTTCCCCGAGGTGGGTCAAAAACTATCAAAGGGATGTTCCAGACCACGGAACGTCCTGCCCAGTGCACGAGCTGGGGAGAGTTGGCTGGGAGGTGCTGATGGCTGCTGGAGGGCTGTCTGGGCATCGGTGAGCAACTGTGTTGTGCAACACTTGCCTTCCTTGGGTTATATCTCTCTTTTCCTCTCCATTACTGTTATTGTTATTAATTTTACTTTGTTTCAATTATTAAACTGTTCTTAACTGAACCCACGAGTTTCACTGTGTTGTTTTGCTTTTCCTGATTCTCCCTTCCGTTCCACAGGGAGCAGGGCTGGGGAGAGGGAAGTGAGGAAGAAGCAGAGCGGGGGGTATGGCATGGTTAAACCAGGCTAACTATTCTGATTTCAGACACTGAAACCACCAGGTGACACCAAAGTCACCCCGGGAAAGTTCTTTAAAACCATCAGAAGAGCTAAGGACTTAATGTAACTTACTACACAAAAAGTGGTAGCACGTTCCCTGCCTTCTTAATTATCATTATTAAAAATGAGAATGCGTATCCTTGAAGTATCAATCCCCAGAAGGATGTTCATGTCTTCTTAAGGCAAAATCATTAAAAATCAACAAAACTGTACAGCAAGGGAGTTGGTGTGATATTTAAAATCAATGTCTTTTACTCAGGTGGTTTTATACAGTCTACCAGCTCTGTGATATTGCTCCAGCTTTTAGCTTTCATTTATACTTCTATATGTCACAAGGGTGTATAGGAGATCAATGCATCAGGAGAGTTTTAGTCTTCAAAAGAAAACTATACTAAAGTGATGCAGAATAACAAGACACATTGCCAGCTTTTCCTTGCCCTCCACCGCCGCATTTTCAAAGTTAGTTTTTAATAATCTTGCATGAAATTGCAAGTGAGGAGCTGATGCTGTGCTGGTTGCACTGATGGCTGTAGTTCTCCGTTGCATTAGTCACTAAGGTCCAGCTCATCTGGCCTGAAAGCCCTTTGAAGAAGAGGAGAGAAGCTGAAATCAAAAAGGTGACAACATTTTTCATGCCTATTTCAACACCTTTGGTGTCGTTACACTCCTTGGTCCCTTCGGTGCAAAAATAAAAAGATAGGGTTCTCATCTTCACCCAGGGTTGTTCATTGGATCTCAGGGCCTGGATCTCACCAGGCAGCTTTCCTGCTTATTTAACAGGATTTTTCTCTTTTCCCTGTGTGCTCTGCATCCACAATACTCATCTCCCAGGTTTTCTACCTGAACTGTTGTACAGGTGCATTCCTGCACCCTGGCTATGCAACTGTATCACAGGTCTGTACTTGTCCCTTTGTGGTTTAGTGTTATCTATGTATTGATTCAGGCTTCATGGCATTACAAAATGCTTACAGGTGTGTCATTAACAGCATTACAGTGTTGCAAAATGCTTACATATTGCTGTCATTTATCCTATTTTGGTGTATTTATGGCTATGTTCAAGGCAAGCAAATATTAATTACACTCTTTTTTCGTGTAATCTTACTTTATAGGAAGGGACAGTCTTCTATCTTGGCTACAATTTATTTCATACTAAACATTTGCGGCTTCCTTGCGCTCAAAAATCAGCAAAGGCAAAAGAGCTCTGTTTGCTGATTTCCATGTGAATTTAGCTCTCAGAGATAATGAATCCTTAAGTTTACCACAGAAATACTGTCAGACACTTGCGCTGTAACTGCTAATTGGGGATCTTTAATTGCAAGAGCACCGTTTTGCTGTGCTGAAGCCCTTGCTCGTGCCTCAAGGCCCTCCAAAACTGTAGCATTCCATTTATTGGCAGTTGCTGTCGTGCAGTGCAAACAGCAAACCCCAGTGGTACAATGCAGCATAATTGCTCTTTCTACATGGCCTTCTCCAATAACTATTTTTCAATTCCCTTTATTCTGAAATATGATTTCTATTCGCTTGTCTTCACCGCAGACAAGCAGTTGCCACCATGCATGCCTACTTCAGCAGCACTTTGGCTACCCTCTGGGACTACCAGGGCACTTAAAAACAAAGTCTTTTACTGAACTAGGACACTTAAAAAACAAGTCTTTTACTGAAAGTGGTTTCATGCCATCTACTAGTCATGTGACATTCCTCCAGCTTTTAGATTTCCTTTCAATTTCCTTTACATTATTAGGGTGTTATTGCAGGTGGGAGTGGAGGCTTTTAGACAAAGTTTATTACAGAAGCCCTGCCACTGAGTCACAAGGTGCAGAAAGAATTCCCTAAACTCCTTCTCTCTCTAGGTGTAGCTGGATCCAAACTCAGCCTCAGATTTTGTCTGGTTTAAATTTATTGAATCACCTTGTCCCACAGGTTTTAATGGTGGCAAGCTGAAAATATTTGTATAAAATAAATAATTTATTATTGCAAATAATCAGACAAAAGATCTTAAGTAGAATTATTTGCTACACAATATAAAAACTAAAACTACTAGTAGCATAGCATAACGTAGGATAGTACACTATAGTAAATGAATTATTGAAACAGTTATATTAAAGCTAGCAAAAAGAAATAATTATTCATTAGAGATCGATGTAACTCACACATACCAGCATTCATGGGGAGATCTCTTTCTCTTAAACCTCAAGGGGTATCCTCGCCCAAGGGAGGAATCTCCACACACACATCCCAAGAAGGGTTATGTTGGAAGAACCTGCCCCTATGAAAGTGGACTGGACCTTTGCAGTTAAAAGTGGTTTACTGCCAGTCCTCTGACTCCAGTGGTGGCCTCACCATCAGGATGTTTACTCAGTGTTGAAGCCAAGCTGGTTTTAACATCTCCTGGCCAGGCCTGGAAGCCCTCTCAGCCCAGAGAGGGCATTTGCAAATAGGGCATTGTCTTGCTCACATTCCAGGGGTGATGTCCTACCACAGACTATAGGAGACTGATACAACTGTTAGGATTCGTTAGCTTCAGAGTTTCTACCATTACAATTTAACTGACTTCTAAAAATGGTATTGTTTGTTTATCTTTCTATTTATGTATTTGTATATTCCCATAGCCACCATCTTGTCTTGAAAACTAAAGTTCTTAGCAATTTCTTTGTTGTACATTTCATTTTGTGAGTCTGCTTATCAATTGTATGTGATATGCAGCCTTCCAAAACAGCTGCATTTTTTACTGAGAGCAAACACCTCTACTACTAAAACATTAAGCATCATGGTTAACACATGACATCCTAAACTCTGAGGTAACTAGACAAGTCCATAATATGCTGGGTGAAGAAGTGGCTGGCAGGCTGGACTCACAGCTTCAGTATGTGGGGTAACACCAGGCTGGTATTACCAGTCATCAGTGGGCTTCTGCAGGGCTCAATTTTAGGGCCAGTGCTCTTTAGTGTTTTTATAAATAATCTGGATGCAGGAGGCAAACGTACATTATGTAAGTTTGCAGTGATATTGAATTAGGAGGAGCCATGGACTCCCTCCAGGGCAGTACAGAGAGGTCTGGAGAGCTGGGTAATCACCAACCATTTAAAATTTAGCAGGAGCTAGTGCCAGATCCTCCCCCTGGAGCAGGGTAATCCTGCTTATACATACAAAATGGGGGATGAGAGGCTGGAGAACAGCCCTGCAGAAAGAGATCAGAGTGTTTGGGCTGATGGCAATATGAAGCTGAGCCAGCAGTGCCCTGGCAGCCAGGAGGGCCAACCCTGTCCTGCATGAGGCAAAGCATCCCCAGCTGGTTGAGGGAGGGGATTGTCCTGCTCTGCTCTGACCTGGGGCAGCCTCACCTGCAATATTGTGGCAGTTTGGGCACTGCAATACGAAAAGGATACAAAGCTATTCGAGAGTGCAGAGGAGGGTGACCAGGATGGTGGAAGGTCCCAAGGGCAAGACTTATGAGGAGAGGCTGAGGTCACTTGGTTTGTTCAGTCTGGAGAAGAGAAGGCTGAGGGGTGTCCCCATCACAGTCTGCAACTGCCTCAAGGTGGGCAGAGGAGGACTGTGTGCAGATCTCCCCTCTCTGGTGACCAGCAATAGGACATGAGGAAATGGAACAAAGCTGCATCAGGTAGCCCTGCAATGAGCAGGGAGTTGGACTCAATGGGCTTTATGGGTCCATCCTAACTTGAGATTTTCTACGATTCAATAAACTTCTCATGGGTAGCTCAAATTTAAACCCTGGAAAACTGACTCAATGTTTATTTTGAAAAACAAGGATGTGACTTGACTCTTACCAAGTTAAGACCCCTTAAATTTGGCCTTGTGTTTATCAGTGTTGCAAACAGAAAAGATACCAGTTCACTGTTTCAGAAAAGATACCAGTCTAAACCACACATGTTTAAACATGTTTCTGTGTTTCTATATTTCTACCCACACACCAACAGCTACTTGGAAAAAGCCTGAGAAAGATGCTCCAGATGATAACAGCCACAAAAAAGGGAAGTGACAAATCTTTTGAACTGAGAGGCGAGAGCAGCATTAGTTTTAATGTTTCGTCTCCTGTTTCTCAAGCCAAAGATCCATTTTTACCTAAAGAAGAACCCCCCAGTCTGTATTGCTACACAGTCAACAAATTGTCATTTCATGACAACCAAATACAACACACAGATTAATTTCTCAGGTGAATTTTGTCCCCACATCAAGTCTGAGGGTTCCAGTAAGAGCTGTCTGACTTTTTTAAGTTGAATATTTCCCGAAGAAGTGGGGGCTTTTTCAGCTAAAATAAATTTTTTCCATAGGGAAAAAAGCAATCACCTGAGGTGATTTTTTTTTTTGTGATTACCTACGGAAACTACACTTCTGCAACTAAGTCAGTATGCTTTTTTACATGCTCATATCTCTATCTTGTTACCCCAAACAAGTTCTGGACCTGCTGGTTTATTCAAGTTAAACTGTTATTTAAATTTAAAAAAACTAAATTTTGAAAAATTTTGTGAAAGCTGTGATTGGAAACAGCATAAAAAAATTTACTAGTAGTCCTTGGTCCAGGTAAGAAGACCACACCAAAATGAAGAAAAAGAATTCTCAATGACCCGAGTTTTCTCCTGTGCTGACAATGAAACTTCAGTTCCTAATTATCTGCATGTGTAAACAAAGCCACACATCCACTCATCAGATACAATTGTTTTAAGTGGTAACAAAAAAAAATGCTGCTTTCTGTTTTGTGTTTTTGGGTTGGTTTTTTTTCGTTAGACTAATTTGAAGTATTTAAAAGCTTATTTTCATTTTTGGCAGAAAATAAGATAAAACTTTCCCCCTCTTTTACCAATAAAGAAAAAATGTTGAAACATAGGAGCATAAAATACTATCGGTTTTGTTGCTAATCTTTTTGTCATTTTTTTTTTAAATAGATTTAGAGGTGTTATTTCTACTTTCAGAACTGTGTTTGGAGAACTTATTTCTCTGTTTTTTATGAATACTAAGACATATAATGAGCTTATGATTTTACCAGACAACCAGGGACCTTAATAGAGCCAACATAAAGGCTAATTTAGTTCTCAAGGGATTAATTAAGCTGATTTGAAGGAACAACAAATTTTGTTTTGTTTCACTTAGATTGCTAAAATAAGGCCAATAATTTGAGGATTCTCCTCGCTCTTTAACTGATTTACTTCCTTATGGAAGGAAAAATTTAAAAATTGACAAAAGAGGGAATAATGAAGTTCAGTTTCTTTGTCAAGTTTGCACTATAACTATATACAAACTCAGCACAGTGAAGTACCACCAGTTCTGTGTCACAAATTTATGCAGTAATCATGTTTCTGTCACACCACTCTAAGTTCCATTCCTCCTGGTTCAGCAGCCTACCAGCTCCTTCAGTTTTGTGTGTATGAGTCAAACACACTGGCCAAAATAAAATCACAAAGAGGAAACAAGAAATGGAAAAACAAGGGGGAAAACAAAACAAAAGCAAAGCATGTGAAAAGGGGAGATAGAACAAATATTTCTACGGGCACGACCACGATCTCAAATATTTGCATTTGTGTACAGTTATGGTTTAAGTTGAAACTACAAGAGCTCTCAAACAGAATTAAGTCTCCCATCCCCCCAAAAATATACAGTTACAAATCTGTTCAGAGCTAGAGGTGTATAGACATTGAGTTTTACTTGCCAATGGTCACAGATCAAGAGGAAACAGAACCTTGAGGGAAAAAAGCTTACAGAGTTATCAGATCAGCCAGTAAGTTTAAAAAGCTTTGGAAGAACAACCTCCTCAAAGCACTTAGATTCTCTCGTATTCAGGGAAGAGACTTTAGTTAGTATTTATAAATAAACAGTTTTGTATCAAAGGTAGTCTACTGTATCTTCAGCCTCTAACATAATTTTCCCTGAAACTTGTAAAGACTCAAATATCTGACCAGCCACTTCAGTCAAAATGGATCATACAGTGGTTGGGATCACTGTATATTTTCAGTTTCTGAGCAAGTACTGTTTTCTACGTGTTCCATTTACACTGACATGTTCTGAAATTAATCACATTCTGTGCATTGTCTCTGAAAACTTCAAGGCAAATGTTTACTCATCTTGAAAACGTAGGCATGTATCAAGTTTCCAAATTCTGCCATCTAGTGTACTACAATGTATTTGGAGCAATTCCTGATAAAGGTAGTTAGCACAGGTGTGTTCATGTTAGAGGTTTGTAGTCCCAGACTGCATGGGGAGTTATGGGACTGATGTTAGATTGGTTTAATATTTGTGAACTTGGCATGAAATTTTACTTGCTACCTGTATTTTTGAAATTCTCTTTAATCCTTGGCCTGTATGACAAACAGCCACAATCCTGATATATTACTTATACATCAGCTGTATTTAGATCTTTTTACTTCTATTCACACTGACCCTTACAGTCACATTTCACCCATGAATTAGAAGATAAAGAGAAGGAATGTACATGCATGTTCACTTTTCATATAACAGCTATGACCTCCATTTGTTTCACAGGAATATCAGCACACACTTCCCTGGCTTGGAGCAGGGCTAATCAGGGAAGAATTCTCAGGAATTAAGTGGGATTATGTTGACCTGTCGTCTCTTCCCAACTCCCCTTAGAAAATGACCATGGAACAAAAAATCCTCTCCCAAAGTCTTTAACCTTCCTTTTCTCAGCCATTCCCATCCCAAAATAAAAATCCTCCAGACTTTCCTACTTGATTACCCTTTCTCAAGAGATGTTGTCAGTGTGGGATAGGGATTTAGTACAAAGTGGAGCTCTGTAGTTTGAACACCCCAAACTGATATTTATAGGTTGATGGCAACAATTTCACTCTAATCCTGTTTCCATCAAAAGTCAAATTTTCCAAATTTTCTCTTTAAAGACAAGATTATCATATTTCCTCTAATCTAAATGCACTCATCCTAGAACCATTTCCAAACTAGAGTGGCCAGTGTCTTGTCTGTGGAACACTCTTCCTTGGCTCACAGGGACAGAAAGCCACTTCCACTGTGATCAAGATGCAAGGCTCAATATTGCCACCCATAAATCAACCAACCTCTAAACAAGCCAACCAAGCAACCAACCACTGGTGTACAGGAATTATGCACTGTCTTTGGAATTTCAGCTCCCCCAGTGGTCTCCACTTAGCTCACAGCCCCCTTTCTGAAGCTGACAGATGAGTGTCAGAGCAGAGAAAGAGCTCAGCTCTTTGATTTGCATATTTTTAGCAAACATTTTTATGCAGACTCCACAGTGACTGTGTTTCTTTCCTTCTTTATTTTTTATGCAACAAAGAGCAACACTACACTCACTTAAAAGATCAGAATTAATTAATCACCAATTAGGCTGACTCACTGAAAAGCAAGCCACAGACTTCACTTAGTGAGTCCTGCATCTAATCTTGTAATAAGCACTGGTTTTTATGTCTTCAAGTGATGTGTGTTGTCTCATATTTGTTCCAGTGTTTAACTATACATCCTGTTAAAACAACAGTTCCTGGGTGAACTTTCCTGATATCATCTGACAGCCATTGAATCTCAACACACCTTCATCTCCAAGACAAAAGAACTTCTGGCCCAGCTGCAGCTGTGAGAGTCAGCAGCATCTCCATGAATCCACACTCTTCCTCCTCTCCGAGGTTTCTTTGTCCACAGGACTGCAGCATTCCTGCAAAAGCATCTGTTGCTGAATGTTGCTGCCATGCTCTTGCTCTTCACACAGTATTTCCTCGTATTTGCATGACTAATTCTGAAGAATTAAATTTTCACACCGAAGATGTGTAGGAAGAGGAGAAGTAGCTGTTGTGTGGAAGTAGCTTTGCCTCTGCCTAATGAGACCACTTTTCAATCAGATATGCTCCTCAAGTCTGTTGGGTGCCTGTTGCCATTATATCCACCTCTCAAGATCTCAGTTCTCCCTACTGCTGCTGTAATGAGACACAGCCCCTACTGCTGCTGTGTGTAAAGAGGCTCTTTCACTGAGGCAAGCTGGTTGCTGACACTACATGCTCACTCTCTCCTTGCAACATTATTCTCTTTTCATAAACCTGGATCGTTTCTGCACCAGCAACTCAGGACAGCAAGTCACCAGTGCAACTTCGTCTGCCCCCCTCATTTCCAGTCAGCTGTTCTCCAGTATTTGAGCTTTAAAAATGTGATAATCTCATACCTCACAAAATATCAAATACTATTCTGATAGTGCAAAGTCATCTCTGGGCTACTATTCAAACACCACTGTTCTGTATCTTCTAAAAGTCACAAACTCTTTATAAGTAAAGGAAATGAGAAAAATACGTGAACGGAAATTAAAAATTAGCAAATCTATGTATTTACTCAAGACACTAATAAACTTTCTGACTTAAGGACCAGGCTTGTTCAACGTGCAATTTTTATTTTTCTTTAGGTTTTTCTATGTAACTAAAATATGGAACATATGAAAGAACTTTCCAGCTAACAAATGGCTATTACTAACAAAACCTTCTTATCAATTTAAGCAGAAGAAAAAATAAACATTTAAACAGACTTCTCCTGAGCTTGGACAGTTCCTTGCCTACTAATGATTCATTAACCAAATTTAATTTAATGATTTCTAGAATATGATACTTTTTAAAAAAGAATACTTACTAATTTTGCATGACACTGTGAACTTGCTATGTGTGTGTGCTCTTCACTGATGCATGCTTTGCTTGGGAAACTCAAGTCTTCTAGTCTTCCTTTCTTTTTTTTTTTTTTTTGTTTCTAGGCTGTGCTGGTTCTAAGGGAGTGAACACCCAGTCTAACAATGAAGAGACCTTAAGCCTGATGACCCTCTCCCAGAAGAAGGATGCTGTAAGCTGTAAGCATAGCTTTTCCTTCAGCTGGGAGAGTTGGTTTAGAAGCAAAAGATCACACAGCACGAAGTCACCAGGCAAGCAGGGATGTGGATCAAGTCAGGCCAGGCACACAGTGGTGTGCTGCTCTAGACTCCAGGTAAAATGAGGGTAGTCTGCAGATTCCAGGTGTTTTTCCACCACACGTTCCAGAGGGAACATGAGTCAGAGTTTCATGGGTGTTTCACAAAGAATCTATATGTGACTGCTCCTAATCTTGTAAGTAAAAGACAATTGCCTCGGTAAAGTTCTGTAAAGACTAACTTCAGTGATGGGAACTATGGCTGTGGGCATGCTTTTGGAAAGAAAAAAGTGGAAACCATACTTATATTGATGGTAGAATACTAAGCTGGGAGAAGATTGCCATCCATTATTAACTGAGCACTTGAAATGCTTTCTAGAAGGTCTGAACAAAGGCAAAATTTGAGAATGCTGTCTAGCTCTACCGAGGTGAAAGCACACTGTATTTGAGCTCACAAGTTTCTAACAGGAAGAAAAAAGTAGGTTACTGGCACCTACACATTCTCATTCTAGTATTTCTACCTTGGAGTCTGTATCACTGTATTACTGCTCAGGGAGTCAATGGCAAACTGGAACTGGCACCTCCCTTCTCTCTTTTATGGGCCTAATATATAGATACCATGTCTTCCACCTCTTCAGTCTCCTGTTCTGATAAGACCATGGATGTGGCTTCCTTCTCTTTCTAATACTTCCCAGTTCATTAGGAACTTTCAGGGCTGCAGGAAACTGGAATAGTTCCAGGGGCCTAAATTCTTTTCTTCGCCAAAGATTAAACAACATTTTTCAAGGATCACTGAATCATCGT
Source organism: Manacus candei (assembly GCF_025592945.1). Taxonomy (NCBI): domain Eukaryota; kingdom Metazoa; phylum Chordata; class Aves; order Passeriformes; family Pipridae; genus Manacus; species Manacus candei. Next base: position 3,213,988 of record NW_026138058.1, read on the forward strand.
GCATGCAAATAAATCAATCTTCTCTGAGGTCTTTGTGTTGAAGGATAATGGCATACTGTCAAAACAATAGCAGATTAAAAAAAAATTAACTCTTGAAGAAATAAGAATCTGAAGGAAGAGTGTATCAAAAGAAATGTGTGTGTTCTGCTCATGCTGTCATCATCCTGCAGCTAGTAAACCAGTAGCCATCTCATGAGTCATGCAGAGGGACCAAGGGACTTTATTCACACTGAAAACAAAGTGGGCAGATTGTGTAAATAAATAACTTCCCAGGCTTGATTAGAACTGTTCTCAAGCACAAATATCCATCCACACAGACAAAAACTACTGAGGATGATACTCTATTCACGTATGCACAAGCATTCCTCAGCAATTGCATTCTTGAATAAAAAGGGTAGTTATCAGAATTCCTGCTACAGTTCCTTTCAATATTAGTCCTTGTTCAATCTCCAGGCTCTCACAACTGCTTGAAGCAAACTTGAAACAAACTGCTGCTAGGGAAAGTCAGCAATCTCAATGTGCCATGATTTTCACACTTAAATATAGATATAAAATAAGATAAAATAGATGTAAATCTAAAGTTTCATTAAAAATTTGAAATCATGTTGACAAACCATAACAGTTGTCATTATACAATAAATCCATAGCTATGTGAATTTACATGTGAGATTAGTATGAATATGAATCTTCTTTCCCGTCTTTCCTTAATCTTAATTCCCTTTTTCTTCTACCATAGAATGCAAATAGTGAAATCCTCACCCTATTAAAATTTCTGGCAAAACTCCCAAGTCTGAAATGCAGCCAGGATTTTACTCAGTAAATCTGGTTGACTACTTTCATCATTTTAACAGTACTACATCGTATAATTATTTTTCTGTGTTATTTTCATGCTACATACCTCTATCAAAGCTTGTATTTGAATGAAGTAGCATGCTAATTACCTGTGAGCGCATGTTTATAGAAAAAAAAATCTGAACGTTATTTCGCCAGGCTTAAAATAGAGCACATGTGAGCTGCAGTCCTTTGTGCTCCTCTGATTGATATTCAAAAGCATCTGAAAACCCCTTCTGATTTCTCACAACAATGCAAAACATCTGATACTTTCAGCATATTTCATACAAAATGTCCTCAGTGATTTCAAGCTAAATTCTGTGCCTTTCTTTCATTTATGAGGATGATTCTTTTGTTAGGTCTTTTAAATTTCTCCACGACCCCAAGAGATGCTGTGAAGTGAGATACACAGGTATGCCCAGAAATGCCAAGGCAGTGGAAAGAATTCAAAAGGTTTATTTAGAAGGCCAGAACACGAGAAATGTACAAATTACCTAACGGTGCAGTTTATGGACCGACCTCCAGAGAGAAAAAGGCAAGTTCCCGCCCTCTCAGGGCCTCTTTATCCTCTCTGTTCCTCCCCTGCCTTCCCAAGGCCTCTGTGCCTGTCAGTTGGGGTTATCTCCCTCCTCTCACATACCAGAGAGGCTGAGAACTTCTCTTGCTATGTGGGGGGCAGAAAACATTGAAACTGCCTTTGAGAAACAGTTACCTCTTAGGCAGAAAGCCTTCCTAGCAAATACAGAGTTTCAACCTTTGGCGTTACAAATTCTTCCCAAAGGCAAACTACCCCTGCAGATGCTTTGGGTCACTTCGGGGCTAGGGTGTACTCAAACTCTTCTCATGTAAAAGAGCAGGTATGGTTGTAACCAGAGCTAAAGACCAGCCAAAGTAAAAGCACTAATAGAGTTATTCTGTTCAACAGTATGCATGTACCACATAAAAGGCAGAGCAGTAACAGAATCTGGGAAACAAATAGGAATATTTTAAGATTCTAAACATTTTCAAAAGACGAAGATACCACTGGATTAAAGAGCAAGTAATTCAGGTTAGCTTGCTTCTTATTTAATAAATTTAGAGGTGAACCTTCTTCTAGGATGATTTCTACAGACACACACACACACACACACATGTATGTGAAAGGACAGTTACAAATAACAGTTACAAATTAACAAAATACGAACCAACCTATTCTTCAATATGGTGCAGAAAGTGCCTGGGAAAGAAATGTTGTCATGATGCCTAGATCTCTTGCACACACATTTCACAGTGGTAAGCCACCTGACAAGTAGGTTTTGATGAACTTCATCTTTCTTGCACGCCAGGGTACTCCACAAAGGCAGAAGCATTAAACTGCTAGCCGTGATTTTCACTATGGGGTTTCACACAGTCTTTCGAGTGCCCTGTACTTGGGCAATGGAGACAACCAGAAGAAAAAAGGCCACGTCTTTCAATTGTGTTGGGAATCAATCCTACAGGAAAACAATGCAGACATTAAACAATTGCTCCTGGTATGCTGCTTCTGAGGAAACATTGCACACTGCTCTATACTAGCAGTGGGTTAGCTGCAGCATAATGTTTACACACACCCAAACCTTACTCCCCCATTTCATATCAATCCCTCTAAAATTCCCTTAGTGTGTTTAGTCTTCTTTTCAAGGTAGAATTGTAGAAAAACACCCTAAGGCCTGGACCAGAAGATATCACACAGACACAGAGAACTTCAAGCTCAGAACTTTGGAGGGACTCCAAGGACTGTACACGCTGTGAAGAAGATGAAGATGAGTAAGAAAGGGTCCCACACGCCCCCAGACCCAATTCCTGAAGGGGTGTGCTGGGGGCAGAACGGGGCAGAACCGGGGGTGGACAAATTGGGATTGGATGGACCTTATTATAAAATCATAGAACCCCTGTCTGAGGGCCCCGTGATGTGTGTTCCTCTAGGCCTACACACTCACTAAAGGACCTGCTCTCTTGATCTTATCTCATACACTAAATTGGCCTGGAGTCTTTTTCTCCGAGGTCTTTTAGGCAACAGTTACTGGAGTTTCCTAAGCACTAATCATGCTGAAAGACAGTGAGGTTTCTGATACAATGAGGCTGTGCCATCATCTACCAAGAAGAGATGCACAACTAACGAGAAGTGGGATGGAGAATAGGACATAAAGTTTCCCCTACTTATTCAATGGGATCTTTCCTCCAGGAAGAGCTGAAACTGTTTTTGTAAATTGCAATGGACTCTGCCATCTACTACTTACAGCTATGGAATTTTGTACTTTAGTTTTCTCCTACTTCACATTCAAGATCCACCTTTACTAAAAATAAAGCTCTGCTTTGGCTCATCACTCTGATGAGCTCAAACTTGGCTTTCCAATAGTCACAAATATGATCATTTAGGTTTCTAAGAAAGTGATGTTGTGAAATCCATCTGCTACAGATATTATCTAAAAAAAAAATAATTATTGGTACAACTGTGGCTCATTTGATCCCACACTAAAAGGTTCTTTTAAGCAAAGGGCTCATAGTCAGACCCAGCAGTAATAACCTGACACTGAGGTTTAGGGGAGGGATCTGATTCTTTCTCATGCTGCCAGGTAGTGTTTAACATACAAACAAAACTTTGGTATTCCTGACTAATTGAACTGCTTTTTCATTTTTCTGTACTTACAGGGAAAAAAAAAATCCAAGTAGTATTTGATATCTTATTTTTTCAGCCTACCTCTTTTACTGTGCTCCTCTAACTGTCCTGTGGCATGTCTTCCATATATAGTGATCTGGTTTCATTCATAAGGGGACTGAATTTTTATTTTATTTTATTAATAACTTTAGAGAAAAAGCTGTTTAACTTTCTGCTAAATTTTACTATTTGTTATGAATTCGTTTCATTGAACACCCATTCTTTTTCAAAGTACTTTGATTTTAAGGGTATATGCACATATGAATCCTTATGAAACTTACAACAGAAGTTGTATATTTATGTTATTTTCTTATGTTTTCTAATGCTTGTGCAAACACTTAAAAGAATTTTTATTTCTATACTAGGTCCTACCTGTTTTAAAACAGCTATCTGTCTTTCCAGCATGTTTAAAGTCAAAAGAGCTGTTCCAGCAGTGTAAAGTCAAAAAAAGTGGTGCTTTATTCTAAAGCTGCATTGCCTCCAAGCAGTGGCAGAGCCTCCTGCTGCAGTCTTCTCATACAACAGGAAGCCAAGAAAGTGCACTTTGCCTTTCTGGCCCTATGTGAGGGCCAGAAATTCATCAGAATTTACATTCATGTATCTACCAAAGCATTAAGACACAAACCATGTGTCCACCATCCTAAGCTGCACTTACCTGTTACCTGAGCTGAATTTCATATCTTCTTTCTTTCTTCCTTGTTTCTCAAGTGGTAGAAATGAAATGAAACAAGACTTTGTTCCCAACATGCTTGACTGTGGCAGGAAAAGCAGTAGGTGGCACAAAGAGTGTGCAGTATGAATAGCTGACTTTTGCAAATTTATCTTCAGATTATCCTGGAAAGGTGAATGCATTAGTAATAATGTAGGAGAGGAAGTCTGCCATAGTAGCGGAGGAAAAAATTGTTATTCAGGGCAAAAAGTTTTTACCCTGAATAACAGAATATTATGTTCTCAGAATCAGTTAGGATTCCATGGACATTGGACATTTCTGACACTGAAAAGTATATAATTTGTTTATCATTTTTGTCTGTCAGTCCTTTAAGTATATTCAAACTTCACTGCAAAGCTAATTTCTCAATACCAGGTACATAAGTATCCTACTGACATAAACACACCCTAAGCAGAATAAAGTCACGTGGTGAGTACTCTATTTTTTTTGCAAAAAGCTGATCCTTCAGCCAGAAAAGGGACTGGGAAGCTGAGATGTCTTGGTTGTGTATACTTCTGAACATAACTTTTTTGATAAAGCTGGACTTTTCATTTTACCTTTGATGTCATGCATCTCTCAGTAACCCCAAAAGACTTAATACCTTGCACATCTGTGAACTCTATTTATGCACTATTTTAAAACACGTAATTTCTCAAACATACTGCACAAAATTATATACACTGGGAAAAAAAATGTATTCCAAATCAATTGCTCCAAGTAGATACTTAAAATGCAGGACAATAGAAAAAGGAAGAGTATGCATGTACAACGCCTGGTGGGGACAGAGATGTTTTTCTCACAGCAGTCCTCACAGCACTGGGCTTTGCATTTGTGGTTAAAACAGTACAGAAAACACACCTGTGTTTTGGCTGCTGCACAGCTGTGCTTGAAGAGCACCAAGGCTTTCTCTCAACAGCCCCCAGCTACCACCAAAGGCTGGTAGGCTGGGGGTGGGAAAGAATTTACAAGGGGACAGAGGCAGGACAGTTGCCCCAACTGGTGGAAGGGATTCCCTGTCCCATGGGATGTCATACTGTGAGAAAAATCTCTTCTTTCAATTTATAAAAAGGTAAAAAAGAAAACACTTTCAGGACAAGGAAACTTGCAGCAAGGAGTCCTTTATTGCAGCGCTGGGTGCAGTTGCCATATATGTACAGTCAACAATGCTCAACAGTAAAACCTGGGGAAAAGGAGGAGCGGGGGTGACATTTGTCATTGTGGTGCTGGTCTTCCAAAGCAATCTCTACATGGCCTGAGGCCTGTCTTCCCAGGGAGTAGATGGACATCTGCCTGACAACAGGAATTAGTAAATAAATTCCTCTTTGTGTTTTGTTTCCATGTGTGGCTTTTGCTTTTCTGGTTAAGATGCCTTTATCTCAGACAATGAACTTTTCAATGTTATTTCCTCCTCCTGTCCTGTTAAGGGATGGGGTTAAAGGATGTTAAGCAGCTGAAAGAGACTCTGGCAGCCATACAAGGTAAAGTACAATGTATTATATTCAATCCTTTTTTCTATACTCCTTGGAAAAAGAGATTGTATTTGTAACTCTTAATACTAATGCTGTACTGAAAAGATATTATATCATGCTAATACAACACAATGCTGTTAGGATGAAGGAGCAACAGGTTTGATAGATAGACTATTGCATCACCTGGACTGGTATTCATTTTCTGGGTCATTAAAGTAATTATACATCAAAAGCAGCCCTTGACAGTTTTCAAGGTAGGATGGTGGGAATCGAGCACAATCAAATTTACTTCAGAGTTTCTGAATCTTTGAGCACTGAATTAATTTCATCTGACAAATTATAAACAGGAGTTCTGCAGTAAACAGATTTCTGCTGTGATTATAAAATCTGTTCACAGGTGTGGTAAATGGTCAGAATTGTAAAGTGTTGCTTTAAGACAGTGAAGAATTGATGCAGCTTGTTGGGAAAAACCTGAGCTGGGCCACTTGCTTATCTTACATCTGGCTCAAACAAGGCTTAACAACTGACTGATGGCTAAAGCAAAGCAAGGACTCCTTGTTCCAGTGTTGTTTCAGTGAGGCACAGGAAAACATCAGCCTCTGTACCAGACAATTGCCACACTCCCTTCACCGTGAAAAGAAAAAACAACCCTTGTTATTAATCTGGTTCATTAAGGAGACAACATGCACACAAAGACACTCTGATGAAGGTCAGATAGCCTTTACTCTACCTCAGAATGTGGAGGAGAACCAAATTGTTTATTCTACCTCTTCTGTCGACTATAAATCCTGACCAAAAGTAACCAGACTCTCATTCAGCTCCATTAATACATTAACTTATGCACCCCTCGGGATGCAAATGAAAATGTTTTGTGCAATGCATGCAAGACTAAAGTCACCAAACCCCACCTACAACATGTGATTGTTCCACCCCTTTGGGACATGGCAGAATACATAGTATAAAAGGGGGGTTTTCAGGGCAAAAAACACTGGAGTGGGGAAAAACCTCTGGAGGAGGAAAAATCTCTCTGGAGAGGGGAAATATCTCTGCTCGCTTGGGATTGGTTGATGGACTGTGTCCCTTCTCTCTTGAAGGGACACCCCTAAGTGAGTGTCCTGGGTCACACAGAATTCTGGTATCCACCTTTTGTTTTCTCTTTTCTCCAAATGTTCCCTTCCGGTCTTTTTGATGTTTTGCCTTCTTTAAAGAGTTATTTTTTGACTTAGATCCAGCTGCACTTCGTGTCTCTCTCTGCGTTGGAGAAACCAGGGGTATTAAATCCAAGGGAGGAGACTTCTGTCCGAGGTCCCCGCCCCTCCAAACTGACCCAAACATTTGAGTGTTATGTGCAGAACCTTTGTGCAAAAAATGCTGATCAGTCTGCTCATGTGGGTGTGGCACCTAGCCATGCATATATTCCCGTATGTGCTTTTGGCAATTGTATTTGTCAAAGTGGGAAGAGGGATTAGGATTGCTTCGGTAATGTGTTGTCTGAAACGGGTTCATGACACGATGACATTTAAGACAATGGAATTTATTTGGGATGTGCACTTGATGTTCCCTTCCTGCCCTCACCCATGGTGGTACCTCTGGGGGGTTTATTGACAACACCACTCTGTCTGAAGGGGGCACAAGTGAAGGAGATTTTGCCCAGCCTTTCTCTGCCTTCTCTTTCAGGTCTGGTAGTGGAATCTTTGGGAACTTACAGTCCCCCCTAACTGCCAAAGATTCTATATTCTTGCTGATGATTCTTCCATGTTTATTCACTATGGTCTACTCAGTGTTTAGAGACAGGGTGAGGATTTCTTGGGAAGCTACTCCAAGATCTGCCCCAGAGATTAGGGAGGCTGTCCAGAAACCTGCCCCAGGGGCTGGGGACCCTCCCCAACAGCCAGCTCCAGACATGCACCACCCTGACTGGATGGGGATGGGGGTGGAGATAGGCCGACTGTTGAAGGAATATTCTGCCCCAATAGTTTGGAATATCCCCCCTGACCAAACACTGACCCCTCGTAAGATAGCAGGGTGCTTGAGGGAAAACCGCTCTATTGGTTCCAGAGAGGGCCAGCTCCTTGCTGGACCCTGGCCAGTACTTACTGCACAATGGTCTTCACTGTACAGCACCACCTACACTCAGAGGAGAAGGAAAGTAGTGCAGCAGAAAACAAACCAGCAGACAGCACAGCCTCCAGCCAAACCAACAGCCACAGCCAGCGCAAAAGAGAGAGTATAAAACTAGGTCTGTACTGTGAACCAGGGCCCTCACAGCCAGCGGGGGGACCAGAGCTCACCATCAGCACTGAGTCCCTGCCCCTAGACGTGCTGTGTAACCTGTGCAAAGACCTCACCCGATGACCAGATGAGCCCATGCAGACTTGGCTGCTCCGAATTTGGGACGTGATCCTGGAGAGCACTTCGTGAAGGCCACCTGGTTAGTCAGCACCAGAGGCTCTGTCAGCCAAGCTGGCCCTGCCCAACCAGAACCCCTTCACACTGCACATGGAGGTAAAGTCCCTATGGTGCACATGAGACGTATGTTAGGGAAAAGTTTGGATGAGTCCTGCCTCAAACAAAGGCAAACCCGTCCCTGGGATTGTTTTTGCTCAAGGACCAGGTTTTACTTGGTGGGTAATGCAGATGTAGAAACATGGTGCATGCACTGTGAGTATTTTTGGGTAAAACTGTCTGTAAAATTGTACATATACCTGTATACAAATGTATATAGATGTATATAGATGTATGTAGTTGAAAGGTATTAATCAGGGATATTTGCAAAAAGCCAAAAAAAAAAAAAGAAGGAGGATACAGAGGTGGATAATGACCTGGGTTACACAAAATTCTGGTGTCCACCTTTTCTTTTATCTTTTCTCCAAATATGCCTTTCTGGTTTTTTTTGTGTGTTTTGCCTTCTTTAAGGAGTTATTTTTTGTCTTACATCTGGGCGTACTTGGTCTCTCTCTCTTTACTGGAGAAACCAGGGGCATTGAATCCAAGTGAGGAGACTTCTGTCCAAGGTCTCCACCCCTCCAAATTGTCCCAGATCGAGACAGTGAGCTTTACACCTCCAACTGCATTGGAGTACACCCCAGGATATTCATTTTCATATATATATACATAGAACTATTAGAATATCTCTTACTATACTTGCTGTTCTGGCCCATATTAACAGTCTGTAGTGACTCTGCATTTATCACTGGCAATCCTGAATACGCTTTTCTGTTGTTCTGTTGCCTCAAGAGACATCACTGTTCATGAATCTGGATTGTGCAAAGTCCTTATTGATTGCAGTCACACCTATAGACCTGTTATTGAATGTGATCAGAACTATAATGCTGGATTGGTAAACAGCACCTGTCCTTGTGCAAGTTCTTCTTTTGAACCTGACCAGACCTAATTACAGTGCTAAATTGGTTATAATGAGAAGTTAAGCCCAGCCACACCCAGGCCCTCTGATCTCCGAAGACCAGCTGGAACAAAAGAGGGGTTTTTTTCTGCTAAATTCCCATACCCTTAATGAGATACCAGGTTCTTTATTTACTGTCTTTGAAATGCATGTAAGCAGACCTAAATATAAGTGCAAAATAGTAATAGTGTTTAGATTAGATTAGACCATGCAGTATTGCTGTGTTGGGTAAGTTACATACCCAAGTAAATAAATAATTAAATGTTGCATACTTTTCCTTCACACTACGTTTTTCCAAATGCAACAGTAGAAAACATCAAAATCATGTATTTTTGTACTAAAAAATATATACTTTTCTAGAATCCTGCCAGGAACAGCTATATTTTAGATATAATTCTTGATCTTACTATTTATGACATTAAAAAGTGCTAGTGACCTCCACAATGAGGTTGTCCTTTATTTCCAAGGTAGATGCAATTGCACCTAAGGAGACATGAATATGTCTTGAAGCAAATATTTGAAAATTGTGCAGATCAGTCTTCAAAATTATGTTAAATGTCTAAAAGCTAATTAGCAATTAATTCATTACAAATAAACATGGCTAATCCAATGCAAGAAAAAGGTATGTCTCATTTTGTCACCATCTTGAATTCATCTCTCAGACATCCCACCCAAAGTGAACTGATCAAAATTAGGTCAATTACTTTAGTGGTTTTCTGCAGTACTACATGCTGCTACAAATATTTGCTGAGGGATACGAGCATTTGTTCTTTCCTTTAAATTCAGCACAGTGTAATAAAAGACACATTAGTGAATATATATTTATCCAAAATATTGACCAAAAAGATCTTTTTTCCTACTTCAGGCAGTTTTGGAGCTAAATGAACCAGATGCACAGCTGATGTGAATAGGAATGGTCCAACCATTTATTGTTCTTCTTACCTCTTCCCCCCCTTCCCAGTACGCAGACCAAAAAACTGCCCTATTTTGTATTTTATGTAGATACATTTTCAATGAAAAGGCAGCTTCAAATCCCCACATAACTTCCTTGTTACTAGAACCAACACAGGGTAATCAGTAGGAGTGCACATCAAAAGGGCAAAAGAAGGCAGGACCAGTTGGCAACAGCACAGCTTCAGCTTAACTTGAACCAGTCCTGAAGCATCCCCTGAGAATGAAAGATATGAATAGGATACTTCCCACTCTTACTTTACTTCTTTTCAAGCTCAGATTAATTTTTGACTGCCTAGCAAAGTAGCAGCCTGTAGACTTGCCATATCTACTGAGCTTACAGATAGCCTGTGGACATCCTGAGTGTAGAAGAGCAGAAGTTCCGCGATTTCACTAGTCATGAACTTTGGTTGTTGGGCAAACACTTTTCTCTTCCTGAGAAAATGGAGTATAAACTCAATCCAAACACCTCTTCAGTCCTTCTCACTGCATTTTTACTAAGTAATTTACTGTGATTATTATGTTCTTTATCATGTTATCATTAGACAACTGCTGTATACAAATATGGAAACCAAGTAGCAGTATCAAGACCTTGTTTTTCAAATAAAACAAACTTGTCAGACCTCTCCATATTATAGATATGCTATTCCTTAGAATTACTCCCATCTTGATGATTGATTCAGGAAATTAACTCTCCACGATTCAATAACAGTGGGTCTACCATTATTTTATTTTGACAAAGAGGTACAAAAAATAATTGCGAACCGACACAATTATTTCTCATTAACACAGATATAAGAGTGGTTCTCCATTCTAGGGTTAAGATTACTTTCCTGCAACATACCAATTTGTTGGCAACATTATTCGGTTTTGCAGATTGAGAACTATTAATTATTAAAAGAGACGTTGATATAAAACTTGCATTACTTTGAAAAGGAGGTGGAGGTTCAGTATGCCAGCCATGGGAATAGTCTATCTTCTGCTGCTGTTGGGGTGAAAATCCAGTAAACCTGGGCAGACACTTGTGTATCAATTTGATCTGAGCAACAATAAGGATTTTTTGCAGTTTTTGCAGTGAGTGGTCTTAGAGAACACCAATAATGATGCTGTCTTGTGCCAACATCCGCTTTTTAGAAAAAGTTTGCAAGACGAAGCTTTGATCTGCTGCTAATGGAAGGGATTGGATACCATTGTTAACTCATAAAGTATCCTGTTTACTAACATGGGACAGATTACAAATGGTATGTAAATGAAGGTAAGTTTAGGAGATAGAGGTGTGTTTCAGGATTTTGTTTTTAAAGCTGTTACCAAAGATAGGATCTCTCATCTATAATTTAGAATCATAGAATCATTTAGGTTGGAAAAGATCTTTAAGACCATGGAGTTCAAGCACTAATGTAACACTAAGTCCACCACAAAGCCATGTCCCTCACTGCCACATGTACATGTCTTTTAAATACCTCCAGGAATAGTGACTCAACCACTTTCCCAGGCAGCCTGTTCCAGTGCTTGGTAACTCCTTCAATGAGGAAATTTTTCCTAATATCCAGTCTAAACATTCCCTGACACTTGAGGCCATTTCCTCTTGTTCTGTCACTTGCTACCTGGGAGAAGACGCTGACCTTCACACCCTTACAAACTCTTTTCAGAGAGCGATAAAATCTCCCCTCAGCCTCCTTTTCTCCCGAGCTAAACAACCCCAGCTCCCTCAGCTGCTCCTCACAGGAACTGTGCTCCACACACTTCACCAGCTCCACTGCCCTTCTCTGGATACGCTCCAGCACCTCAGTGTATCCTTTGTAGTGAGGGACCCAGAACTGGACACAGGATTTGAGGGTGTGGCCTCATCAGCACTGAGTACAGAGGAATAATAACTTCCCTCGTCCTGCTGTCCACACTGTTTCTGAGACAAGCCAGGATGCCACTGGTCTTCTTGGCCACCCCGGTACACTGCTGGCTCACATTCAGCCAGCTGTCAACCACACCCCCCCGGTCCTTTTCCACTGCACTGTTTTCCAGATACTCTTCCCCTAGACTGTATCACTGCACAGGGTTATTGCACCTCAGCTTGTTGAACCTTACACAGTTGGCCTCAGCCCATCGATCCAGCCTGTCCTGATCCCTCTGCAGAGCCCTCCTACCCTCCAGCAGATCAACACTCCCACCCAACTGAGTCTCATCTGGGTAGTGACTGAGGCTGCACTCAATTCCCTTGCTCAGATCATTGATGAAGATATTAAATACAACTGGCTCCAGTTCACAGTGGCAACAGGGTTTATGACTGGCCACCAAATGTAATGGATGTAACTCCATTCACCACTCCCTGGGCCCAGCCATCCAACCAGTTTTCTACCTTGCAAAGAGCATGTCCATCCAATCCAGGAGCAGCAAGTTTCTGCAGGACAATGGCCCAAGAAACAGTGTCAAAGACTTTACTAAAGTCTAGGTAGACAACATCCACAGCCTCATCTTGTCATAGAACAAGGTCACCTTAGCTATGTGCTTCGTTCTTCTCATGTCAAAGCTCTCTCCTGATATAACTGTGACTTCCAGAATGCATCAACTACCTACTAAATCACCTGAGCTTATTACACAGGTATTGCTATATCAGTTATATACATGTATTTATACGCAGGTAAACTAAATAGCTATGATGCAAATATCACATATTATTAAGTATATTAGTTCATGCTAGATAATATATCTATTTCTAATGTGCTGCAAAGTTCAACAAAACTTTAGATTATATAGGTATAGTTTGTCTTTGTCTAGACTAACTGGAAGTAAGAGGACCAGACACTGGAAGAGTATCTGAGAAATTACCTGAGAATTTCTGAAAGCAGGAATCAGAAGATAACTTAAAGGCAACAACAAAAAAAAAAAAAAAAACCAACCAAAAACAAACAAACAAAAAACCCCACCTGTTTGCCTTACACAGATTGTTAACTTGTTATTAATTATGTCTATTGTGTACTTTAGTTTAGATATTGTATGTAAATAATAAGCAGATAAAAGGTATTGGGATGATGTTTCTCTTTCACTAAATTCTGTTCTTCAGAGGTTTTCATCTGCAAGTGCCTGAAATTTTCTCTAGAATTTATTCTTGCAATTGAAGTATACTCAGTGGAGTCACCTCCCTAATAGGCTGACTCACTCACTCAAATTTCTCAGATGCACAGAACTACCATTTTGATCTGCTGCTGCAAGTAATGAACATTTAAGGTGTTAGTCTCAAATCCTTAAAAAAAATAATGCCTGCATAATGAGTCATGGAAGAACACCTCTGACTGTAAACAAGGAAAAAATCTTTTTCATTGAAGACATGATTTACCTCTTACAGAATGATTTCTTGAACTCCCTACTGGAGACCTAGCTGATATTAGGAAAAAGCAGAAAAAGGCACTAGCTAATGTAGATGGGGCTAATCAGTGCCTGATATTGCTTTGAGGAAAAATGTTCAAAACCAACAGTAGCTTCTTGATGCAAGCAGACAATACCAGTTCACATTAAATCACAGCCTGCAACCATCAATAGCCTGTTGATACCTGAACACAGAGATATGATGTGCCGGTTTAAAAGTTAACCAGCAGGGGGAATGAACTCAACTCAAAGGAGAGATTATAAGTCAGAATAACAATTTATTAAAATAATACAGTAAGTACAATAATACAAACAAACAATTGGTCTCAACCCACAAAAACCCAAATGTATAACCCAGTGCCCTGGGGCATGAACAAAGTGGTGTTCCTTGGGCCCTGTTTGAGTCCAAAGTAAAGGGAGAGGGGAAGAACCTGCTGGTGGGAGAGCTGCTGCAGTCTGGCCAGAACTGGTGATCGCAGTCCAGTGGTGGTCTAAGTCTGGTTGAGAGCGATGAGATGCAGCCGTCCTCTGGATCCCACGAGTGGGTTGAAAAATGTTCCAAGACTCCAAGATTATATATCCTCCAGTTCAGGCAGGAATGTTCAGTGCTCCCCTCAGGGCGGGGAGTTCCACAAAGGGTGTGAGGACAGAAACATCCTCCTATCTCACAGGCCTCTTAACACCTAGTTTATAGCCTGAGGAGTCAGGCTCTATGGGCAGAGGGTGCGAATAGTCTATTGACAACAATAGTCTAGTTTCTGGGAAATGGCATGGAAGGCTATAGAATACAGTTTTGGGTTACACCCACCATGATGAACTGATCTCAGCTGTCCTAAATAGGACATATGACGACAAAAAGTGTGCTTTCAGAACTGAGCTATTTTGGCCAGCTGGGTTGAAATGACTGGCAGAGAAGAAGCTCTACTAAGTATGTATCTTTGTGTTTTAAAACTCATAACTACCATGCTGAGGCAAGTTCCCCATTTCTCAGGCAACAGTAGGTTTGCAAGGCAGGAATGTATTCCTCCACTGTTATTTGTGATGCCAGTTACTGAAGAAATGTAAATATTCAGCTAGCAAGATTAAACTGAAGTAAACTAATACCTCTGGTGAAATATTAGCTGTCTTCCAAATTAGGAAAGTCATGACATATGCTTCTGACATATCAGGAAGTTCTTATCTTCCCATTGCTCTCTCTTATCTTTGACATCTCTAGGTTCGATTTCAATAGCCATGTGTAAAACACATTAATATGTATCTTCTTTTGAAAGGCAGAGTAGCTTATATTCTTAGTGCCACTTTTAACCATGGTGTCACTTAAATGTATTTGGCTTATGTCTCAACCCATTTGTGACTCAAAGGAAGACTGAAGATTTCTGTAGGTACTCTTGAAGTGTACAGATCCCCATCATTTTCTTTACTGTTCATCCCAAGGCTCCACCAAGAGTTTCCCACCTTCCTCTTCTAACACCATCACAGCTGTTTTGTAATGTGAAGTGAATTCAAAACAATTTTTCCTGCAGTATCACAAACTTGCTTTCTCCATCACATAACTATTTAATAGTGTGATCTTCGTTTAGCAATGTTAGCTACATTACATACTTTAATTCTGGCATACTCTGGTTGCATAAAAAAAGGTGAAGAGTGCAAACTTTCAGGATCTTTGCTTTATAGGACTTTTCAACTTTGGTGATGGGTAACTGGGAGACTGTGGTAACCACTTTTTACACATGCTGAGTAAATTCCCTGCTTAAACTTGTTATACACTTCCTAACACCCTTTATATTGGATAGTCCTTGTTTTTATGTGAACCTCTTATTGTAATGATACTACACACAGAACAACTCTTTTTTTGCATCCCTTTCTGAATCACTTTAAGTAGTAGTCCTGGTTCTCAATTTGGCAAATTCATGTGAATACCCATTTATCCATGGAAATGAATTTGCTAATTACCACGTTTCCAAAGGTGGTGGTTTTATGCTCTTCAATTTACATTTTTTATACAGAAAAGTGTGTGATTTTATAATGTAAACATACACATGAATAGTATACTACCTTCTGTATACTACCATGTGGCCTAATTTCCTCATAAAACTACCCAAGTTGTAAGAAACAGCAATCAGAGGGAGGAGTGAGTGTAGAATAAAACAGCAGAGTCATAGTAGATTTTAATCTATCAACAACATTTTGCCTTAAGCATACAGGCCATTGGCTGCATTGTTTCCACACAAAGTTTGCCTTTTCTTTTCACTCATCCAATTTAACCAGCAATACAAAGAGCTATAGGTTCAATAAGGTTACTGTTGATAGAAAGTCACTCCACCATGTAAAACATGAGCATATCTTACACTGCAAATATCAACATCAAGGTAATGCAGACACAAAATTTAGTCAGGAAAGACTTTACAAAATAAAACAAAGAAGTTTTATCTGGTTTGTTCTACAGTAAAAACCTCTAAACTGTACTGTCTCTAAGCTAATACTGTCAATTTGGTCATTTGAAAACCGAACTTTTAAAAGTCCTACAATACATAATTGTAAAGCTTATGTCCTTTGCTAGCTTTGCTTTTGGTAAAAGGAAAAGAGGGAGAGCCACAACTGTCCATCCAAGAACCATTATGGACAATGGTAAGTTACCACTCCTAATAAATAATACAGATCCAGAAAATTGGTTCTGTCTCACATGGAACACGAGAAGGCAGATGACAGGTGGATATGGGATCTTCTGGTCCTGCTCTCAGGCTGACAGACATTTCACAGGCAAAACCAGTAATTCTGAATGTTAAGGTATGGAAGAATGTAGTGACAACCACATCTCCAAAGAGGTTATTTTTCTCATTAAAGACTCCTGGAGCATAAACGAGCACCAACTCCACCCATCCCCAGATCTGGAAGAGTAGGAGCACTTTCTAGGCAAGCTGTAAAGCCCCTGAGGTTCGACCTGACCCTCCCCCTAAACACACACACACATTTGAGTTGGTTCCAGCCCAATAATTAACATAATAATCCAGTGGAAAGGCATTGTGTATGAGTACCGTAAATCTGTTTCCAGCGTTCAAACACACAACAGATGCACTTTGCAGGCAATTCTACAGTTCTCATACACTAGTCATCCAGGCTGCAGGAAAATGTACTTGGCTTCCTCCTGCCTGACTACAAA
This sequence comes from Manacus candei, assembly GCF_025592945.1. Taxonomy (NCBI): domain Eukaryota; kingdom Metazoa; phylum Chordata; class Aves; order Passeriformes; family Pipridae; genus Manacus; species Manacus candei. The sequence continues at coordinate 3,230,548 of NW_026138058.1, forward strand.
GATTTTGCACTGCAAAATAATCCAGGATACACAGAAGGATACTCTCAGGTCTGATTCAGTTGGGATACAGTCTGGACCCAGTGAAATGCTTCAAAGGTTTCCCAATTGGATGTACTCAGTGCCCTTCAAATCTATTCACTCAAGTCTTACTATACTCTTCTCCAGTATCAGACCTGCTTATCTGATGCTTGAAAGGTTTTTATCCATTAACCCTGTGTGTATGTGTGTGGGTATGTGTGTCTGTATGTAAAAAGCATCTATTTTCAAGTTGATACTCTGGAGACATTACAATCCATTTTTACTACTAGCATACATTCTTCCTTTCTGTAAGATAATAGGTATATAATGTAATACTGAACATAACAAAAAAAGTCTTTAAATCAGACAAGTGGTCTCTGTTCCATCCTTTAAATAATGTTTCATTCCTTTCTTCGATCCCATGCTTACTCCCGAGATGCATTAATTAAACAATTAAAAATATTAAACACTATACAAATGCAGAACTCAGTGTCAATTTAGTGGTTGTTTTCTGCTCCTTTCAATCTAGAGATGTGTGGTCAATTCACATTTCTTTCACTGAATCTTAACCCATAGAGAAGCGCCATAAAAAGCTAAACCTTCCTGCACTGATGGGAACAGGTATGTAATAAAAATCTGAAGTTATTCAGGCCTGTGTAAGAATTGTCTGACTTGATGTATTTACTAAAATTTGTTTATCACGGAATTATGATGATTTTGAAGTCAAGGACTTAGGCAGAATACAATTCCTTACATGTAACTGTTAAAAATAACAGGTTCTGGATGACATTCACAAGCAATTGCAAAGTTTTAGTAGTTTAGATATTGTGTCTTCAATAAGTTTGTGCAATGGCTCTGAAATTATACATTACCAGTAACAAAATAATTAGTTACTTTAACATAAGCAAATTAACTGCAGTAGCACTGTATCTTTAAAAATGCCTGTATAATTGACTGTATTAGTTCCTATTTTCCTCTGTATCTCATGCTCCTTGATCAGTTGAAGTGAACTCAGGCCCTCAGTTTTACTTAGCTCAGAGCAGAAGAATGAAACTGGTTCCCACACTCATGATAAAAGAGGTGGTACAGAAGGGAAGACTTAGCTTTTCCCATCAACTAATGTGGTTGCCTATAGTTCAATGCCTACTCCTGCTTGCTCCTAGAGCCTGCTGGTATGAACACTTTCCTAGAAGGATGCAGAAGAAAGGAACAGTTGTCTAAAGTTACATCTTGTTTGTATTTATGTGAGGAGTCCAGTTTAATCCTCTGAAATATTTCTGGATAAGATATTTAGTACACATTAGCTAATTACAGTATAGATAACAGCTTTCGTGTCTTTTTATAATTCTTTTTTTTTAACATTAGCACTGCTTTGAGTTTACTCAAAACTGTAGGTGACGATAATGCTTCTGTCTCATGTGCTTATATGAGCAGTTTTCAAAAGTTGTTTGAGAGAGCTCAGAATTGCTCCACAGAGAAGGACGCTCAGCCCTGACACAGGACGAAGACATTAAATAACTAGGATTTTCTTAAAAGGATAGTATGGAAATTCTTAACTGCACCATAGAGAAAAATTATGTTGGGAGGGACCTCTGAAAGTCACATAGACCAAATAACTGCTCAAAGCAGAGTTAACTTCAGAGTTAAGATGGGCTTGCTCAGGGACTTGTCCAGGTTTGAAAATCTCAGAAGATGGAAATTCCACAGTCTCTGGGCAGCTCATTCCAGGGTCTGATCCCTTTATGAGGAACAAGCTGTTGTTTACATTGAGCCAGAATTTTCACTGCTGTCTCCTGTCCTTTTGCTGTGCACCTCTGAGAAATGTCTGGATGGTTAAAACTATAGTCCACCCATTCACATTGAAGAAAACTGCTTAGAAGCACAAATTTAGATATCACATACTTAAAACAAAGCATATACAGATGGCAAAAAAATACTATCCTTGTGAAAGAAAAGAATAGGTGCCCTGTAATTCATGTTGAATTTACCTCACCTGCCAAAAGTGACTCTCCGTAATATAGTTGTTCCCCCATATTTTGCATTTCCATTAAGCTGGTTACACTGGAATACACTGGCATAAATAATTGAAAAACTCATTGCAGGCCTTATCTAGATAGATAGGTATCTTGCAGCTAGATTATGGGATCTACCTCTATCTCTGAGCAAACAAGAGACTTTTAACACAACATTCCTTTTGTGCTCATTCAGCACCCCATTTTTAACAACACTGTTGGTTAGACAAATTCTATTAATAATCACTCTAGAACATGCATTTCATGTTTCAACTGCACTTTCACTACAATTCAGACTTAATGGAGGAGCCACGAGAGCTGTGTTCCAGCCAAGTGAAGTAACAGTCATCCTCATAAGAGGCCTTAATTTATTTATTTGTAGTCTCATTTCTTCTTATGTTCTTTCATTTTTCAATACTCCCTTTGCTACACAGATCTCTGCATAGAAAATAATATTGCAGTACTGGCAGCAAAGCTCAAAATGAAGAACAGGTGTTTTTATTTTAAAATAAAATTTATTTCACCCACACTGTCGTATCCACATACTCAGAAGCACCAAGAAGTGTGTGTCCAAGAGGTCTGTCATCTGTCAAGCACCAGGTGCCACTTAGTGTGCTGCCGGGTGTCTTTACAGCACTCAGATTTCGTTGACAGTGCAAAGGACAAGGTATGTAGACTATCAATCCTCAGCACTTCTCCTAGGTCCATTTTTAGGTGACTGGTGAAATGCTAGCTTTGGTTGTACTGGTTTTACCTCTTAGAAGATTATAATCACCCTGTCCCACCTCTCTTAGTCACTGGGATTTACCAATGGTCCTTTGACTCACAATCTGGGTGTCCTGCAATGATGGACACAGATTTCACGGGATCTCGATGATCTTCTAAGACAGGGGTCATCAGCACATTCCATGTCTCCACCTCCTCTGCTGCTGTTTGTTGTTTGTCCTGCTACTTTCACAAGCAGACACTCCCATCAATACCAACCTACACCTTCCTGTTACATTTCTCTGTGTCTAGCTAAACAAAGAGTCACTTGTCAGGACTTAGCAGTGATGCAGACAGTTGCTGGCCCCAAACTGCTCCAGTATGTGCTCCAGTATGCATGAATGCCTGCTCATCTGCATGTACCCTGCAGCAGTCCTGACACTATTCACAACCAGCTGCTGGGCAGATACTGTGTGTGAGATGGTGAGAAGGTAAGCACAACACTCTAAGGCAGAGGTAGCAATAGCTTCAGCCCCCCAGCTGACAGACTACAGCTGCAATCCAAATCCCAGGCTGGCATTCCCTCTTCCCACGCAGGATATATGTGAAGGTTTCTACTTGGAAAATCCGTGTTCCTTGTCTCCTCTGATTCATAAGTTGTCTACAAAGAAAGAAAGATTTATTTTCTACCTGCATGATCAAAAATCGTACCTTTGGATTCTCTGCAAACACAGGTGAAAAAACTTCAGGGATCACCTTCCTCAATTGTGCTACAGTACAAAACAACAATCTCTTAAAACCCAAGGTGTTTGGATACTATCCTGTGGCAAAGACTGATGATTTCTGCAAGCAGTTAAGACTTCGTTGCATGGTAAGCTTTTTTTCTGGGGGTTAATTCTAAACATCTCCTAATAGCAGGAACTTACACATTATTTTGCTTTCTTAATGGAAGTAAATCCACTCTAGATCAAAAATTAATAGGAAACATTTACCTCAGCATTTTTCAAACAGTTTTCTTTATGCAATGTCTTTGCTGATAGGCTGGTTAGCTTATTTCAGATTCACTTAATTCATTAAAAAGTCAAGACAGAACAGTTTGAGTTGACTTTCCTATATTTGTCAATATTGATTTAATTTCCACGGGGTATTATTTATTTTTTTATTATTATTCCCAATTATCATATGATTATATAATTTTTTATCAATGTAGAAGAGAGTTAAATTGAAACTTTCACCAAAAAAAATAAGTGAAATCCTAACACTGCTCAGACAGGAATATGTTTTCCACAGTGAAACATTTGAATGAAAATTGTTTGAGTTTGTTTAAAACATGACAGATTGCTTTATAGCCATCTGTATTGTAGGACCTGCAGGGTACAGAAAATAGTATAAAAGAGTAAACTAATGAACTCTGAATCATAAGATGTGTTCCCAGATTACAAATTCATATGCTGGACCTGAAAGAGCACAGTGAAGTCTTGTCAGTCATTGCTCAGTGCATTCCAAAAATACATGTTTGTGGAAGATTGAGAAAAAATGCATTTTAGAACCATCCACTTACCTGTGACATGTTCATGTGAATTTTGATTTTAAAAGTATAGAGTACATGGAAATATTCAAGATGTTTAAAAGGCACAGGTAAGCCACAGAAAAGAATGGAGGAAACTGTCCTGAAATTATAATGGCCACTAAACACTATCACTTGGAGGTTGAGGTGATCATTAACTACCTGTTTTATATAATTGAACCTAAATGCTATGGATGTTTCCTTTCCGAGCTAAGAAGGAAGGAAAAGATTTAACATATAGGTACTGAGAATCTCTGTAAATTAATGAGCTCTCTTAAATCTTACCAAGATTTACAATATGTTCTTTATTCTGCATATTAACTGTGTACTAGAAATATATGTTGTCTAACTGCTTTGTGTTGGCTCCAGACTATGGAAGAGTGCTCAGGCTGACTGCTCCAATAGTGTTAATAAACATAAACAGACTGAAAACAATTATTTTTAGACTGCAGACTATAGAATTTCATTACATGAATTAGTCTAGTTAAGTCTGGCACATGGGAAAGCCTTAAGAATCTTCATCTAGGCACATATGCCCACAAGAATTACGCCAACAGTTAGTGTTACTGTTCAGTCACAGTAACACTAACAGGTATTCATGTACGAATTTCTATTATTGCATCTACCCTGTAACAGAAAGTTGAGGGATAAATCAAACCAGATTAAACTCTTTTGAGAAATCAAACAAATAGCACATGTCAAGCTAAGAACACTTGCTCTAAATTTAACTGAATTGTACAAACCAACATCAAAAAACTAGGCAAAAAACCGTGCTCTGCACTAAGAGTGCGGCAAACATTAGCGAGGGACAGAGTAAAAGTGAGAGCCAGTAGTGAACATTTGAGGTGAAATTTTAGATTATGCATAAAGAGAGAAACATATTACAAAAAATTTCTTCACTAAAGTGGTAGTTAAGCACTGGAACAACCTGCCCACAGAAGTGGTGGAATCACTATGGCTGGATTCATCTAAGAGATGCAGAGATGTGACAGAGAGGGACATGGTTTAATGGTGGACTTGGTCATGCTGGGTTAAATGGTTAGACTTGATGATCTTAAAGGTCTTTTCCAACCAAAACAATTCTATAATTATACATAAAAATCCAGTATTTTTATTAAATTCAGTTAGGGATTTTTAGTTCCCTTGTGTGAATGTTTGCTCCCAGTTTTGGTTTTGAAGGTATTTTTTTTTTAAATCTCCCCAGAAGGATATTGAGGCATAAAGGACAGTTATTTTGTGAAAATACTACTACTTGCAAATGGGTGTCTCCATCCTTCATTGACTGTTCAATGCTGATGAGCAGTGTTTGCTCAGTGTAGCATCACATTGTTTCCATGAAGACATATGATGGATGCAATGGAGTGCATCACGTTCTGCTGGGTGCATATATACAATTCTGATATTTGATGGTTCAGCTGTGGAAGGTAATTAATTGAAATAGTTGTGAAGATCTGTGGGTAAGTCTTCCGTCCATTGTTCTGATGCAATTTGGTTCCATTTGTTATATGGTCTCCAGGAGGCCCAACTGCGATGAGTCTCACAGGCCTGTGGAGAAATGAAGTTCCTGCTTTCAGTATATTTAATGAATTCTTATGGAATTTTCAAAGCAGAGTGGTATAAAACAACTGTATGGGTTATCACATCACATTGCATTCTATATAGTTGGCGTTTTTTTAGTTTTTCTTGCCGTGCTAGAAGCGCTGAGCCTCTCAAACTATATTTGCCTCTTGTTAGTCCTATTTTGTGAATATCTTTTCAGGTTCTGTTGCAAATGCAGTGGGTGTAAAGTAATTGAGGCTTTTATGCAAGCATACTTTTTTAGATGGTTGCTGGTTTCATGAAGGAACTACTAACGTCTGAGTTTAAATGCACTTCATAGTCCACAGGTTGCTATTTCTGCTCATGTTCATCATCCTACCAGAAGCTTAGTGGATAAATATCACTATAAAACCAGCCTAACTTGTATCCTTAGACCATCACAGTTGAGACCACTAAAATACCATAAATCATTCTGACTAGTTTTGTACAGACTCCAGTATCAGCACAGAACAGAGTAAGGCCTAATTTCCTTTTTACACAACCCATGCAAAAGAACTAGCAAATACATGTGACCTGGAAGTGACATGACTGTAATTAAAGCAAAAAGGAAAAAAAAAGAAGTAATGGAGATATTAGATGAAAAGTGAACGAACAAAGGAAAATAATAAATACAAACTACAAGTTATGCAAATACTGTGGAAAATTGAAACAGAATGTGGCATTATGCTCATAATGTAACTTGAAAACACCTTGTAAGATTTGCTAATTAAACCAACACTACTGGGAGAAAAATCACACAAGATTATATATATATCTTGTATAGAAATACACTTGCCTTTCTTAAAACTAGATCAGTATTTCATATTTTTTCCTCTCCTCTCATTACTAAGTCTTTGAAAAAACAGTCTTCCTATCTTATTTGAAAGCAAAATAAGTTGTTCATCATTATGTGTTTCAAAGTCCACATAAAGGAAATAATGAAGAAAAGGTATATTTTGGAGCATGTATCTTCCTTGTTGGTCATACAGATTTCCTCTACCTATATGGATATTATAAAGGGGAAAATGCTATACTTTGTTCAGCAAAAGGCTGAGAACTACTGCTTTTGTGTATGTGTGTGTGAAAGTGGGGAAGGAAGATAGAGGAGTGAGAGAAGAAGGGTTTAAGTTTCTGCAATAGTAGTACGATCCATTTGGCATTCTCTCTTGCTCTGACCAAAGCAAGTATTTGAAGAAGGGTCTCATCTCACATGACAGAAATTTTTATCTGTTTCAAAAGAATGTTGGGTTAGTATCTGTGACTCTTCTCTCATTTATTAGACTCACATTATTATTAGGCCCATTTATTAGGCTCTTTCCTTTCAGTAGTTTATCACTCCTTTACACATAGTAATAGATCATTCACTTATAAAAGGGTTGTAACTACACTGGTACAAATCAAGACTTTTATTAATAGAATTGAGACTGAGCTGTGAAAAAAGAATTAATTTTGCCACAAAGACTTCCCCATCAAACCTCTAAAACCTCAGTTAGTTTTTGCATTTTGCTCAAAACGAAGATTTAGTTTATTTTAAACATTTTTTTCATTTACTTTTTACATATGTTTCAATTCTAAGCAAATTCGTTGTAAGCCAGGTCCGATAAATTAAATACACTGATCAGAATTCACCCTCTCTGTTAGCAGAGGGTGGACACCTCTGACAGATCTTGAGTCTCATTTCAGTAGTAGTTGGAGAATCCCTTTAAAGCTGAGCTTCATTCGCCACTTTCTGATGTATGCAAAGATTAATTTTAAAAAAGGGAAGTTTTAATGTAGATCACCAGTATTTGACGCTTATTGCTGTTTCACTTAAATTGTTAAAAGACAGGTGTTTGGTTTCTGTAGACAGGACATTACATCAGTGCAACTATGGCATTCAGTAAACAGGCTAGAAGGTGGCCTCTGTTTCCCTTAATTTTAAATAACTTCTGCATTAGCTTTATAAAAACTTTCTTGGAATAGAAAAATTTACAAGGGCACCACTTAAAGTTACCTTTTAATAAAGAAATTAAGTTCCCTTGCTTAGTACCTTAAAAAGAATTTAAACAACAGGCTGGCTGATCCCAGCATTTAAAAATGTTGATTGAAAATCAGGCCCGGAGGCAAGATGTCATTCCTCCTTCAAATTCACATCAAGCAAATATTTTCCCACTTGGGTTAAGAGGCTTCTGATTCTACCATCAAGTCAACAGAGCATTGTTTCTTCAGTACTTAAGGCTGATTCTTCTTAGCCTAGGAAAAGAAAATTGTTAGAAAAGAAAATTTTTCTGGAACTGGAGGGAACCTGGTTCCTACCCAAAACATTCCAACAGCCTTCAAAGCTTGTGGGGGATTTCAGCCATACTACTCCCAGGGAGACTGCAGCACTTAAAGCATTTCAAAATTCTAAGAAGTCTTTGTACATCACTTTTTTTAAAAAAAAAAAAAACACAACACTGATTAAGTTAGAAGACAGTTTGCAGGATATTATTAATTAAGCTAAGTTGCATTCTGAGTTCACAATATGATTGTCTCCAATCTAATTTTTCATGACTCTTAAGGTACAGGAATCCAAATAAAGAGTGTTTTGTGGGTTGTCATGCATTAAAGTTTCCTGTCTTATGTTGTTGTATTAAAAAAGTCACATCATGTCATGCCAAGCTCTAATGGAAGAATTTCCAGCCTAATGGAACCTGAAAGCTAGGAGCACCAATGACAGTTCAGCATGTCCATCAGGACTGTGTCAAGAACTCGTAACCTGTGCTTTTTTCAGCAGGGATTTTTGAAATGTTCCTCAACTCTCTTTTTTTGTTTCCCTGCTGCATAGACGACAAAAAAGGCCACAATTTTAAAGGAATCCTTCTGAAGGAACTACTCGTCCTCAGTTCCAAGAAATACTGCTGTCTCTCTCCCATAAAGAAGAAAATTCAGGACAAAATGTAGTATTTGGTTTTGCTTTTGTCAGCATCTGAGGGCCCCTGTTGCTTACACTTTGCCATGTCATATGAATTGCTAATTAGATGTCAGAGAGCTGCACACTCTGGAGTTTCTCTGTACATACATGACCACCTCCACCACCTCAGATAACATGAACGGACATCAGGCACCAAGGTCTCGCAATCCACAGATTCACAGTCTGGCTGCGGCAGGAGGTCAGATCCAACGCTGCAAGGGTTACAGCTTGTTGTGCACTGCCACACCTACAGACAGTCAGGCAGGCGCTCTTGGCCTTGATGGGCAGTTAATTTCAAATGCTTCTCAATCAAGTGATCAGTCTCCCATGCCTTGGAGATCATAGCACCTTTGATGGGCATGCAATGGGAATTCATGATGCCTTTCTCCTTCCAGGGGTGAAAATGCTGTCTCCTTCTGTGGACAATTTCCTGTATCCACAGAGAACTTGGAAGAGTGGATAGCTCTTGAAAGCATGGATAGCATCCGAGGATCCTGTCTAAGAGTGTTTTCCGAGGTAATGGCTCTCCCATTGTTAGTAAGAGAAGAAAACAACTACGACCATCCAGACACAGCCCAGGATTACCAGTTTCCCAGTTACAGTTTCTCTTTTAAATTCCTCCTCCCTAAACCCAGCCCCCAACAACACAATGACACTACAAACAATGTCAGCAGTGTGTGCAGGACTGAATGCAGCCCTCGCTCCTAGGACGCAGGTATCTCTCCAGAAATTAGTCTTTGTTGATTTCACACTTGGTCTGATGACTTCGGGATCAACAGGACAATGCCCGGTTGCAATCAAACAGTATTTCATTCAAGAAGCAGCCACATCCCGTTTTTTTCTGTGGCCCATAAACAGAGAGACAACCCTGTGGTTCAGCTGGAAGGCTTGTGAGTCGGGGTGGTAACAGCAGACGCCAGCAGCGCACACTGTGATCTGGCTCCCTGGATACTTAGATGCATTCTGAACTCAAGAAGTGCATCTGGAATTGGTTCTTATAGGTGGTGGACTGAATGGAAGCTTCAGACAGAGTTTATCAGAGAGACCCCCCCCCACAGACAGAGGGGTCATAAAAGGCTCCTTTGCTTTCTGAACTCCTTCTCAGAGATGCGTCTTGTCCCAGTCCTAGTCCCAGACTTAGTCAACGACTTATGTCTAAAGAATTGCATAGGTGTAATTGAACCTTTACATGACTTTGTCCTGCAGGATTAAATACAACCCTGAAAATCAAATAGATTTATGTGAGGTAAATAATTTATTTTAATTGATGATAAGGATTAAGAGACTTTATTAGACTAAAAGACTTTATTCAGAATTGCAACTACTAGTATAGTGCACTATTTGTTAAATCAATAATTTCAAAGCTAGCTTAATAATTATACAGAGAGATTGATGTTACTCACTATAACATGCCACACTAGAAGGTGAGGGTAACTGAAGTTATTGTTAATAGGTCCCTTGGGGCGGATTAGATTGAGTGGATATTGAACAATCAGTGTTTGCAAATATATATATATATGTAGGGTTTAGTTTAGAACAATTTGATTGCAATGGAAAGCATGTATGTAGCCATTTTGGTTACTATTATTTTAAATATAGCAGTATATAAGCATTAAAATAACACCTTAGAAAACGTATAAGGAAAAGAAGGAAAGAGAAGGAAAGGATAAGAGTAGATCCACCTGTGAATGCAGCACTGAGCCTTGATTGTTGCAATTTAGATGTCCACTGATCGAAGTGGTGGTCGCAGTGTTGATCCCTCAGGTGTGGGAGAAACCCATGGAACAAAAAGTTCAACGGGTTAATATTCAGAATCATAGAATCAGCCAGGTTGGAAAGGACCTCTGAGATCATGAAGTCCAACTCCCCACGAGAGTTAAGAAGCTTGCTACTTCTCTCCTAAGTGTCTTGGCATTTAACACTAATGGTTCTGAAGATGACAATTATCTATGGTTTGTCAGTTGCTGAACAGATCTTGACTACTTGCAGGTTTTCCATAAACTGCCCCCTCAGGTACTGCCTCTCAGCTTGCTGGGAGCACTGCAGGACAGCCCATGATTTGTGAAGTGATCCCCCACCTCCTTTTCAGTTTCCCTAATGCATAGGTGAGAACATGTCTTTAAAGGAACCCTTTACATTTTGAAGGAACTACTCTTTTCTCCATCCCAGTGGTGTTGCCTCTCTTGAAACGAGAAGACGATTTCATGCAACGCGCTGTGGCTTGCATTGTTTACAAAACACTCTGCCTGCTCAGGTGAAATGCTTGTCGGCCTTCTGGCACCCACACTACACTCCTGGGCTCCTTCTTCAGCACCAAGCCTGCCTGGGTTCAGGAGCATTTGGACAATGAGGCAAAAGAGGCAGCTCTGAGGCACACGGGGCATCGCCGAGAGCTGGACTCGATGATCCTTGTGCTGTACATAGCTCAGGAAGAAATAACGGAGAGCGGAACCTGGAGGGCTCCTGAAACAGCCTCTGTAACGAGTCAAACCAGTCCAGTCCAGTTTGTTCAGAGATTACATAACCAGAGCTAAACCCAGCCCCACACGGGAGGATCGCGGTGCGGGGTCGGCCGAAGTTCAGAGGCTCAGCAACCACCTGGGGTCCATACAGGATCCCCCAAAAGACCCCCTCAGATGAACTGCGCAGTCTCCAGTGACTTCACGAGTGCATCACCTTGAGCCCGGCACGCAGGCCGGGCGGAGCCATCCACCGTGCGCCGGGAGCCGCGAGAAAGCAACGCCCGCTCCTTCGTGTACACTGGCCCTAGGGCGTTTTGTTCCCGACTGGCGGTGACACTCGTGGGTCCCTTTAACTCGGGATATTCCGTGACTCCGCGACTCTGTGCACACACCACCAGCAGCCCCCGAGCGCCGTTCCGAGGTGCGGACGGCAGGACCCCTCAGGCGGCGGCGGGCACGGCCCCAGCGGGCCTGGCCCCAGCGGGCCTGGCGCGGGCGGGGCCGCTCGGCGCTCGCCGCAGTCGGGGCGGCGCAGTGCGCCTGCGCGGCGGCGGCGGGGGGGGGGGGGGGGGGCCGCGCGGGGGCGGAGGGTGACGGCGAGATGCGGGCGGCTCACTATTTGGCAGGAAGGTGAGGAGGCCTCTATCCTGGCGTCGGAGCTCGCGTAGGGAGAGGGGGATCCAAATGTGGCAGAGGCGAGCAGGAGGCAGCGGCGGCGGAGGGGGACGAGCGAGGCGAGGGGAGCGGCCGCGCGCGCCGCCGCTGCCGCCGCCGAGGAGCTGAGCGGCCCCCGGCCGGGCAGGGGCCGAGCGGCAGCGCCCGCACCCCCCGGGCGCCCGCCCCGCCGGCAGGTGAGCGAGCGGGGCGAGGGAGGGGACGGGGGGAGCGCAGCCCGTCGCGCCGCCCTTGGCCTGGCCCGGCCCAGTACCGGGCAGAGCCGGAGGGAGTCGCTGTGGGGGGACCGGCGCTCCCAGCCCGGCCGCGCCTCGCCTCTCCTCTCCCGGGGCTCCCATCGTTCATCCCCCGCCCTCCCCGCCCGGAAGCCGCGGGCGGCATCGGGGCCGCGGGGGCCCCGGTCTGGCGTTGCCGTCTGTGCCCTCCCTTCCCCCGCAAGCGCCCCGGCTGCCTGGCAACCCCCCCGCCTTTCTGGGCTCCGGGGCTCTGCCGCCCTCCCCCGGCACGGCCCCGCGTCGCATTCACCCCGAGGGGAGCGCTGCCCTCCCCCTTTCCCCGCTGCGGAGCTATTGTGTGCGGGCCGGGGCTGGGGCCCGCCAGGGGCTGCCGGCGGATAAGCGGCCCCCGGGGGAGGTGGAGGCGGGAACGCGGGACGAGGGGCCGTGAGGGCGGCGGGGGAGCGGAGCCGCGGGAGGGTGTGCGCGCCCCGCTCGCCCTGCGCTGCTGCCATCCTTTGTCTGCCGCGCCGCTTTCCCCTCCTCCCTCGCTCCTTTCCTCCCTCCCTCCCTTCCTTCTCCCTCCCCGCGTTCCCGTCTCTCTCTCTCTCCCAGGCTCCAAACGCTGCTGCAGCTGCAGGTTTGTAAATACTGGACCAACACTCACACGCACACACACACAACATGGCTGACGCTCGCCCTGCTCCTCCAGCAGGGTCTCCGCCTTCTCCCTCAGTCTCCGCCGCTTAGCCGCTCCTCCGTAAAGGCTTTTGTTTCTTACCCCCCTCCCCCTCATCGCACATCCAAAAAAAAAAAAAAAAGGAGGAAAAACAATTCACCCTCCTTATTTGCGCGCATGGCGGGATTTCAAGGGTAAGGATCCTCGCTTTGGAAGCTTTCTCCTTTCGTTTTGCCGTTTACAGCAGAGTGAAGCCTAAAATCAGCGGTGATTTGGGAAGCTGGCAAGGCCTGGGGCGAGGGAGGAAGGGAGGGAAGGAAGGGGGGAACTGGGTGAGCCCTGCTGAGAGAGGCTCGATTGGAATGTGCGTATCTTTTTCTCGTTTTGGGTGGGGGGAGATTGATGCACCAGAGTGCTGGCAGAGATGAAATACTGTGTTACACTTGCAGAATGATCTAGGGCCGTTTCTTTCATTTCGGGACGTAGTTCGCTATAAGGGATCAACTCGGCACAGTCACATTAAAAAGACCTGAACTAGTTATGTCAGAATAGGCATTGTGTAGGTAAAACCCGTAGCATGGGCTTTTTGGATTTCTTTGCGTTCCCTGTACCTCCTTGTCAGTATCTTGAACAGCTTGCAAATTATGGGATACAAAACTGGAATTAACACTTGCCAGGTCTTTGTGTTGCTAGTTTTCTGTCATAGATTAATTTGCCCTTGTGATGACAATAGCACGAACCGAAGCATTTCCTTTATGCTAAAAGGAACAGGCCTGCTTTTCAGTTTGGTTTTTTTTCGTTTGTTTGTTTTTTTTCTTTTTCCTTTTTCTTTTTTGGTTGTAAAAAAGGCATGGCATCCTGAACTTAAGTGAGCTCCCAAACTAAAACAAGACTGTGCTGTTGACCTCTCTACTAGTGCAAGGCAAATGCTCCTTTCAGTACCCCCCACCTCAGTTATTCAGAGCACCCCCTTCTGGTTTTGATAAATCTTGTTTGGTTGGGTTTTGGTTTTTTTGTCGTTTTTGTTTTTTTTTTTTTTACTTTTTGTGACGTGAAACCAAAACAACATTTGAAGGTAGTTTGAGCATATCTAAAGTGATCTGCCATTAAACAGTTTTATTTCTAGATTGCAACCTAAGGGTGAGTGCTAGAGGTGAAAAGACAGTGATGCTTTATATTGCTTTCTAGACATGTTACTGTAATTCATAGTAAACGTTCCATTTTTCAAAGATTATATTTAAGGACATGGTCTTTGTTGAAACATATACACATGGATAGCCATGCCTGAAAGTGGTAAATGTCCTAACTAACTATGTCGTCTTTGTCTGCTTTGCTTTAGAAACTTCTAGTGCAGAAGCACTGATATGACATAGTCACACAGCTTTTACTGAGATAGAAATGAATACTGCAATATGGGAATTAAATATAATATATTAATACTTCTTTCCACTGCTTTTTCTGTCCCCATTAACAAACATTGATTAAACAGAAATGAGGAGGAAATAATATGTAGAGAGTTTAAAACAACGTAAAACTTAAGAGGTGTCATCCAAGTTACAGGATCGTTTTGGAATGTGTATCTACGTCATGGGCCCTGAGCCAACTGTGCTACTCCTAGATGGAAAAGTCCGAGCAGAAGTCTGTAACCTCAGTAGATTCCTGTAACAGTCCGTTATGGTCTTTTTTTCCTTTTTACATTTTGCAGCCTGAAGGCAGTATTGGTAAAGCCACCAGAATAGCTTACCACTTGTAGTTAATTAGCCATTCATTATGATAGCCACCACATTTTTAAATTATTGCTCTCTTACTGAAAATGTGAAATGTACTGAAGTATTCAGCTCCTCCCTCACTATAGGCCTTACTTAAACCAATTCTTAGGCCGAAGAGCAAAATAAACAAAATAAAAATAGGCCATCCACAACACATCTGTTTAAATAATTGATCACTTAACAGTAGTCATGTTTAACTCTTGTATGTTGTAGTTTTTTTGCTATAAGTGAATTTTATTCTGTAAAATTTGGCTCTACTTCATCAGCTTCTATAGCATCTTTAGCTTGCCGTTGCGTTCTTCTCTGTGACACCTAGGAGATCTTTCTTTCTGTCTTGTTTGTGTTGATTTAGTCAAAAATCAATATTGTGGGCCCATGAGGAGCACATATGGTTGAACAACTTGCCAAATCTTTGTGCCTAAGTGAAGACACTTCAGTGTTTTTGCCATTGTGAGTAATGCTAGGCTATGTTTAACCAAATTAAAAAACCTGATACTAGTAAAATCTTCTTTTCAAAAACTGTTTACTTTTACATATTGGCAAATGGGACTGAGGAAAAAGAAGACTGCAAGAAAAGCAGTTGCAGCGATCAGCTTGCTGGAAGAAGCTAGAAATCAACTAATCTCTTTTAAGAAGGCATGCTTTTCAAAGCATCTTCTATCAAGTATATCATGACTCAGTCTAGTTCTAAGTATTTACAAAATTATCATTTAAAAGATACAGTCCTAAAGGTAATAAACACTTGTAATTGATCTTACTCTTCAGTACTTTCTTTGTATTTTTTCCAGGTATTCCATTGACTTCTTACCCTGTATCTTTCCTTGCTATCTATTGCCAGGCTGCACTCTTTGACATTTTCAGAGCTGTAAACATCTAGCTGACGCAAGAGCTGTTTTAGAGTGCGTTTTAATGTAATGCATGATTTGCTTAATGTTTGACAAATGAAAGATTTTTAGTAAGATTCTATTTACTGAAGCAAAACACCCTTTTCAGATTTTTTTCTGAGAATGAAGCCTGTTGCTGTAAACTTCTTATGCTTCCATTTTGGTTTTGCTTATCTCCTTTCCTTTCTTTCCCCAGATAATAGAAATATCAAACTTGACATCTTGATGGTGTGGCATGAGAACATGTTTTTGTCAGTGCCTAAAACTGATTCAACAAAGAGGTTTAAAAACCATTTTCGGAAGCTGTTCATTGAAGCTGAACCAAAAGAGAGAAAGTTATTTCCTGTTGTATGCTTAGATAGCTTGTTTCTCATGATGAGTGTGAGATGATTTTTTCTTTTGCTGTTTTTCTCATTTTCCTTCTCTTACCACATTCAGAGTTCAGTCGTTTTATGATCTGAAGGCAAATACTGATCTTTCTTCACATGGGTTTTTGTAATGAGTACTTCCTGTATATCAAGATGTCCCACTTGCTATCCAGGTGTTATGTGGATGTCTACATCCCACATGCCTTAAAAGAATGGGGAATGTAGCTTCTGTTGTATAAATGTGTGGGCTGCTTCCACCCATATCTCTAAGACATGAATACCTATTGAGAACCTTGAAACAGTGCAGGTAACTGATGTGTATTTATCTATGAACAGCTGACTCTAGAGGCAAAGGGGCCTCATCACTGATCCACGTCAAACAGTGGTGAAATAATTTAATTGGAACTAACTGCTTTCAACATGTGGTGGTTGCAATTAATTTTCTGTTGCAGTGTAAATGTGAGTTTGTTGATGTCATACAGAATTCAGGAGGTGAATGGATTTGACTATCAGGTTGTGGAGTCTGGTTCTGCAAATCCAGGTTGCATTGTTCTGTTTCTTTCCTGTAATGTATGTTGTCAAACTGCTGTAAATCTATGCTGTATGAGGTCTTGAATGACTGACTGACTTGGAGACTTCACTATTGTAAGGGTTCCACAAAATGCTGAAATGTATAGAAATAGCTATGATTACCTGTAGTGACTACTAGTCCTATTACCTAACCATATTTAAATGTTGCAGTTATTGCAAGATGGTTGGGATGTTTTGAAATATTTTTTGATTATTTTTTGAGATCTGCTTGCGGAATAAGTGTTACTGTAATCACTTGCAAGTAGGTTTTTGTAGTCTTTTTGGTAAGACTATGGAGCTTATAAACCCCAAAAAACTAATTTAGTATTAGTTTCATTTGCAAAATTCTTTCCTAGTGTGTGGAACCAAGGCAGCTTAAGTTCAGTGCATTATCTTGTGGTTTCTTTTGAGATTTTTAGATAAGGAAATTTCCAGCATTCAGATATAATGTTTTGTGAGCTGAGTTGCGTAGGAGAAGGCATATTCTAGAATAGTTCCCTGGTGACAATTCTGCAAAGTTTTATTGATATACATTTGTCAAGGCATTTTGAAAAGTTTTGTTTGCTGAAATTCGGTGTAGTGCCTAGGCTTCTTCTGGTAGGCAAAGGTTAAGTACTTAGCATGGACTGGGAAGTATCCTGTCTGTTCTTCTGCATGTCTGTGACTTATTTCTGGTCTTAACTGTGCACTGTAAAAGTGTCTGCAGATTAGGCTGTCTTTATTAAATATTTTAGGAATGATAAAAAATAATAAAAATAATGCTTCAAATGTGTAGGTTGTGTAACTCAACTGTATAATTATAGTTGGAAGAGAGTTAGCTGTGTCTCATTCTGGACAATTGCTTTCCTGTCCTGTCTCATAACCATGTATGTTTTAGACAATGCTCTGAACATTACAGTGAAAACACAATGGGGGCAAACATGTTTGAGATCAATTTACTTCTTTCTCAAAACTTTCCAGTTGCAGAGAGCTTTGTTAAATGGATGTAATGACTTTTTTCTGCACTAATCCCCCTCAGAAATTCTTTGTTTTAATGGTGAAAGATGACCCACAAATTCTTTAGTGGTTGTTTTGCTGTCCAGGAAAGTACAGATGAAATGTTGTGATGATGAGATTTTGTGAGGTGTGATAGGCCAAAACCTCTGACAAGAATATGTTCAAAAGTAACTTAATGGCAGATTCTGCCTTTCATGTGACTTCATAGGAATCTCACTCTAAGTGCTTTTAGGGTTAAGGAATATGCAGATTTTTGATAGTCTTGGAAGCCACAGATTGTTGGATGCTCTTATGGCTGGCCTCTGGGCCATCTCTCTGTACTACTGAAGGGAGGAGTGAATAAGCATAGAAATCTCTTTTTAGTCCCTGGACTGCAGGCACAGATCTCAAGTAAAGTACATCTCTGTCTTCTGCACCTCCATTTTGTCAGTAAAGCATACTTATATTAGGTGCCAGGCACAAGATAAGAGAGGGCAAACAGACTTTCCTGCCTGTTCAGGTTGGGGGGGGATATTTCACTCCTGCCTTCATTTACACCTGTGTGTACACACCAGTGTATGGAGATAGATGAGACAGGTTAATGTTGCTTCATGTCACTAGGAATATGTGGCTGCATTAACAGCCATAAAAGTGGATGGAAAGTATGAGTTCAAATGCGGTAGTCTTGGTGGCTAACTGGGGTGCAGTAGGCATTGTGTTACAGGTAGTTTTAGGCTAGAGGATTGTAGAACATAATTTGCATGGATTCGTTTGAGGCAGGTTTTTTTTTTTATTTCCTCTTATGTGTACTTTAATTGAAACAGGAAAAGTGATGGTGTGAATAAATATCTTAGTTTTCAGTCGTACTTAGGCCTCTAACCACATTTCTAGAGGACTTTATATTTGGGTGGGTGCAATTAAGAAGCAGGCATCGGCATAGAAGGCGGAGGCATGGTTGTTCTTGTGTGTGCTCTGCTTATCTGTGGGACAGGCTTCTCAAAGGCCTCACCTGTTTTTATGGGGAAGGATATCCTGCCTTCTGTGAGCCTGTTTGCTGGAAGGTACCACATTTTTTCCCTTTGCAAATTTCCATTTCTCCCCTGTTGTGCTGCTCAGTTAAATAGACTCAACCTTGTTTGGAGCACCATGGGACAACTTAGTCCTCTCTGCAAATAAGTATGTGCATTTCCGAAAGGGAAAAGGGGTATGGGTTTTTTTGGGAGGATTGTTGGTGTTATTACCAATGCCTAGGCTGATGCAGAATCTCAGGAAATACAGTTAAATATTTGTTGGTGAATCTAGTTCAGGTGAAATACAAAGCTTTCTGGAGAGAAAATAAGATTACGAAGCCAAAAAAAAAGACTACCTGTTGCTGCAAGTTCTAGCTCTGAAGTCCTATCATGATTAATTTACTTACCCATTTCATTTCCATTTGTGCTGCATGCACAGTGGAGTAATTCCAAAGCAGTGTTTTTGAATAGAGCTTGTGACCAGAGTTGAAGAAAGGAAAACATATTTACTGTGGATCAAGCAAGGCATGGTAGAAAACAAGTTATTCAGAGGTAGTCCTCACTCTGAAAGCTGTTCTGACTTCCTTCTTGCCATCATTTTTGTCACCTTTCTGCAGCTACAGAACAAGAGGAATACAGCGTTTTAAGGCAGCTGAGCAAAAGTTTTCATATACTCAAAAATGCATGCAGATGTGTTAAAGTCCATTTTTTCACAGTAAATAACTTCTCAGAGCAACTTGAAGCAATTCGTCATTCTCATTAGTTTAATGAGTATGCAGAACCATACTAGTTTCAGAATTAATATTTTGTGTGGTTTTCTTCTGTGCTTTTTAAAAAGCACCAGCAGCATGAGGACTGGTCTGTTCTGATGCCTCCACTGCTTTTAGGGAGAGTCACTGGTTTCAGAGCTTATTTTTTTCCTCTCACCGTTTTCTTTTCTTTCTCGTCCCCAACACACACACACACACACACACACACTTTAAGCAGGATATATTGTGTGTTCCACCAAAACTCTGAAAGACCTGTACACAAGCAAAGAAAATACCATGTAATGTCACAATGCTGGTTGTTCTCATCTTATAGAAAAATGTATGATTGGCAGTTTAATAAGCAATGGTTGTTCTTGCTGGTGATTTCAGTGTTGACTGCAGTATCTAAATTAATAAGAGTGCAAATATCTGGTGTAATTTCTCTACAGCTATACAGTTCTTTTAAAGAAACAGTTTTTGGTTTGAAGTAGTATTCTTTCACTGACCCTCCATGTTTATAAAAACCAGTGTAGTTAGCAGTAGCTAGAGCACATAATACAGTGCCGAAGTTTGTTTTCAGTGCCTTGGTGTTGCTGCAGATTACAATTTTGACATCTATTGCAGCTATTGACCATTTAAAGGTGATAATCTCTTTAGGTTAAGATTTGTATTAACATTGTAGACATTGAGTGAATATTCTGCAGTTGATCTGGAAAAACTGAGTTTGCATTATTAGCTGGTAGCCATGTCAAGAGACCTGCCATTCTTAACAGCAGGTGTTTTCACTTTAGTGATTTGTGTTTCCAGTGTAAACAGTTATGTGAATGCATTTGAGAGCTGATTTAATATAAGCTGAAATGGTTGAAGGTGAAGGAAATGGGTAAGAAACTCAGTTTGTAACTGGCTGCTCACCTTTTTCAAACTGCAGATTAAAGGCAAGAGATCACTTTCCCTGAATCTTTTTTGCAGTTTTGTTGGGTTTTTTTTCCTCTGTTTGTTGCAAAGACAGGATGAAAAATAGTAGTGATTTGAATTGTCTGATTCCGTTTATAAGCTTTTCTTAAAACCAGGTGTGTAGTTAGAAATTTCTCTGCTTTGAGTATGAACTTAGTATTTATCGGTGTGATCATGCTTCAGTTTGCCAGAATGGTATTGTTTGCTCCTTCATTACAGTAATTCCTAGCAGAGTTGTCTATTTTGTTGTGACTAGAGGAGGCCTTAGCTTATCAATAATTTCACTCTAATTCCTCCTCCTACTCCCAGCTGATTTAAGAAATAAGAGAACTACATTTTGATCAGAGTGTAGTCAGTCAGTGTTTGTGTACAGTGGAGACCCAAGTTAATATCTCTGATTCATTAAACACTGTTATGATTGTACTTACTGTGATGTTGATTATGGGAAAGTACATGTGTCTCAAATCCATGAAAAAATTGACTCATAGTACATCTCGTCATAGTTTTTGTGGTGTATAGAGCTTATGTGGGTAACTGCATTTTCTAACTTGGTCCCTTTTAAGTATTTTGTGGCCTTGCCTTTTGTTTTTGTTTTGTTTTGTTTTTTAACTGAATTGCTACTTATTTGCCAGTAGCCTTATTGGTTACTTATTTTGGGGTTCATAACAATTAAATTTTGACTTTCTAATCAGTGCTGTGAATAATCAATACCTTGTCCTAAGAAGAATTTTGAATGCTTATATGTTTGTTTGCTTTTAAAACTTGTAGGTGGTTGCTGGAGCACAAGTTTTAAGTATGGATACATTAATTACTTGGCTTACTTTCACACACACTTGGTGTGTTCTGGCCCTCTAATCCAAACTGGTGGACTGCCACAGCTCATCTTCAAGACAAATAGTGATTATGTCAAGAGCTGCAGAAATTGGACATAACTGGCAAGAATAATAGTATATCATCAGAATTCTTGGTCTTGCAAAACCATCTGATGTCACAAATTCTTAAGTTTGGCTTAGGAAAATATTTTTATTAGGTCCTGTTTCAGTGTAGCGTTGCAGTGGCATCTTGGCAGTGTACTCAGTACTACTGGATTGTTGAGAACTGGTTGTTGTACACTTAAAATGACACTTAGATCAGCCAGCCTCCAAAAGAAATGTAAACCCAAGAGTTTGATTTGCTGTGATCAGTGAACCTAACAGACTTAGCTAAGTGCAATAACTTACCACTCCATTACCTTCTAACAGCAGGGTTAGGTATGTTTGCCCTAGGCTTGCTCTTCCAGAATGTTTTAGTGATCCTTTTGTCTTTGGAACACTGCTTCTTTGACTAACACAATAGAAATTAAACCTAGTCTTCAAAGAAAGGCTGAGCTAAGTATGCACAATGAGTAGACACTTAAACAGACAACAGGGAAATGCTGGACTTTTTCAAATACACATTTCCCTCTCTAGTTTCCAGAGACTTGACTTTGTAAATGTTAGCAAACCAAATTGAGTAAACTTGCTTAAAGTTCTTATAAATTATTTGGGTCAACTCCATCTGTAAGAGCACGAGTAAGAAAAAAATAATTCCGTTATAAGACTTAGAAGTTGACTTGCATTTACCACAGAGTGGTATAAAGCATAGTGATTGTACAGTAGTAAGGTGCTGCTGTCATATCCTGGACAGCTATTATTTTTGTATATATAATTTTTTGTGTTCAGGGGGAGATAGCTGCTTATCAGTAAGGAAAGTTGCAGAATTATAGAGTGATTTGGATTGGAAGGGATCATGAGGATGGTCTAGTTTCAACCCCTCAGCCATGGTCAGGGACACCTTCCACTCAACGAAGTTGTTCAAAGCCTCATCCAGCCTGACCTTGAACATTTCCAGGGGTGGGGTATCCTCAACTTCTCTGGGCAGTCTCTTTCAGTACCTCACCACCTTCAGAGTAGAGAATTTCCTGCCAATATCTAATCTAAACCTACTCGCTTTCACTTGGAAGCCATTCCCCCTTGTCCTGTCACTTCACACCTTGGTGAAAAGCCCTTCTGCAGCCTTTTAGGTCCCCTTTGGGTACTGGAAGGCTGCTGTAAGGTTATCCCAAAGCCTTCTCTTTTCCAGGCTGAACAACCCCAGTTCTTCCCTACCTGGCCTTGTAGGAGAGGTGCTCAGTCCTCTGAGGATCTGCTGAGAGGCTCACCTGGTCTGTATTTGCCATGATGCAAACACATGTGACTTCAGCCAATTGCAGCAGCCTGTGACAACTTGTTACCATGGTGTCTGTGCAGGTTCTTGCCTTGTGTTGAAGTGCGAGGTAATTTGCAGGAGACTGAACAATTACGAGTGGGTTAAAATTTACCTTTGGATAAAGTGACGCAAGGAAGGTTATCATGACTTTTTGAGTAAGTCATCTCTTCTTCAGATTTTTATAAAAGTCTTGTCTTGTAAGATTTATTTAAACGTGGAGTGCCATGTAAGTATTAAATGATCAGTCAGTAAGAGCATACACAAGGTTAAGTATAAGTATTTTTGCATTGCCTGTTAAGGGGATGCTTTAAAAAAAAATCATTGTACTTTAGAGTGCTGGTATAGTATGTATAAAGTCACAAGAAGAATTGTTGCAGTATAGTGAAAAGAAATTATTTGTTACTAAGTATATAATAACTGGTTTTTAAGACGTTCAGCTAAATTCATGTAGCTGTTCATGATGATTCCATAGTAGAAGGGTAAAATAATACTGAAATTGAACCCTGTCTTCTGTTAGCACAGGCAAATCATTCATTAGTAAAAGAGATTGTGCATATCTGTGCTGCTTGAGAGAAGAGTAGACTAGAGTTCTAAAATGAGTCTTTAAAAATGCATTATATGCGTCTTTATTGTTTTAATACTAAGGTGTGCATAATATTGCAATAGTGGGCAATATATTTTCTTCTTTTCAAAATTAGTTGTGCTCTGCCAAAGAGTGACTTAAGGGTATGTGTGTAGATAAAATGTTAGCCGTTAGAAAGAAAATCAACTAGAAACTTTTTTGTTTAAAAACCGCTACATGGATTAATGTGGAACTTAAAATTTGATGTTGACAAGCACATTGGTTTTGGTGTTTTTTTGTTTTTTTGTTTTTTTTTTATTTAATGAAGCTGTTGTAAGCTCATTTAGCACATGTCGGTTCTCTTAGACATTTTCTGGCCCTTTTTCTTCCTCTCAAGAATTCCAGGATAATATAGAGCAGCATATAATTAAATATAACGAAGATAGTTTTGGTCAGATATTCCCAAACTGTTTCCAGTTGATTCAAAGACCCAAATAATGGGAGAAACCTTGATCTGTGAACTGTTGAGCTGGATCAGCAGAGATGATCGTCTCTTGCAGGTGCAAATGTCTGTTCAGCAAGGGAAGATTGATTAAAACCTCTGGACAGAGGTGGGCTAATTCCCACACAGCAATACTGGACTGAATGTTCCATTAGTTTCACTAGAGAAACTTCTTGCTGCCTTTTATATGGAAAACAAAGGATGAAAAATAGACAAAGCATGATTAAAGTGCACCTTATGATGAAAGTGAAGTCATCCACTTTGTCCTTCTTTGTCCATCTTTTTAGCCTGCCTCTGGTTTGCTTATTCAGTAGCAGAATGGGGGTCAGTTCTGTGCATCTGCACTTCCAGTGTTACTGCAAGGATTGATCAGTGTATTATGGACATGCAGGTGTTAGAGATGCTATACCAGTTCCTGAGTTCAGAGAGCTGTAATAATTTGATGGTTATATTCAACACAAAACTAAGTACAATTGTGTTTGTATTGTTTTCAGTCTTCTACTCCTGGTAGTTAAATAAGGCTGCAAGTCAAAAGATCATTGTGGAGCGGTGGACACTTAAATGTTCAGAGGTTTTACTGAAGCATGGAGTGAGTTTATAGGTGCTTCCCTGAGGGTTGAGAGGTGTCCACTCAATCACTGCTATTAAAAGCTTGTAAGGGCAAAATGGATAAATTCTTGCTGTTGAAGATTAGGTTAATATTTGTCTGTGTTGATGATGCAGGTATTGAGGTGTTGCCTAAAAGAACTTGGAGAAAAAGACTCCAGGCCAATTTAGTGTATGAGATAAGATCAAGAGAGCAGGTCCTTTAGTGAGTGTGTAGGCCTAGAGGAACACACATCACGGGGCCCTCAGACAGGGGTTCTATGATTTTATAATAAGGTCCATCCAATCCCAATTTGTCCACCCCCGGTTCTGCCCCGTTCTGCCCCCAGCACACCCCTTCAGGAATTGGGTCTGGGGGCGTGTGGGACCCTTTCTTACTCATCTTCATCTTCTTCACAGCGTGTACAGTCCTTGGAGTCCCTCCAAAGTTCTGAGCTTGAAGTTCTCTGTGTCTGTGTGATATCTTCTGGTCCAGGCCTTAGGGTGTTTTTCTACAATTCTACCTTGAAAAGAAGACTAAACAGGCTAAGGGAATTTTAGAGGGATTGATATGAAATGGGGGAGTAAGGTTTGGGTGTGTGTAAACATTATGCTGCAGGGTGAGAGATATAATACAGCTACATTAAAACCTATATTCGCTACACATCTGCTAAAATCTATAAAAGTTAAAAATAAAAATAAAGCTCTGAGGCATCCAGGTATACTGGTAAAATGAGGTGAGTTTATAGGTGCTTGTGTATATGGGATTGTCTGTCTGGAAATTTGTTGTTACTTCACTTATTCATTGTGGTTTTTAAAAAATCACTGTACTTTTGCTCCATAAGGATCTGTAACTTGAGACAAAATCTGTAATCTCTTAGAACAAAAGGTTTTTTCCTTAGGTACAGTGAAGTACTCTGAGGGAATTGTATCAGAAAAGACATTATTTTTGTCAGTCAGCTAACCTCCTTCAGATGCAAACATCGTAATTTAACTTACTGAAGCTATATTTGTAAGTAATAAACTTTAGGTATGCACTGAGAGCTTGTTTTTGTTAGGAAGATGAGTTTTTTCAGCTATAGAAGATGCTTGTGTAGGTATGACTTGTTCCATGATGTTCTGAGGAGTTCTGATAAACCAGTAAATAATTGCTTCCTAACGCCTGATCTAAACCTACTGTCTTTCACTTGGAAGCCATTCCATTTCCTGTCACTACATGCCTTGTAAAAAGTCCTTCTGCAGCCTTGTAGGTCCCCTTCAGGTACTGGAAGGCTGCTGTGAGGTTGTCCCAAAGCCTCTTTTCCAGGCTGCACAGCTCCATCTCTTCTCAACTTAACCTTGTAGGAGAGGTGCTCCAGCCATGCCATCAGCCTTGTGTCCCTCCTCTGGACCCATTCCAGCAGGTCAGTGTCTTTCACGTGCTTGGGGCCTGACACCAGGGGGGTCTCACAAGGGTGGACTAAAGAGGCAGTATCTCCTCCCCTGACCTGCTGACCACTCTGCTTTTGGTGCAGCCCAGGACGCAGTTGGTGTTTTCGCCTCCAAGTGCATGTTACTGAGTCACGTTGAGCTACTTCTCATCCACCAACACACACAAGTCCTTCTCTGCAGGGCTGCTCTTCAGTGCGTTCTCTGCCTAGCCTGTGTTTGTGCTTGGGATTGCCCTGGCCCAGGTGCAGCACCCTGCACTTACGTGGCCCTCTTGAATGTCATGAGTTCCTCACAGTCCCACCTCTCAGGCCCATGTTCTTTGTGTGCAGTGTTGTGTGGGCTGGATAGGATTGCAGCCGTAATTCGGTGGTGTGTTTAATGTGTTGCTGAAGATGACCACTGAGACTTGCTTAGCTTGTGTTCTGCAGTCTGCTTTATGCTTTTTTTAGATTATTTTTGCTGCTGACTGAAGGGCAGAGTTTTTTGGAGGTGGTGGCTAGAAGTTTTGTTTGCGACAAGTAGCCCTCAGTGAGAAACCAGAAACCACAGAGGAGCGTGTATTGTGGTTAGTTTTGCAGACGACCTAGGACAGAATGAAACTCTGCAGTGGTCCCAAGACTACTGGTATGAGGAACTATGTAAAAAAAGGTTGAGCAGCTTACTGAATTAGTCACAGTCAAATGACTGAAGGACTTTTTCTTTAAAGCAATGGTAAAATGGTTTATGTAAATGCAAGGAAAACTGAAGGCTGAAGTCAGGGAGTAGGATAACGCAAAAAGAATGTAAGGGAGTGCTTGAGAAGTAAGGTATTTCTAAGTTGGTTTTTTTTAAGAGAAGAATTCTTGGCTTGCTTTAGTTCAGTATTTCGGAGTGGCAGATAGCTTTAGAAACTATGGTAGAGTGGCAAGTGGTTTTGACAGGTGAAGGGGCTCTGCCAGTCTGGAAGGGTAACCGAAGTGTGATAAACATGGGGAGAGCCAGGCAAGCCTGGGTGCTGCCAGTGGCACAGACTTCTTAACCTGATACCCTCAATAGAAGCACTTCAGTGTGTGTATGTGGTATCACTAGTCATTTTTGTTGTGTGCCTGGTAAGGCTTTTCTCAGCTCATAACTGGTTATTATGCATGTACTTAAAATGCTGTGAAATGTGAGAAGAGCAGAGCTGTAATGAACGTGGAAATAATTAATTGTGGTTTTATAAGGAAAGCTATGTGATTAGAGTGAAGCAAGTTTAAGGAGTGCTCAACTTTGCCTTTAATATTTGTTTAACTTTATAGCAGTGCATCATGGCAAATTCAAAAGGTCCTACTAGGAAAAAGGTTAATAATGCTTTATAAAAAAATGTCCCCGAGTTCTGTGGAACAAGTCTTTAAAAAATGTAACAGTAATTTAGAAACCTCCTTTAACTTATCAAGCAGTTGTCTGTATACAGAAGCTTGAGTTTAACTTCGTTATTTCTACATTTGATCTTTTATTAAATGTAATTTTTAGATAAGGTTCAAATATTTTAGACTGTTTTGAGGATGCACTGTATTGTACACTGGTACTTTGTTTTGTGTTTAGTTTGCATACTCTTTGAGCAGATTTTTTTTTTGTATTGGTCTGAAATAAGAACTGTAAAATCAAAACGTTAACATTGCTATCTTGGAGTTTCAACAGCTTGGGCAACAGCAGTTCCTGCTTCAGATCTAGGACTTGATTGTGGGCTGTGTTTTATTTACAGTGTTCTTAGTAGTACAGAATGTGCTGAAATAAGATGAATGGAAAACTGCCTCATGCTTTTAACATCTGTGTTGTGAAGTGAGGTTCTTTATCAGCTATTTGATCAAAATCATTTATGGGAGTTCTTGTTCCTACCTTCTCTTCTATTTAACAACTCTTATTCTCTTAAAAGAGTCTGAAGTCATAGCTTTAGGTAATTTTGAATGTACAAAGTGATTCTGATAAAACCCAAGTGTAAGGACATAAAGAGCACAGTTGCCTGTCTCAGGCACAGTCAGGGCCATAGAAGGAACTTGCCATAAGATAAATCTCCATAACCGGAGCTTGAGATAAGCACAGAAGGGAGGAATTTGCAGCAGGAAGATGCTGTTTCCAGGCCTGGCAGAGATGGGGTCTGTTTAGTGCATCCTGGTTAATGCATCCAGACAAAAATTCCTGCTGTGGCAAACTGCGTGGAAGGAAGCAACTGCTCGTACCTGTATCACCAGTCAAACAAATATCACCTCAAGTTATGGGAATACACCTCCATGGATACCCGAAAGTTGGATTCTCTGAAGCTGGTACCCCCGTGCGATGCAAGGGTGCACACTCCCAGGGTGAAGAAGGACCAATGGGACACTGGTGGATCCATGGGTGTTGATGTACCTTCTGCTTGATCTCTCTCTCTCACATTCTCTTACCTTTTCTATTTCTTTCTATCTCTCTACCTCACATTGATTGTTAAATAAAATCTGTATTGTTGACTTCAGCATGTGATCTCATTTTCACCTTATTTTGGGCGAAAGCATCTCTCACTAATTGGATCTTAACGTTAAATTGTTGTCGTGGGCAGGATCCCTTTGATATGGTAGTTATCAGTGCAGTGCAAAGCTATTGCAGTGTTTTCTGGTGTGACCTGGAGCTGGTTTTTTTTTTTCTCTAGGAGAAAGTCAGACTGACCCTCAGATGGTTAAGAGGGAGAAAGACATTAACCCTCAGTGAGCTAATGACTGATTCAAAAGGAATGACCTTTTGAAGGTCATTTGAAGGAATGACCTTTTGAAGGGTGAGACAAATGGGGTTGTCCCCTCCTGATGAAATTAAAGGAATAATGCTAATCCTTCTCCTCACGGTGTCATCTGGACACATAACGATTGGCATGATCCACAAGTGTTGGCTGATAAAATTACAGTTCTTACAAAAGAACATAAACTAAAACCGGGCACAGGAAAGGCAGCTGTATGTGCTGGTTTGGTGCTGCCCTTACAGAAGCACAACAGGGGTCCTGGCTGTTCAGAAATCTGAAAGCGAAATAAGATCTTTACAAGATTTGGTCAAAGAATTGAACTGCTAGCTAAATGAGGAAAATGGTGAGGCTTCAGGCAGAGGCAGTGCCTGTTGCTGAGCTTGAAAAGAGGCTGTGGGTGGAGCCATTGCTTGCTGCTCAGCATGATCATATTGGAAAGTTTCAGGCATGGCTTTGAGATGCATATAAGAGAGAATTTTATGGGTTAAAATGGTGCCATATGCAGCTACTGAGATATCAGTCTGGCCATAAATCAGGTGAGACTAAAATCCAACAAGTGGAATCCTGTCAATGCATCCCATGCATTCGTGTTGCAGTTGTTTCTCATCAGCAATAAAATTTCTAATAGATGTGGCAGTGTAACATTCAGTGTTAATGCAATGGGATGCTGAGAAGCTGGGTGTGCAAACTGGATGGCAAGGAGTTAAAATCACTGGAGTAGATGGAGCAAGTATTATTTGCCAGGCTGCTAAGGTTAATTTATGGCTCCTGGGTAAGAAGTAGAAGTCTGCTAACCCTAACAAATCCAGGGACTACAATGCATTTACTCCACGCAATACCTGCACTCCCTGATTTGAGGATCGCTGGGGTATCACGGTGCCAGATTTTTGCTTCAGCACAAAATGGAATTTCTAAAGTTATAGCTAATGTGGCTCCAGTAACAGCTACAGTACCCAGTATTGCAAACCTAACAGCCACAATACAAGCACCCATGTGCTTGGGCATTGATGGGGTGGTTTCACACGCCCCTTCCTTTTCTCCTGTCTGGCTGGTGCACAAGCTGAGCAGACAGTTGTAGTTTAGTTGATTACAGAAATTGAATGCTAATACTGCATCTTGAACTGCTACTGAATTGGCACTTACCTGGAAGAGAGGTAATACACCTTTAAAAGATTCCCACAGGGGTGGAGGTGTTCAACCACTATTGCACAGGCTGAGCTTGTCAAAATTCTACGGTCTTGCTCCCTCTGGCCATGAAATAAATCTGATCAGACCCCCCGACAAAGTAGGAAGGTGTTATAGGTAATTAAACCAAATCAAAATGTAGCAGCAAAATTTATTGTAAGATTTATATAAAGTGCAGATAAGCAAATCAGCGCACTGGGTGGCCTGGAGAGACCCCTGCTCTCCAACAGCCCACAAGCTCAATAAAGACAAACAGTAACTTTTTATACTTTTTCAACTCCCTCCCATAGTCACTTGTTAGCTCTTGATTGGGCTTGGGTTCGAAGGCTTCGTTCTGGTTGGTTCTGTTGTAGGCCCATTTTAATTGCCAGGGACTTTCCATTCAATAGTTTTAATTAGCCCAATGTCCTTGCAGCTGAGTATGGGAATGGTATCCAGATGATCCAGATGTTCTCTTTGGTTCTTCTTTATCATCTTTATCCTTGACCCTCTGATCCTTGTTCTCTTCTTCTTTTCTAATGAGTAACTTAGACAATATTTTTAGAAAAGCAGGATATCGTATACGTGCTCAGTAAAGTAAAATACTTTATCTTTGCCAACTAGGGAACTGCCAGTTGCAGGATAGTCAACTTACAGTAGTAACACAGCAGTTAACTATTCCGCAGCTTACAACTCCCCAGTCCCAACAAAGCATTAGCTACAATATACAGAAAGTACAAGATATAGATTTTGACGAGCAAATTATTTTATCATTGCTTACTTATTACAAAGGCAACAACAGCAGTGGGGCAAGTGCTTCATGAAATAGAAGTTGAGATTCCACCTGAGAAATACCAAGTCCAAGCTGTTAAACAACTTGAGCCCCTAAGGGATAACCTGTCCACACCAATTGCTCTGAGACTTGTATTGTTTTATTTTTCCAGAAATGATATCAGGAATGCTGCCAGCACACCCCCACTGGAGATCATGAGTCACTCACTAGGGACGACTCCTCTCAGAATTACAACACTATGGTCCCCTCAGTCCTTCTGGAAAGCAGATTAACCAGTTTGAGTGGGGGACTGGACAGTGAATTTATATGAGAAAGCTCACAGAAAACAGCCAAGGAGATACCATAATCGCTTTTCCCCTAGGCCCCTTTAAGTTTTTAGTTGCTTGTGTGGTAGGCACAGGAATAGAATTAACACTCAGTGGGTTGTCTCTTCTTTTTAATAATTGGTCTGTAGTAGGCCGAATTTTCACTTTTTATAGGAACCTGCTAACAGATGAAATCGAGCTGTGTGGAACCGATGGAAGTTTTAATTGCCACCATACTTGCCTGCAGTTTGTTAATTCTAGTGATTCATTGGTGCTTTTATCATAAGCAATTTATTGGGAGACAAAATATTAATAGGATTATATATGACAAATGGTTTTATGCATTGTTTGATTTTTACTAAGCTTATTTTGTCTTTTTACTGGGAATAAAACAGTATGGGAAAAGCTTTTACTTTTATCTTACAGATGTTTTACTTTGTCTCAATAGTTGAAAGTTGGGGAATTCAACCAAATTTAGCCTGGGAGTTAGTACAAGGATTTATGCATATTTGTAAGCATACAAATCAGGGAATATGTATAACTCTTCCCAGTTTTGCCTCAAAAGGGTTTAGATTTATGATGATTTGACTAAATTTTTAGGAGATATTGACAAGTGAACTAGATAATTTTGACAAAACAAAATAACATGTTACATGGGAAATGGCTGAGTCCACCTCTCTAGACCAGAGAGAGGGATAGCCATGGACCTCAAATGGGACATGGGTGGAATACTAGCTGTCATGTAGCTCTTCCTGGAACCATTTATGGAACCAAATGTTATCACTCATTAAAAATAACATTGCAAAATGCCACTTCTGTTCCCTGTGTGACAGTACCATGGTGGGTTTTTCCAGATCTCCGAGATTTGTATTCCCACTTGAAGATCTGATTGGGTTTCTCTTGGGTTTCCTATGTGTCCTAAGGGCTTCTATCTTTACTTCATTTATTTTATTTATGCTAATCAGTATGGTAACTACATACATTCTGTACTGCATGTGCATCTCAGTTGTGGGTGCAGCAATTTTAAAGGGAGGTCATGACCAGTAGTAAAGCACAGTGTTTGTTTTTTGTCAGGATTAAATCACAATAGAGCTCTACTCTGTCCCCCAGAGCAATAGAGTATGGGCCCAGTGGAAGGATGTGCTTGCAGGAAAACCTGTTTTATGAGAACTTTTTTGTGTTTTGCATGAGAACTTTTTATGCATAGATGGCCTAGTTGAAGGAACATACCCTCAGTAATGGGACTAGATGTGCTTTCTGAGACCTTAATTTACAGGTCCAACAAGTGTCGAAAAAGGCTTTACAAAATCAGTTGGCATTAGATGCGTTGTTATTAAAGGAACAAGGGGTATGTGGAATGTTAAATCTCACTAAAACTGTGTTACCATTCACAATGCAGCAGCATCGATTGAAGAAGGCGGAGCCAACAAGAAAGAAATCACTGCTAATCACTCCAACCCCAAGATTGGCTTCCAGGAGTTATCCCCAACTCCTGGCTGATGTCAGTACTCAGATCCTTGGGACTCACAGGGTGGGGGCAGAGGCTAACGGGAATTGGGTTGATGAGTGTAATTGGATAGCTATTGTGCACTGTATGATTACTTGTCTTATTGCTTCTGCTGCTTCTGTCTTGTCTTCTGCAATGCACTACATGCACATCACCCCTGTGGATAACCCGTGAACCAAGGAAAAGTCCACAGAGGACCATCTTTGAGCCACAGGGTGGTATAATAATACTTGTCTGACAAAGATCACCCCAAGTTATGAGAGTGTGCCTCTGTGGATACCTGGCACTTGGACTGAATAAGGGCGGTGCTCCCAGAAGAATGGTTTGGGGACCCCCCCCACTGAGAAGCCCAGGGTGAAGAAGGACCAGTGGGATGCCAGTGAATCCACAGGTGGTGACTGTCTTCTGCCTGATCGATCAATCTCTCTTCCCACTGCCCCCCCTTTTCTGTTTCTTTCTGTCTCTCTAGCTCTGATGGTTAAATAAAATCCGTATTGTTGACTTCAGCATATGGGCTCATTTGCACCTTAATTTAGGCAGATCTTAAGACCAAGTGATGAAGTTCAGTTTTAAACTTCTACTTAATAAAAGCAGTTTTAAAATCATCACTTTTAATCGCTTGGAAATTACATTTTGCTGCGGCATGAAGTATTGATGACACTCAGCATAATATCAAACCTCCGAGAACATTTATTGGACTTTCTGTGTTAGGTGGCAGAGATGTGCAGTTCAGTTTCATAACTTTTGTGTGACAGTCTGTATGATAACTACTAATACTGCGTAATAATTTCTTCTTAATGTCTCAATGAGCCACAAATGTGGCTCACTTGTTAGCACTTTTAAACTTCTGATTATCCTATCCTCAATTGTTTATCCTTATCATATGATCTTAATTTTGCCCTAGAAGAGAAATCTCTTTATGAGAAGACTTTCTGTGCATGGATCCCACAGATTTGTGAACTTCAAGAGTATGGTTTCCTTACCATAGCTGCACATTAAGGCTTCCTACACAGTGATTTCTTGAAGTACTTGGACAGATACTGGCAAGTTAATAATGAAGTTTTTTACAGGATATGTTGAGACTCTCACCTGCATGCAGTGAACTGATACTTCCAGGTCTCTGATGGGTCAGGCTTCAATTTCTGCTTTTGTTTGCTTAGATTTGTTGGACAATTTGTAATAAGGCCTTTTTTTTTTTTTTCTGCCCTGCAAAAAGAGCAAAAACTAGACTGGTACAAAAAAGAGCAAAAACTATACTGGACTTTTATAACTTTGAAGGTAGAAAGCAGTTCTCTTATGATATGTTCATACATACTTACTCTGCCAGGCTAGCAGCTGACCTGCTGTTTGAATCATCTCTGGGCAGCTTTTGTCTGGGGCAGTTTACTGTTCGCTCTGCTTGCACTTGTGGCCTGCTGAGTAAAGTCTTTGGTCCGTGTAAGTGCAGTGCATGTCATGGGGTATCCTGTGGAACTGTGTTTATGGTAAGCCACTTGTGAAGACTGTCACTTCTTGAGGCCAGAATTCCACATTTGTGTTGGATGTGGAATTTGTACCATATCCTGAAGAGTAGCATAGAATATCAAGCCAGTCAGATGAGAATCATGTGACCTGAATTTGTAGTTGCCCAGAAAGTCTGAAATAATCCTTTGATTGCAGTAGGATTTAGATGCACTTTAGAAAGTGACAACTTGGTGTATTTCGAAAGAGTAGGCATTGGATTCTAGATGCATAAACATTCCAAGAATGCTCTTTGGAGAGCCTTTGCCTCCTAAAGCTGAGCTTCCATAATCAGTTTTGGTGATGTGGCACCAGTTAGATCTATGGACTCTTATCTTGGGCTGGAATACATTTGGGAAGTCTCACATTTTACAGTTGCTTTCTCACCTATGAATTTTATTAATTTTAAGTATGTAGCACACATATATGTGAATAAGACAAATGCCCTGTATACTTCTTTGCATAGTGCTTAGAATTTTGAAATTGATCTCTCTCCCAGTCATCCAGGGCTTTTCAAAGAGCATCTGCTCCTGCCACCAAATTATGTCCCAGTGTGATACAGTGTGTTCTTCCTGTAATGTAGAGCAGTTGTCCTGCGTGGTAATGTTGAATGTAATTACTCTGTGTTTTGGGGGTTTTGTTTGGTGTTTCTCTGTAGAAAGTGAATGGTCCTATTTCCTTAGTTTTTTTGTTTTTCGTGCTACTGATGGATGAGTGCTCTAATGCAGACAAGAAGACACTTATTTTCTGTGCTTTGAATCTCCCACAATAATGGGGGATATTAAAACAATGCACATGTATTTATGTAACCATAAGGGTAATGTAGGCAAGGCTGAAAAATATTTACATGCTTGGAAGAAGTAACATCTTTTTAACATTTGTACTGTAACAATTTTATTTTTTTTAAATCAGAAAAGGCTGAATTCTAACATGGGTGCTGAGAGTCCTGTGCTCTCCTGATCTGTTTACTGATGTTTTTATTGCAATTTAAAAGTGTAGTGAGGGAGTTCTGAAAGTTAATCTCACAAGGTAATACTCTGATCCTGGGAATGTGTTAATTAAGTCCCTGAAATTAAAGAAGATAAGCAAGTTTGTTTAAAATATTGTTTCATAATACTGACTCTAATGAAGTTTTTACTGCTACCTTTACAAAGTGGCTCAATTATGCAGTCAGAGTTTATTTCAAATTACAGCCACTGCAAATCTGAAATGCTAAATTGCATTAAGTGAGACAGGCTGCTTTAATGATATGGTATGAAGAAAACACAGTGGAAGTAACGAACAAACTATAGTGTGGTCTCTTAACAGCTGCATTTGCTAATTCAAAAGGAAAAAAACAAGCCTGAATAGGAGACAGTGGAAATTACACTTCCAGGATTTCTCTCTGGCTGTTCTTTCCATTTATTTTGTGTGCGTGCGTGTGCGTAAGAACTTTAAAATTCAGTATTTGTGAGTTACCATTTACATGTGATCTTGTAAAACTGTACTAATGCTTGAAGTTAATGAAGATAAACTAAAAAAATAATTAATTAATCCACCTTTCACGTGGATCACTGTTTCTAACTCTATAATAGAGCAATGGTAAGGACATTGTTAAAAGACAGTTTAAGTAAAACTTGCTCAAACTGTTGCCTGAGACAGAAGACTTCTAAAAGAGTAGCGTCCTTTGTAAAGCTACCTGTCTTAATTCTGAACCTTTGGGATAATTCTTCAAAATAATTCCTATCATAGTTGTTACTGTACTACGGTGCCTTCTGGCACCACCTGGTGGGCTCCAGCGTTTTTACTTGGCTATCTAAAACATTCCTCCTGTATGCAGCTCCCTGCTGAGAGCTTCCACTGCTCTGGCAGCAGGAACAGACCTGAGAAGATGTGAGCCTGCCACTTTTGTCAGAGACTGTATAATCTGAATACAAGCGACAGGTGCTGTTACCATCCCTCTCCTTCCAGGTTTTTACCTGGAAAGCATTTCCTCAGCAAATTGTTTCCCTCTGTGTTCACGATGGTTGTACTGTTAGGAGTGAGGCACTTAAATTTGTGAGTTTGGCGTCAGTAGCACTAATTATCACTACTTTTGTACTACTGACATCCCTCTTCAGTGGATAGTGCGGTCATGAAACTTTCATGAGAGCGCAGTAAACAGCATCATACCCGTGTGTTGCAGTGAAATGCATGCAATCTTGTGGAAATACAGGCATGAATGATAACTAAAAGTTTAGCTAGGGAATTATTTTAGGTGGTTACACTCTTTTCATGGAGTAAAAAGCTCATGTAAACGTTTTAATGTTTGCAAACAGCTAAGTTTGTAGAGGTTCACAGTGAAAACTGCAGCCTGTGCATGTTGGATTTTCCTTCATTTCCCTTTATGCTGCAAAAATTATTTTTTTATGTGGCTACATTTTTTCTCTCTTAATATCCTGTCTTCCTGCCTAGTCTGATAGTATGATTGTACTATTTTCATTAAAACTCGTATGGTTGACAGTTTGCAGGGCTGACACTTGATATTCTCTGAAATACTCCACAATAATTAGAGCTCTATCAGAAAAAGTAGTCATCTAATTTCCACATGGGTTTTTTTAAAAAGTATGCTGTGATGTAGAAAAGTTTGTAAAAAACGAGCAACACACCTGGGCTGGTGAGTAGCAGCTCACAAGTCAAAACAATTTGTCTTTTAAGTGAAAGCTGCAGCTGCCCCCATGGTGACCTGTGCTGTCGGGTGTTGAGGAAATGGGTATCTGTCCTTAAACAACATAAATTTTGTTTTCAGAAAATCAGGTTTTATGCCTTCTTAATAATATCTTCAGAACAGTCAATGTGCAATTGCAATGTAAATTTAATTCAGAATGCTAGTGTTAAGCTTAAGTTTCATCTTCAGTAAGGTTTTGAATTAGTAGCTTAGTTTCTAGAAAATCAGCTTGAATGGCCGAATTACATTTTGACTTCAGTAGCCTTATGTTCATCCATAGGTTCAGAGAGCAAAGTGAAGCACTTAGTATTAAGTGCTAGCGTATGAATTGTGACTTTTAAAGGATTAGGAATAAATTTTCCGGTTTAGAGGTATGACGTCAAACTTGTGGCATAGTAATGATTGGGGACATTCCATTAAAAAAAACAACTTAACTGATAGAAGACCTTATCCTTTGAGGTGTTACAGTTATCTTTCTAAACATAGCTATCCTAATCAGTTGTAATGAGTAAGCAATGATAAAATAATTTGCTCGTCAGAATCTATATCTTGTACTTTCTGTATATTGTAGCTAATGCTTTGTTGGGACTGGGGAGTTGTAAGCTGCGGAATAGTTAACTGCTGTGTTACTACTGTAAGTTGACTATCCTGCAACTGGCAGTTCCCTAGTTGGCAAAGATAAAGTATTTTACTTTACTGAGCACGTATACGATATCCTGCTTTTCTAAAAATATTGTCCAAGTGTACTCATTAGAAAAGAAGAAGAGAACAAGGATCAAGGAGTCAAGGACAAAGATGATAAAGAAGAACCAAAGAGAACATCTGGATCATCTGGATACCATTCCCATACTCAGCTGCAAGGACATTGGGCTAATTAAACCTATTGAATGGAAAGTCCCTGGCAATTAAAATGGGCCTACAACAGAACCAACCAGAACGAAACCCATGAACTCAAGCCCAATCAAGAGCTAACAAGTGACTATGGGAGGGAGTTGAAAAAGTATAAAAGTTACTGTTTGTCTTTATTGAGCTTGTGGGCTGTTGGAGAGCAGGGGTCTCTCCAGGCCACCCAGTGCGCTGATTTGCTTATCTGCACTTTATATAAATCTTACAATAAATTTTGCTGCTACATTTTGATTTGGTTTAATTACCTATAACAACCGGTTCTTATGAATTGCTGCTGTGAATATCTTTAGTTAGCTCTTTCTAAAAACTGCAGTTTGCTGAGTGTTTGTCTCCCTGTTGCTGTTTCTTCGTAGAGGTATTTCTCTGTGTTGCTTTATTGTTCCTAGAAGTTAACGGGTGCGATTCTCGAAGGAATTGTCAAGTGTTAGATGTAAATGCATTTTTCTGCTTAACAGCTTTACCATACCTCAAGGCATGTCCCTGCTGTGTTTCCTTATGCAGTAAGGCACAAGCTTAAGGTACACTTCTTCCCTCAATTGGATCACTAGTTAGGGGAATTCTTCTGGTTTTAACCCTTGTATGAAAATTGACAACAGCTTCCAAAACTGAAATAGAAGATGGAAGACCTGTACTGATTCACAGATAAGAGAGAACATGATTGCAACAGTGATATCTCTTAAGGAAATGATCTGATCTCACTTGCCTTAGTTGTGGGCAACACTGAAGTAGTGAATGATTCTGCATAAATTTCCAGAAACGTTACTCTTAAATAAGTTAAACTGTAATTATTCGAAAATATTTTCTTTTTTCAGGTGGCGACAAATTTCTGGAAATAAATCCTGGAAGGGGCTTTTAAAAAGTTGTCCTCACCTCCCTCATCTAGAGGAACGTGATGACTAAACAAACACTCCAGAAATTTGATGAGTTAAGTTGTAGAGAGTTGCCAAAAACTTCATAAGATCTATGAACAATCAACTTACTTGACAAACTGGTGGCTTGAGCAGTCACTGCAGTGGAACATCCTGTTGAGTGTTAAAACAAGCATTAAAGTGAGACTTGGTTAAAAGAATACTTTTTTTTTTCAAATTAAGCTTCTAAAATACTTCACCTGTTTTGTTTTTCAGAGTACTGTAATTGAAAGTGCATCCTTCTACATTTGAAGAAGTATAAGTTCGTGATTGAATGGTGGATTAATAAGTAGTCTAATTCTAAGAGTGAGAAGATATCCTGGGAGTTGGGAAGAACTGGATTTTCACCCTAGTCCAGCAGCTTTGCTGCTCACTTAAACACAGATGAATGAAGACCCCATTTGGAAAATCACCAGGTCAGCGGTCCAGAGCTGATGCAGGTGAGGTATTTTTTCTGGGTAGTTTTTATTGGTTTTAACGGATAACAGTGATCTTACTTTATTGACCTTTAAAATATGTTAATGATTTTATGCAGATGTTATTATTCTTGTTTTTCAAGAGCAATGACTTTGGTTCTAGAAGCTGATAAATTGAAAAGACATACAGAAGTTTAATTTAGCAGTACAGACACGACCTTCATTTTGTGTTGCATCAAAAGCTATGATCAGTGACCTGTAGGGTCATGTCAGTCCCCTGTAGGGAAACATGATGCAGCATATTTGTTGTCACCAGCCATTGTAAAGTGAAGCTTTTATATAATTGTCAAGAAACCAACCAAATGCCATATCTAATTGAGAAAGGTCATTTAACTTTTAAAATACCCAAGCCATAGTCCGTTCTGATGCTCTCAAATACTCATCCATTGGGAATTGGAGCAACTAATACTGGGAAGATTTCTCTCTAACCCTTTGGGAACTTTCAAACCTATATTTTACCTGTGACTGGCTTACAATTTGCTGTCACCCATTTGAAACATTTACTGATTCCAGAGGTAACTACAGTAGCTTCAAAAGAGAGACCCAAGACAAAGTCTTGGACACTTATTTTCTGTGAGTTTTCATTCCTGCAACTGCTGAGTCCTTTTGACACTGTCAGAATGCCTGTGGGAGTAGAGTTGTATCTCTAAGAGAACAGAAGGGAGAACAGGCTTGGGACCTGGTCCTTAAGCTCAGTCTTGTTGACTTCTGAGCATTAATGCGGCACTGTGCCCAACTTCAGAGAAGTGGCATTAAGTTTTTCAGGAAAATGTTAGAAGAATTTTCTCTGACCACTCCAGTGTGACATGTAATGAACAACAAAAACTACAACACATGAAACTTGTGTAGAGAGTGACTATATGGCTGGATTTCTTTTTTCCTAAAAACCAAAACATTAAGCTAGGACGTTTTACTTAAATTTAAGAAAAAAAAATTACTTCCTATTTGGTTCTTTTTGCTCTTTAAACAAAATAAATTAAAAAAAAATGACGTACGTATTTTAGGAGTCACTTTTTCAATTGTTTGTTCATTATAGTTTGTCCCGTAACTGGCACCATGCCAAATTGCCATTGAAATTGACAAACAGATTTCTTGAGATGTCATTTTTGCTTTTTAATATGCCTCTGCAGAAGTTAAAATTTGTCTTTTATCTTTTTTACTCTTAAATGGGAAGTCCTTAACTTACATTGATTTGATTAGCATAGTATCACTGTCATTTAAATACAGCCCATAAATCATACACATTTGGTCAGTCTCTGCTCCTGGCATAGTTGTAGCCTAGGCTTGGGAATTTGTGGCTTTCGGTCACTGGCAGTTATGTTCTCAAGGAAGACAGCTGCTGACCTCCTTGCTGTTCAGGTTAGGGTTGATCATATTCTGTCTGCTGAGGCCAGGCAGCTTGTACTGGTACTCTGGAGCTCTGCCCGGGGATGGGCAAGGGCTGACCAAGAGGGTCGGGGTTAAAGGGAGGGAGGGACAGGTGACACATCAGTGGGTGCCTGCTACAGGCCTCCCGTCCAGGAGGATGGAGCAGATGAGAAGCTCTTCAGACAGATAGAGGCTGCCTCATGTGCACAAGCCCTGGCCCTCATGGGGTATTTCAGTCACCCCAGTGTCTGTTGGAGGGACATCACAGCATGGCATAAGCAGTCAAAAAGATTCTTGGAATGCACTGATGACCATCTGATCCTCCAACTGATAGAGGAACCAATGAGGACAGGTGCTGTGCAGAACCTGGTTCTCACCAACAAGGAGGAGCTGATGGGGAATGTGAAGCTCATGGGCAGCTTGGGCTTCAGTGATTGTGAAAGGGTGCTTTCAGCAAGGAAGGTACACAGGAAGCTCACTGCTCTGGGTTCAGGATATCAGACTTGGGTCTCTTCAGGAATCTGCTTGGTAGAGTTATCATGGGCTAAAACCCTGGAGGGAGGAGGGGCACAAGAAAGGTCGTTAATTTTCAGGGACCAGCTCTTCCCAAGCTCAGGAGCAATGCATCCTGACAGGGATGAAGTCAGGCAAAAACCCCAGGAGGCCTGCGTGGATGAACAAAGAGACCAGGGAAAATGTGGGCTCTCTCTGGAGGGAAACAGGAGACCTGGTTGCCTGTGATAGAGGTATTCAGTGACTTTATCTCAAGTCTTTACCAGCAAGTGCTCCAGCCACGTCTTCCAAGTCACAGAAGGCAAAGGCAGGGACTGGAAAAATAAAGAACTGTCCGCTGTAAGAGAAGAGCACATTCAAGACCATCTAAGAAACCTGAAGGCGCACAAGTCCATGGGACCCGGTGGAACTAGCAGAGAAAGTGACACTGTCCATCAGATTTGAGAAGTCATGGCAGTCCAGTGAGGTTCCCGCTGATTGGGAAAAGGGGAAACATAATCCCCATTTTTACAAAGGGAAAAAGGGAAGATGCAGGGAATTACAGGCCAGTCAGTCTCGCCTCTGTGCCTGGCAAGATTGTGGACTTAGATATTCCTGAAAACTATACTAAGGCACGTGGTAAATAAGGAGATGCTTGGTGACAGCCAACATGGCTTCATGAAAGGCAAACTCTGCCTGATGTAAAAATATTAAAATATTTCCTTGAAATAAGGGATGGTCACACTCAGAGTTGCAGTCAGCTGACTCAGGTTCCAGGTGGAGACCAGCGATGGGTGGCATTCCTCAGTGATCCCATTACGACCAGTGCTGTTTACCATCTTAGTGACAGGGACAGTGGGATGGGGTGCACTCTCAACAAGTTTGACAACAAGACCAAGGTGTGTGGTGCAGTCAACACGCTGGAAGGAAGGAAGGAATGCCATCCAGAGGGACCTTGACAAAAGCCTTGACAAGTGGGCCTGTGCAAACCTCGTGATGTTCAACAAGGCCAAGTGCAAAGTCCTGTAGCTGGGTCAGGGCAGTCCTGTGCTCAAATACGGGCTGGACAGCGAATGGAACACTTAAGGGTATTGGTGAATGAGAAGCTCGACATGACCTGGCAATGTACACTCGCTGCCCAGAAGGCCAAACACATTTTGGGATGCATGACCAGCAGGGTGACAGGGGTGGTATTGCCTCTCCAGTCCATTCCAGGGAGACTCCACATGGAGTACTGCATCCAGCTCTTGGGCCCCCAACGTAAGAATGATCTGGATCTTTGGAACAAGTCCAAAGGAGGGCCACAAAGATGATCCCAGGGCTGGGGTACCCCCTACAAGGGCGGGCTGCAGGAGCTGTGGTTGTTCAGCTTGGAGAAGAGAAGGCTTTGGGTTGACCCAATTGTGCCCTTCCAGTACCTGAAGGGGGCCTAAAAGAGAGCTGGAGAGGGACTATTTACAAGAGCACGTAGTGACAGGACAAGTGGGAATGGCTTTAGACTGAAAGAGGATGGGTTTAGATTAAGTATTAGGAAGAAATTCTTTACTGTACAGGTGATGAGGCACTGGAACAAGTTGCCTGGAGAAGTTGTGGATGCCCCATCCCTGGAAGTGTTGAAGGTCAGGCTGGATAGGGCTTTGAGCATCCTGGTCTAGTGTCCCTGTCCATGGAAGGGGGGGAATGAGGTGATCTTAAAAGGTACTTTTGACCTCAAAGCATTGTTTTGTGTGGTGTTTAGAGAGGTAGAGATTTGATATATTCAGTGGATGGCTGCATGTAAACAGTTACAGTCAACAGCCCAATATCTAACTGGAAACCAGTAATGAGTAGTGTCCATCAAGGGTCTGTCCTGGGGCCAGTACTATTTAGTATCTTCATGAATGACATAGACAGTGGGATTGAGTGCACCTGTCGCTATTGGAATGGACACAACACAGAAGGTTCACTAGAAAGATTTTATTGAAGAGAATAGGAATAGAAATAGGAATGACTTTGCACTTTTACAGCTCCTTTTATACATTTCTTAGGCCTACACGATCTCTACCTATAGGTTAATTTCTAACACAGCAACATCGTCTTACAGCTGATAGGTTAACTCTTTCAATCTTACTTTCCCACTCTTTCTCAGCACATCTGTTCCTTTATCTTGTATGTTTATGTCTTACTCAGTCCCTTTATCCACAACAAGTTCTTGTTTCTCACAGGCAGCTTTCCTCCTGGTACTTTTCCGGGGTACATCAGTATGTTGTCAGGGTTAATGCCTTCATTCTCAAGCACGTCCTCATTCCATGTCAGGCTCTCAGTCCAGCCGAGGTTACCCACATGCACCCTCAGCAGGTTTGCAGATTACAACAGGGGAGGTGCAGTTGATTCCCCAGAGGGAAATGTTTTGGGCCTCAAAATCCACACAGACCACATGACAATTAAATGCTTAATTCTTAATGGAGTTTATATTCACTTTCTGCTACAAAAAATATGTTTCTGTGCTCTTATATTGTAAAATAATAGAATAGTTTGAGATTGAATGGACATTTTGAAGATAACCTAGCCTAACTCTCCTGCAGTTAGCAGGGTCATCTTCAGCCAGATCAGGTTACTCAGAGGCCCATCCGACCTGGACTTGAACACTTGAACACATCCAGCTCCTCTGGGCAACCTGTGCCAGTGTTTTACCACACTCATTGTAAAAAAACTTCTTTCTTGTATCTAATCTAAGTCGACCCTTTTGCAGTTTAATACTGTCACAACAGGTCCTGCTGGAAAGTCTATCCCCGTTTTTCTTATAGTCCCCCTTCACGTACTCAAGGCTGTAATAAAGTTTCCTTTAATAAAACCTTCTCTTCTTCAGGCTGAACAACCCTGGCTCTCTCAGCCTCTCCTTTCATGAGAGGTGCTCCAGCCCTCCATTTGTCTTTGTGGCCCTCCTCTGGATTCATTCCAACAAGTCTGTGCCTGTTCTGTGCTGAACACCCCAGAGCTGGATGCAGTGTTCCAGGTGGGGTCTAACCAAGAGCAAATCAGAGGGGCAGAATCCCCTCCTCCCCCCACTGGCCACGCTGCTTTGGATACAGCCCAGGACACAACTGGCTCTCTGGGCTGTGAGTGCACATTGCTGGGTCATGTCCAGCCTCTCACCTGCCAGCATCCCCGAGTCCTTCTCTGCAGGGCTTTTCTCAATCCCTTTATCCCCCAGCCTGTGTTGATACCAGGGTTACCCCTATGCAGATACAGAACCTTGCACATGCCTTTGTTGAACCTCATGAGGTTCCCATGGGCCCACTGCTCAAGGTTGTCCAGGTCCCTCTGGATGGCATCTCATCCTTCAGGTGTGTCAGCCACACCACTCAGCTTGATGTCATCTGCATATAAGTGACTGAAGCATGAATCTTTTGTCTTTTGTCAGATGCATCAAAGTTTGAGTCTTCCCTGCTTACTACAAAGAAGACTCAAACTGATCCATTTACTTTGGTTTTTCTTGACTGTTAATTTGTTTGTGGTTTTATGTTCAGGGTAATTTCGTTGTAGAGACCATTGTAATTGCTGTGTAAAATAAGAAATT
This sequence comes from Manacus candei, assembly GCF_025592945.1. Taxonomy (NCBI): domain Eukaryota; kingdom Metazoa; phylum Chordata; class Aves; order Passeriformes; family Pipridae; genus Manacus; species Manacus candei. Next base: position 3,274,368 of record NW_026138058.1, read on the forward strand.
TCATGCAGTGTCCTATGTAGTTCTAGCAGTGTTCATGCAGGCATCTTCCTCCTCCCTTCTCGAAGGTTATGTACAGCTCCAAATGTGGATGTCATTGAGCTTTGGCCCAACAAGTAGATCATAGATCTTTTGCAGATTTCTAGTAATAATAGAAAAACTAATGTTAAAGGAATTCTTCCGGACCAAGAAAGATTCTGCAGGCAGATAATTCTGCTTTTGGTCTTCTTATTAGAATATGCTAAACATAAGGATTCTGTGCTGTTCCATCCCCTTATCTGGAGCTGCTGTAGAGGACAGAAACTCTTCTTCCAATTTTTCCAACTTTCTAGCCAAGCAATTCAGTAGTATAACCTGAGATGTCTTTAAAAGGAGTTTACACATCTCCTCAAGACTTTACTGAATTCAGACAGTGCAGAATAGGAGGTTGAATTGTAGCAAATAGGCATTTGGTCGGTACGAGGGTGAGTTTCACATTGCATCTTCAAATATTTGCTCTTGATGTTTATATAAAACATCAAAATGCCACAGCTTCATGTATTAAACTGGAAGCTATCTTAAGGTAGCCTGACTTGAGATGATGAGTAGTGCTTAGTTGTCTTTGTTGGCTTTGGTTTAGTGCTCACTACATCAATGAAAAAGTTGAATCGTATCAAAAATATGAGGTTCCCAAGGGAAGAAGTGAGCAAACAAGGCAAATTCCCCTTCCCAAAGGTCTGCATAGCTTCTGCTGTGTATTTATTGCAGATGCTGTAGTAAAATCTTCTTTCCGTGTCGGTCTAGTGTTCCTGTTCTTCACTTTGGAAGAGAAATGCTTTTTACCTCCCTGCTTATGCACAGGTGTCAAGAGTCCTTGAGCAGAAGACAGAAAGCAAGTTCTTGTGCTGAACCATTCTATTATTTTGTGGTGTTTTTAATAACTTGAGCTAGTTTAGCCAATATCTTACTTTTCTCTCATTAGCCAGTAATGTAAAACACAACATGCCTGTGCTCGCATTCTGGTGTTGCAGTGTCTCTGTTTCATAAGAACAGTTCTCTTTTTCTAACAGTTTTTTTAAATAAAACATCACCATATTTTTATCAAAACATGTTTTATTATATTGTGTATTAGTAGAACGCAGCCACCTCATATACAGGAGGGGGAAAGTTTTTTCTAGAGGTCATAGTAAAGTCCAAAAGTTTCGTGGGTTTCTAATCAAACTTTCTGCAATACTTTTTTTGTTTTCCAACTAAGTTCTTACAAACACGCAGTTTAATTATTTGGTCTTGTAACAGTCAAAAGTTGCAAGTAGAATCCTTACTGCAGTAATTGGCAGCTGTAGTGGGTTTCTGTGGCTGGATTTTGGTAGTGGGGGGGGCTACAGGAGTGGCTTCTTTTATAAGCTGCCAGAAGCTTCCCCTGTCCCGTGGAGCCAATGCCAGCCAGCTCCAGGACAGACTTCCTGCCTCTGGCCAAGGCCGAGCCAGTCAGGAGCAACAGTAACACCTCTGGGATAACATGTTTGACACAGAAGATCGTGGCACAGAAGGAATTCCAGCCAGAGAATAGTGGAGTGAGAACATGGGAACAGCGATGTAGGCATCAAGGTCAATGCAGAAGGAGGGGCAGGAGGTGCTCCAGGAGCCAGAGCTGAGGTTCCACTGCGGCCGTGGTGCAGAGCAGGGTGGGGCAGCTCAGGTTCCCCTGCTGTGCCCCTGCAGCCCGTGGAGGAGCCCATGCTGGAGCAGGTGGATGCAGGAACCTTTAGTTGTATTTTCTCTCCCCTGTCCAGCTCAGGAGAGGAGGGATAGTGCAGCTTTGGTGGGCACCTGCCATCCAGCCAGGGTCAACCCACCACAGCTTCATGAACATGTTGCCCATGTCTGTCTCTGCAGAGCCTTCTCCCATGGTAGCAGGTCACTGAGCAATCATAACATGAAGTGTTCGTATTCTTTACATTTTGACATGCAAAACAAAGACTTTTATGTAAGTTTTAAAATTTTTTTTCAGTAATTCCAACATCTTTTATATGTAGGTCATGCAGGAGTGTCTGCCAGCATGATGAAGAAGAGGACTTCCCACAAGTAAGTTATTATATTTTTGCTAAAGTATAGTTCTCAGTAACTGCAAGTACTGTTCTAGAGATATATCTGTATTGTTCCACTCACTTTGTTCTTGAAAATCATGTGGAATAATATTCAGTCTATATATGTGTGTAGAGTCAGACTTTTAATTCTTTCAGGAGGGTGGTAGGAAAGAAAGCCCCACAGATAAAGACTTAAAACATTGTTTTGACTGTTAATGTGGTATTTGTCTTTAATACAATTTTGCAATTCTTTCTGGAATCCATAGAGAAGGATATGCAAGCCCCAAATCATCCATGTGTACTGTAGGATGTCTTTTCTCTGGCACAGAGTTCATGCATTGTCACCAGGTCAATAGAAACTGCAAATCATGCTTATTGATAACCCAGTCTCAATGTAATCTTAGGCAAATCTAATCAAGTATGCACTATAACTGTAGTTTTGGAAAAGATTTTTCTTTTTTTCTTCTAAATAAAGAATATACTGAAATACTTCTGTAAGGAGGCTGCTATCTGTGTGGGAAGGAAGGATACCTGCTTGTGCTACACTTTCATGGCATGTATTTTTCCATCTACAACATTATTAAATAGTAGCAGCTGAACATTGGTGAGTAGCTGTGTGAAAATAGAGGTAATCTTCTGGGTATAATTGGTCTTAGATGTCATATCTGGCTGTATATCTGGTGGAAGAAATCTAAGCTGGGTAAGTGTGAACCTTACTAAAATGTTACTAGCTGCATTTTAAGTATAAAGTCATGTAGTGGTATATCAATCAAAAGCAATTTGTTCACCAGGTGTATTTTCTATGATTAACGTAGTTAATCACTGCTAAACAGTGTTAACTGTTTCCCAGAAACACCACCTGATGTAAAACTACTCTAATCCCTTCCACCAGCTCATCATTATCCATTCTTGTCTATCTTCATAGAAGGCAAAGAGAAACATTTATTTGTCTAGGGACAGGTAGAGTTGGTTAAAATTTAATTTCTCTTGTTCTCTTTCAACCGCTCAGAGAAAGGAGTGTATGATGGGAAGACTATCAGAGGTGGGTTGCCTTTCGTACTTGAGGGTGGCTAGATTTGTCTTTACTGTTGTGTTAATATACACTTATTTAAATAAATAGGCTGTAAATTTCGTAGCATAAAGGCTTTTGTGGGACATGAGAAGTTTTGATCCTAAGTGTTATAATTTCGAGGCATTTAACATGAGCATCCAGCTAAGTTTTATGTTAATTTAGCCTAGTTCAATTGTTTATTATTTAGTAAAGGTTTTTTGTATGAAGCCAAGATGATTTATTGTGTGCTTCTCTCTGACTTGTCTGAGAATGAGGCAGAGTAGTAGAGAATTGTTTATATTTATAGTTTAACACAAATCAGTAGGTTATGAATGATGATGTAATACTATATGCTGATACTACTCTGAGCCAATACGAAAGACCGTGAGTTAGTAATGCACACTTTGTCACTGATTTAGTTATTAATTTAGTTGCTCTCATTTAAAGAAAAAGAGGAAGAAGCCTACTGGCACTCAAAGGCCGTTGGAGAATTTGAATCAGCTTCAGAAGGTTTGCAGCAGAGGAAGGAACAAGGCAAGACTCAGTAACTGAGGATGTGATAGAATGAGCAGTGTGGATGAGCCTTCTGAACTCTTCTTTCCTAAATGGTAGTGAACTGTTGAGCCTTTTGGAGATGGTTCCTGTGGGTATAGGGCAGTTCTTCCAAGTGCTCTGTCAGTGGGTAGTGGTGATCTCTGCTAATAATGAAGGTGACCTCACTGGCATCAGATCAGTCAGTAAACTCCAGGATCTCATCCTTTCCACCCTTGGTGTATGAGGAAAGAATACAAGAAATAGTACAACTATGAAAGTCCTTTCTTTATAGGCTCTCCAGATTTCATGTAGTTGGCAATTCAAAGACTTTGAGGTTCAGGTTATACCTGCTGCATATTAACTACAAGTGAACTTAAACATTTTGAGATTTTGATCTCACTTTATGCTAAAGTAGTTCTTGGTTTCTGCAACATGTGGAGCTGAGATTCACAACTGAATGATGGCTTTTGAGGGAGTACAGAAAGTACTTTAAAACTTCTGTCTTAACCTAATGTGGCTCATAGTCTGAATATTATGAAAAGTAGTTAATAACAGTCTCTCATTAGCATTCTGCTATTAATGATAGGCTGTAATAAGGTCACAACTGCATTAAGTTTTGGGTCCTATTTTTAATAACTTTTCTGCTTAGCACCATGAAAGACTTGAAAGTGTCCTGACCACTGCTGCTGTACTGCCTTTATAATGTCTTACAGTTTTCCTCCCAGCTTTTCACAGTTGTGCATTTTTGGCATGTCTGAGGAGTGTGGTTTTCTTTCACCCTTCTGGGTTTGTTTTTTTTTTTTTCCTTGTGGTGTTTTTCTGAGGTGAGATGATCAGGAAAAAAAAAACCAAACCATCAATCGACCCTAAGTGGATGACTTTATAGGTTATTGGGAATTTCCATTCTCCTTTTTAAAGCACAACTCTCTGGTAATGGTTGATTTTTCTGCTGCCAGTCCTGTGCAGTTCTGCACAATGTTGGTTTCCCTGGTAGCAGCTGCCAAATAAAAGTTTGTGTGAGGACCATATAAACACAGCTTTAAAACCTGGAGAGGCTTCTTTCAGGCTGTGCAACAGTCTATAGTATCTGGCTCTGATAATGAAACTTTTCCACGTAACTAGATTTTACTTAACAGCTTACAGCCTGCAAGATAAAGAAGAGGATCTGAAACTTTTGGGAATCAAAAGGCCGTTTACAATGAAGATGTGTCTGATGTGTCGAGCTATTTCCAGGACTTGCTCATTTCTGTTTCTCCTGGCTCCATGTTTTCCATGTCTAAATGTTCTCTAGTCTTCAAGAGCAAATCTCCATGGAATTTTAAAGATAATGCTAATGAAAGAGAAGGGGAAAAATTGCATTGGATCTTCTGGATATAGCATCATAGAAAGTTATGAATATTTGTGTTACTTGATGTATCACAAAAATAACACACTACTAAGGAAAAGAGCGTTGGTTACTTGTTTGTCTTACATGGAAGTACATTCTATATTATTTATTAATATTTAACAACTTATGCTTGCTTTCTTACCACATGTTCAGGATGCAAGAAGTAGGCTTTCCTTAGTAGTTTACTGGTTTGACTGCCTCATTTCTTACAGAATGAACTGCTGCAAAAGAGAGTGAGCAGCTGTTCAGTAATACAACCTTCATACAAAAATTTGAACTGCAGGTATACCTGGCGGGTACTTGACTTGTAATTAAATTTGTAATGCATTTTGCTCTATGAGGCATTTTAAACATAGTTACCCATTTGAACTCAGTTAAGTTCTCTTTTTCCATAATTTTTTTTAGAATGGGTGTGAAACTTTCGCCTTATTGTTCCAACTCAAGTGGATTATGCTTTGTAGGCAGAAAGTAAAATTGACTATGAAGTTGAATGAATAGTATTATAATCTTTTTCAAAGGTGAGATGATTAGCAACATAAACTGCTTAAACTAGATAAAGCAATGTCAGTTTTAACTTTTATCTTTAGTTGTTTTCATTCCCTTTAAAATGGAGCAGTGATTCATAAGAACTACTTGAATGAACTACATACAACACAAACTCAATTTTACTGTGCCAAGAACCAGCTCTCTGTTCTCATTTTGTAGAAGTAAAATATTACTGACACTTACAATTAGAAATGCATATATATATATATGTAAACTTGAACAGAATTGGAATTTGAAAACGTGCTTTAGTTTTTGCATAAAATTAGAACCAGATTTGTGGGAGAGTCTCTCTTTACAGGAACTCCCACCTGTTCCAGTTGTCTGTGCTATCAAAGTTTGATCTTCGAAAAGCTCAAATGATCGCAAAAGTGAAATTTGACAAACCCCCGTGCTAAGATCTTCATGGTGAATTAAAGCCTAGAGGTGGTACAAGCTGCTGAAGGAATCGTGTGTTCGCTTTTTATAGTTATGATTATATCTTTAGCATTAAGCGTTCCAATATCACAGACTGAGTGCATTATTCTGAAAGAGTGTTTCCAGGGTTTCAGTGGTATGGTTGTTGCCTTCTTTTTTTGGATCATGTAGAGAGTTCTGAGAGAGCATTCATTGTTCCTGGAGATATTTTTCTTTGATCGCTACTTCTAATCTAAGGAAGAGTGTTGTCTTCTGCAGCTGATATTCTTCTGGATGTTGCTTTTAGGCATGCTAGTTGTGTTCATAGATTACTGCCATTGAAAGGATGTGTGCTACAAGTAGTAACCCAAAAATTGATTTTACAACTAGTTGACATTCAGGAGAATTTTGTATACTGTCATAATGTCCCTTAGTTTCTTCCATTTGGATTCAAAATTGCCAATTCGTGTTTTTAATAACTGGATAGAACAAAACTTTTACAACAGTTTCAGTGATTTGAAACTGTCAAACAGCTTAGGTCATGGTTGATCAGAACAGCAACTGCTATTCACCAGAGGGAATTTCCATGCCAATTCCATGAAAATAGCAGAAGGATAAAAAAATATATTTAATTATTTTCCACATAAAGGAGTATCTCTTTTGTGGCCATTTCCATCACATGCAGTTTTTCATTTCCCATATTAAAAGGAGCGATACAGAAGTGTTGTTGCTACCATGTGTCTTTAAAAATACTCTGAGTCAAAAATATCTGTAAATGAAGGAGGCTAAATTTCCTTCAATTGAAAACAGGTTTGTTTTAGGGAAAAAACAACAGCTTGGAAGAATTTTAGTCAACCACTGGTAATGTTTGCACTGACTTTTGCCTCCTGGGACAGGAGTTGTTTACTGTTCTACAGAGAGCAACAAGCTAGTAAAGTTAATACTGCCAGGTAACCTTGTGCTGTGAGACCTGATCAGGTGAGTTTTACTTTGGGCATTCAGTGTAGCAAGGAGCAGAATAGTTCTTTTGGCTTAAGCAAACTAGTTTTAGAATTTGCTGTTAGGAAGCTAACCGTTTGAAGCACATAAAAAATGTTTCACTACTTTTTAGTGTATTTTTCTTTTTTCTGATACAGTGGGCTATGCTTTATGCCCTAATTTGAATAAAGGTGCGCTAAGCTGTAAAATATATTGTGATGTAAAAGCAGACAACTACTTTCTGAAGTAGAATTTGTATGTACTTGTTTAATATTAATGTTTGTATCTGTGCACAGAAAACATAGAAACAATGTGGGACCCAGCAAACCTATTTCTCAGCCACGAAGAAACATTGTAGGCTGCAGGATACAGCATGGATGGAAGGAAGGGAGTGGACCTGTAACGCAATGGAAGGGCACAGTTCTTGATCAAGTTCCTGTAAATCCCTCTCTCTATCTCATCAAGTATGATGGATTTGACTGTGTGTATGGACTAGAACTTCACAAAGATGAAAGAGTTTCAGCACTTGAAGTTCTTCCAGACAGAGTTGGTAAGCATTTTAGTTTTTTTCTCCTAAATTCATATGTGTATAGGCTGACATTCATTATTAAATGTTCTCCACTAATCTCTGCAAACTTCCCCCAAGATAACACCTGAACGCTTGAAGGTTACTAGTCAATTTCATTTTTGTCTCATGACATGTAATCTAAAATGCTCTTAATTATTTTTGATTCCACGAAGGTTTGATGATACTAGTGAGTGCAATTGCTGTTTTCAAGTACTGTGCAGTATATTCTGTAGGGTTTTTTTTTTGATTAACGTTGATGTTACTGTTGAAATTTCAACTGTAAGACATCTTGGCTGTGGTGTCTATTCGTGTCTAACAGTAATAATGTCACATAAGTACATGAGGAAAACCTCATGAGGGAAACCTCATGTACTTCCCCCAAGTACTTTTAATAATGTGGGGAAGGCATTTTCTAAATGAAATAACTTGATTAGTAATAATGCTTCTTGATGTTCAGAATTAGCACTGGATTGTTAAACGACAGTTTTTCAAACTACCAGGTTTGATATTTACTCAAGTAAATACTAGTTTATAAACAGAATAAGCTGTTCCTTCTTCTAAATGCAAAGCAATAGGTAGCAGTCTGTAGAGCGGAATTAGGAGGAACCAAACCTCAGAGTTCCGTTAATAGCATCATAGAATTGTTCTGTGGTTGGCCTGTCTTTGTCTTCTCCCATCTGCCTCTCGCTGTGCAATGTCTAGTTAAAATACAGAGTCTTTGCTGCTGTGGCCTCAGTTGATCTCCCTTTACCTTGCATTATGATTGTTTCGTCATAGGGGGAGCACAGTAATACGTTGATATTTTAACTACGCTCTGAAGTTTTGTAAGTCTTCAGTAGTAAACTCTCTGGAATGGACAGTGTTCGTTTTGTGTATGAATTAATTAACTTCCCATCGGATGATTTATGTATGAATGAGGGTAAAGATTATTTTTCACGAAGATACATATCTGTGCTTTTGAATGAACTTGTGAAATGCTGTCGTTTCAGCTTCATCTCGAATTAGTGATGCCCACCTGGCAGACACAATGATTGGTAAAGCTGTGGAACATATGTTTGAGACAGAGGATGGCTCAAAAGATGAATGGAGGGGGATGGTTTTGGCTCGAGCTCCTATTATGAACACGTGGTTTTATATTACCTACGAGAAAGATCCCGTCTTGTACATGTACCAACTCTTAGATGATTATAAAGAAGGTGACCTTCGCATTATGCCTGATTCAAGTAAGTAGGCCAGTTACTGTTTTATTCTGGCAGCTTTTTGTACTAAACATTTGTCTGTGTTTACTTATGGACAGGAGAGCTGACAAAGAAACACCTTTTCTGTTGCTCCCTTCAATTTTATTCTTTTTAAGTACCACAACTTATTCTTTGTCTTAACTATTAAAAAGGACTTGAAATGTATTTTAAGTCTGCTTTGGTTTCTTCCACTTTTGGGGGTGAGGGCAGGGAAAGCTTATATGCTTTCTTACCATTTCAGTACTAATGGCTTTTAGTGTACTTTTCCCTCTGTGCTCTCCACAAGACTATTGACTGTTGATGCTTACCTGTTTTCTAAACAATTCTGAATATTTGCTTCCTTCCCTGAATGTGAACGCTTCCCAGATATTTTGAACTGTGTCCTTGAGTCAATGATTGGATGTTAATATTTCGGAGTAGTATTTCTCAAATTAGATTTTAGAATACCTGGAAGTAGTTCTGTAAATTTGTTGGAACTTGCCATAATACTATAACTAAAATTTCTAGGGTACTGTCTCTTCTCAAATATAGGCTTTGCATATGTTAGGAGACCAAATTGTAGAACATTTCTTTTAAGCTTTTTTTTTTTTTTGGTAAGGGAAAAATGTATCACTGGATCTGATACTAAAACTTTGTCTGCACTTCTAAGTGAAAGTATATGAGGTGAGCTTACATCTTTGCTGAGAAAGACTCTTCCCATAAAAGTGATATTAAGAGGAAAATAACTGTGTGACAGTGGGACTGAAAAAAAAATGGAAGAGAAACTTCTCAAGTTTGTGGAAGAATTTTCAGTGTAAATACAAGGCAATCTATTCATCCCTTGGCGGGGGTTTTTTGTCTTTTGAGAATTCTTTCACAGCTCTCAGAAGTGAAAATAAAATGGGTGGAATCTGTAAGGGATTCCTAATTCAAACTTGAAGCAAAATTATTAATTTTAAAGCTTATTTCCAGAATAAAAGCCACATCAGATTTGACAACTGCTTTAGAACGTTTCTCACTGGAATACAAACCGCAAGCTTGTCTAAATAGGGAACAAGATAAGAGGAGCTGAGAAGGAAGGTGTGGTTAGCTTCTGGTTCTCCATACGGTCATTTTTTTTACCTTATTTCATATTTTTTCTGTGATTTGCTTGTAGCCAGTCCCTTGGCAATTGGCCTGTTACAAATCACGCGTTCTGGTGTCCAAATTTACCGTAGGGTTCATCTAAAATACAAGGATATTTCTGGTTAGGTTTTGCTACAGAGGAAAATAGGCTTTACCAACAGCATTGTTCAAATATGGAGTCTAAAGCCCCTTTTAGTAAGGAGTTTGCACCTACCACTATTTCAGAAGAGATGGTTTTGTTGCAGTGGCATGCATGCACTGAAAGTTTGAATAATATCTGTGGGAAGAGGGAGGTTTAGTTTGGCTACCTTTTTGCTAAGGAGGCCCAGTGTCTTTTCCTGCCAGTGGCTTAAATTCAGTAATCCACAGCCATTTTCTATGACTTGTGCATAAGTGTTCCTGTCAAAAGATTTACTTCTCTTACCAATCAAAGTGCTCTTTTTGTCTTCCTGCAGTATTGCTTGAGAATTTTTTCTGCAACTACTTTCTAGAAACATGGCAACTGTTAGGTACTTGTCTTAACAAAATTAATTTTCTACGTAATCTATTTACAACTTTTAATTGGTTTGTATGAGTTTTAAAGAAGACTATGCAGTTGTCTTCTGTGTTGCAAATTTTATTAATGTCTACTAAAGCTTGCTGGATTTATGTTACAGATGATTCACCTCCTGCAGAACGGGAACCAGGTGAAGTTGTGGACAGCCTGGTAGGCAAACAAGTGGAATATGCCAAAGAAGATGGCTCAAAAAGGACTGGCATGGTCATTCATCAAGTTGAAGCCAAACCATCTGTCTATTTCATCAAGTTTGATGATGATTTCCATATTTATGTCTACGATTTGGTGAAGACATCCTAGACGTCATCATGAACTTTTGCCAAATTTGTGGAACTATTAAATGTAAAATTTGTAGACACAAAGACTTGACTGCTTTCCAGTTTAATGAAAGCTTAAATGTCCCTGCGAACCCACAATCTCTGCCAGCAAAAAACTGTTTTGTTCTGAGTGATACAAACATGACACATTTTGTGTAAAACAACTCCTTTTCTTGAAGGAAGTCAATATGTTTGGGCAGGAGGGAGTTAAAAGCAAAGAACAGCTGCAAATTCAAGCTGTGTAAAGTTGATCTAGTATTGTAATCATTAATCTAAATTTTTTCATAGATTTTTACTTTTTCTTCAGCCTTGCACTCACTTGTTCAACTACCACATGAAAGTGTAGTTTGATATTTGATACGCCTTCTTTTGTAACATTAAATTTAATTTCCTGGATACTGGCAGTCCTTGTTTTCAGGGTTGGGACAGAGGTGATTTTCCTGAAAGGTTTAAACAGTTTGTGCAGCGTCAAGGAGTGCCTAACTCAAGTAACATCAATCTGCTGTGTTTCTACCCTTTATTTCAAATTTAGCTTTTTAAGAACTTGCAGTATGTGGAAATACTTGTGCATTTTTTACTAGTCACAGGGCAGTAGGATATCAAGTGTTTGAATTATGCACCTTTCAGTGAAAAGGCTTTAAACTGTAAAAATACATTTAATCTGTATAGCCAGTTAATTAGAAAATGCAGGTTAATGGCCCATATTTACAAGATGTAGGAACCAGTAAAATACATGCAACAAGGCTGCCTTCAATCCTAACTGTTGTACTTCTTTCTTTGTTATACACACTTCTTAGCAAAACCCAAGTGCTTGGTGCCACAACTTAACCAGTATATATGCTACTTCAGAAGACTTTAGACTACGCATTGGCATCAGTAGTCTCATTTAATATCAAAACCTAGCAACCTGAATGTTTGTGTGTGGACTTAGAAGCCTAACAGTAGTTAATATTTTACATGATAAGTACAATGTCACGCCAGGGGAGTGGGAGGGGGTGTCCTCTTGCATTGAAAATGTAACTTTGGAGAAGGAGAAGCATTTTTGTTGCCTTCTGCTCAGTCTGTTGCATTCCTTTGTGTTGGTTTGCTTTTTAATCATTTCGGTTCAAGAAGGCATCTTCCCAATTTGTTCTTTTTCTGGCTTTTCCACATAAGGAGTGTCTGGACAAATCTACAGTTTAAACCCGTTGTTGCCTTTTGTGGTGTACATTGTACTTGCTTTGAGGTATGCTGTTAACATGAGCTTCATTCTATGAACACTAGAGTTCTGCATGCCAGTGGTGTACTATCTAATGGAAGCTGTAGGCAGTCTCAGTGGTTCAGTCATCTGCATTAGATTGTGGATGTAAATAGCAGCCCACAACTGCAAAATCCTTTCACGGTTTTGATCTTGCAAGATAGTTGTAAATGAAACTTAGGGTTTCTTAAGTGTGGCAGCTTTTAAAAGTATCAGAAACGCAACAACGATCCAGTACAGCAACAAAATTGTCATGTTACATTGAGGCAGAGCTCCGCAGGTTTCAAAGAACTGCTTCACAGGAATACAGTACATGAAGACAGACAACACTGTTGGTGGAAGGAACAAATACTCTGATATCCAACCATATGCCATTAGTGGAAGGATGCAGGAGAAGTGCTGTTAATCAGAGGACAGAGGTCTGGATGACCTCTGTTGTGGGTATTCTTGATATTGAAGACTCAGTGGTTTAAGCCCCTTTCTGTCCATTTTTTTTGCCTGATTTCATATTTTAGCCTTAAGGCTTGTGCCTCATTATGCTGTTGAATGGTAATAAATACTCTCCGTATAAATATGATACCTTAATTCTTTGTCCATCGCTACTATATTGCAGTATGTCCAGTATTTCATCATGGGCAACCAAAGGCAGGCTATTGTCTTTCAGTGAATAGCTTCTTGATGCAGTCCTTATGCAGTAAGTACCTGAGTCGTAAACGTTTCTTGTGTTTGAACAAAGTGAGCAGATTTGCAACACAGTGTTTTCATCCTGCAGATCTGTTGTGTTTTCTATTGACTCTTAAGAGTCCTGCATGTAAATCTCAAAGCTGAGCCTGGCTCCATGAGCCCAAGTCGATATTTGTGGCACAGGAATGAGTGAGTGTATTGACTATACACAAGATACATGAATTACCTAGTACACTGAACTTTGGGCTATATATCTGAGGAATATAAGGTTTGTTTTGAAATATCTGAGGTTTCGGTCTACTGGAACAGTTTTAGCATTAGGCTTGCATTTGTGGGTTTTCTGCAAGCCTCTTGAATACACCATGTATTCTGCCAATTAGAGTAAAATCTACAAACTGTTAAATTTAATGGTTGGTTTTCAGTGTCCCCATTGTCTGTTGTGTGGATATTTTCTTTTCACCTTTTTTTCTTTTTTTTTTTTCCTTTGTTTTTTTTTTTTTTTTGATAGCTTAAACCACCTTTTTGAGGCTTGAGACTAATTCCACTCCCTGCCCATCTGCTTTGGGCTTTGTTTTAGGCTCATGTTTCAGATCTGCATGCAGTGCTTGCGTTACCCTGGTAACTAAATGTTGGTTCCTTGTTATAGGGGTTCAACATTACTTTCCAAAATCACATAGGGCTTGTGATGGCACAAGCCATGGATCTTTGTATAAAAGTTATTCATCTTTCACATTTACCTGCTGTAGTATTGTTGTATATTGTGTGTGTGCGTGTGTGTGATGTCAGGCTGCCATGTAAAACTTTCTAAAAAGGGAAAAAAACACAACTTAAATGCAGACCATCCTTTTTTGCATGCTTAGAGGGTTAGAACATTCAATGTAATGAACTAAAGTTGCATGTTAAAATGTTTAGGTTTTTGTTTTGTTCTGTTTTTATTTTGTGTTCAGTTTTTTGTGAATTTGCTTATTGTGTGGTTTAATGGTTGTTAGTAGGATTAAATGCACCGGTGAGACGAGCATAGTGCCAACGGAAGGTAATTTTCCAGTTGTATGTGTCATACAGCGTTTGAAGGGACCATGTATTCTGTTAAAGAAAAAATAAAATCTCACTTGAATAGCAAAGCATTACATTCTTCTTCTTTCTTTTGAGTGCCAAACCCTAAACTATGTTGGAGTAAACATGGGGAAAACCCTTTTTATTGCAGTAGGTGGAAGCCTTCTCTAAATGGATTGTTTAAACATGGGGGCTTTTATCTTCAGAGAGAAATAACTAGTTGCGTCAGGGAAATTAATTACAATAAAAACAGTTTCTGGTTCCTTGAAAATGCTGTGCATTTTGTATTTTACATCATTAGTGCAGTTAGGATGGTTCTTGGTATGTGTATAGTTCAAAGGTCTTCGTGTTCACATTTTCAAATTAGGTAGTGAATTCATCTTTAGAGCTTGGTTTCATTATTTTTATTTTATTTTGAACAATGTAGACAGTTCCCTGTTCTCTGCATTTAGAAGTATAAACACTTTAAATCTGTTACTTAATTCTGTAAGTAATTTTTATAATTATGATGTAACTCTATCCTTAAAACATTTAAAATAAACCCTTTATGTGCAACTTAAGCCTGTAAATTTGTTCTCATGAGCAAAATGTAGTGATGTGATTTCCGATTGTGAAGAAGCAATTTCTTAATTTTTTGTAATTAAAAGGATTTTTATTTTAATGATGAACCATGTAAGCTGGTATAATAATTGCCCTATGAATAAGTTTGCTTGCAAAGCCAAATCTTTATTCTTTTTTTCAAGGAAGTAAAAATGCTGGTTGGATGGAATTTGACTAAGGTAAAGCATAATATTAAACTGTATTTCACTAAACACAGTAAAACTCCCCTTCAGGGGACTGTGCAGGTCTGTGAAGCAGTCTCTATTTCTAGAGGACACAAAATATTTCAGCAGTGGCAAACAGCAGAAGCATTTGGCGGTGTTTTGATGATACATTCATCTGCTTTGAATTAATAAAACTCAAAATTCAATTAAGCGTATTTTGCTGGTGAGAAAATGCAAAGTCGATCCTAATTAGAGGTGATAAGCAGAGAAGAAAACATCAGCATGTTGTATATTTTATAAAGTCCTACAAGTTGTTGTGAAGACTTTGTATAGTTAAATTACTGAGGCAGACTTTCCATGTTTAACAGGTTTTCTTTATTACTACCTGTTTTCTGATAATATAGGGTGCATGGCACTTAAGGACATGATATAGGTGTGGACTCTGTAGTGCTAGGTTGACTGCTGGACTGGATGATCATAAGGGTGTCTTCCAACCAAAATGATTCTGTGATTCCGGAATACATTTTGGGCACCAAGATCTCTCGGTGTATACTGGAGAACCTGGAGCATGCCAGCATGCAGTTGAGATCAGTATCCAAGCCTCTTCAGTTCCCCCAGTTCCCTGTCCCATTGATAGTGTCTGGTTGCCTGAGACACTGGTCCCAGTGAGGGTTTATATTGTGTACATCTGTGATTAGAGAGAGTCTAAGACTTTAGCAGGAGTATCACCTCCGAAAACCAGGTGCTTATCTGTGTGAGCTGGCTACAATAATTAGATTTGCTGACGTTTTATGACTAATGCCTGAACCTGTTCTGTATTACCAAACTTCTGATAAACCAACTTCAGTTTGGTGGCATCTTCCACTATAACAAAAAAAAAGAGGAGCCTTATAAAAGCAGAGGTGTTTTTTGTTCTCTGTTACTGCAGGAATGAAAATGCTCCTGAAAGCTTGGTTACTTACGAGCTCACTTAGAAGCAGCTCTTTTGCCAATGCTTTGAAGACAGTAGTGTTCCACAGATGTAGGATGGTGGCAGTAGGGGTCCTATCCAGAGCTACAGCTTTAATACTACTATACTGTGTTTTCACATTTGTCAGGTTCCTCCTTGGGCGTATGAACAGGTTAGATTTTGAGGTGGGGGGGAGAAATAAAAAAAGCTACTCTTTGTTATTTATTTTTACATGAATAAATAACAGTGAGTTATTTATTTTTACATGAATTTTATTTTTTTTTTTTAATATTCATGCTGTAAGCAGTTGATGACATCAGGGAACTCTGTTGTTTTCTGGAAAGGATAAACTTCAGTAAGGATGTTTTGGAAAAGGTTGGGTTGCTGCAATTTAGGATCATTAAGGTCTAAAAGAAGAAGTAAGAACAGATCAAAGAAACTTATAGGTATGTTCTTTCATTCTCAACCACTGGATAATAGATTTTCACTGTTGTCACACAGTTAGAAGCATTTTTTTTTCAATCCAACTCTTGTTTCTTGTTTCTTTTTCAGTAAGTTCCTGCCTTGGAACGTTACAGCACTTAACTCTTTGCCAATATCAATACCACACTGGTTTAATTTATTTCAGAATTGGCAGCCTGAAAAACTTATCAAGCTAGTGAGCATTTTTTCTGCTCTTCCCACTGCCTTGTGAGTTTCCTGATTTCCAAACTCTGAGTGTAGAGCTGCATATGCACAATACACACCTGTGTATGCACAACAGAAAGCAGCTGAGGTCTCAGCAGTGTAAGGTGGTGTCAGCACTCCCCTGTTCTACTTAGAAGTTAATTACAAATTTCTGCACAGTATCCTTCTGGAATCATGTATGATTTGCATAACTTCACTTGTACACAACTTGTGTAAATGGTTTTTCAGCCTGACAGTTTAAAGACCTCTCTGCTTTGGCACTGGTTCCACCCACACCCATGCAATTAATCCTTAAATTTCCTTGTATTCAAGGGGGTCTGACATTTACAGGTCCTTTTTGACTATTTTGATGCCGTGTTGTTCCTCCAGGTCTAAAAGACTGATCTGTTCAAAGCTGACTTTAGTATTGAAAATGGACATCTGCACATTTACTTTGATTTGCATGATCTCGTTACTTGGTAAGGATGTTCCACCGTGACCTCACATGTGAGAGGCCTATTTTTGTCAACTAAAAAAATCAACACAACTTAACACTACTTTAAACACTCATTCATGTTGAGCAAAGTGGTTTCAGATAAACTAACAGTACTTTAAGAGGGTGGGAGAGTTTTTTTCTTTCTTTTTTCAAAGATTGTTCAGTGACAGGGCAGCATTCTTCTGGGTTTTGGGCTGACGCTTCTTAGTCCTGCTGCACTAACTAGCTACATATGGTGTATTCAGCTTTGAAATGGACTGTGGGATGTCTGCTTAAATTATGTTCATAAAGACCTTTACCACTGGAGCCATGCACTGGGAACACCGTCATACTTTCCATAAAAGCTGTAATTAATTTGATTTTACAACACTGTTTACTAACTTCTAGCCATTTTTAACTTATATTTGTCTAACTTAAGCTCTCATTAATTTAATGAGTCAAAACAAAATTAACCTTTTAATCTGTAAGAGCAAAATAAATCAACGCTAATAGCAGAAGCACTAGAGAAGATAAAACGATTCTAAGGTTATGCCTAAAGTGTAGAAAGGATAGCAATTTTTGCAAGCAACTTTTTGCTACATTGCCGCACATTTCATCATGAAAGTTGAAACTGAGTCCTGCTGGGAATCCTCAGTATTTCCCAGCATTGTTCACTCATTGGGTTCTCTGCCTTAAAAGGATATCAATTCTGCCTGGCACAAAATTCTCTTCTACTGTTGGTGTGGCTCAGCGCATTGTCTACTCAGAAGCTGGCAGACAAGAAGTAAAATGAAAGGGCAAAGTTACAGTGCAGCTTTATGAAACAATGAGGTAAAAAAGCTAACTACTCTGATTCAGAACTTCTGATGGTAGGGGGAAAAAAAAAAACAACCAGAAAATAACAAAAGGACCCATTATCTAATGGTCATGAGCTGCAAATAAGAGTTCATTCTAAAAGAATTGAAAGTAAGACTAAACAAAAGGATGCTTATAGTGTGTAAGAAATTTATTACCTTTTACTGAAGATAATAAAGATTCATTATTGCTCACAAGGGGCAGTGCTTTCTAACACTGTAGATACAAACATCCTGGCCTTTAACTTCATATTGCAAGACTAGAAGATGCATAGCATTTTGGCTTCCACAGATTTAGTCTACTACATGGAAATTCTCATATTTAAAATAAACTATGCAGGCAAATGGCCCAAATTAACATCATATGTGCTCCAAATTCTGAATTTTTACTTCCAACGAATACCACTCTTGCAGATTACAAAATTACAACTACCTAAAATTGCTACTAATTGTTACTATGTAATCATACTCCTCCAGGTAATCTGAAAGTTTGAAAAGGAAGATCTGAATTGCTTCAGATTTTTAAAGAATACAATCATGTATTCAGGAAGGAAATACTTGAAGAGTGCTGAAAACTTCACCGCAGAAAGCCAGTGATGCACTTCATGATTTGTTTTGAGATGCTCCTTCATGGAATATAAACATTTTTTTGCACTCAGTATAGGTTCTGGAGTGCAAAGATAAGTGATGCTGATGAGTATGTCTTTCTGAGTCAATTAATAACAAAGAAAATATGCACTGTGCTCTTATGACAAATTTGAATTCTGTAGGCCTTTGCTTTTCGGTAAACTATCACTGCAAGCATTTTAGAAATAACTAATGCCATTTCAATGTTTGTTTGGGTTTTCTCACTGGGATTAGTCACTAACCTTGAATGCTGCCTGGCAGAGTAAAGGTGCAGGGTAACCACCAGAGAAAATGGTGCCATGGAGTGAAGTCACCTGGGACTGAAACCTGAACTGCCTTTGAGGATGGCTGTGAGACAGCAGGCTCCTGCACGGTATGGCAGCGACTGAACCTGCTGTTTACTAGCCTTTCTACCAGAGCTGTAAGGATATAAATAGTTCTGAAGCAGTAATCTCTTATGCACTGGGCCAGGTTAAGGTTATCCCTCTGTGTAGTGCTGTCTTTGCAATGTGATTCACAACAGGCAAGGAGGGCTCTGTCTTGACGCTCTGGTACTGGGGGTGTCCTGTCACACTCCAGGTCTGTTACTTGTTTTCAAGATCCAAATTCAGAAAGAATTTGTGCCCCAGCCAACTGGAGGTGCAGAATGAAATGTGGTCTTACTGCAAACACCGAAGACTTATGCTTTGAGGCTTCTTTAAAACTTAGCTGTCTGTTTATGGAGACAACATGTAGAGCTTCCAGGTCCTTGCATCCCAAACCCAACTTCCTGCCTCTTCAGCATGTCCCATTTGCAGTGGTCTGTTCCTGTGGCTTAGCCCCACAGCCCTCCCTGGAGCAGCCATTTCTCTGAGTTAGCAGCCTTAACAATCTCTTGAAGGAGATGATTGAGCTACAGTGATTCCTCTTCTGAATTGTTTCAACCATAGCACAAGTTTTGAGTTGAAGTTATTATCGGAATGCAAGAACTTAAAATAGGTGTAAATTGTAATAGTATAAATGCCAAGTACTGGCAGCAGAAAGGTTGTAGGGGTTGCCTCTGTGAGAAAATAGATGGGGACACAGCCAACCCCAACAGTCCCACTGCAGGACACGGCTGAGCCCATCAGCCAAGCTAATGGCACCTCTGGAAAGAGTAATAGAGAAGGGGTACAAAATGCTGCAAGACAGCTGTGAGAGAAATGTGACATTATGTGAGAGCAACAGCCCTGCAGACACCAAGGTCAGTGCAGAAGGAGGGGCAGAAGGCACTGCAGGCATCAGAGCACAGGTTCCCGTGCAGCTCGTGGTGAAGCCCATGGTGAAGCCCATGGTGAGGCAGGCTGTCCTGCCACCCCGAGAGGACAACACTAGAGCAAACATCCAAGTGCAGTCACTGCAGGACCCCATGCTGCAGCAGGACATGCCCTGAAGGAAGCTGCAGTCTGTGGGAAGTCCACCCTGGAACAGGATCCTGGCAGGACCTGTGGCCCTGTGGAAAGGAGCCCACGCTGGAGCAGTTTTTCTGGCAGGAACTGCAGCCCAGTGGGAACCCACACTGGTGCAGTCTGTTCCTGAAGGACTGCAGCCCATGGAATGGACCCATGTTGGAGCAGGGAGGAAGAGTGAAAAAGCGTGAGGAGGAATGAGGAGCGACAGCCTTCAACTGAAACACAAGAAGTTCCAGCTCATGAAGAACTTCTGTACGTTGAGGCTGGCAGAGCACTGGAACAGGTTGCCCTGGAAGGTCATGGAATGTCCCTCTCTGGAGACATTCAAAACCTGCCTGGACAAGCTCCTGTGTCACCTGCTCGAGGTGACCATGCCTTGGCAGGGGGAGTGGACTGTTTGATCTCCAGAGGTCCCTTCCAACGCCAACAATTCTGATTCCATGAAGGAGCAGCAAAGATGAAGTGTTATGAACTGATCACAACCCCCATTTTCCAGCTCCCTGCACCAGTTGGGAAGGAGGAGGTAGAAAATTCCTTAGTGAAATTGAGCCTGGGAAGAAGAGGGAGGGAAGCTATATTTGGGTTGGTCTTTCTTTGTTACCATCCTTCCCTATTTGTAATTGGCAATAAATTAATTTTCCCTAGGTCAAGTCAGTCTTGCCTGTGATGATACTCAGTAAACAATGTTCCTGTTTTTATCTCAACTGATGAACTTTCTCAGCACATTTTTTCTCTCCCTGTTCTGTTGGGGCAGGGGACTGAGAGAGTAGCTGGGTGTTTTCTGGCAGTCATGCAAGGTTAACCCACCACACTAGCATAAGGATTCATTCTACTCAGCACCCATATGTATGATTATTTTTTTTCCCCTTGGCTAAGATGATTTTCTATAGAATTTAAAATCCAAATCTCATAAGATGACTCAGGTTGGAAGAGACCTTAAAGACCATCTAGTTCCAACCTCCTGCCTTGGGCAGGGATGCCCATGAAAATTATGTGATTATATGAAAATCAGAGTTAATGAGGCACAGGCTAGCAGGTAACACCTGAGTCTTTGACATCTTTCAGTCTCCCAAGTTAAATGTCATTTCAGAGCTCTGAAATACAGTCACCGTTTTCTTAACTGATCTTCAACCAAGGGAACAGGTGTTATATTCTTAGGTTTTGGTTTTGGTTTTTGGTAGTGGAGTTTTTAACCTGTGAGAGTCTTCTAGTGACGTTGCTCTCCCAATTATTTCTCTGCTTCTAATGGTTTTAAAATTAGAGCATGTGATACTATAGGCTAGGAAATATTATGTGTTCTGAGAATGTCTGTGCAAAGGGAAGGTCTCTGGGATTTTATAGTGGTTAGATAAAGCATGAGCAATTTAAATGGCAATCCCAGCCTTAAAATAACATTCCCTTCATACAAACTTACGTTGGCTTCCCCAGGACCTGTTCCTTTTTTTGCTAATGAAGGAAGATACAGAGGGTGAAATGGCAACGGGGGCAACACAAAACCAAAGCTGAATACTCAAAGTATGCTCTGGTTGTATTGGTGTCACATTCTGAGTGTGTAATGAACATAATAATCTAACAAAACAATGGGTCATTTCAAGTGTATCTCTTAAAGATGAAGCTTGAAAATGTATTATTAGGCTGAAATGATGCCATTATACATGACAAGCCTTTTAGTAGTGTCCTTTCCCTTTCTGTAAATAAAAATAATATAATCCTTTTGTTCTTTAAAATATAAACCTCTCCATGAAAACTAATACTGTGAATGTTCTCCTGAAATCACTGGTTTGATTAAATCACTCAGTCAATCTAGCTGGAAGAGAGGCTGCTTGAGTAACAGTCTGAACTCAAATGAAACTAGAGCGGAGTTTTACTACAGTGTTCTTCCATTTCTGCAGGTACAAATGCTGTTCCCTGTTGCCATGTAGCTGCTGCTGTATTAGATGACTCTGCTTTGCTTCCCTGTTGTACCTGCTTGGGAGTCAGAAATACTACAGCACTGGTATTTAGACTATATGGCACTATTTGGCAATTTGACATGCACTGATCAGGATAAAGTTAGATGCAAAGGATGGTTGAATCAGGCTTCTCATACTGCAGGGAGAAATTCGTACACCTTTGCTGTTTTCCCAATGTTCAGCACTGCTAATTTTTAAATAGAGAAAATGAAAAGAATATCCCCCTAGTTGCTGCACTTCCTGTAACAGACTTTTGACATAGCTAGAATCTACTAATAGATTTCAGTATTTCCTGATCAAAAGGAAAAATATTCCTTGTAAACTCTCAAATCCAGCTCACATAGAAGTATTCGTAAGGGCATTCTTTCATCCTTGCTGTGTGTGCTATTGTTTATTTACACCAGTAACTCATGTTAAAGTGGGACCCAGGGCTATGTTCCAAATGTTTGTTTAAAAATTGTTGTCATAGAATTATAGAGTCATAGGACATACTGATTTGGAAAAGACCCACGAGCACCATCTAATTCCAACTGCTGGCCCTGCGCGGGACACCCACAAGAATCACACCATGTACCTTAGATGGTTGTCCAAATGCTTCTTGAGCTCTGTCAGGTAAGAATGACAAACTTTGTCCCAGTATCTCTCTTATTCAGGAAAAGTAAGATTACTTACCTCACAGCTAGCCTTTGGTGTCTGCTGCAGCATGTCATTAGGTACTAGACAGTTTGAATAACATTAATATAATTGTAATTTAAAAAAACACATGTGCTGCTTATTTGGCTAAATTTTCCTACTTGAAAAAGTGACAGCGTTTTTTCTTTTGTGTTTGGAGGTTATGTAGGGGAAGTAGATCCAAGAAGAACTGTGGATGAACCTTCACTAAATATCTGTACCACTGCTGACTGTGTAATGATGACCCATGTGTTTGGGTCTCGTGAACCCCGCTGAGGTAAAAGTGTTCCAAATGTGTCAGCTCTGAGGAATGCTTTCAGTATCTAATAACTGCTTTAGTTGGCAGGTTGTGCATGGTAAAATTTAAATTTTTTTGGCTCAGTAATTCTTTGTGTACTGGCTTTTTTCCACAGCCCATTGGTTAAAATGTTTGACTGATACAAAGAAGCTTGTTTTGCTCTTTTCCCACTGTGTATGCTGTGGAAAGTGGCTTTACCTGTTTTCTCATCGATAACTCCAATTATAATAACTCTCTGCTGTAAAGCATGTTGTTATGTATTATGAAAGTGAATTTAAAAACCCAGCTGTTTTACCTAGTTGTAGCAATGACTGCTACATATTTAAGTCCTCAATCCAATTGGTATGTAAGAATAGCAATACTTGAAGTCAAAAATTCCAGTTTGATTTTGTACAGGAATAAACTGAGCACATGTCACCTCCTGCACACACACCTTTCCTTTTGAGGTCTTCTTTTTGGAACGTGTTTTTCTTCTATCCACTTGACCCAAGATTTTTGTTTATCCGCTGTCACTTTCTGTCCTGATTGAGAGGAACAAGGTATCATTTTAAATACTTGAAAATGTGAGATAAAGCCAAAGAAGAACCCCAGAAGTAACATAGCAATGTTGTGGGTTTTTTGGTAGCGTTCATCAAAACTAACCACCTGGTTGTAGGGTCAGCTTGAATTGGGAGATGCCTTCATCTGCCCTTCTCTTACCTGTTTTTCCTTTTATCATGCAGATATTGCTAATTAAAAACCGTTTTCTTCTTGTGCGAAAGAAAATAGTTTAAAAGAAATGTTTAAAAAGAATGTTTAAAAGAAACTAGTTCATTCATCATTATTTTCTAAGAGATATTTTATATGCAAATTAATCATTACAAATTAGGCCTTTTTATTTATGTCCACGTAAAAATTGCAATTCTGATATTCTAGTAGAAAAACAAGAAGAATTGCTTAGCTGTTTGAAAAGTGGTTTTTATTCAAATGCAGCCTTTCTCCATTTTCATGGACTATTGGGCTATGTTGTTTTCAAACCGAAGTTTCTCCTTCCATTACAGGAATGATATTTTAAACAACATAATCCTCCCATCTTTCACATCTCTCATCAATCTTTTCTCCAACTTTTGAGTGCTGTGTTGTGCTGTTCCCCCCTTCAGACTTCAACCTGACGTCAGAAGTAGAAGAAAGAGCTGCTGTGAATGTTGCACTTCTTAAAACAGCACAAATGAGAAATTAGGCTCATCTGAGTCTTTGATTTGCCATCACCTGCCTCTGTGAGACTGCTTGTGAAAGGATGGAGCCAAAGCCTTTGAAACCTGTAGAATCACCAAAAAGCAGAAAAAAGTTTCCATGCAAGTTCAGGCTACCATAGGTTCACTGTTGATATTCCTACCAATTTCTCCTTCAGCCAGTGAAAGTATATTTTCTCAGATATTGTGAACTGAAGCAATAAGGTTCACTGTACACACAGTTTTAGTGTGAACTATTCTTTTGCTAGCTCCATTAGACACTTGGAGTATCCATTATAAACACTAGAATTGGTTCTGGGAGGTTCTGATAATTTTTTTAAAGATAAATTCTCTTCTAATTGGGTATTGTGCAATGAAAAGGAGACAATGTGGGGTTATCACCCTACCCCAATCCTTTAATTAAACTGCAATTTAATACCTCTATGGCCAAATCATCTTTAATTTCCTTTTTGCAGGTTGCTTTAGGCAAAAAAGAGATTGCGCATTTGTAATACAATGTCATTTTTATTAATTTCTAACTCAGTATGAGCCGGAGGAAAAAAGCATTATTCAACCCAAGCACACGATAAATGCACTGGAATAAAACGAGAATTCCTGTCATCTGCTTGGACAGAGAATAGACAGCCCCTTTTTATAGCCAGAATTCAGATGATTTTCCATGCTGTGAAAAAAATCAGTGCTGGACACCCGACAATGAAGAAGTTTGGTGCCAAAGCTGGCCAAGCCTTGTGGCGAGATATTCAGGGGAGAGACGGTGGAGACCACGGTGAGCTGAAGGGGCCCGATGCTGGTGGGCAGCCGATTACTGCTCAAACTTATCCAAAGTTCGGCGTCTTCAGCATGGCTTGAGCTGTCCGTGCGTCCTCAGAAAGCCGATTTGGCCCTTGCAGGAGCGAGGGGCAGGGGCCGGGCGGGGCCGCGCCCCCTCGGCTGCCGGGCGGGGATAAAAAGGCAGCGCCGGCGGCCGCGGGGGGATGAGGTGGGAGCGTGGCTGGGCTGGGGACAGTGCCCGCCGAGCCCCTGCCCTGGGGACAGTGCCCGCCGAGCCCCTGCCCTGGGCGGGCCGGGGAGGAGGGTCGGTCCCGGTGCGGGGCCGCAGCCCCGGCGGGTCCGGGCGGGGACAGGATGGTGGATGTGTTCAGCGGGAGGCTCCTGGTCGGCAGGGACGGCCGCAGCGTGGACCCCGAGGAGGCCCTGCAGAACAAGGTCGTGGGCTTGTACTTCTCGGCCGGGTGGTGCTCGCCGTGCCGCGACTTCACCCCCGTGCTCTGCGACTTCTACACGGAGCTGCTGGAGGAGACCGAGCCCCCCGCCCCCTTCGAGGTCGTCTTCATCTCCTCCGACCACAGCGCCGAGGAGATGGTGGGCTACATGCACGCCATGCACGGCGACTGGCTGGCCCTGCCCTTCCACGACCCCTACAAGCAGTGAGTACCGGCGGGGCGGGCCGGTGCTCTCCGACGGCATCTGTGCCGGCAGCCCCGGCCCTCGGGGGCGGGGGTGGGCTCAGCATCCGACAGGGCAGTCTCTGACACGGGGACCGCCAGCTCTGCTCCTCCGACCCTCACCTGCCCCGCCGCCCATGTCCCCGAGCCCAGGGTATCCCGGCCGTGCCGGGCTGTGCCGGGCTGTCCCTGCGCTCCCCGGAGCCGTGCCGCCGGCTGGCACACACTGTGGCAGCCTCTGCTCTCTGCAGGGAACTAACTTGGCATTAGCCCGTCCCGTCTGTAAAGAGCGCGGCTCTGCGTGCTCAATTTAGGATCTAAAACATCTTCGGGGAAGAGTTAAGTAAAGCCCCCAGGTATTAACGAGACGACACGACTAGTGAGTTAGAAAGAAACCGGTGGCAAATGAGGATCAGGTGGCTGTTTTTCAGCGCGGCAGTGGTTGTTACCAAGGTCGTTCTGCGTTGTTTAGATTAACGCTCTGGGGAAAAGGCAAATGAAGAAGCAGCAAAACTCGTAGCTGAACAACTCGGACGAGAGCAGAGCAAACTGAAATATTGCAGACAGATACGGTATCAGCTGGAGTTTAGCGGTGGCACGTTGCACATGGTGACTCGGATGTAAAATTCCTATGCTGATAGATTTCTAAAGGGACGTTCCTGTAAGTAGCTTGCTCATGAAAACTACAAAAGGAAAGGATGTGACTGTGTGTAAGTAACAGGGTGAAGCATAAATACCAAGAACTGTTTTGATGACCCGGGTCAAGGGTGGAGACTCATTTGAATGACTTTGAGAAATCTGATTTAGCTCCCACCGGGAATTACAGATTAGGATTACGGGGGCAGAGGTAAGATATTTAACGCCACTGAAATGTGTGTAACTGGAGAATTAAAATAAATGTAAATACTGGCTAAGGGATTCTGTGTTCTGCCCCCTCCAAAATAAGTAGATTGTGGAAAACATTGTTGCAGATGACATCAAAATCAGGGATATATCTTTATAATTTAATATGAATTTTATCTTCATAAATTAATGTGAATTTTAAATATAGATTGGTTAATGAAACTCCCAGCCAAATTTACTCTTCTAATAAAGAACTCTATTTTAGTACTTCCAGTAACTTCTAGCTTTCATTTAACTCTAGATCCACCCCCGTGTGCTACCTGGGATAGAGCTGTGTAACACCCCAGCTAAAACTAAATGGGGAGAGGGTTTACTAATCTCGTTTTGTCGGTGCACTTTGACAGCCTTCCTTGCCTCGTTCCTGGATGCCAGTTGATGTTAGGCCTTTTAATAACAGTTTCCACTGACTTTAAAATAGATTGAAATGGTAATGTTATTTTCCATAATACTCCAAAGTCCTCCTAGGCAGTAATTGACTTTGATACCTACCAATCATAACAGAACACAGGCAAGTTTTCTGATGGAAATGTAGCACTTGAAGTCCCTGCACCCAGCAAGCTGTTCAGCATAGCCTGTGTGAGAATGTGCTTACAGCTTCAGCCTCTGTGGATTAGAGGTTTATTTCTGACTGCTCTTGCTCAAGTCACGTGGAATGGAGGTACAGAGATTGATTAATTGGCTTTTCTGTGGCAGTCCACAATGTCCTTCAGAATCCTGCAGAGAAATATGGGTTGTCCAGACAGATAACTGTGAGATCATAGTGGTTTACTGAAGAACAAAGTGCAGAGGGCTACGAAAAGGCAATGTTTTTAAAGTTGTGTTTCTTGCATGTACCAACAAAGGTCTTTGTGGAGGTGTTCAGGGTGCTTAGGTTGGATTAACTGCTAATTTGGTGTCAGGGATACTGGTAAAACATTGTAGACTTACAGCAGATGGATGTGTATTCATTAAACCAAACTATAATTCTGGCTAGGTACTAGTTCTAAGTAAGAATATAATTTTAAAATTGACTAACATCATTATTTTATTAATAATATTTATTAACTTATTAATTAATATTTTTAAAGTTCCATTCAAAATAATTTGAATTGGTTATTTTGTGGACTGTGTAAAAAAAGCATTTCAGTATCTTCAGTGAGGTTAGAATATCCTAACTGGTTACTCCAGTGTTTAAGATACATAACTGCAGCAGAGACTGATGTCTCTTCTAGACACGATAGAGCCAATTTTAAGTCTGCCATCTAAAATGCATTTCAGACAGAAGTAGGAAGTCTCTTTTGGTGATGAATTTTGTCTTGTTAAGAAATAGCCAGCATTTCTACTCATAATAACACTGCAGTGTTAAGACCACCTTCAGAGAAGCAAAATGCTGAATTCAGAGCAAGATTTCAAGACTCTTCCATGCTGTCAGTCCTGACTATTTCCCTGAGATGGGACTGCACCTTTACTACTTCATGTGGTCTGTGGCATGACTAATAGGAAATACTGTTCTGATGCTTTGTCTGCAGGTTAATGTAAATTTTTTTTGCTGCCTGAGGCACAGGATTTTGATCCCTGAAGGGGAGAGTGAAGGCAGTCTAGTAGGAGGTAGTGGGCACTAGGAGGAGAAAGGGAACAGCAGAGAGGAAAAGCAGGTGTAGGACAGAACATGCCAACAAGAAGTGCTAGCAAATGGTGCTGACATTTTAATTGTCAGACACGCTGCTGTGTTTGTACTGAACCCTGTTGTCAAAGGCACCCTTCCCTGTGAGGGTGCCTAGCACGTGCAGGAGGTCTTGCAGGCTTCCAGATAGACAGCAGGTATTTCCCGAGACCATGACCTGTGCACCTCAGTGAGACCTAGAATCACATAATTCACTTAAAAGGAAAATAAAAAGGTTGTAAGCACATTTTATGTCAGGAAGCTTTAGGTATGAGGGTGTATTGACATCTGCAGGAATACTGGGAGGGGGTCAGTTGCCAAAAACAGAGGCAGAAGAATAACGTTAAGTGTCTTAGCAGTTCTTGGTCTTTTTAGACTTCTCTCCCAGAATCTCAGCAAACACTTTAAAATTGAATCCCAACCGTGTGACGTGCGTGCTTATGCGTCTAACCTTTAACAGTGGAGAAATTTTACTTCATTCACTCCATGCAGAAATTTCAGAAGTAAAAGGAAATACTTACAGCTGTGCATTAGAGGGTGTACTGCTAGAAGCAGACTAGCAAGGTGGCCATCATTTCCGAGTGAAAGCTGTTAAAATTCAAATGTTGTCAGACATCACATTACACATAAGTGTAATGTGTACATTCCCAAGATTGCATTGAATTTGCCCCATGTGTTTTACATCCCAAAAACCCTCTTGTGATGCTCAAACTTTTACATGAAAGTGCTCACTTACACCATGGATCAGCCCCCTCCTTTCTTCAGGAATCATTGAGTTATTTGGTATGGAATATTCTTTCGCCAGTTGGGATCAGCTGTCCTAGATGTGTTTCCTCCCAACTTCTTGTGCATCCCCAGTCTGCTTGCTGACATGGTAGCATGAGAAACAGAAAAGGCCCTGGTGCTGTGTAAGCACTGCTCAGCAATAGCTAAAACAATGCTATTTTGGTAACAGATCTAAAACATAGCACCCTGCAAGCTGCTGTGAAGAAAATTAGCCCCATCCCAGCCAATGTGAGTATTATCTAGAAATATAAAATCCACGCTTTCCGAAATTTTCATCCAGCCTTCTCACAAGGATCAAAAGACCTAACAATTGCTATGACTTCCAGTTTGTCTCAATCTCAGTGTCAGGTGTGGGGCTAGGAACTGGGCTTGATGATCCTTGTGGGTCCCTTTCAACTCAGCATATTCTGTGATTCTGCGAAATGAAAGTTGCCCTTTTGTGTCCAAACTTTCATGGCCAAGTTCTGACAAAGGATTTGGCTGAAAGATTCCCTGTGGCTGTTCAAAGGTTACTCATTCAGTCTTCCATAGCTATTTTTTTAATAGCTTTCCTTCTGCTTTGTCTGTTTGGGTCTTAAGATTTTTCTAGTCAGTAAGACACAGTATAGCTTTACTCTTAACTGGGAACACTGAGACAACTGAGTAAGAATGTCATCACTTACATCACTGTGTTTTACTCTAAGAGTTGAGTCTGCCTTTGTAGCTCATGATATTTCCATTTATGGTTAATGATTTCATAGGTTGTCTTTGCAGTTATTCCCATGGCACATGTGTCACTTGTGCAGGTGAGTCATGGGATTTTAGATCCCTGTAGGAGAGGGTGATCTTAACAGGCTTTAAAAAGTAATTTTTGTAAGCACAAGTACACAGTGGTTAAGAAGCATTGCTTGCAGAACTGCTCCTGAGCCACCTTCAGGTCCACTCTCTTGCAGGTTGCAAATGTAAGCAAAATCTGTGCATTCTTTGGTCTGATTTGATGCAAGCAGCCTTCAGCCAAGAGGCTGTGTAAACAAGATGCTGTGCTGGAGTGGATCATCCATCTATGCATTCCCTCAGGAAAGCAAAGTGTAAGTTTCCAGTCTCCATAGCAAATCACCTCCAGCTTCCTACTCTTCTGTCTCTGCTACAATTGTGTTGGACATCCCAAGCTAATTTATTGTCTACTGAACCAATAGAAAGCATCTTCCACCCCACCCACCTTGTTTGTCATTCAGGTGGTATGGGGTGATGGGATTTTACATGGCTTCTACATGAACTTGCTTTGGAATGTTGGTGGTGTTTTTCCTCCCGTTTTAGCATGTTTGGGAAAGGTTCTATGGAGATTCTTGGTTGATTGCTTTTATTTCAGAATTCACACTGAGGAAGCAAACCTATTTCTATAACTTATTATTGCTGCTTCTGTAGTATTTCCTGCATTATTGTACAACCAATGTAATGGCAGAGCAGACTCCTTCACCTGTTGATTTTTCTTCTCTTAAGCAAAAATACAGAAGGGAAGTCATGTTTCAGGAATGCCTTGTCTGGGCCAGTATTTCACTTAAGTCTTATTTTCTGTATTTTGTCTTATTTTTTTTTTTTTTTGCCTCCAGGAAATCATGGAGTATGTCTTTATATCAGTGCCACGTGTTTTTTAACAATGTCTATATCTTTTTTTTCTAGTCAAAGTTCTTTGAGTTTTGAACCTCACCTAGTAAATGTTCTTGCTTGTGGTGATGGTGCATAGGCACCACATTTTCTTTTAGTATTTACATTTTGTTTTGAAAGAGACATTCATATTTTGGAATTTGGCTATTCTGTTATTGTTTGTGTCTGTCCTCTGGTTCTTCCAAAGGTGCTTAATTTCTGTTCACTTTGATTGATATAAAACAATGCAGGAAGGTGATTTTCCACACAGGTGGAACACAGGTCATATTTGTTTTGGCAAGGTTTTTACTTTTAGCTGATCTCTTGTAGTTCACTTAATCTATTTCTGAAACACCCCTTCTGAAACATGTGACTTCTTCCTCAAAAGCTGATTACATTTTTTTGCTGGAAACAATTTAGACTGCACACCCCTTATGCCTCAGATGTAGATTTTATGTTCCTCACTTTTCCTGTTAGATGTCTGTCACCGTAGTTTGCATTCCTGCCACTAAAACTGTGGGATATTGCTTGTGAGGACTATGTGCTGGAAGGTGTTTTCTTTAACTTCTAAAATGAAACATTAGGATTTTATTAGAATCAATGTTGTTTCATTCACGGCTCTCTCATGTGAACATCTACTACAACGAGTAGATGTGCCAAGGAGGTGGGTAATAGTTTTTCTGCCTTTTAGCTTACTTTGAAAAGGGTGAGGAAACCACTCTGGTGTGGTTCTGACTCTTTGACCATCAACCTGTTTCTCTGCCTGATGATTTGTATTCAATAAAGGTTTACTTTTCTTCTTTGGACATTCAGTGTTAGTGGAAGTAGTGGGTTTGCTGTTGCTTTATGTTTGGAAAGGATTTGGTTTTGCAGTGTCCTGATAAACGTGGAAGGAAGCTTCAGACACTCATTATCTGCTTTTCTTTCTGCGTTGGAGCTGGGGCCATGAGCTGGGTCTGGAGTTCCTGGAAATGCTTGAAACTAACTCTTCTAATTGACCTGCACTCTCAGCACTAACCCTGCTTTTGTCTGAAGTCCACTGAGAAGTTTAATGAACTCGGAGCTCACCTACAGTCTTGCAACTGCTGCAACTGTGGTTTAACAAAATTCATGCCAAAAAGTTATTCAGTCCTAGTGACAAAGCTTTAGTTTCAAAAATGTTTGTCCTGAATTTTACCTTCTCATTTGCACTGAAATGTCAGCCTTTCAGGCAAGGTGAATTCCTTGCACAGGAGATACGATCATTCTACAAAGATAGATCCTTGTGCCTTGCTCTTTGCCTCTTTTTTATTTTGTCCTGTAACAAACAAACTGGTGTTAAACTGTTTTCCTTGGGGTGTTTTTCATCTTGCCATTTCCCTGGCCTGTATCATGCTCAACTGAGGTGGCTTCCTATGCGGTGTTCTCTGATTCTTTCTCCCGTTTTCCACTTTAGTTTCTTTAGTTTGCATCTTACTGATATCTTCCAACTCATCTATATAAAGTGCAGTGAATTCTGTTTTACTATGTCACGTGGCTGATATTGCACAAATATCAGGCTTCCTTCTCAGTCTTGTTTAATTACTAGTCACGCCTTGTTATTTTTTTTGTGTACTGGTGTCAGCAAGTGTTCTTGTTTCTCTTTGCATGATTTGTGTCCTCACAAATGTTATTTTTGTTTCCTGCATTAATAGCCTGTTTTCCACCTGGCTTGAAGTCTCTGAAAGGCTCTGCTCCTGTGGAAACTGCAGGCAGCAGGGAAGAGCAGTCACAGGAAGGATGCTGCTCTGTCCCAAACTCACCACTTCTGCTCTCCCGTGGTTCCTGAGTGGAACAGCCTACATAAGAGATTAGGACTTTTCTTAAAATGCTCCCAATGGTGTGTTTATTTTTAATTTGTTTGTTTTTTTTTTTCCCCCTCAGTGATCTGAAGAAGAAATACAACATAACAGCAATTCCTAAACTGGTGATTGTGAAACAGACTGGAGAAGTCATTACTGACAAGGGAAGAAAACAGATCAGAGACAAAGGGCGATCCTGCTTCCGGAACTGGCTTGAGAGTGCAGATATCTTTCAGAATTTTTCTAGCTAAAAATGGCAAATGGAAACAAGAAAAGGCATCATGGAAAACTTGGTAGAACTCTGAAAAGGCTGTTGCCTTGTTCAGAATAAGAAGGGTAAGGCTTATTTGTCTTTGCTTGTAAACAAATTTTGGGTTTGACTTGAAGATCAGCTACTCCAGTAAGTCATAAAATGCCATTATTGTTTTATTTGTTTTGTTCTATCTATCTACTGTATTCAATATGAACCAAAGCATTCCTGATAATACTGAAGAACTTCAAAAGAATAAGCTGTTTTAGATGGTAATAATGGAAAACTGTACAATCTATGCAAACACTTCTTTTGCAAAGTCAGTACAGTAAAAATAAATGCAGAAAGACCTGTTTTGTTGATGACATTTTTTTTAGGTGATTATAGCATTTTATCAAGAAAATGAAATTGTTTGCTTTAATAAATAACTGATTATGAAATGTCTCTTGTGTCTTCCTTTTTCACCTTAAGAAAACAATCAGAAAATGTCATGATTTTTAAACAGAACATGTTTGTCAGTAATTAAAAAATATTCTTTTATTTTACTTTTTTTGTGGGATTTATTTATATTTATTTATAGTTCTGCTTAATAGTTCTGCTTAGTTTTCTTTATCCCTGGATTTTAAATCTTGTCCCTAATAAGCTAAATTTGGGATTGGAACAAGGTGACCTTTAGGGTCCCTTCCAACACAGGAGTCCTGGTTCCTCAGAACAACAGAAGTGGTTTTTCTGCAGGCACTTTTTTTCATGCCTGGGGTTGAAGGGTTTCCACTTCACCCTCATTTTATTGATTGCCATGTCTCTTCTGCAGTCATTGGCTTACTGATCCCACCCACAGCTGTCTCCCTTGTTTGTTGAGGAACATTTGCCTCATCATGAGAAATCTCAACAAAGAGGGTCTGAAGTTTAATGTGTGTGAATAATTTTATCATTTAATAACACAATTGTGTCACTTTCTTGTAATGGAGGGGAAAAAAATCTTCCCTGAAGAGTGAGAAGGAATATTTGCAAAAAGTCATGTGCACTTTACATTGTATCAAAGAGCAGTATGTCAAAGGCCAGAGAAACTGAATTTAAAATGAAAAATTATAACTCTAGAAAGTGTTCAACAGAGTTGTGAGTTCTGAGCATCTTATAGCTGTTCTTAAAATTGCGTCTGGGCATACCACAGACAATTTCTGATTTTTGCCATCTAACCATGTAAAAATACTTGTGTTCTTTTCCAATGAATGCTTAGGTCCTTAGTGAATTTTTTGTGCCAGTGATATGTAGGCATTGCCTGCTGTTCTGAGACCAGCTCATGGCAAATATATTTCAAACGTAAGAATAATAAAAGTGCTTCCAAAAGTTTTAAAATATGCTGCCTGAATGTGGAATAAATTATACAGCAAAAGTATCCACTGTGACCTATTACCAGGCATCAGGCATTACTTCAGCCAAGTTAACTTGTTTCACTGTTTGTCTATATGCACATATATGGAAGGAATCAGTATTTCACAACTGAGATGGACTTAGGTCCTCTGAATAATTGACACCAATTCAGTAACATGGATCCGAAGTAAAATTCAGCTGGGAAATTCGTAATGATGCAACAAAGATATACACTGCACAAAATGCTTGGTTTGCCTTGAATCAAGGAGTGTTGCTTCTGCACACCGGTGTTTGGAAGCTCAGGAAATTTGTTTTTCTCGTCAGTGCTGGAAAAATATATGTGTGACATGGATGATTATCAATGAATACTAGTGCTTTTTCAATATAGGGAAGAAAAATGCATTTTTTTAAAAATACAACAGTAGATAGTAGCACCATGATATTGATTGATGCTGCACACTCATAAGGGAATCAACTGGAAACCAGGCAAGGTTAAGAGGAGAATCTTCCTTATTTCACTGGACAAGATATTGCTCATTATTAGTAAATGATTTATGGATCAACATAAGATTACTTAAGAAACTATGGTGTTGATTTTTTTTTTTTGTTAAAATTTATAGAGATTTGCTTTACTAAAAAAATGTGGCAAGGATTGTGAGTTGATGCTTTGTGAATTGGTCCACTGGGACCCACTGCCTTCTGTGGGACTGACTTGCTGCAGGTGAATGCTGCAGGATCTCCTTGACTACAGAACATATCACCTGGGAAGAGTCAAAGCAGGCTGGTGGCAGATTCAGACATGAAATAAACATTATCGTCAGAAAGGCTATGAACACCTCTCTTTGTTAATCTTTTATTTCTGTGACTCTTCATCATATACAGCCCTGCTACCCACAAGGCATTCCTTCTTCCTCCTGCAGAGCTGCTGTTTGCAAAATTTAATAGTCCTTTTCCCGTTCAATATTGTCAAATAAGTAGAATATTTTTATTAGTAGAATTTTTGAAAGCAGGATTTCTTATTAGTGCTATGTGTTTTAAAAGGAAGAATAGTGCCACATATTTAAGATGCCAGACTTTCAAGGATAATTGTTTTCATTATTGGTCTCTGAAATAAAAAACCCCAAGCACATTGTCTCGGTTGGCATTATGGATTAATTTTTAATTCTGCTTTTTTTGATTCTTTCTGAGTTAGGGTCACAAGAAGCCTTTCAGCCTGAGTCACCACAGCCATCTCCCTGCTGAATACTCTTTACTGAGGGAATATTTTTAATCTGCCAACACCAAACTCTTGACTTTCTCTGACATATATTTTATGCATATGTCTTCTAATTAGCAAATTAGCTGTACCAAATGAATTCTTATTTGTCTTGTGTTTGTCTTACAGTGTCATTGTAAGAGTATTGGTTAAAATATCAAAATCAACATCTGACACTAATCAAAAATAAACACAAAATTATCTTGCCTGTGAGCAGTGGCCTTTGCAGCTACAGAGACCCTCAAAACCAAGAAAATGGAATAGTTGAAATGGAGGGATTTGGGACCCACTCAAGTTTGCCTTCATCTCGCAGCAATGGCCACTGGAATTTAAGGATGGGCTCCTGTAGTTTGCAGAAAAGGTCTCTAAACCAGAACTAACTCGAAAAAATTGTCATTGTCTGCCTGCTGTTGCTTGGATGTGGTTTGGCAGCAACTCTCTTGCCCTGCTGCTGCTGATGGCTTGTGGAAGAACACAGACCAGGCAGAAGTGCTGAGTAAGTCCAGCATCTGCCTCGAGTTAAAACTGGTACCACGCACACGTGCATGCCTGAAGGTTTTATTTCAGTCCTTTCCTCGTGAAGTTTAACTTGCCTGTGACTACAGTTCCCTTAAGTTTAACCACTCCTTGTTATGGATAAAATAGTGAACCAAGTAGAAGAGGCCAAGATCGTCTTTTCTGTGCGTTACGTAGGAAAAGTTCCAGTTACAGGATTTCGGGTCATCCTCAGCTGTGCTAAACATTTAGCTGGTAAATACAACAGTAATGGTCTGTCATTACTTGTCTCACACAAAACCTTCCTTAAAGAGACGGGATCTGAAGAATGTATTTAAATATATGTGCATAAATGTGATTTTTTTTCTTAATCTGTGTTTAACTTCACATATTAACACAATTTTTTTGAGATCTTGAAATGAAAGGAGCTTTCATGCTCACACATTTCAGCCTTTGGATCTGTTATATACAAGATTCTTCTACAAGCTCTGTTGAGAAAAGTGCAATTCTTCTACCAGAATGTGATGTGACCATGATAAATACCTGTGCTGCAGACCCAGTTAGGACTGTCAAAACTCCTACATTTTCTCTGGAAACAAAAAAATGGAAATTACCAAAGTTTTTGTCACACCCAACCTGTTTAATTTTGAGATTTGGGCTGAAGAATAAAGATCTAAACTAGGTATTTGGAAATTTCTTGAAATGCTGTAATGATATCTTGATATGCATTTTTAATACTAACTTAATCTTTCACTTTGCATCTCAACTGAGGGTACATACAAAATGAGATAGCAGCAGCTCTTCTTGCAGTAAGAGTAAAAACTAGGCTGCAAACGGGTCTTCTTCAGAGCATAAGTAATAGTTGATTCATACGTGACAGCATTTTTTTTTCTTTTCATACCGTTTCCATCCTGTGCACAATCTGGTTTTGCCTTTTGTACAGCTGATTTATTTGTTAAGACCAAACACAGGTAAGAGTCAGTTCTAACTGTTATGTGTTCTCTGTGCAGACAATGTACCTAAATGGGCAACCCTAAATTTTCTTCTGTCAGTTTCCATGAAGATGGACACAGAAATGAGTAAATCCAAAGAGAAATGGATTTAAGCCCTCTACCTCCTCAATTTCATTTGAATATCTCTAGATCATGTTCAAAACATAACTCTCTGATATTAAGAAATGCTGTCAGTGCCAGCTGAAAAAATCGCTATGAAAAGTGCTGTTTCTATCAAAACCTGCATTTAAGCACAGGGGTACAGTCCCGAAGAAATACTTCAAGCAGAAGTTGAAGTCACTTAGCACAGGGGTTTTCCTAATCTACTCCTTACTCTCTGGGTAGGAACTGAGATGCCAAGCCCTAACAATTCAGATAGATAGATAAATGTGTGCAGGAGGCTGTAAATAGACACAAGTACTGTCCTGGAAATGTTTGTACTACACTATTCCAGTAACTCTGTCTACTTAGATTTGCAGGACATTGACAAATCAATAGATTCTTGGAACAATAAACAACCATTTTGCATAGGCAGTAGCTAAACATCCTCAATCCTTCTTACACTAATAACCTTCAGAGCACGCACAGGGCATCAAAGAACATGTTTTTCAGAGATTGCTGTTTTTCTGAGCATAACATGAGGTCACATTTCCCATGCTGTGCTTGGATAAAAAAAGTGTTTCCAAAGGAAATTATTTTACTTGAGTAAGTAAGGCTTTGTCCCAAAACAAGGCTGTTTAGCAATATTATGTGCTTTGGTACTTCCAGTTTGGTTTTCAAAGGCGTCAGGTTTCTGGTAGGACACCCAGGGGCCCAAGCTCTCTTTAACAGCTCTCTTAAACATACAAGAGGATATTTTTAGCCATGTTTTATTTGTGCAGCCATCTACTGGTTATGTTTATTTCCAACTTTGAAATTAAAAACAATATTGTGAGCCTCAAATAGTACATTGGGGCTTATAATCTCTACTTCATTGTGCAAGCAACTGTCACTTTACTCCTAATTTCTCCCAGTATAATGTATAAAACCATAATGAATGCCATCTCTGAAGACTGAGATGTTTGAAGGGTTCCCTGGAGCTCCAGGTATGGTAATGCATTATAGTTAATATATGCTGGCATGCAGCTGTATCTTGCTGGCATCACCAAAGCAAAATTCCATCATTTACACCTTGGTACCTTCTTTCTACAACGTCCTAAAGCTTCTACCACATGTAGTCCCATGTGGTGAAGAGAGAAGAGACTGAAGGGCAGGCAACAAGAATGAGTTGAGAAGTTGATTGTATCCTGGTGTCTCAGTCCTGTCTGGCTTATCAACACTGAAAAACTCTATTCCCTTGGTCCATGTTAGGTGCTGCAGCTAGTTTGTGGTTGTAAAGAGTGCTGTTTTCACTGATACCTTAATTAGCACCTGTCTCCAGCATAGTATTCACATTATCTCAGTTTAGATTTGAAGTTGACACATTGTCACAATCCTGCAAGAGAAGAGATGGTCCCTTTCTAAACCTGTTTTGTGATTTAAACAATTGCACATTTAAGGCCACGGAAGAGTTTGAGTGCATGGAGGGTTTTGCTGTGCACAGTGCAGGAGGAGAGATCAGGTGCAGAGACCAAGGCAGAAGTGTCCCACACGTGGAAAGAAGAAAGACAGAACTAACTGCTTGACATAGAAGTATCTGCAACTGCCGTGAAAGAAGCTTGTGAAGTTGGTGGGATTCTGGGCTGAAACAGGTGTGGGGTTGTGACAGCAAAATTCTACTGCATCTGTTTGAGTCATCCTGCTTTTGAGATAGCATGGCTTTCTTTGCAAATGAACAAGATTGGCCAAAAAACCCCTCCAAACCGTTCAATTAGATGGTAGTACATTACAAAACTCCACACCTTCAAGTTTCCCCCCAGGCCTAGGTAGTAAGCACCAACTTTGTCTGAATCTGCCAGTAAGTGTCCAAAACTAAACAACTTTCTGGCAGGTCTGTGGAAGCAGGCCTTGCTGTGAGCAAAACCATTTCTAGGACACAGCAGCATCACCAGTGAGAGGTGGAGAAGCTGGACAGAGGCATGTGAGTTTGCACAGCTGAGGTTTCTGGGTTGTCAGGAAGAAATGGGTACATCTGCTGAAACACAGCTCCCTTCCACACAGATGCTGCTGCCCAGACGTGTCAAACCCCTTCACAGACCAATTTATATCTGCTCTAAATGCATATAAAGCCTAGTAGTGCTGTACTGATGGTTTGTGTTGATAGAGGGCTGAACCTCTTTCTCTCTCCCTTCTGTCCTGTGGCTGCAGGAATAACCTTCTGCCTGACCTGAATCTGTGACCGTGTGTTTGCACCAATGACAGGTATTTTGTGTAAGAATGCACAAAAGTGTGATAGCTTTGACCACTTCTTAGCAATTTGTGTTCCCTTGTACTTCAAGGCTGGGGATTTCTAACCAGATGAATGCAACCCTGTGAATCCACACAGAATGCCTCTTGCTCAAAAATCGAGCTGTGCTTTGTAATCTGCTCAGCAGATTTGGGTTAAACCTTTGTTTTGACCTTCAAAGGAAGACTATTAGTTTGAAGTATTTATTTTCAGCCTCATCCTAGCAGTGTCTTGTCTAAGGGCCAGATGCCAAAACAGAATATGCAATATAAGATCAGAAGGCTCTAGAAGCTATGTTAGAAGCATTTGACCTGTTCGACCTTAAAGGAAAGAACTTGATGGGACCATCAAGTACAGTCTGGTTATGCCACAGTGTATTCCCAGCTGTATTTG
Source organism: Manacus candei (assembly GCF_025592945.1). Taxonomy (NCBI): domain Eukaryota; kingdom Metazoa; phylum Chordata; class Aves; order Passeriformes; family Pipridae; genus Manacus; species Manacus candei. The sequence continues at coordinate 3,313,336 of NW_026138058.1, forward strand.
TTGACAAACTCTACTTGTTGACAAATAATTTGTTGCTACACTCCAACTGCACTTCATGTGCATAATAATCCAGGGTGCTGGGCTTTCAGAAGTGTTCCTGTGGCTTTCAGAAGGGTGTTGTAATTATCATGCTGGGTAGAGCCCTGGTGATTATTGAAGTGGGACATGGGTGGGTCTCTTCTATTTAGAATAGCAAGGGAGTGGGTGTTTGAGAGTTACACAAGAGACACAGCCATCTGCAGCTGCTCCTGACTAGCAGGAAGAAAGGAAAGGAGGAATGTGTGTTAACCTGGAGTTGCTATTAGCCTGGCCTCAGGCTGGTGTCTGTTGCTGTAGACCCAAGGCCAAGAGTAGCTCAAGAGTAGCTCAGTCTGAGGATGAAGGCCAAGAATGGACAGACCAGTTGTACCCCTCTGTTTGGGCTGTGCTTTCTGTGTGGAATAGCAAAGCCAAGATCCAGCAACAGAATCCAAACTGGGGTCCTCATGGAAGGGTAATAAAGGGAAAGGCTTGGGTAATAAAGGTAAGGCGAGGGAGCAAAGAAATTGTAAACTGTATTTGTTACATCCTCCCTCTCCTTGCTCCCTGCTATGCCCATGTTGGGAGATCCTATCTGCTCAGCTGCCAGAAGATGTTCAGGTTCCTCTCCAAACCCTTAAATGTTTTATCTAAGGAAAGGATTCTCAGCTCCTAAGGACTCAGGAGAGGGGCTATTTTAATCTCACCAAGTGTCACAGCTCACTGAACACAGGATCAGTTTATGCAGGGGTTAGGCCTGGAGCAGTGGACACCTGCTGGTTTTCAGCACATAACCTTTACTTTTCCACTTGTCTCTCCAATTTTTGTCACCTGTATTTATCACTCTTCTATTTACCATTTTGTGCTGAAGGACACTAGCTCCTAAATTTTCATGCATTAGTAAGAGAAAATCTTCAAGCAGACATACTTTAATTGTATTTGATCTAAGTTACAATACAGGTTAGAAGAAAAATTGATTTTTTTTTTTTTCAATGAACATACAAAGTTGGACCCGTGAGTTACAGTCTGGAAGTTAAGATGAAAGATTAGGTTAAAAATTTAATATCTGTGTACATATATCTGATCTAAATATGCAGAACTGTGACTTATATCACTTGATGTAAAGTGACCTCCCCAGGAAGAGATCATCTTAAAGCACACAAAAACTAAGCTATCCAACAGTATACTACTGTATTCCTCATTTTACTTTTGTAATACTTCAGGGAATTTCTTTAAGACTTAAATTGCTGTTATAGGACCTTGAAAATAAACATGAAGCAACTGGATAATTAAGAACTAAGAGCTCTAAGAAAGCAAAGAGGCCTATTAATCAGACAGGTAGGAATTTCTAGTTCATTTCAGTTACCCAGGATGGGACAGTAGCTAACAAATACAAAATTAAAAAAAAAAAAATTAAAAAAATTGATCATCTCTCTCTCATGCTGATTTAGTGGTGCATCCATGACTCCATGTTTATTACGTTTTTATTAGCAAAGTCCCACTCTTACTGGTTTTATTCCTGACACATACCACACTAGGAATCCCTCTATCTTCGAGCTTGACTTGAAAAAGTAAACTCTTACTTAATAATCTCTATTACTGAAAAGAGAATATGGACTCACAAAGCTAGCACCTTATTATGCCTTTCTGAAATTTTAAAAAGGTGTGAAAACTATGTCACTATATTTTTAACAGCCTTGAAACACGAAGCCTTTTTTTTCCCCGCCAGTGATTGTCCAGCATAAAATACCACTTCTTTAAAGAAATATTTTACTTTATCCCATGAAAAGTTGCATGGAGATCCAAATTCCTTTGACCCTCCTAAATCTTATTACAAACTGCTGTGAGAAAATTGCTGGGCAGTCTTTCATTTCTGTCTCTGGATGATAAATCCTTAGGGAATGTCACTGACCTAATGCCCTACAAGGTAACTGTAATGGTGTGAATACATCGAGTGTTGTCTCAGGCATGCAGTTTATCATGACTGGAAATATATTGCTGTGTGTAAAACAAAACCAACCACACAACAGGGTTTCTATTTAAAATTAATTTAACATTTGATATTTTTTTAGTCTCTCCTCTCTTTTCTTCTTGAGTTCAGAGGTGGAGGTAACACACTGTTGATTCCAGGTATGTGTGAAACTGCAGGCTACTCAGGGGGTTTGCTCACCACCACTCTGTCTCAGGCAGGTGATAGTCTCCAGAGAAAAAGTAAACCACATTCACAAACACCCCTGGAATGCACAAATGTCCATATGAGACCACAGAGATTCTTGAAGAGAAATTCTCCCTCGTGCTGGAACAGGGTCCATTGCCCGTTTAAATTAAATTTAATTCTGAAAAGACGATTCAAGTGAGATTTAAACAACTGAAGAAAGATTTTCAGCATAGCAATGAAATTTATGTTTCTCTCCTGCCACTGATTTCGCCATAACTATTACATTGGTCTCCAGGGACGTCGTTTTCTCAGTTTATGCCCATTTTCTGGCTGAGAACATTTCCAGAATTTATGTAAATATTAACCATAGTTTTAGAAGAAAATACATTGTAAAATACATCCTATTACACAGCAAAATAACTATTATTCCCCATGTAAAATGTACCAGTCTAAGCATTTTGATCAGCTTGCTCAGAAATTACGATTCTTATAATTGAATACTGCAGGTGTGGACCAGCAATATTCTTGCATTATTTTGCATCAGGTGGAATTCTTCAGCTGGGTAGCCACAGACTGTAATAACAGCAAAAGCAGCTCAATGGAAGTAGCAATAATGAAAAACAGAATGCCTTTTCTCTCGGGACTCATAACTGCAAAAATAAATGGAAGGACATTGTTTTTTACTCTGAAACCAGCAAATAGATTCACAAATAGTAACTAGTAAGCCCAAGAAAACCAGCAGATTCCAGGTCAGATTTTTAAGGTCCATTTCCCAGCCTCCAGCTTAACAATGTGATTTGCCCACTAGGAAAAAGTCGATCTGCTATGAGAAAAAATGAAGCAATTGATTTTTTAATTTAGTCTTGCAAAAGAGCCTTTCCTTACAAATATTGGAATCTGTAAAGCTTTACAGCTAGTCAGGGAAATGCTGGTTTAAAAGTTGTCCCAAGCAAAAGTGGCTCAGGCATTCTGTTTTTCAAAGCATTGTGGTAAATTATGTCATTACCCAGCTTCAGGGAAGGCAAGGCAGTAACTAAAGGCAGAATTATTTTCTTCTGCTTGACTGTTTGTTTGTTTTGACTTTCTTATCTTGTAGATGAATCTACCTGTTTTCTGTGATGATTAAACCAGGTAATTTTTTTCTCAAACACCTGTTTCAACAAAAAAATGGTGAGCATTCTTTGCTATTTGGTCATTAACTGGTTTGGTTTTTTTTTTTTAATTTCTAACCTTTTTTTAAAAAAAATTATTGAAGGATTTATTTGATGGTAAAGTTTAATAATGACACTTTGTGCCTCTCTGATTGCATCCACCCAGATTTCACCATTATCAAAACACCAGTCATCCCAAAATGCTGGGAAGCAGCTGATATGATCTATATCCATTTTACTGAGGGAGAAAGCGAGATATAATGGAAGTGTCTGGAAAGATGACCTGTGAAATTTGTAGTAATGCCAGGACCTGAACACAAATTGTTGTGTGATTTGATTCCTAAGCCAATGGTCACCAAACTATGGCTGTGGATGCATTGCACAGTAATGGCAAATAGTCTATACATAATTCACAAAACCATACAGCCTTTAGAATGTGGTCAGTTGGAAAAATTGATTTAAGGGACTGTGAAAAGTTATGCTCTCTTGGTCTGAAGTATTTGAAAAGCACCACCTTTTCCTGTGAGTATGAAACAAAATAGAGCCAAAAGGCCTGTAGCTGTAATTGTTAAATGAGTTTGTGCCTTCATGCATCTGTACTTGTTTTCTCTTCAGAGGATTATGAATGAAAACCACCATTATAGCAAGGTATGTTAATTACATGTTCACACCACCAAATGTATGCATATACTGAAAAAAACAAGAAGAAGAGAGAACATTTACTTCAAGAAAAATTACATAGTTCTGGCATATGAAAAGAACATTTGCTCCAAGAAGAATGATGAGGTTCCACTGCACACATGGCACCAGACATAATGTAGAACATGTGAAGGATGCAGAGTCACTACAAGTACCTCCTAAAACCATTTAAAGAGACAGGAATAATGGCTGGTTGTCTTAATGACATAGTTAAATACTCTTGTGCTGTGGCTGCTGCACCTATTTTTCCAGGACGTGTTCTCCTCCCTTACTCTCAGAGTCTTGCCCAAGCAGATTTTTGGTAAGAGCAGTTTGTGCCTGTGGTTTTTAATCTCTGTGAAAGAAGGGAGCCAGAGTGGTTGTGTGGGAGGGGGACCAGCAGTACCTGGGCCAGCAGGGGAAGAGGAGCTGAGCAGCAGGCAGCTGGCTTTTGGACAGAGAGCTCAGGCTGGGGTGAGAAGACAGCGGCAGCTCAGGATGAAGAATCTAGAGAGACTTTTGAAAGGAATAGGATGATCCATAGTGAGAGAAATTGAGTTGTTTTCTTGCAGCGATATAATTCTGAGTTGGGATACACAGGCAGTCTCAGGACAAGCAGGGACTGGAGCAGAAGGGGCTGGGGGCTGTGTGTTGTGGGAGGGCCCAGGAAGGATGGGCTTACACTGGAACAGCTCCACTCTATTCCTACTCAGACAACCAGGCATTCTAAGGTTTGTGGACCAGAGACAAAACCCATGACTTGATGAAACACCCAGTAAAGCCAGGCAGCCAGGTACTACCTTCATTTCTTTTTTTGATACTGGAAACTGTTTTGTCATCAGCAGACGTGTCAGGAAGGAGCCACAAGCACCAAGGAACAGCCAATGAGTACACAAAGGGTATTTTTCTGTCTGTCTACCACGTTGCTGACGTACCCTGAGGATTCTGCTGCCCAGAAGAGACACTGTGGCCACTGGAGAGCTTACAGAGCAGCTCTGGTTTGGCACCTGGGGTGCTGCTCTGGTCGCCTGCTCTGCAGGGCTGAGCTGGGGCAGTGCAAGGGTGTGCAGGGGACTCAGGTGATGTCCTGGTTGTTGTCCACCACACCAAACCCAGGCACTGCTTCACTTTCTTCAGCCTGGCATCATTCTCTCAGCTGAGCTCTGGCAGTTGTGTAGAAGTGGACCTGAAACGGTGTCTTTTGCTCATAACTTTGTCCAAGCTGGCTTCACCTACAGATACACTATTGCTACCTTTTTTCTCTCTTTAACACTTTGTATGTACAACATCAAATGCAATGAAGTTAGCTATTTTTACAAAGAGCTTGCACTCTCCTCCATCGTGTTATCCTGAAAGACAAGCTGACTGAATGGTTTCTTTTTGTGTGCACTGATCAGTCAGAGTCCTCCTATTGCCCACCCCACCTTTCCAACAGTCAGTTGTATCTTCAAAGCACTATTTGTTGTATGGCTTGTTCCCTCAGCACGTGTCCTCCAACCCAAATAACTTGAAATTGAGGGTTCGAACAAGGGCTTTGATAGAGTAAGGTTTTACTTAGCCCCTGCAGTTTCCTACCAGCATTTATACACACACACACACACACATATGGAGAAGAGGAGGAAAACAAGCCATTCTGAAATCAGAACATTTCTAGATTAATGTATTCTTGTGTAGTTTTGCTGTGGTTGCTAACAGCTGCTCTTCACAGCGAATGGCAAGAGCTGGGAATACATTCTTGTGTTGAGAGGAGTATGTCTGTTAATGGTTAACATCCTGGCAACCACGCTTACTGTAACAGTCCTGTGTACACCACTGACAGTGACCCACCTGCAGGCCGGTGTGTCTCCTTCACAAGGATATCCTGAGTATCCTGCATTTTTGTCGTTGCAACCATGTGGACTGCAGAAACATATCTGGGAACAGGCAACACACTGCTGTCCTTAAGGCAAAACCAAGCTAGGTTGTCCTCAGCCTTCCTGACCTCAGCCTATCCTCTCCTTCCTTATTTTTGGTCCCTCTTCTTCACCCCCAATTTACAATTTGGATAGTTGAATAGAAGTTTCTCTGAAAATATCTAGGCAAAAATCAAAATCAGTTTTCTTTATAAAATGAAGCTCCTCAGGACAGCCCATTTTTAATATCTACAGTCATCATGGCAGGCCAGTCACCCACTCTATAACATATATTTTCAGTACAGTCAATAAATAATTCATAAATCCTCTGAAATTAATCCTAACTTGCCTCCATCCCACCACTCTGTGCAGTATGAATTCCTCTTTTAGGAGACATGATCTGAACTGCTTAGTTAAATGCATCATGACAAAGAGAACAGAAGGGACAATTTTAAAGCAAAGCAGTCCTGGGCAGATTTGACTCTCAGTGGCATAGCTCTGTGTCATTGCTCTCAGGCTAAAACACTAAAAAGTCGTGCTTGTCCCCATGTTCCTCGGGTAAAGAGAATCCTGACCTCAAATATCTGGCATTCACAGGGATGCTTTGGAGCCACAGCCTCAGAGGTATAGCCCCAGCCAACACACCGCGTTTTTTAATAAAGATTAAATCTCGGTCCGGCAGAATGCCACGAATTCTCAGCTCAGAATGTCCTGAGCACACGGAACGAAAATGTCAGGAGGTTGAAGTGCCTGCTGTAACGAGACCCGCAGGATTAACAAACCGGGCCGGCTTCAGGGCTGGAGCTTTGCAGCTTTCCACTTCAGCGTTTTCCCACGAGAGGGCAATGTCATCCCTGCTTTCCGTCCTTCGGCAGCAGAACACATCCAGAGCTTTGACACCCTATACGTCGTCCCCTCCACCGACAGTTCCATACTCTGTCTGCCGAGTTGTTCTCACATAAATAGGTCTATTTAACATCGTGGTTATTAATCTTCAATAACTGATCTACCATTTTTTTGGCAAAAGTACTGAAACATTAGTAACTGAGAGGCTGTTCACTGGCAAAGGCATTGTAAGACCAAAAGTTGCCCACCTCTGTGTGAGCCCTGAACTAGTGCACTCCTCTGAAGTCTTGTAATGTAATTTCCATATACTTTTATAAGAGGAAAGAAGCTTCAGGCTTTAGTGCTGGCCTGCTATACTTAAGCAATACAATTATCAAGAAGATGAAAGGAACATGAGCCCAACTTATAGTTTTTGCTGATGGGAAGCTGTGGCAGGGGGGGAAAGGTCAAAAAGAGGAGGAAGGGAATTACTGTCCAGTGATTTGGCAAGACATCAGTGCACTGGTACACACTTACATAGGTTGTCCTGTAAACCAACCTCATGTTTCATTACTCTGCTATAAGAGTTCTTCAGATATAACAGGAGCAAATTGTGTGTTTGCTTTATTGAACCCAAGCTGAGTTGATCGTGCCCTAACCCCCACCCCCCCCAAACCTGCCTGGTTAAAGAGAACAGTTTTCACAGCTGGTTTTTGTTCTTTTTGCCTTTATAGGCAGACAAGACAAGATAGCAACATCATCCAATCCAGTGATATCAGGTTTTTTGCCATCTGGCCTGTCAGCAGTGCAAGCACAATATTGCAACATCCAACTCCTCCACATCATTCTCTCCTCACCACAGCAGTAGGAAAGATAAGTGGTGCTGCAGAAGAAACACCTCAGCAGAAACCTGTGCCAGGCCCACATCTCTGCATCTCACAGGAGGCCTTTAATATCTTTCAGGACTGAGTCTGCATGAATTACCAAAAGGAGTGTGTGTCATGTCCAGGGCAAGGTATCAGGGCTTCCTGGCTCCAGGCCTTCTGCTTCGACATAGCCCTTTGGAAAGGAAACTGTGGACCTGTCCGCATGGTAAGCCTTCAGTATTGCAACTTTTGAAGCTTACACAACACTTTTCTTTCCTCAAAACATGCATGCTGAAAGTTTTTAAATCCTAATGTCAAGGGGGAGGGGATGGGGGGGGAAGCATTTCAGTTTGAGTTGCAGAATTCTCGTTATTCTGATTGAGTTACATTTTTTTAATGGCCAAAAATAGCTGTCCAAAGCAGAGAAAACACTACAACTGGAATAATTTGTTTTTCCCTGTGATATTTTTTTGGATTTGGTAATTCAGGGATCAGAAAAGTTCAGACTTCTGGTGTTTTGAAAGTGTTCCCAGCAGATGCCTTTTCTGCATTCCTTGATGCCTCCTGCCATTGCAGATCATGTTCACTCAGTGCAGTCTTGGCTGGTGTGATTATTCATGTGCTGCCGTGGTGATGCTCTCTGAAACATTCAGTTGTTGTGTGATGGAAGAGGAACACTGCTGCCTGACTGTGAACAATAAATATGCTGTGGTCTCTTTTGGCTGCTTTGTGGTTTCCATTGTCTGAACATCCATCTACATCCGCCCAAAGCCTCTTCTGCTACCTGAACCATGAAAAAGGGTTAGAAGAGGGTCATCAACATCCATAAGGTTCATGTTAGAATTGCTGCATATCTCCCCTCTTGTTTTATCTAGAGGTTGTTAATTTCACTCTCCAGTACAGTAAAAGAGCCCAAATATCTTTACAGAGATATTTTTTCTCCTTTCCCTCTCTTTGTTTGTTTGGTGGTTTTTTTGTTGTTGTTGTTTTGTTTTGTTATATTTTTTTGCTTTTGAGGGTTACATTTAATAGAAAAGGCAAAGGTCAATTTTTCCACTTAGGTGCAGCTCCTCAGCTGCTCATTAGTTTCACGTTTTTTCGAGGTACAGCCTTGAAAAAGCAGCAATTAAATGTTAACTGAACAAGCTAAACAGTCTCTCAGCAGCTGTGCCTGTGGAATACAGCAAAACTGAGACAGGGAGTGAGAGATCTGGCCACTGGGCTGAGCTCAGCTGTACTGCCTGGCACACAGCTCTGCTGCAGCAGGGTACCTGTGGCACAAATGCCATCCTGGGTTCACTGGCCCTCGTGTGCTGCATCTGGAGAAAGTCTGATGGGAAAGAATAGGCAGCACATTCCTTTGTCCAGCTGAAATGAATCATGTCACACTACTTAACTCACCGCCCCTTGCAGTCTCGAATCTTTAGCTGTGAAGTGCATCTCTGGTGATTAAAGCAAGTTGTTTTCACACAGCCAGTACTTTAGTTTTTGGGACCCTGGCTAAGAGATTTGGGTTGTGTGAGATTTTTCTTTTGCCCCTAGATGGTTCTGTTTTCATAAATGTTAGATTGCATTGCCAGTGGCATGAAAATACAGACCATGACACAAGTGATTATGAGAGCCTCTCAGCTAGATTTGGCAAGTCATACTACAGGAAAAATACTTAAACAAGACAGATGATTAGTCCAAATAGTGACACCGTGGTTTTCTTGAATATTTTTAAGCCTACATCATTTTTCTAGACTACCCGGATATGCTTGGAAACAGAACCCTTTGAAATGAACCCTAAATGTACTTTGTTGAAATAAGGCAGCTGGAATAATTAGGTGATTTTTTTCTTTTTTTTTTGGATCCTATAATCATTACCCTCTCTGTTGCCAGGAAAGAAATATAGATAAAGGTGTCAGTCTCTCTTATTTGCACTCAGCTGATAGAAGCTGACATGTTTTCATTTTGTCTTTCATGGATTTCAGCAGAGGAATTCAAATGTGTACTTTGTTCTGTTCTTTAAACAGAGCACAATACTGACCTGGGAGATACTCAGTTTGAAAATAATGATTTAAAAAGAGAGGTATATGTATCAAAAAGGTAAATGCTTTTGACAGAAGGCCAAAATGCAAATGCAGCACACTGTTAGAGTTCTATGTTTCTGAAACCTTTGAATTCTGTGTTTCTTTTAATTATGTCAGTATTTGTCTGAGGGTTTGAAACAGAAAACCTACGCATAGAAAGAGAGAATATAAAAGAAGTTTCATTTCTTTAACACATTTGCTGTAAAAAAGACAAAAGATCTGTACAACAGATCATGACAACCTGCTGGTTGTTACTGGTGCAATGGTCCCTACAAACGCTGCCGTTATCCTTCAAAAGCAACATCCTAAAATATTAAAGCCTTGTCATAGTGTCATAACTCACTGTTTTCCTTTAATGACAAGTAAGAGAGACAAGTTTTTCTTGCCAAATTCCATCCTTGCCTGTCTTCCATTTATCATGTCATCTCCTAGAACACCACTGACAGTTCCTTCCCATTGTTTTTTTGCCCACTACCCCCTTCCCCACCTTACAACAGGCGGGTGTTGCTGCACTAGAGGATATGTTCATGAGGATCTAATCCAGTGGTAACTGGCAAGTGCTTACCTCTGGAGTGATGCAGAAGATATGGCAGTGTCCTCCTGCTTCACTGGGAGCTGGAACTGTGCAAGTCTGAGTGTTTCCTTTCTGCTTGGTGTCAGGTGGAAAGGGTGGTATTCCTCAAGATGATGGATCACAGCACAATACTGGACAAAAGTGGGCTGAGCACAGACAGTGCTTGTAAGTGCAAATTAAAAAGCAATTTCCAATGACTTTGGTATTGACAGTAACAAGGAGATGTTTGGTCACCTCAGGGATGGTTTTCTGACATGTGCTGCCAGAGGTTTCACTTTGGTGGCTTGGCCCCTGTGAGTTTCTACCATTTGCTGGAGCCTTGATTGAATCACGAGCACAGGCTACTCCTCTTCTGCTCTCCACCTGATGAATGTTCCTGTTGGTGAAGTGTAACAGAGCAATTCCCCTACAGAGAGATCAGAATTTGGTGAGTAGATGGTGGGAGCAGGGATCAGGTTCCTGGGGAAAACAAAACCCAGCAACACCAGGCATGGTACAGGAGCTCTGTGCTTCAGGGTTTTTTTTGATGAGGGCGTCAGTGCAGTAGGGTTGGTATGGAAGAGTGCACTCAAAACCCCACATTCTGCAATTCTTAAAAAAAGGCAGTGTTTGGGAGAGTACTCTTTGTTGTGTGTTCCCAAGGATCAGTTCTCTGCTTAGAGCTTGCAGTGGCAAAGGCAGTGTGATGAGCCATCCTAACTTCATTGCTAGCCTGTGGAATTTGGATCAGACAGATTACACTTAACAATTAAAATCAACAGTTGATTGGGACTGTGATTACTGTGACTCAGAGTACCTAAACAATGCAAACTGCCTGCAAGATGAGGCTTCAGCATTCTCAAGGAGATTTGTTATTTTTGTGATCCGGGCTGCAAGAGCTCTCTAAAAATATAGTGTGAATATAAGAAAGCTGTGTCATGACCTTTGTTATAGCAATAAAATGCTGTTTTTCTCAGAGATATTTTTTTATAATAAGCAATGAGCTCATCCTATTGTGTGTTCTGCAGTCTGTGTGGCACTCTCAGGAACATTATCTTGGAAAGAACAGGTAGGGGTTTAAAAGCTGTAGCTGAAGTAGCTTGAAAATGGAAGACAGTCCTCCATTATAAATATTATATATAATGTATATATATTAATCCTTCATATGCAGATCTGTTCTATGACTGAAGAGATGATGAGAGTTACTGTCTCCTAAGGGAAAGCTGCACGAACCAGTCATCAGCAGAAGGTACCCAAAATCAAACTGGTTTATTTTCTTTCCTGTTTCTGAAATTCTCTTGCTCTGTGGCCTTGAACAGACCTTCCAACTGCTGTTTCCCATGGGTTAAATGTGGACGAAGGTTTTTTTCTCTGAAAAATGCCTTGAAATAAGAGGATACCAAAAAATGTAGAAGTCATCTCAAGAAACAAATGTGACCTGTTGTGCTCAGGTAGGTGCAGGAGAAGCAGGCAGTACCTTTTCCCTTAGTTTTGTGTTACTAAACATTCATAATAGAGTTGTGAGGAGTTTCCTTCTTTTTGTTTACCAGACTTTAACCCCTTTTATTCCTCTCGCTCCCCCAGACCTGTTTTGAAGCTTCTGGCACAGATGTGGCATAGTACCATAGTTTAAAATTAAAATAAGAAAGGCATAAGAAAAAACAGTTTCAAAATGCACTCAATAATACCTCATTGCCTTCTCTTCAACTTGAAATAAATGAGGATGAGTCTGGGCAGTAAATGTTTTTTCTCAGAGATTGTTTCCCTGGTCAGTCATAGCCATACCTCCACTGGAGCCCAACCACTACTGACATGAAGAAAGTGAAGGGAATCTTCTTCCTTGCTCTGGGCTGGGCACCACGTGGTACTGCTTTAGGGGAAAAAAAAAAAAAGTGGGTAAGATGTTATTTCTTGCTAGTTTTTTTAAGGCAGAACGAAAGAAGTATTTCATTCATTTCATTAATTGTATGCTTGATATTGCAACCATTCCTTTCTTGTCTTTTTTATCATATGTTAATATTATCTGTGGCAGGTTTTTTTACCACAACACAAAGGCAAGATGTGGACCATACTTTCAAGAAATGTACTCTGTCTAGAAGAAGTGTGGCATACATGTTGAACCACTGCCTGAGGGAATGCTCTAGGCTTGTGGCAAAATCAGGATGAGGAGATTCAGTGGCAGCCTTTTCATCCTGAGTGCATATTATACCTCAATATCTATTCATGGACAAGAAAAAGACATCGCAGAAAACACAGGGGTTCTGCTGCATTCTCTTGTGTTCTGGGTGTGAAACAGCACACAAAATGGCACCTGCTGTTTGAAAGAGTCTGAAGGATTCCCAAATCAATAATATCTCCATGACACTGCCTCTACCATACAGAGCATGATTCAATCATTTTCTTCATGCTGTGATTTTTGAGACAGACAGTTCTCAGCAATGATAGTGTGCAAGTGCCACTGGGCTGGCCATACCTTTGTTGAATGATGGGATGATGGGGCTCTCAAAGTGTCCCAAGTCTCTAAACTTTTATGATTCAGCTCTGAGGAGAAGAGCTTCAGTTGAAATAAACAGGTTGAAAGTCCTAATCCTTGAGAATTCAGGTAATTCTGAGAAAAACAGAAGTCACAACCAAACCCACGCAAGCTATAGTGACTTTCAAGAATTGCTGGCAAGCCTACATGAAAGGTTTGTGTACTAATAGCTCTGTGCTTGTTTTGGATGACTCACAATAGACAAATCACTTATTTCCGATATTTTCGTGTAGTTTTTAGCATTGTACAAAATGTTCCAGGCTTAGATAATTCTTCTGAGAGCAGACATAGACTTGACAAAAAAATCACATCTCAAGTGGTATGTTTGGCTCTTGGAGTACTCTCATTTAAAGAAAAAGACAACATCATCTATAAGGCAATAGGGACCTAGGGCTTTGCACAGGTCACACAGTGAATCAGTGATTCAACTGAGATAAGGTGATTAACTCTCCTTTCCCTTTTTTACCCCAACTATTAGATGCTCCTGCCAGTACAAACAGTCTGCATAACTGGGTAAGGAGGTTAAAATGTCAGGTCGAGTTCATTTTAAATTGCTTGAGCCATTTGTGGAATGTAAACTCTATGATGAAGTTTGTATTTAACCATGAATCTTCAAAACTGTACTGAGACAAAACCTGATTTGGACAACAAGCTATGGTTGCCTGATAGATACAGGTCAACAGCATAGGTGGATCTTCTAATCTTCTGCTGGAACTTCTAAACTGATTTACTATCTCCATATAACAGAAGTGCTCCATTCTCACTAGAAGAGTTAAGCCCACGTAGCTACATCAGGATTAGCTGACACTCAGCCCTGCTCAGCAGGACTTGTTGGAGTATGTAAAAATAAAACCACCCAATCAGCTGTTAAGAATGATGAAGAAACACTCATGATGTTTATGCAATTTAGCACAATAATGAAGCAATACTCTGTGAAGAAGACAAAGGGACACAGGGCATGCCCTGGTCATACTGGTAGGATTTGTTACACCATGTGCAAGCATTTTGGATCAATGCAACTCGTGTTCAGAGCAGCTAAGGCAGTGTGGCATTGATTTTAGTGCACACTAGCTCCCCCAGTCATAATCCATCTCCAGACAAGTTTGTTGCAAAAATAAGAACTAAATGCCTTAATTTCTGCCACTGTTTTTTGCATTGCACTTTCTTTCAATAGAAAACATGGAAGTTTGTGTTAGGAACTAGTCTCTGCCATCAAGCTCCCAATCTGACAGGCAACAGAGGCAGACAAACAGCTGGAAAAGGAAGTCCACTTGGTTCTGTATTATTTCTGAGAACTGCAGGCAAAAAGCTTGTCTGTGCCCTCCTGTCAGCTGAGGATCAGTCCTGCATTCATGCTCTGAGCCCCTTCTATCCTCACTAACTAGTTCCCTATGGTGAAGCTCAGAGCAGAACTATGGCAGAAGGCAAACCTGGTTTAAAGCCAGGTCTCTGCTCATACAAACTCTGTGGATGCAGCAAACTCAAACCTTTTGATCTGAAAGCTGCCTAGGCAGTCAAAGGCTGTTGAACCAGCACAGACACCTAGGGTTACTTGGCCAAATCCAGTGCTTGGAGCAGGACTGCCCCTGTTTGCTGCCTACTCACTTCTTGAGGTGCCTGCAGTCCTACAGCAGCTACATATCAGGAAAAGACATCCTGCAGACACTTGTGCATCTCTGCAGGCATGTCTGGAGCTGCCCACGTCTGCCAGGCAGCTGAGCAGCCACCTCTTCCTGCAGACCTGCCACACTGGATGATTGTCCCAGAATCCCGCTCCTGGTCACTGTGGAGAGGAGGGAGAGCTTGTCACAGCTTTTATAGGGTTTTGGGTTACCTTTCTGTGTCCAGAGTGGTGCTGTAACACACCCTGGGTCTCAACTGCTGCTGCATGGAACATGTAAGAGACAATCCCTGGGCATCCATTTTGTTCAAAACTGGGTTATTTTTCCATAAAGCACTATGTGTGAGGACAGAAACACACATAATCCTGCTCAATAAGAGACCTAGGGGCAAAGACAGCTCTCTGTCTTGAATTTTTTTTCCCCTTCCCTGATGTGTAAAAGCATAAATAAGTTTTTTTCTCTTCACAAAAGCTCCAAAAGGAGATTTTAAAACTCTCCTGCCTGTCCTTCATGTCCTCCTCAGCCTTGCCTGAGTTTCCTCTTCATCTTGACTACATTTCTTATAGAAATTTTACATTTACATTTCTTACAGAAATTTTACATTTACTTTTCTTACAGCAATCTTATAACCCCATCTCTGCCTCAGCCTGGTTGGCCTTTTAGATTTAGAAAGGAGAATGTTAAAAACTCCAAGCAGCTCTCAAAATGGAAGTGAACAGGAAGAATCCCATAAAATTTCCATGTAAGCACGAAGAAGTCAATTTGACATGTAAAACAGAGCAGCAGCTTGCACTCCCACCCCTCTCCTTTCCCCTCTTGGGATGCCCTGGGAGAGTGGAAGCTATTCTCCTTTTCCTTTTCTGTCCTTCCCCTTCCTCTGCACAGTGAGATTGTTTTCTATTGCATAGCTAGAATGGTAATCCTCTTCCCTCTGTTATTTTTTCTCTCTCCCTCGGGCCTGGCCCAAGAGACATTTAAATTGAGATAATTAATAAAGCCTTTTGTGTCTGACATAGAGAGTCTGTGTCAGCAAAACTCGGTCTCCAGCAAGAACTGCAAGAGATGTTGTGACATCAGGAGTAAATTACTGCTTGAAACACTTCTGAGAAAAACAGACTGCCAAATTATGACTGGTTTACAGTTAAGACTTTGATTTGGAAGTTTCAAAGTACTTTTTATTTCTGAAAAAAAAACCATAATAATTTCCAAGGAACAGGACTGTTTCTTACTAATATTGTTAAAAATAATCACAGGCATTTAAACCTGCAGTTAGTCCCTAGTAAAACTCAGTAAAGAAACCAATGAGGAATTGGAATTTTCCACCACTGCAAGCATCAGGGCACCTTTCTGTCAGACAGCTTGTTTCACATCCAGAAGTTAACCTAAACATTACCAAAAAAGGACAGAGAGGGAGCAGGGTGGTACCAGACATGAAACAGCACTCCTGCCACTGTGAGCATTCTTTCTTAAATGAAATTAAAGATTTCTCCTCTTCAATGATGAGAAATAGCCAGAAATACAGAATACCATGCACAAACTGAGGAAGAGGGACTGAATTTACTGGTGTTTCAAGAAAGTAATAACTCACTGAAACAGCAATGAGTCATTTGTGCTAGATGTTAAAAGATTGTTGTGGCATGAAAAATATATAAACTCGCCACAGTGTGTTGCTGTAGCACACACACTACTTGAAATGATTTATTCTGACCTTGATTTAATCAAGAAGTAGTCAAGAAGAAATACTGGTAGAGTTACATCAGACCAACAGTGTGTCTACAGAAGGGGGGGAGGGGGGAAAAGTTGTTTTTCCTTTTGTTTTTTGAAATACACCCTAGCTTTTCATAAAGCCCGAAGCAAAACAAAAGAGATAAAACGGACAGCAGCGTACGAAATACACAACCATCTGAGCAATTAAGGCCTAGTCAAGGGAAGAAAAGGCAGACTGGATAATTCTGTGGGCAGAGCAGATCTGTCCAGCAGTGTCCAAGTGCAGGACCTGGCCCTCAGCCACAAGCTACAAAATGCCTCTTAGGAGGATGGGGCAAGACTGCACAGGAAGCGATGCAGCTCAGCGTGCAGGGACTCACCGGTGCCAAATTAACCCAGGCAGCATTTGTTTGAGCAGATGTAAATTAACCGTGAGGTTACGGCTTTCAGCAGCTATTAGCACAGATCACAGCTTTATTTGGTGGCAGGGAGCAGCTACAGACTTGAAACTGGGGATAAAATAGGCCAACAATTTGCACACTCGCTTGGGAGTTAGTCATGGCAGGCTGTCTCTGGGCAAGCCACATCTGCCTGTGCCTCATGTGTTCTTACCTCACCTCAGCAAAACACCAAAGATTTGCTCCCAAGCAGCACTCAGACACCTGAGAAAAGGTGTCTAAATTCAGTTCAAGCCATCCTGTGAATGATTTTATACCACATGGAAAGTCCCAATCCTGGTATGCTCCTCTGTACCAGAAACATTCCTTTGGCAAGCTACATCCACCTCAAAAAAACCCAATAAGTCCTCGGCCATCATCAGCCTAAAGAACTTGCAGTTGGTCTGCACAGGGCATGAAAACAAATGCAATCAAAACCAGTCCCATTTTTATTCCCATCCCTCAAACAAGCTCTCTCCAGTTTCATGGTTGCATATCTGCCTCTACTTCCCAATGCTGTGCATTCCTGGCATTCCTACTCCTTCCCAAATCATGACGCCTGGCACTTCTTATGGTTCCTTTGCTCCTGTTGCCTGCCTCTCCATCTCCCTATTTTTCCTGCATGGTTTGAAATGCTGTGCTCTTGATGGTGGGAGATCTTCTGTGCTGATGTGCACCTTCTTTTTCTCTCTGAGGGCAAGCAATTAATGAGATGATGACTGCAGTCCTCTCTTGTGCAGTTCTTACCCTTGGTGACACGATGTGTAAGGGGTTGTCTTAAACCTCTGTCATGGCATTTCCTAGTGACATGTGTTTTGCTTGACGGATTAGGCCTATTTCCAGCAAGGCAATGAAGGCATAAAACTTAGGAGCTTCTTATTTCATTACCTTAAGTGCAAAATTACTTCGTAGCTGAAAGCAAAAAACTTCATTTAGCAAGCCAGGCTATTATAGAGGAAGATTATAAAAATACATTCTGGAAGGAGACAGGGAAAGAACAATATAAACAATAATACAGAAGAGTGTTCAGTTTTTAACTCTGTCACTGCCTTGAAGTCCATGGTGCAGAGGGACAAAGCAGGCAGTCACCCAGTCCAGGGGTGAGACAGCCCTTGGGAAGGGCGAGGAGGTGTCCTTGGGGAGCTGACTGCCAGCCTGTGCAGATTGGTGGTAGGAGAGGGATACCACACTGCAAAAATATTCCTTGCTGTGCCTTTTGTCTTCATTCCTTCCTCATCAAGATGCCCTCAAAGAAACTAGGACGTGGAGACACTCCAACCCTTGCAAGGGAGCTGTAGCTTTACTAGTCCATTTCCTCCTCCACATCCTGCAAAACATGAGGTCTCCTAGGATGGCTAAGCCTGTGTTTTCAAGAAATCAAAGAAGTAAAATAGATATAAACTCAGAGTTACCGCAGTCAGAGCATGGGAGAATGCAAGAGTGACCATGGGCTGGACTCTGCTGAAACCAGCACATGGGCTCCAGACCAGCACCGTTCTTCTAAGATGTGACAAATTTTCAGGGAATTACAAGGACTTGAGATTGAGTATATCACTTTCAAAGATGGAAGATAGGGTTGATCATTTGCCCAGGGGCTTCTTCAGTGGTAAGTGACAGGTAAATTGTAAACCCACCAACTCCAAAGGCACTGGGGATGTGGGAGACAGAAATGGGGGAGTGATGAGAGGAGAAGCATAAACCAACACATCATGAGTTGAAACAGCTGGGTGAATATCAGGTTTATAGAAATGACAGATTTTAAACACTGGCTTTTTTGTATCACAGTAAAAATACATTTAGGGACAGCACTGAGACGTTCAGTGTTGTAAACAGTTCCTGATTTAGCCTTTCAGGGGATCTGAAAAGGCCTGATTAATCTTTCTTTTACACGTTTGCAGGTGAGGACAATCTCACTGAATTCAGGACATTGGTTGTTTATGTTTGGAAGCTGACCTGAATAATATGCATTATACTTATAAAATATAGAGTTAACCTGGGCATACAGATTTCTCTCTGTTTTCAACTACAGGCAATTTCTGTCCATATTTCTGAATCACGCAAAGACTTTGAAATTAAAAAAACCCCCTAGCTTTGTTTACTAAAAAGGAATGGGGTTTTTCCCATCTTGCATTTCCTCTCCAGCACGTGCCTGATCATTGCTCGATCTACTATGCTCTAAGCAGAGCAATCATCAGTGAAATTCTTGCAAAATGCTTGTTATGTTGCAAGACTGTTTTTTTTAATGCACTCTTGTTCAGAGAGAAGGAGAATGATGTTAACCTTGTCCATTCATGGTGCTGAGAAATGCAAAGGAGAACCAGAATCATTGGGCACAAGGATATAAAACAGCTTGAAAGCAGCACTTTTTCCTGATGTTGTCACTGGCAGCTGCTCACGTGTTGTACAGCATGTAACCATCTAACTGATGAGCCCAAAACACTGTCTTGGGAATTTTGACAGAGGATACCCAGGAGCCTCTTTCATTGCAGCTGAAGTGATGGTTCCAATGGGTGGATGGCATAGCTTGATATTAGAGGGGGGAGGGAGGGTGGGTATAGTGTTAAAAGCAAAAACAGACCTTCATTTTGTGTCAGGGGAGATTTCTTTTCAGCAGAATGTTTTTAGCTGGAGTCAAAACAAATTATTGTATTTGAGTCTGAGTTGACTTTTGTTACACTGGATGATTATGGTATTCATAATTTTGTATCAATTTATATCATGAATTTGCTACTTTTGCTACTGTGTTTTCCGGAGAACACAAGTTTAATTTTTGATCAAATTAATGGTTTATATTTGCCAGTAATGATCAGAGTTATCAACATTAACCGAAATTGATAATTTATTTTCATTAATATTTTGCAAAAGCATACTAACCAAATACAATTCTAACTATTATAATTTTAACCCAGTATGCTGAAAGATAAGCCAGCAGTAGATAAACATACAACTTGGTGTTCTGACAGGAATGTGCATCTGTTTCCCATTAACTTTGCTTTAGACAAGCAAGGAATCAAGGTTTCCTGTGATTTAATTTGAAGAGCAATTTGGATTTCCTGTGCCTCAGCTGGAGGTATTATTGGTATGAGACCAGAAATGCCCTGACTGTCCTAGGAGTTTCATGTTTCTCAAAGAATAATACCTACAGAATTTCAAACAGGATGTCAAGTGTTACATGCAGGCTCTCAGTGCTCTTCAGTGTTTCTAATATAAGCTCACAGAATCAGAAGGCCAAACAGGGTTAAGCCATGAGTTTCATCCTCTCTTTTTGCCACACAAAGTGACCAACTTGGAAGAGATAATAAGCTGATGAATGCTGTTTGGTACAGCCCGCAGTGGAATTCTGTCCAGCAGAGAAGATCAGATTCCCTGAAAAAGACATCACTGACCCGAGTAGCCAAGACTGTGGTTCAGGGATGGAACAGAGCCATCGAGCTCTGGTTGTGCTTGGTGCTCAGAGAGGGCTGAACACATCACCTGTGACACCAAGGTCCCGTGATGTTTCTCAGGCTGTGCACACAGAAGTTGAGATATTTCAGAGTCTCGCTTATTCAAACCACCCCCTTGGTTCCCATAACCAACATAATGCTGATGGTATATTTGCACGAATAATTAAACGTTTAGGGAGATAACAGCCGTCGGTTGCTCCTTCTAATGGACTTTTTACAAAGTACACTTCACTGTCTTTTACTTTTGAACAGGGAGAGCAACTATTTTGAACCACTCGGACTGTCAAGAGGTTGATACATCAGCACTTCTACGGCCCTCTCTCTTTCGGGTGAAATCAGTCTCGTTGGAGTCAGCTCTGGGTGACTGAGAGAGGTCTGGAGAGTGGAGAAACTGGAGTTTTTAACACATCCTGTGCTCAGGAAAATTTGATTTTTTACATTCTCCTGTACAGACAGATTTCTGTCTAGGATACTCATCACTTACATTTCCTCCTACGCAGAGCAATCTACGAGACACAGAGTTTTAACTCAGCTGCCTCAAAAGGGGCAATGCCAGTCATCATTTGCAGTTTTCTTCTTTTCAGCTCATGCTATTCTTTGGAACCTATAAAAAATATCTTAAAATTCAGTCACTGTCAGTTGTGAGGAAAAAGTTTGTACCATTTCTTTGACAGTGTTAACTATCTTTATTGCTTGTTTCTTCTGGTTATGGTTAAACTCTACTGGAATTTGTAAGATCATGCCACTACTGGATATTTAAGGAAGATTTACATCATTCTGCTGCTAAATTGTCCAGAAAATGAAATTAGTCTGAAAAATAATGAAAAACAGTTTGCCTGGTTGTGATTGCAGTACGTAATTCTCCATAATGAGTAAAAAAGCAGAAAAAGACTTAATTTAGGCTATGAAGATGCAAAGTTAGGATTTCTTGAAAATTCATAATTTTTTTTCCTGGGTTTTCATTGTTGTTGTTGTTGTGTCTTTTAAATGTTGACTTGATATCCAGACAATGTTTTAAGTGAAAGTCAAAAGAGTTTCAGCAGAGCAATTTGCCCCATATCTCGCATTTTGGGGGCCCTGTTGATCTCAAAAAGCAAGAAAGCAAACAAAGCATGTTACTCTGTTACTCTGTTGACCATGTTTTATGCTGTTCTGGGCTATTCCAGGAAAGAACACTTCCCAGTGCTTTTTTTTCTGCTGTTAGCATTTTTTAGTATACGAGATTTTCATTTTTTCACATTAAGATTCTTCAGTGTTGCTGATCCCACAGCTGAGACAACTGATGATTTATTAGTCTATGTTTGTAGCCGATATGTGACGTTTTGTCATATCGTTCCACATAAATATTCCCTAAACACTGCAGCAACATTATCTAATAAAAACACGTTTCATGATGAACAGAAATTCTATGCAGCCCCCATGATTTTTTACTAAAATTGGAGCCACATGCTTACACATTTCTAGTCTGACAGCTGAAAATTTGACCTGTGACATTCAGTAATAAGCAATAATTATTCATATAGAGACAGCATTTTATTGCTACGTACTGGGTGTAGTGGTCTATTGGGTGTAGTAGTTCTATTATCAGGTATGGAAAATGCCATAAAGAGGTTTTTTTTACGGTTAATAGCTATTGTATCATGCATGATCTCCAGTTAGCAAAATAAAACAGGTTTGTGGGGTTTTTTTTTCCCGTCAGACACTGTATCTCAATTTAAGGCTTCAGGGATCTGTTACAACCAGTGCAATGTTATCCCTACCTGGAGCTCAAAACAATTCTGTAACTAACATAAGAAGATCCTCTTTAATGATATACCCTCCAGGTCCCAGAAGGATAAAGCAGTGTTAAGCTAGAACATGATTTTAGTTCTGTATGAACAACCTCTCATTTCTCCAGATCCAGATCCAGATGCTTTGGTAATTAAATGCTGAAGCAGCAGCTAGAAGTGTGACCTGGACTGTTTTAATTATATTCCCTCAATAGGCTACAAGTTTGCAGTATTTCTTTCAGGTGGTACAACATCCTACAGCTGAAATGTGTAGAAATCCTCAACAATTTGATTTGTGCATATAACATTTGACATCAAAAACATGGGCTTGGTTTGGAACAGAAGAAATTTTATTTATTTATTTATTTTTGCTGGTACCAGCACGTATTTTCTTGATCTCTCCATAAAACCCTGGCCGTGCCAGGTTCTCAGAACTCTCTGGGTGACACAGAACATCTGCTGCTGTCCATGGAAACCTGGACCTTGTGTGCTCTGTGTGACCCAAGAGCCATATGGATAATGTTTACACAAAGTCATTTTTAACACTGTTGATAGCACAAGCGAGTGCTGCTTTTTCACATGGGTTGGTACTTTTTTTTTTTTTTTGAGAAGTCAGAGTGGCACAGCCCTGCCCAAACCATACTTTGGCAGCATAGCCTGTATATGCCTGACTTCAACCAAACCTTTTCCTTTCTTGGAATGTTTCCAAGGCTTCCATATGCTAAAACAGTGTTTTCCCTAACTAAATAATAAAAAAAGAGATTGATTTAGTCAGTTTTCTCTTACTAAATCAAGGACTAAAATGAAAATGGCCAATAACCAAATGTACACTGAATGACTAATGTGAGAAAATGCTTTTTTTACATCCCTGATGTATTCCCATA
The DNA here is from genome assembly GCF_025592945.1 of Manacus candei. NCBI lineage: Eukaryota > Metazoa > Chordata > Aves > Passeriformes > Pipridae > Manacus > Manacus candei. The sequence goes on from NW_026138058.1 coordinate 3,335,947, forward strand.
GCTGTGCCACAATTCTGAGAAAGTTCTGGCAGCTGAGCTCAAGAAATACAACACTTATTCTTTATTACATTATATATTTCATTAAGGCAGGAATGATCTCTGACCCAGAGAGCTGAAAAAACAGCCTTGCACGGACCTTGGTGGACTATGGATCAGTCCCATGGGATTTATTTGGAAAGGCAGATGTTAGATTTCATCCCACCTAATTTTAAACATTTTTATATAAGCATCTATTAAGTCACACCAGTCAGAGGAAAACAGAACATGGCTATCAGTACTGCTTTAGTGTCTGCTTGAGGATGAGAGGAATCCTATCCCACGAGGTCCTATATTCCTCTGTACAAGGGGGAACTCAGACCTTGGCAGAGGCAGACATCTCCATTTAGTTATTTAGTCAGAAAGTGCTCGCTCCTCTATTTTATTTTTTTTTTTTTAGGTTAAGATTGCTTAAAGGGTAATTTTTGTGACTATTTTAACAGTAAAAAACAGACCAAATCTTTCAATTAACTCTTTAAGTCGCACATCTGGAAGAGGGGAGATTGTTACGATGCAGTATCAACTGTTTGAAAAAATTGGCCAATTAGGTCTTTTCTTGCACAAGTAACTCTTCACTGTGATCCTGCCCTGGCTTTAGAACCTGGCCTGAAGAACAAAATAAAACCAGTGTAATGAAGATTCAAACCCACTTTGCTTTATTTAAACCGTATGATATTATTTATGCCAAAGGAAAAGCTAAATCATAGCAGCGTTCATAAAAAAAACCCAGAAATCTTTGGTTTTTTAGCACACAGCTTCATGCTGAGCATGGTTTAGAGTCTCTGAGGAGTATTGTTAAGTGTTTAGGGAGAAAAGATTAGCAGTTTTGAAATTCACAAGCAGATTTTAACAAGTGATTTTAAAAACCTGTGTCAGCTTTGTACGTTTGGAGACTTGACGAACTTGTGTATTTTCCACCACAAATGAAAACAAATATCAAAAAGGAAAAGGAAAATAGTTACAATATTCAGCATTTTTAATTATGAATTATTACAGCTTCATCAGAACTATGGAAGAATTGCAAAGGTACCTTGGAGGCTTTAAATGGAGCTTAAAGCTCTCACCTCTCATTCCCTTATGCAGTTGCAGGAACACTCACTCAGCAGCAGGAAAGCTGAACTGCAAACTCTTTCCAGCCAAAGGGATTTGAATTAATATTTTTGAACTCCTAGAGAAACAAGTGCTATAATTAGCAGACTGTACACCAGCCAAGCCTGTGGATGATGCTGGAGCATGGTGCTGCCAAGAGCACAAACCCAAGAACTGAAAAGCAAGCCAGAACTTGTATCATAATGTTATTATTGCACTTAGCTAGAGAGGTATATGTATCTGTGAACCATCAGATGATAGACATGCCTGTTGCATCTGTTGGGAGCTGTAATATCTGTGAGTTATTTCGTTCCTTGCTCTCCATTTCTGAAAGTAGAGGAAATCCCACACTCTGAAATTCATTCAAACACCATATTCTTCACAGATATTTATATGCCTTAAAAAAGTCCTATTTCAGGAAAAGAGGAAGCTGAGGGCAAAGATAAGATTTGGGAATCCAAGAGAGTTCCAGCAACTAAATCAGATGCTTCAAGCGCCATAATAGCTGGTTCAGAGGGAAGGGGCAAAAAATTTGTGCAACATATGACCCCTGCTGCACTTCTTAGCATAAAACAAAATGTTCTCACAACACAACTACAGCAGTAAAAAATGTAAGGTCATGTTACAGGAAGCTTAAAATGTGTCTCATCATACCAACGTGGTAGTGAGAGGAAAAACATGTGAAAAAAATTATTTTGTTTTCCACAGGTATTTCAAAAAGGTGAGAGAGACTGTTAGTATGAACAAGCATAAAATTGTTTTTTACTTGCTTTCAGACTGTTTCACAAACCAATGAGAACTCCCTTAAACAAACTCCATATTTTGGGTGGCATTTGTCATATGGGCATCAGTGGGTAACCAAAAGTTAGGTGTTAAACCTTTTATTTGTAACTATGAAAAGCTCTTGACCCTCTCTGTTGACCACAAGAAAAGCTTGAGTGTCACACCACTGCTGAAGGCTAAGAATAAATGAGAAATTCTGGTTTTGTCCCAGCACAACAGTGTTTTGAAATGATGGCTGCTGAATATTGTCATTTTAATGACAGTTGTTAGAACTCTTCCAAACAGATGACTATAGGGATGATGAGGCAACTGATTTATTTCTTTGTGGTAGAACCAAGAGATAGCAGAGAAGTGAATTTCTGAAACTCTATATATTCAGAAAATATAATCAGGTCTTTTTTAAGTAATTGAGGGAGTTCTGTAGTCACTGAGCTGTAAAACTATCAGAAAATGGGAGCACAGGTTTGTGTTGGGTTTTTGTTTGTTTTTTGGGTTTTTTTCACTTTGGCATATTTATCATGAACAATTTATGCCATTATTTCTAGCTTAGAATATAATTCACCAAATTGAAATCATTATAAAAAACTGCACACTTTATTAGGCACTTGAGTTCATTGGCAAGCAACAGACAACCCACTGTCTATGAAAAAAATAGTGACCCCAAGCTTTGCTTTGTATGTTTGTGAATAACTATGCGTTGGAAACAATCATATAATGATAATCAATACAGCTGTGTGAGAGAAACACGAAAAATAAAGAGGTGAGAAAAAATATGGTAACAGTGGCACCAAACAACACTGGGAGTGTTTTCTGGCAGACTCTCAGAAAAAGTAAGACAACTGTGACTCATCAACCTGGGAGGACAAGCCACCACCACAGAAGGTTCTGTGACTGCTTTTGGTTGATGTCACTGCTTTTAAGAATGCCTTTTTCATGCTCAGATCCTTTGTCAAGATAGCCAACAGTGTTTGTACTTTCAGGCCTAGAAGGTGAAAACCCAATTATTGAAAATTTGACCATGTCCAGTTCTTCCAAAGCATGTTGCCAGACACATTTTCAATAAGGTGAATAATTTGATGCATAATACAGAATTATTTAGTTATCACTTCCTGATCCACACCAAGAGCAACACAATAAGAACTTCTGGTTGTGGAACAGATCCTTATGAAAAACTACAGAAGTTTCAAAAATAAAATGAAATTTACTGAGGCAATGAAAGGTACTTAGTAACTGATGGAGCTGTTATTAGCACAACCTGGTTAAATAAATTATTGTATTCTTCAGTTTCTTCCGGACTGGTTTGTCTCTGCCTACAGACACAATACCTATTTGGAAGGGAGGAATTGCAAAGTACTGATGTTTGGCACTTCAGCTGGTTCTTTTCAGACAAACACACATGAAAAATATAAGTTAATATCTCCCGTATTTATTTTTCAAATAATTAAATCTTTGTCATCCATGTGTGGAGCATGGCAGCATAGCAAGTCTCCCACCAGATGGAGTGACAGCTGTTCTTTTTATGGTGTACCAGATCTTGAACATATTCTAAGTCATCTTTTCCTACTGTGACAGTAAGGATATTTTGTCATGAAGTTTGTGATTTGTGGTTAAGATCCACTGTCATAGATTGTTCCTGCTGGTTTCAGCTATCTTATTCTTCAGTGAAGTTCATCTCAACCAAGGACTTCAGAACAGTAAAGGAAAATAAGGTACTGTGAAACAGCAGGAGTTGTGATCTCTTCCTTCACACTGACACAAACCCACTGAAATCTGATGATCCAAGTCCACCACAGAGTAGATGGCTTGCAGCAAAATAAAAAAAATACCGACACTTTTCTGTCAGTAAAATTGTCTTTAAGGTCATGTAGACTTTCTTTTTGTGGTGATGATAAAATACTGCATTAACATAAATGGGATTTTTTTTTTTAAGTAAAAAATGTTTGTGATAGTTGGTGTCAAAATTAGAGTGGTGACCAAGTTGTATTCATCTACTTTCTGTCCCATTTCATATGTGCTGATTAGTCCATTTATTTTCCCTCCTGACACTTTTAAATTTATTTCTGCACCTGTCTGGCCATCAGATCAATATCTTCTTTACAAAATAAGTGATACTTGTCTAGGTATATATTTAACTATTTCTGGATGCTTGTTTTATCTGTGAAATAGGTACCTGTAAGTAAAATCTGGTTGTCATTAATATTGCCATTCGCAGCATCTGTCTTGTCAAACATCACACCAGGCAGCACAAAAACCCCAAGCTTTGTGAAAAAGTTCTCGGTTTGAAGTTCTTGGTTTGCAGTTCACTGAATAAAATTTGGCAGTTGTGTTACCAAAGAGAGCAGAGTAAATGTTTGGGGTATTATCCTCCCAGTTTGAAATCTTGACTCCTACTGGGTTGCTCATGGATGACATTGATAAATAAAATTACTGAGAAAAATGACACTAAAACGAGACAAGTGTCTGGTTCTACTTGGATTTGACAGTCAAACTGAAAGAGAAGGAATTAAAATTCCCGTAATTTGAGAGGAGAAAGTCAGTGCCTTGTTCTGCAGGATGCAGAGACCTCCCCCTGACAGCGTAGGAAGCAGCACAAAATACTTCCTCTCCTATTTTCTGATTCGTGGTTCTCAGAAATCTGTCACGCTCCTCAGACTTCAACCTCATCACTCTCCCCAAACATCACATCTTTCTGTAACATCCCAAGCATCCTGGTGCATTTCTGGGTAGCATAACTGAAACTTTTGTTGTATTTTATATATATATATATAATATACATATAAATATATGTTTATATATTTATAATTTTAGTTATAAATATATAATTATGTATAAATATATATTGTCTTTGTAAATATACATTTATATATCTAATAAGTTTTATTTAGAAATATGTATTTTATATATATATATATATGAGCCATTTAGTAAAACTCTAAGTATAAAGTCCAGCACTCTGGGTACAATAAAAGCAAAGATAAGGACACACAATAAGCATTTCTACTAAGATCATGTTAAAGTACAAGAATCAATTAAAAGCCTTACTAGGCTGAATTATTTTGAATGTTAAGAGAAGAAAATTCAGATGGCAGTGGAAAAACAAATTAAATGAGTGGGAAATAGAACTCATTTAAGAATATTTTCTTGCTTGTGCAACAGCAGGCCCATCAATACAATGCAAAATGAAGGTTGTGGGGAATTTACATGCACAGGGGTCTAAATTAAGTGCTTTGAATCAGACCTCAGAGGCATGCATGTCTTCACTGACTCCACAGGACTCTTAGGGAGCTTCACCTCTGAACCTTTTTTACTCCTTGAGAGACTAGTGTGAATACATGTCCCCTACCAACTTCAATATATTCACAAATTCTACTGTCTTAGGCTGTTATTTCACTTCCACATTAAAGAATTCCCTGAATTTTTAGCAAATACTTCAATATCCTAAAAGGTCAGATGACAGAAAGATGCAGTGGGTATTATTTATTTAATTACAGCAATTAGCAAGTGATGATTCAGGTATACTTAGCAATTTGGCTGTCACTTGAAACACAGTAATACTGCTGAAGTTCACATTAAGTATCAGCCCTAAACTTCAGTGTTTGTCCTTCAGACAGTGACAGTATACATCCAGCTCAGATGAAAGGACAGCTTCTGCATGCACCTGCTAATTAGGAAACCAAGAATTTGTTCACCTTTTTATCCCCAGATTATGATACATTATTCACATTTCCTCACATCACAGAACATCCAAACATAGGGGGCTGGCCCTGACATTCAGTTTGATATTTCAGACACTCTCTTAGTCCCTGGAAGGGGAGTTGCAACCTTTTCATGACCTTACTGGAAAATTCTAGTGTTGGTATACTTGTAAATGCACTTCGGAGTAGTTGCTCTGAAAAATGCTTGCCCTGGATTTAGCAAGTGAATAAAACCTGAAGAACCAAAAAAAATTCCATTTTCAACATTTCTGAAAAAAATTCCATTCACTTCAACAAGGACTCATGAAGAGTCCGTTTCATTTAAGAGAATCTGCGCATTTAGGAAAAGTTGTACATATAAAATTGTGTTAGGGAAATTATGTATTGACAGATATGTATGCATATTCAAATGACAGCAAAAAAAATGTGCATATTTAACAACTAATATAGACACATCCAAGACCAAATCTAGGGAATGAGTTTGGACAAATATTAGGAATGGGGAAAGGGTGATGGTCATTTGTTTTCCCCTGAACAGAAAACACAAATTATTGACATTTGCATATGGTCTAGAATCACATGAAAAAAACTGTCCTACGGAGCTGGCAGGACTTCAGGGGACTGGTCCATCTGAGAAGAGGATGTAAACTGCCTTTATTGTGGTATCTGGGTACTTTAGCTCCCAGATGAAATAAGTTTAAGGGAAAAGAAAACATCCGAGAAGAGCTGTTTCACAATTTGCTAACTGATTATAGAAGGGACAAGTTCCTTATAGATCAAACAGCTGCCACAGGGGAGATTTCTGGGTGAGAAATTGCTGTGTTTACTCAGCCTGACAATGATCTCTCTCCCAATATCTACCTCTAGCCCATTGTTAATCAAACAGCTCGAAAGAGGGAAACAAACTGGAGGATCACTTTCCCTCTTCAGGCCAACTCACATTTAGAACCAGTAGAAACATGGCATAGTCTTTCACACTTTGGTAATCTATCAGTTAGAGTTTAGGCTTTGCTGAAGCGAAGAAAAAACATCAGATGACCATTTTTGTTTCTAGAACAGAAGCAGGGAAGCAATCAGAATTATTGTGGCTGAGCTGCTCAGAAACTATTAATTAACTCCACTGAGCTTTTGGAATGAAGTTTCGTGGCTGTACTGACTAAACAGAGTTTTGGAGGGTCTGCAATCCTGCAAAGTTCTAAAGTCATATATGCCTTCTAAGTAGTTTACACTACCAGTTCATCTGCATGGGTATGAGCAATGCTGGCAGCATGGGCAAGGGATGGGTATCAGCTCTAACCAGTACTACAAAGATCGAGCTGATTAAGACATGCTTGGAGCTGTTGACACCAAACAGGCTTTGCCCAGCTTCAGTAAACAGTGGTAATGATGGTCTGGTCAACTGGAGCTTCCAGAGGACTCAGTTAACCAGCTAAATCAGAGGAGAAGATTACTTTTTGGCCTTCTTTTGCCAGTAGGGGCAATTCAGCTCGTTCTCACACGCTGGAATCACCCTCCAAAACAGTCTGCTCATGCTGGTATTAGCACAGGTTGCATGCTCTGGATTTTATTGACACAGGGAGAGTAACCAAGATTTCCATACACCATGAGTGTGCCAGAAAACTTTACGTATGTACAAAAGCCACTATAATTGAAAGGAGGATTAATATTTGAGTCAGCTTTCCTGTTTTGAAAATGAAATATAGAGTAAATTGGAATGCCCACATGGGGGAGTTATTGCAGAACAGTTAGGTCAGCTTCTCTGGTAAAGCAAGCACTCCCAGCCTCTGTAAAGAACAGTCAAACTGACACTGGTATGAAACAGAGCAGCATTATTCTCTGTAAGCAAAGCACTGGGCATCTCTCATTTGTGTCTTCATACGTCAGATTCATCTAGTTCGCACTTTTTTTTCACATAGGTGAATAGTAGTGACAAATATACAGTGTAGAATAAAAATTCTGAATGTCCAAAAACTGTCTGAATCTGCCCATGAAAATTATTTCACACTTACTGGAGAAGCCATCGTACTTAAAAACTTATGTGCAGCCAGCCTTGGACACCAGCTTCTGACCGAGCAAGAATTCTGAAAAGAGCTTATTGCCATCTATCGCTGTTGAAGTTTCAGACAACACAAACTGGAAGTGACATATAGCTGAAAGGAACTTCGCAGAGTTTGCTGTGAATACAATAGAGCTGGCTGTAGCTGTTCAAACAGCTCTCCTCACACCCAGGAGTCAGAAGCACGCATGCACTCGTCTGCTAGGGCACTCTGAATGCCCCAGGCAAAACAGTGATGCAACAGATACCCTATGTCCTCAGATCAGAACCAAAAACATGTCATCTTTAGTGGCTGATCTCAGACAGTAATAAAGGTACACAGCAAGGAAATGTGCGACAGAAACAGATTTTGGATTTTAAAACATCACTGTGGCAAGAAAGAGAGAACTCATAATCATGGAGAACTATAAAAAGGTGGGCCACAGAAGAGTTCTTCTGCAACTAGTAGACACCAGTGAGACAGAGACAAACCCCTGGAGAACTGCATATTTTGGCATGAGCAATTTAATAAAAGAAGAATTTCAGCCACCCAGATCTTACGTTTTGGGTATTATAGCTCAAATGCATTTCAGCATTTATGTGATATTCCACAGATGAACGAGATTTTTTGGTCCTGCCAAGAGATAAGTCTACAGTTTAGTGTGACCTAAAAGACCCCTGTGAGACCAGAAAGGCATACCAATGGATAGAGGATGCCTTTGAGAACAAAAACAAAATTTCTTTTTTGTGTTTAATATTGACATTTAATATTAAGAGTTATGACACTTACTAAAAAAGCAAATGAGCACTTGCACTCCAAAGTGACATAATCACCTCTGACAGACAAACCATCAACTTTCATGATACTACTAGTAGTAACCAAGTGCTGGGTACACCTCTGGCATTCCTAAGAGATAAAACTGTTTTTTATAAATCATATAAACGTGTATTGCTACTAGATGGCAGGATTTGTGATTTCAAATATTTGAGGTCTTGCACTCAGAAAAACTCAGGAAGCAATGTACTGCACTGATCTAATAAAAAGTCAGCTGACTGCTTAGATTTGCCTTAGCCCTTTCTTGAATAAAAGTCAGGAATACATCTTCAGCAACAAAAGAGGAGAAAGCTGTTATAAGCCTCGACATAATTAATCAGTGCATAAAAAGAGATTATTGAGATAATGAGATTTTTAGATGAAGAAGGTAATCCTTGTTTTGAAGTGTTGATCACAGAAACTTCCAAATCACATTTTAAAACAAGCTCAAGGGAAACTTACACCAGTACAGGGCCTGAGTGCAGAAAACATTTCACTGACACATCAGATGTTTAGCGATATAACATCATGCAACCAGCCCCTTCCCAAGGGGAATGAATCCAGGTACATGCTTCTGATCCCACTGTTATGAACAGATTTGTTATTCACTCTTGCCAGACCACAGCATATTTCAGACCACTCACTGTCTCAGCAGAATGCTGTATCATAAGGATCACCGAAAATCCCCAGATTACACGACTTTGATATGTGCCTGTTCTGAGGCAAAGTTTCTAAAAATTCCTCCTTCTAATGTGGGATCCAGATGATGGATGATGGTTAGACAGATAGCCTAAATCCCATGCTTTAGCCTCGAGGCTAAAGCCTCAAGAAAGATGAGTCCAGCCCAGTTATATCACAGAAGTCATCCAAATGGAGATAATGTCAGAAGTCAAGGGTGTGTAACAGCACATCTGGGCAAATGTTTAATGATGGCCTGATCCAAAGTTAGTTAAAGTCCATGAACAGACTCATGTGGCTTTTGCAGGACTTCAGTAGAACTACTACTTTGTTCATATTTTCCTTCTTAACATAGGTATGATGGAGTTTTCCTATTTTAACTATCAGTTAAAAATAGCAAAACTCGTGATACTTGTGCTCTTTGCTGCTTTTAGCCTAACTTCTAAAAGTCTGCCTCTGTTGCCTGTGAAAATTTCTATTTTTGTAGCTGAGGAATAGATGTAAGAATTAATTAATTTTGGAAAGAAAGAGGGAACAGTGCATGTTTGCTAATGAAGTGTTAGAATATCACTCCTACTCATATTCCAGCCTAACTCGTATTTATTTAAGCACAAAAATAGCAAAGGAAGTAATATGGTGAAACCAGATTTGTATTTCTAAGAATGGTGTTTTGCCTTGTGAGGGATCATGCTTTTCAGTGCAAAACCAGGAACATTTTTTTCTTTAAAAAAATTTGAATGCAACTTCTTTACTGTGGAGCAAGTAAAGATTTTCAAAATGAAGATCTTTGCTGTAGCTTGTGATTGAAGGACAGTGAATGAACCTGCACGAACAGTGAAGTTTAAAGAACAGGTCTGCATGTCTCTAGCATGTCTGGAGGACTTCCAAAGGTTTGCCTCCACCAAAAGGATTTCCAAAGGATCTGCCAGTGGACACCTTCTGCTAGAGGCAGCTCTGTGGCCAGCACTGACCACGGTTTCAGTCTGACTATGTATCACTGGCAGTGAGCATCAGCCAATGCATTTGAGGTTTTTCATGGGAAAAATAGTACTAAACACCACTCCTGAGATTATTAATATTAAGTTTGCCAGCTGGGAACACGCTGTTGTGGTGTTTCTCCTGGAAATGTATGGGAGAGACTTTTCTCCAGCAGAAATTGAACTCCCTGCTTGTACACCAGGATGTCTTCTCCCCTCAGTCAAGTGCTTTAGGGTTAGGATTTGAAGCTTGCACTACTCACTAATAGCCTTCTTTTACAGTCAGAAGAAAAAATTGAGCGTCTCTGAGAGTAGCTCACCTCTTTCCAAGACAGTTGGCTAAGAAAAGTTTTCTTCCTTAGGAAGAAATTCTTTACTTAGGAAGAAATTCTTTACTGTGAGGATGGTGAGGCACTGGAAAAGGTTGTCCAGAGAAGTTGTGGATGCCCCATCCCCGAGAGTGTTGAAGGCCAGATTAAATGGAGCTCTGAACAACCTGGGATAGTGGAAGATATCCCTGCTTATGGCAGGGGTGTTCAAACTAGGTGATCATTAAGATCCTTTCCAACCCACACCATTCCATGATTCCATTCTGTGATTCTATGGAGTTGTGTAAATCACATCTTATTTTTCTCATTTGACTACAAAAGAAGCCAGGAAGAGCAGTGCCAAAGTTTAAACTTTTTGAAACTTTAATTTCTTTAGTTGGATAAAGTGAATCCCATATAAGGCAGAGGAGACAAAAGCCCTCAGTGCATTTGGAACATGTAGGGTAGTGGAATGTATAGGGGTAACGTGTCTGAAGGGATTTCTGCAGATTTAATTTGAGTCTCTAACATGATTAAGCAGACTCCTCTGGTCTTCAGTGTGAGTGTAAACAGACGAAGACGAGGAAGATCTTCACCTTTAAACAACCTTCCTCCTATCAGCATTTGGCTTAATGACTGGTGTCCTTCTGGGTTGTCACAGCCTCATTTTCTTTCTTATCAGAAAGTGCCTGCAAGCCCAGTTTGCTTACATATGCACAGATTAGCCCATAGGAATTGCTGATGACTCTGTTCCTCATTTTTTTGTGGGCACAAAGTAGTGAGCAGCTACAAGCGGTTTCTTTCCCAGCATGCCTGCTTAGGCTGAGAGACTTTTTCTCCTCCTCCTCTCAGAGCCCTTTCTTTGTTTAGGCAGTTTCTTTGTGTGGTTAATCTTCAACATGCTTCATCTGCTTCCCATTCTCCTGCCTGCAGCCTAAAGCAATTACCTCAACTCAGCTGGGAGAAAGAAAGCAGAGGTTCTTTAACCAATGGAATAGCTTAGAAACGATCACATTTCTTCTGAAATAAATGATTGTTTGTATAATATTAACCCTCAGGCCATAAATTAAGTCTGGATAGTGCAAAGGAGGACGACAGGGGAGAAAAAAAAAAGCAAATGCCTTGTATTCTGTTCAACAAACAACTGAATATCCAAATATTTATACATCTCTTACGTTGTTTTTAATCTTATGGAAAAGACCTTTAAAATGGACAGTAAGGCTCCTTTCAGTGAAATGATCACATAGAAATAATTAGCAAAAAAATGAACACAGCTTGTTCATGATCACCGGGGAAAATGTATCAATAGAATTAAATGCTGGTATATACTCTTTTTCTTGGGCAAGGAAATTTCGGTGCAAGAGAGGCTGGAATAAACAACTTTACCCTGAAGTATTTGGGAAGACTGGCCAATGATGTCAAAAGCCAACCTTCAGTATAGTGCCAGTTTGTCAGTAACTAGATCAGTGTGTCTTGTAAGGCAGAGGAAAGCTTGAAAATGAGCTCTAAGGTTGTACAGTAAATGACTCGTGTAAATAAACAGCAATTAGGCAATATCAATTCTTTCTGATATTCTCTGCAATGAATGCTTTAATATTAGTGCTTTTTACCTCCTAAAAGGTTTTTCTTTGCTTGACTCATTCACATTGAAAAATAAATGAACGCAGAGAAAGAGCTTATGTTAGAATCCTCTCATAATGTTTAAATTAGTTTTAAATGATCCTGGCTTAAAGCTAGAAGAGAAAGGGGTTCAGCTGCAAAGTTTTGAAATACAACTCCTTAAGCAAAACTAAACTTCAGAATCATGAGTTGGATTGATTTTCAGCATTCCAAGTCCTGTCATGTGAAACCAATTTAATGGCCTAAATCTCAGAAGGGGGCCAAAGGCAGAGCACCAGTGGAGGTGACTGCTGTCTCTGGTAGTTAGATGCAATAAGGGAAAAATCTCACTGTTAAAGTTGCATGTTCTGTGTGATTTTCATTTACTGGCAGGAGTCCAATGTAATAAAAGCCATGAAATCCTCTGCTTATAGTTAAATGCATGGGTGCATATTTCTAAAAGACTTGTTTTATTACATTACATTTTAATCTCCACAATCTTCTCTTTGGAATGATAACCAGCCCCCACTGCCTTTCATATTTAATCCTGAAGACCCTTTCCAAGGATTTTAAAAAGTCAAAGCAGAGGAGGAATCACAGATGGAGGAAACCAGACTGTTGCACCTGTGAGGGAAATGCATGAAAGATGGAGGAAGAGAGTGTTCACTGTTAAATAATTTGCATGATTTGTCAAGATAGGGTAGTTGTGGTAGTTGATTTGTCCTTTGAGATACACATGGTATTTGATTTTCATTCGGCTGAGGAGAGACTGCTTTCAGAAAGGTGTCTGTGTAATTCAGAAATGCCTGGTGACCTCTCCAAGTAGTCCCAGATAAGATGATCTTTTAGCTAGACTATCATAATGAAATCACCTTGTTTTGTCTTTGCTGAGTTAGATGTTTGAGCTCCAGCAAACTGAACAGGACATTTATTCATCCTTTTAAAATACAGCTTCAAATGGGGCAGATTGTTAGAGATCAGCTCAACGGTTAGAAGATGCTATTTGGTGGATTCCTGACTTTGCTTCTTTTCCAGGAAATTCAAACTCCAACTGTCCATGAAAATGCCCAAATCATCACACAAACTCTTTGATGTTGTATCACTACAACAGCTTCAAGTGATAAATTTGCTGAGAGGATGCAATTGGGAATATATCCAAGTGCCCTGAGGGTCCCTACAACAGTACTCTAGGAATGAGCGTTATCCATTCCCTGGGACTTCCCAAGGAACCAGAGCTGTCTTTGCAGGAGGGCAAAGGTGTAACGTGTACAAAACCTATACTTAGGCAGTGTGTTAAACTGACTAAGGAGTAAGTAATTTTTAAGTTTGTTCTGTCCCAGCAAAGTAGAAGATGTCATTGTGGTGAGACAGGAACAGAGAGATGTGGTAACTGTGGGGCTGAGTGGAACTACCAGCTTTCAGGAACAGACCTGTCTTTGACAGAGCCTTTAGAAAGCAACCAACCAAAGCTTGGATTTTAAGCTAGACATGCTCAGTCTAGAAGTAAAGCTCAGAATTTTTAATAGAAGACAACTAAAAAAGAAGTCTTTTTTCATCTTTACAATTATGATTAGTAAGTGTAATGTATTTCTAAAAAATATGAAGTCTTTGTTCTGTTCAAGAGATCTTTCCTTGCCTTTGAATCCACATCTTTAGAACTACTTTAGAACATACTTTAGGGGGTGAAAACACAGCATTGTGACTGCTACTTGCTGAAGTTCTGCTTGGTGCTAATGGAATACACAGGTTTTGACAAAATAGCAAGTAAATTTTTCTCTAAAAGCCACCTTTTCTTCTTATTTGATTAACTTGAGCATCTGGAACAGTATACTAACAATAGTACTATGTTGCTTATCATAGTTTTTTTGCTCTACAGGAGCAAGCAATTTCTAGTATTAAAGTCTCAGGCAAAGTCAGTAGGAAATGGGATAATGGTATTTATGTCATTAGAGATCCTAGTGGAGAGGAATGAAAATGAAAATAATAAAATTTCCTTTTCAGAGTTTTTCAAAAAGCAAGGAAATTTTCACTTTTGGTTGAGAATCCCTTCAACGAAATATAGTTGGTTTGCTGGTCATACAAACTCACATGCTTTTATGTGCTGGTGGAGGGTGACAGACTCATGCTTTAAAGGTGTCAGTAGCAGTTAGTTTTTCTAGAGTTCAAATGGGTGTTTACACACTTTTTTAATCATGGCTGAAAACTAAATAGGTTGTGACAAACCTGTTTTGGCATCAAGATTACAAGTTTGTTTCTCTGTACTCGTTGGTTGCTTCTCCAATGAGCAAAGTGGGAGCAACTTGCAGCATCTGGCACATTTTTAACAAAACCTGCAAAGATAAAATCCTTATATTTTTACCACCAGGTGGAACTGCATGACTTGGTAGATTAAGCAAGATGCCTACAGTAATCAAATCAGTTATCCCCTAAGCATGTGGCTAATGCTGACCTCGGAAGGATATGGATACTGAGTGCCTTGAGGGTACAGAAAGTAACCACATGTTGAAAAACTGTAGAGATGGGCTTGCTGTTCTGTTGTGCTTGTCTTAACATTGGGCAACCTCAAACTACATTTCCCCATCATCCAGGGGAAAAAAAAATGCGTATTTAAACCAAGGGCTTTGCAATGCTGTAGTATGCATAACTTAATGTCATTTTGGAGCCCTGTTACTCTCTGCAAATGTGGGCCTTGGTCACAGATGGCTGAACCCCTGAGGGGTCTGAGGTTACAATATGGTGCATTATGCTGGGGAACTTAACACTGGAAAATGAACTGCTTGGGGATCTTAAAGCCCTCCGCATTAAACGGGCAAGTTCCATTTCCCTCACGCTGTAAACACTCTTTGAGCAAAGAGCTGTGTTCCAGCACACAACTTTCAAAGCAAAACCCTGACCCAACTGGAGCCCGTGGGAGGCCTGCCATGAAGGTCACTGCAGATGAGGCTGGGAGTCCTCATTAAAGAAGAGAGGCTTGAATCCCTCTGTCCCCACAAATTTTTCTTTCTTCTGGAAAAATCCGCTCGACGCTGATGGCTTACTCAGCTTGTGAATCTGCAAATGGGAAGCAGATACTTGCTCGTGGTTACAAAAGAGCACTCTCTGCTTGCGTGTGTGTCTGCAGCCTGTGAGACCCGAGGAACAGACCCTCGGTGGATTAGAACTCCCACAGACATGGTGAGGCATGATCCAGAGCGTCCCCTTTTCTCCAGATCATGAGCTGCTGGCACATACTGACCTACTTCTGAACAGCTGCTGCTTAAAAAAACACAATGACAGGGAAACACATCAACAACACATCAAAGTGTTGTAGTTTTCAGTCTGTAGATAGCAGTTTTCAGGCTGTGGACTACAAAACTGTGGGGGACTGGAGCCTGCTTTTAAACAGTCGGTGAAAAGTGGCAAAAGAAAGAAAATCTGCAAATGCTTTACAACAATCAAGGTATGGGAAATTGGTACATCTTCCCACTGGGAATGTTTCTGGCATTCATATGTTGGAAGGATATTGAAAACTACTGACGTAGAAGGCAAAGAGTTAAGAAAGCAAAGTTTAATAACGTATCTCAGAAACAATTCAAGCATGATTTTATTCCTCAGGCTGTGTGTTAACCTAGGATAGAGAACATAAAAAATCCAAGTCTCTTTGCATTTGGCAGGACAGACAAAATTTCATCAAAGCTATGTCCATGTCTCAAAGCAGAAGTTGCCCTTTTCCAGTCTGTTAGGGTTATTTTTATTTTTATGCTGTTTTCTGGGTCCTTCTTAAAAAAAGAAAAAAAAAAAAGAAAAAAAAAAAGACAGCCCAGCAAATGTTTTGTCTCATTTCACATAGTTTCACAACCGTAATTATATGAATGGTAGCATTGCAAGTAATTATGTTTGGTTCTTTCTTTCTACATGAATATACATTGACCGTCCAGAAAGAGTGCCCTGGTTTTGTGCAAGAGTGTAATTTCTTTGCAGGGAATGGAGATGGTTTCTCCCATTTGACTTACCTGTTTCATTGCCATTCTTCCAACACAGCAGACTGTAGCAATTACTGAGCCTTGAGGCAAGTCTCTCCAATGCAGGCTGAACACTGAAATTGGTCTCCTTTGCAACATGCATTTTGGTGATACTAACCTCTTTTCTTTTCTTTTTTTTTTTCTCTTTTTTTTTTTTTATGGTTTCTCTTAAAATAAATATGCAGGATATTTGCAATGTCTCGACTGCCAGGGATTTACAGCCTTTCTAGTTGCCTTGTGAATAAACTGCTCCTTGGTGCAGCTTACAGGATTTTCTTCCTTTCTTTCTCTAGGTACACCCAACAGAGAGGTACCCTGCATGTAACTTGAGCAGTTTTCAGCTCCATTTCTTCCAAAGTGATCCACATTTCCTTTCAGAGGCAGAGTGACACAGTCAGAGTCTGTGGTGCTGTGAAAGCTGGGGAGGGACCACATCTGTTTTGACTTGAATGCTGTATTTTCTGATGCAGAGGCAGTGTTCTGTGTTCACAAGAATGCAACACATTTCAGTGAGTGTAGAAACTGAATTTTCATAGAAACCAGGTGCTGCTGACACCAGTGTCACTTGTACTGATAAGGGAACATGAACACTGGTGAAGGTCAGTGAAAAACCACCCGCTCAGAGGAACATCACATTTTAAAGTGCTCAGATGGAGATAAAAGACATAGGTTTCCAGATAAAACAGGACAATTCTGTGGATGGGCAACCTTAGTGTCTACCTTGTAGAGCCCTTGAGATGGGTGACATGTAAATTGTAAATTGTACCTTACATCTGTACAGCATTAAATACAATGATAACAAATTCTGCAATGTAAACATTAACTGATGATTATTCAATGTTCAGTATTTGTTTTTAATGGCCTGTTGGTTGTTCAGACAGGTCAAGATCACAGATCTAAACCATTTGGCCACAGATCCAAGACAGATGGGAGTGAGGAGGCTCAAGAGTGACTTCATATCATTATTTTATTCCAATCCGGCTGCTTTCCAGGCACGCAGATCATCTCTAATCTAGCATGCCCTCCCGTTTGGAACAGGACCTGCTGCAGACAGCTCACCAGCATTTTTTCACACGAAGAAAAACTGAATATGTGTAACTCTTCCTTTAAAAATTCAGTGAATTACTCATGTATTCCAATTTTTGTGAGGCACAATGTTTGGAAAATGGGACTTGCTTCTTTTTTTTTTTTTCTGTTCCTTCTTTGAGTATGCACCTTTAATTACTTCTCTGTACTTGAGGGGTATAAGTGAGGTTTAAGAGACAGTATTGTTTGAAAAGAGTGAGTTGGTATTTCATCCAAAGCTGCAATACTATCAGTTAAAATCCTTAATTGGCAGCCTTGCCTTGCAAAGTGCCTTGCTTTCATAACAGGAAGGTGCTTGATTATCAGATAGCAGGCTGAAACCTCGAAAACCTTTCTCCCTGAAGAGTCCTAGGTACAACCACTAGCACACAATAAATACAGAGCTCAACCTGCACTGAAAGAAAAGTATTTATATGAAGAAAAAAAGTCCTCTTAAGAGTAAATTCTTATCAAAGGCAATGTGAACTCCTAAGTAACTAAAATGAGAAAGACAAAAGATATTGTCACCTGTTTGAGTTCTCACCGGTCACCCTCCATACCCTTTGGAAGACTTACTGAATGAGCTGGGAATCAGCCTGTTCTCACACCTTTTTAGTGGCACATTGGATGTGTAACTTGGGGTTAAATTAAAAAGAGCATGAACAAGATGTCTCAGGCAGTCAGTTGGAGGTTGCTGAAGCTGTAACTTTTGGGGGCAGGGTATCTTTCCTCTGAGAGGTTTTGGAGGGACAGCTTCGAGCACATGAACTCTGCACATTCAAAGCAATGAGAAAATCCCTGAAAAAAAAAAAAAAAAGACGTTCAAACCACTGCTCTATTTTGAGAATGGATTTTTTAAAATACCTCTTAAATTCAAAGAATGAATATAGAAAGATGTCTGTCTGAATTAAGGACACTAACAATCTCTTTTTCCCCAGACAACTACAACACCACCCTTACCATTTCTCCATCAGCTTTCCTCCCAAGAAGTCTAGTTTTCAAGATCCAGCCTGTGAATGAAGACAAGTTCTGTTGCATTTTTGTCTCAACACATCAACGAAGTGTTAAACCATGCACTTCACAGCAGAAGCTGTTTCAGTTTTGTGTCTTGTGCAGGACTGCAGAAGGGTGCCCAAATGCACTTATGGTGTACTTATGAGCACGTTTGACAAACCTGAAGGCAAAAAAACCCAATAAGTTACTGCTAAGTGGAAATCAAACCCAGGCTCTCTAGTACTAGTTTTTAGCGTTTTCAACAGATGTTGAGAGGCAAAATCTGCTTCTCCTGTGAAGAAAATGGTTCTTGACTGTTGGAAAAGACATTTTACCTAGGAAAAAAAACAATACTTGAAACCCAGTGTTACTAAGAGAGTTTTAAAAAGCAGATGTAAAGTAATATGATTGTTAAAGTGAAGTTTCGTAAGATTCAGATGTATTTTCTAATGAAGTAGGGATAGGATATCTGAAAGAGAGAAATTAAAGATGTTTTTCAATCGTATGTTTTAGTTGCTCCTAGTTTAGTTTGTGACTTATTTAAATTTTATAAACTCAGACTTTGAGGAGGGGGAAATTTTCCTGAATGATGCTTTTGTATTCAATATTTCCCTGAGAAGTTTATTCATGCCTTTTTTTTTGTGACACATGGAGTGGAATTAAAGTTATAGTGAGCTTAGCAAGAAAAGAAACACCAAGAGGACATCTATCAAACCTGGCATTATTTTGCACACTTAGCAGCCAGTCTAACTAGTTCAGAAAGTGACATGGCCATTTCTACTCCTGAAAGGAGATGATTTCTCCAGAATTTCCCTGGAGAAATTAGAGGAATTAGACATCTTTCTTATTTCACATTTGGGAAGATTTTTGTGCATGCAAATAACAACACACCAGACACTGCAAGTCTTTCTTACACTGAGCTTGCCTGTGCCCATCTTTTGGTTTCACACTCTGCTGCTTTAGTGAAAAGTAATCCTGCTTTTTAAGGCATGACTTTAGAATAAGTTTCTCTAAATATAACTTTACATCTCCACAAATAAAGAGCTGCAAGCTGGTTGTCTGTCATACAAAGTGGTCAGAGTAGCAGACACTTTTCTCTTGGGCCACACGGTTTCAGCTTCAATAAACCAGCTGGCAAAACAAGGGAGGTAAAAGAAGCTGAAAAAGATACAGAGAGCTGTGGCTAGGGCCTTCTTTTTCAGCTAGCCAAAGGTTTTTTGATCTTGTCTCCCAAATCATCAGTTTCCAACTCTTAAGGTTTGTGATAAAGATCTGTTAAGGACTGGACACTTCCCTTTTGATTTTGCTTGGTGAAATTAAAAAAAAATAATAATTAAAAAAAAGCACTTTAGATGTCTGGGCTTCACAGACTGGGGAAAAGTGAACACTCCAAGAAAAACATGGTTCAAGCTTGGCTGGAGCGGCAAAAAACCCCCCCCAAAACCCAACAAAACCTGTGGGAAGGAGTAAGGCAAAAGGCAAGCTTCATAGTGTGCAGAAGAAAGGCAGATTTCAAATTAAAATTCTTACCAGGCGACTGAGATATTTTGCCTGGAAATTTCAATAAACATGTCCACTGAAGAGTGTCAGCTGTGTCTACAGTGGCTGGTGTGAGGCTAAAAAACATCTGTTATGTATATGTTTTCGACACATAGGAAAGCTTGGAGCCAAGACTAAGGGTCAAGAATGCCATACATACAGATATGTATAAAATGTGTTTCTCAAATGTAAGCACAGCTAATGTTCCTGTTCTTTGATAACATCCCCTGCAGTGAAATTGCCACCAAGAGTGAGTTTGCAGTGCATACACAGGAGTACAAGGTGGCCTTGTGCAAAATCAGCCTAGTTGAAAGAGAAGATTCCAGCCAGGCACAGGCACAAGCATGTCCAGCTGAGTAGAAGTAGCTGTACACTTAGTTTGGGACTCAGTTTAAAAACTACAAAAGCTGCCTCTTCACCCTACAAAATTTGTGACTGCAACAACAACAATCATTTTCCCTAAAAAATACCAACATAACCATAAATTGGTTGCTTACACTTAAGAACTGTTTGCTTTGTTTGAAAGAATAGCAAGATGGATGCACAAACACGTGGACAGGGTTTCATGCTGCCTGCAATATTTCATATTTTGGGTACCTTGTTTTGTGTCTTCCCATCCAGCCTACTCTACATCCACCGGCTCGGAAATAGTGAGAAAGAATTAAATTCGAGGAAAGAAAGAAAATGCAATATTTATTTTTGCTAATAAGTGTTTAGCCTGGATAAATTTCAACCTGGCTTTGTCAGTCAACACACATCAAGATATTTTTATAGCCAAGTTGAACAGGATGATTAAACAAAATAAAAGGCCTGCAGTAGGGCAATGGGATTTTCTTGGCAAGCTTTGTGTCTAGGCTGTGTTAATGGAACAGCATAGAAGGAGCTCAGGAAAGTGGAAGTATCAAGGGGAAGCAGGAAGCTTTAGGGATCTGTAGGATGGCTGGTTAATAAGACACCATGTGTGCTTGCACATAGCAAAGCCAGTCTTGTACTGCAAAGGTGAAAAGGATGAGTAGAGAGAATCTTGTCAAAAGCAGAGATGAACAGGGAAAAGCACAATTCCCTAAACAGTGAACCTCAGATGATTTTACCCCCTTTGCCTCTGAGGTGTCGGGGCAGAAGGTTAATAGCTGAGGATGACGTTGTACTTGGAGGGTCCTTAATTTGTCTTAATTATTTGGACAGACCTACTTCACCGTAGAGAGACAAAAACTGCAGCACTGCTGTTAACAGGCACCTTCAGAAACCATTACCAGGACCTGACTGACATCTTCATGCCCAGCATCCTGTGCCAACAGCAGCGTGTTCAGGAGTGGTGGAAATAAATGGCACTGCAGCAAGAGGTAATGTCTAATTGAGGCATTTCATCTGCAAAACACTGAAAAGAGGGGAAATAATCCAAACCTTAATCTGTGCAATGGTTCGTGTGAGTGACAGATGCTCTGTCCGGCTCTGAGGACAAGATGGTTAATCCATGGAGAAGAGGTTTTGCTGCACCTTTGACACAAATCTTAGGGTACTAATGTCAATGAATGAAACCAAACAGATATTATGGGATAGCCTTTTTACCTGAAAGGCAGGGGTATGACCAGTGGCTGCTCAGCTACAAGCCAGCTTGTTATCTAAAAATGGAAGAAATCTGTGTTTCCCTTAGAAGTCACTCTACAGTGAAAGCTCCTCCTCTGTTTTCACAAATGCTTTTGCTACACGCTCACAGATGTCTTTGGAAATGCATTTCCGCCCTGAGAAACAGAGGGATCAGCAGCATAAGGAAAGAACATATGGTAAAGTCTTAGCCCCAGGGGGTATGCAGATTGGACTTTGCTCTGCATTTTTCATGATATATGATTCTTCCCATGGAAATAAGTTGGACTTCAGAGAAAGAAGGTTTTGTGTTAAAATTTCAGAACAGAGAATGTTCTGAAAAACAACTACTTTTTCAGGAATTTGACATTGCCTCCCACAGCACATATCCATGAAGTCCTTGACTACAGTGCAGAAAAGAGTCTTATCTTTTTGGAAACACTGGAGAAAGATCAGTGATCTAGACAAATATATGCTGGAGAAAACAGCAGTAGTTAGAATAAGGTTTATCTATGGAGAGACTCCCTCTGCTAGGCAGAAAAGAGAAAATACATCTGTTCCACAGCTTCTGCAGTAAAAGCTGATAGAAAAACTTTGGTACTGTCTTATCAAATTGCATTCACCATTTTTTTTAAACAATGAGTCTTTGATTTTGTCACAACTTGGATGGGCCTCGAATCAAAGGCTTCAGGCATGTGGAGGAGGACAGCACCTTTCTGTGTATAACTGCTAAATTCAAAGGTTGTTGCAGTGAACATGTACAATTTGGTATTCCTTGAGGTTTGCCATGGGGCAGAGTTCAAAGAGATTTTTCCTTGAGGTAGATGGGTAGCATGGATTTTGTTTACCATTGATGGTTGACATTTTCCAACATGAAGACTGTTACTATAAAACACCTTTGGTATTTCTCATTCATGCTGTTCAGTATTAACTCAACCCAGTATCCATGTTAGCCAGGCTCTCTCTAATTTATTTGGTTCTTAAATGCTCAAGACAGCAACACTGAACAACAGTAGGGAGATAAAACTTAAAAATATGTGTTAAAACCCAACATATTATATGCATGCCAATGAAACACAAACCAGTGAACACAGCACAAGTGTGTGAACCTGTAAGTTATATTCTCTGTATGCAAAAATAACTTCCTTCCTTTAGGCCTTGCCTAAACTGAAAGAGACGGCGTTTCACTTTTGCAGAGCAGAGAGAGCACAACACCAAATTTACCAGATAAGCTGGTATTTTGTATTAATGAAGCCATGCTAGTAGGTAATTACAGAATCTTCTTTCGGGCAGCATCCATTGGACCAAGGGTACTATGCTGTATACTTTGCAAGTTAAGCTGAAGCTTTAAATTTACACAGCTTTTAAAATACCATATGTTACCAATGCATAAAGAGGTTGATTAAGATTTTGCAGCAGAGTAGCAGGCATTCTTCCACGAGACACTTCAGTATAATTTATGGGTATTTAAGTACCTCCAGAGGACAAAATTTTGTGTAAAATTTTTCTGAGCATGCACCAGTCATCTCAAGAACCTCGAAGTGGTTAAACCCCTAGATTTATAGTAAAATAGTTTAATATCATTACTAAACAAAATTGAGAGTTCATGGAAAGGACAAATACAAAACACATGCTTGCAAAAATAGCACTGGTAGAGAGTAACAGTATAAAAACATGTCCATAAGATCTTTAATGTTTGTAAGCTGCATCTGGCAATGCTGAAGGCTAACGAGATTTCAAACTACAATATGTCAAATTTATGAGGTGTAGAAGGACACTTCCCTTGCCTCTATGTAAAATATTGGGCAATAAAGAAGTTTTAAACGTTTCTGAGGCGATTTAAAATTTAAAGTTATGCCCTGACTGGACTTTTGAGAAAGTAGGTTCTGTTTTATCCCCATCTTCAAAATCCATCATGTTTACTATTTCCACAGTGCCAGTGTCTGGAGCAAGTAATGCCAATGCATCTTCAGCAGCATGAATGTGCCACTCAAGTGACTTGATATGTACAAAGTGAATCTCATGTAAGCTTTCAGAAGTGTCTATAGGCACAGAATTATAAAACGTTATGAAAGCAGGGGCTCAAAAAAACCTGCAATCATGACATATTCTTTGACCCCTAAAAGAACAAAACCAAAACACTATTTTGTTGTACATGTGAAAAATGGTTTTGTTTCTTTTGTCTGTGTTATGCAGTTTCTGGCTGTACGTTGTTACATGAACAGTCACTCTTCTATTTTGCTTAAGAATGTGTCATGTTAATGTATGAAAAACATTTTCACACCCTCGGAGTACTAGAACACTCACTCTGAGGATTTGTTTTTCCTTTATGTTAAAAAAAAATCCCAAAAATATATGGAGTTAAAACCATAAAGTCAGTCATTAAGTCTGGAACTTCTTGAGCTGTATTCAGTTCCCTTTTCTACCACAAATTTAATTTCTGATCTGGGCCAAGGCAACTTCTTTCTTACCTGAAAAGAGCGGAAACATATCCTTTCCTGAAAGGTCTGATGAAGCCAGTTGTGCTAGAGAGTGTACAGACCTTTATAACACATAAAGGAAAGAGATTGAAAGTGTTTTTTTAAAGAAAATACAACATTCTTTTTTTCCCTGAATGATCTCTGTGTTCAATACCCACATACGTGGGTATTGCTTCCTTAAAGCAATAACTCACAGAAATTGTGTGGGTGTGTATCATAAGGTGAGCAAGCTAGTTCAGACAATTTCAGAGCCTCACAGGCATAGGCACTGACAGAGCAAACAGTGTCTGAAGTCCTGTTCTGAGAAATCATAGATTACAGCTGCCAAATGGACAAACTGTAGCAAACCTGAGAACCCCAAATTTCAATACAACTTCTGGTTCTTTTTCTTCAGTCAAATTATAAAAAGATACATTTGGGTTATTGAAACAGCTTTCATTCTGCCTTAGGCACTATTTCAGGCGTTGGGAGGAATCTGCCTTCAAAATTGTTTAATCTAATTTAGGTTTCTGGAGAACGAAATGGTTTAATCATAACCATATGACAGCAACCATAGAGTATCACTACATATAAGAGTTGCTACCTGAAATATATGGGCTTGTAATTCTTGCTGTGGAACAGTTCTGCTAGCCTTACACTATTTGTTTACCTTATACTGACAAACTCAGTCTTCCCATAGCTTTTGTCTGAGACTGGAATGTAAATTTTGAAGGGGGAAAATACACAAGATTTCACTTAAAAGGCTGTTTTATTCCCTCCTCACTGCAAGACCACGCATGCCACATTTTCCTTGAATATTTCAAGTATCTGTTTATTGAAGGGTAAGAAGGTTCAATTCCATGCAGGCATTCCTGGCAGAGGTATTTTGATTCTCCTAGTTCAATTCCATAGTTCTTAATGTCATCCCTTTATAACATGTGTGTAACCAAGGACAGTGCAGATTATATTGATTCCTGTGCCTTAAAATCCATGGAAATGTTTGGATGTCATAGGAAACTATGGAACTGGGACATGGGAATGTGCTTCAGGAGCCTAAAGAACTCCCCACTTCATGTGCAAACAACAATTGTGCAGCTATCAACAGCACAGACAAATGCTGGCTGGTTTTTTCCTGGGAAAAAAATGGAAAAGGGCATGTTCCTGGTGCAATGGCTGCAAGCCTCTAACTTTTGCTTGCCAGGGATCTACATACTCCTGAGCATGTGCTGGGAAACCAGCAAGGGGTAATTCAACTGATCAGCAAAAGAATAGCAAAGCCACAAGCAAAGAAAACAAGGCCATGTGCTGTACACAGGTGTCATGCCAGCATTTCAGCTCCAACTGCCTCTCTCTCATCTGATTCCTTAAAAGTAATGGGAATTGGCATGCATGTGTGAAATCCAGTTGCTGACTGTTGATTTACCATCTCCCTCTCTGTCATTCCTGAACACCAGCACAGCCCATAGGAACTGCCTTTAATCTTTCCTACCCTTATCTTTTTTCCTGGAAGCTTCTCCCATCGTGTGTTCTGGGAAATATCTGATGCATTAGCAGCAAGCACAGCTGACTTGAGCAGTTCTGAAGCTGAGCACTTGTCAATTTTCATTTGGGGTGTTATCACAACAAAATCCAGCCACGCTCTGCCAGGAATGCATGTGCTGCACACTCTATTAAATCTTACTCTTTGTTCAAGGTAAAATACCTTCATGTATCAGCTTAAGACTGATAACAGCAAAATATTAAAACAAGGTCTAGGGCATCTTAAGGCTGATATCCAGCATGTTTAATACAAGCCTTTGGCAGTGCACAGGCAGGGGTGGCAGGAACTGAAGTGGTGACGGTGGAGAAAGGGATGCAGACAGAGCTCTCTGAATGGTGACATTTGTCTTTGGAAGCTTGAGAGCTTTTCCACGCTGACGCTAACACAGCTCTGAATTGTGTAATGGGAGAGAGGAACTGCTGAATGAAAGCAGGGATTTACAGAAGATGGATCAGGTCCATTACAGTGCAGGAGAGGGGATGGGTGCGTGCAGGGGTATATATAGAAAAATACGCATCTGCATATAGAAGTGTATATACGTGAGTAAGAGAGACAGAGGATAATGCACACTTTGGATGTGAGCTGCATGCCTCTGGATGCACACTGAAACAGAGCTGTGCTTTGTTACAGTGTTGGAGCTGCAAACGACAGCTGGAGAGCTTCAGAGGAAGCAAAGGAAAGATTTTCTGAACATGAAGAGTGCTCCAGTGAGGATAAAAGCATTGGATAAAGGCGGCACAGTGATTGTGGGACTCATGAAGGTGCTCCTGGACATGCCTCGCAGGTGGCAGCTCTGGAGACCCTGCCTCTTATCAGCCGTGTCCTGAGGCAGCAGGAGAGGCTCCCTGCCTCCACAGCTTCCTGTCTCTCCCAGTCAAAGTAACCTGGAAAGGTGTTGTGAGATTTGGTTCCAAGGGATCCTTAAAATAGCACTGTAAAAATGTTGATGATGACTGAGTGATAGATAAACCCCTGAGAAGTGAATTTCTTTTTTTTTTTTTCTCCTGGTGAAATGTAACTGTAATGAGGTTGGTCTTGATGTTACTGATGGAGTTACCTTCTTCAATAAGGCAAAACTTTGTTTTGTGTCTAGCTGAAAATGTCCCGGTCATTTTAGGGCAGGCCTTTGCATTAAAAATGCCATGAAAAAGCAGAGTTAGTGGGGGCATGGGAGAGGAGACAGGAGATCTTTTTGTTTAGCTACATGCAAAATTGAATTGAAACTCAAGACCTGAAGTACAATAATTTCAGCCAAAACAATATAGCACTATGTTATGTATTAAATAGATCTCTATCTATTTAATGGTGGAATCAGTAAAATCAGAACTCATTCATAAAAACATGGCTGCTGCAGTTTTTGTCATTTGTCAAATCTTTAATAAGACATTAGGATTTCAGGGGTTTTTCTTAATTTATTTAGGGAGGTTTTTTATGGACAAAAGGTAATTTATTTCGGTTGAATACATCATAGGTAAGAGCTGAATCAGCCTAACATAAGACACAGTAAATTAAACTTGACAGTAAACAAAATAACAAAACAAGGTTACTCATGTGAGGACCCAGTGAAAAGGCTTAACTTCCATAATGGGATAAACAAAGGACTGAAAACCTATTAGGGGTGTGAGGTCAAGAAAACAGCCCTGTTGCTGCTCCCTTTAGTGACGAGGCTTTCAGTCACATTCTCAGCATTTCACGAACAGAATAAATGAGCTTTAGATGGGCCGATGCTTGAAGGAGCCCCTGAGAAAACAATAGTTGCTAACGGACGTTGTTGAACTGACAAAGAACCCGAGGACCGAAGCTCTGGCACACTTTTCATAATGGGGTACCCAGTAAGGAAACAGGCATCCCAGGAGCTGTTTTCTAGAGCTGCTCTGACTGGGTTTACTTACCTTTTCCTTTTGCAAAACATGCCACCAGCTCACCTGCCAAGGAGGTGACTGCCACAAGAACCGGGATCCAAACTGGAGACAGACCAATTTCTGTTTCTTTTGGGTTTAGCAGTGTGAGATCTATTGCCACACAATAGCTCCTCTTGAGCTTTGCAGAGGCATGTGCTGCTTTTCCGAATTTGCAGATGGCAAAGGTTCAAAAAATGTCTGACTGAGTTCAATTATGTCCTGTTTTAAAACAGTGTGATCTTATTCTTGTTCTAGTTCCCATTTCCTTTGAACAATATTCTTTGCAGTATTGGATTTCCTGGTCTGAGGGGGAAATGATGTGTAGATGATGTTTTGCAGACCTGGCCTCACAAAGGCTGCATCTACAAAGCCTCCCAGGCACTCTGCATCTCACAGAGCTTCAGTTCTCCTTGCAAAGTGGGAATTGTCAGCACTTCTCGCAATGTATGTTAGAAATGGAAGTCTGTATTGAGTTTAAGCCGAAGTGCATGTTGCAAAAAGGCCTAGGGCCTAGAATGAGTGATTTTTATAATATGTCTCTTGTTCCATTTCATGAGCTGCCACCAACATGTGCCATCCTGTCTGACCGCTGAGCTCATATTGTTTCCAACAAAAATATGAGCTGGAACAAAGAGGTAGATTTCTTGTCAAGCTCACATGTAATTTGAAACTGAAAACCTCATTCTTTGCTGTGCAAACTGAACTAATCTGTCAGGGAAGTGCTCAGATATACATAAATTTTACTTCAGAATATAATTTCCACTAATTTGCTTAACTGTGTTTTTAAATTTGTTTAAGTATCTTCTCTTTCTGTGCTACAAGTGCTGCCCATAGCTTCCTGCTTTGCTGTGGTTTAGGTGCCTCCTGAGACATGCAACTGAGGAGTTTGGAGCAGACTCCACTGAGCTCACTGTGACCATCACCACAGGATCCAGTCCTTCCTGTGGCTCCAGCTGCAGGTTCCCACCAGCTGCAGGTTCTCCTCCCCTCTGTGATCCCCTCTACATTCCCTGAGGTTCTAACCCACTATATCTAAGTGCACATTACTTAATCCTGCATGAAGCAGTAGGTGCTTCAGTAAACTCTCTGAGTCTTTGGAAGGTGGAACAAAGCAGTCAAATATCCTTCATCCCTTTTTCTGTAACATAGTGCCAGAGGCAAAGCCCTCAGGTTTCCACTGGTCAGTAGCAGTGGGAGAAGAGATGGGTGAAGACTGGCATGCTGAACCTCCTGTAGCCTGAGGGAAATGGAGAACTTGGGAGAACAGAAAGCCAGTCTTCAAAATGCATCAAAGGTAAAGCCTGTGAAAGAGAGAGAGAGGCCCTAAAGGAATGCTACAGATCAGGAAAATTTCAGCCCAGTCTTATCAAATTAAGTATTCTCTTTCTCAGTATTTCCAGGCCACTCACAGATATACCAGCTATATTTATGCTGGGTTTGTGTGATCAGGTTTTGGTCTATACACCAAGGAAAAACAACCCACATTCCAGTAGTTTTTGGAGTGGTTCATGCTAGTGGTGGGATGGACCCATGTGGGAGAAATTCATGGTAAACTGTCTCCCGTGGGAGGGACCAGACAGTGGAGCAGGGGAAGGGCTCCTCTCTCTGAGCAGCAGCAGGAACAACCTGTGATGAACTGACTGCAACCCCATTCCCTGTCTCCCTGCACCGCTGAGAAGACGGGAGCGGTGGGGGGATGGTGGTTTTAAGATTTATTTTACTTCTCATTATCCTGCTTGATTCTGTTAGTAATAAAATTGATTCATATCCCCACTTTGAGTCTGTTTCACCTGTGATCAGTGAGCGATCTCTCCCAGTCCTTGTCTCAACTTGCGAACCTTATGTTACATTTTCTCTCCTCTGTAGAGTTGCAGAGGAGAGTGACAGAGTGGCTTTGGTGGGTACCTGGCATCCAGCCAGAGTCATAAACATAAATATAATTACATTATTTGAATACTGAGTCTTCATATCTCAATTATGTTAAAACCGCAGGTGGTCATGTTTAAGCAAAAGAAGATCATTTTTTCCTAAAATATATTAAATATCTGCAATCTTTTACACTTCTACATTATAAACTGTCTGTTACTTCAAGATAGACTTAGTTCATGTCAAAATCAGCAATATTTGCGTTAAAAACATGCACAGAAGAGTGTACTTAATGGTCAGTCTGAGACCTACCAGAGGAATAATTGTTGAGGACAAGAGGAATTTTTTAATTTGCGGTGATGTAATGGTTTGAGGGTATAAAATATCTTTATGAGTCCACTCTTTTTTCCTCAGAAGCTGTTTCAGTAGTCTGATAATACACAACAGGAACAACTTTAGCCACCATGAATTTTAAAGCTTGCTTTCTCCATAAAAAAGACAAAGCATGGCACACTGGTGTATTTCGGAGGACGTTGTCTTTTGAAACGGGAGAACTTTTCAACAGCAAGAAGGGACAGACTCTGCCCAGAAAACTGTAAACTTTCAAAACCTACGTAAAATGGACAGTGGATGCGGAATGACATTGGCTCAGAAAACATCATCTTGTTAAGGAGAAGGTGTGCTGCCACTGTGCATCAGCAGGACACCCCAAGGTCTCCAGGAGCATTTCCATGCCACCTGAAGGGCACATTTACTTTAACATTTATCCAGCTCTCCCAGGTTTCCTCCCCAGAAAAGATTAACTTCCAGTTCTGCTGTGAGATCTCCCTTTGGACACACACACCAAGGTTCACTTCTGAAATTGAACCAGTGGAAGCCAAAGATCTTGACCCTATCCTTGGTGTCTTTTGGTTGGCACGTGTAGCCATGAACTATTCTTTCTGGCTCCAGTGAGAGTCCAAGTGAAATATCATCCACTTTTGGTTAATACCTGACAGCTACTGGGCCCTGGAGTGTGAGTAATGTGTCCATAATGCACATACTAAAATGTAATTCATGGGCACTATGAAAAAATATATGTTAGGTAGGGATAAGTTGTCTTTTGAATCAAGCAGGCAAGCCTTGCTTTTGGATGCCATCTGTGTTACGATTCAGCAAAGGCCCTTTCAGCTTTATCCTCAAAATGCCTCTTGGATTTATCCTCTGTGAATAACTGTTTCTTGGTACTCTGTTGCAATAGCAATAGTTTGTTCATATGAGAGAAATTAGATCACTAGGGGGAGATGGGTTTTTATAAGATCAACTATTACACTTGATAAAGTTGTGTCACTGATCTGATAGATGTTTTAGCCCATTGTGATGATTAAAAAAAAAAAGTACTGCCTAACCACATAAAGCCTTTCCTGTGTAAGCATGTTTTCTATTTAGGTTGTGGCTACCTTTAAAATTACACATATTAGTATATTATACAGATATTCTGCATCACAGATGGCTTTGCACAAAACCAGATCCATTACACCTTGTTAAGCAGGATTAAAGCTAACTTTCTACGGTTTCTCATTCATTTTCCAAATTAGAATATCATATATTCAGCCAAATCAAGACTACCTGCCAACTTTCCTTTGCAGCCCTTTGATCTATTTACAACAATTACAAGGTGATTTTTGATTCAGGATAGTGTTTCTGTTCTTTTCTCTGTAGATCACCCAGGCACCGAAAAGTTGGAAATTACCCCAGACCAGCAAACCTCACACAGTTGAATTCAGCAAACTAGAATGGAGAAAAAGAGTAAAATGCTGTCCTCCTGTATCTAAGGTGTTTCTTTCTTCAACTTACAGAAAGTTTAAACTGCCCACGTCAAAGATGTCCTCGCTGGAAAATGTATTACAACTCTTCCAGTAGTGAGAGACTGGGAATAGGTGATGTCATTTTCCTATTTCAGTTCCTAAAGAAGGTCCTGGAATTACTGAATATCCACTCTGTGTGACTGTGACTGTGTAAAAAAAATGGACAGAGAGCTACATTCAGAAGACTAGAGGAAGAGTAGAGGTCTGGACTTAGAGATGTTTTCCAAGAGGATGACATGCAAGATGTCTAGATGATTAAAATACTAGGTGACTGTAGCCCAGAGTTGTGGATGCCCCTTCCCTGGAAGTTTCAAAGCCAGGCTGGATGCAGCTCTGAGCAACCTTGTCTAATGGAAGTTGTTCCTGGCCATGGGCAGAGGTGTTAGAACTACATGATCTTTAATTCCTTACAACCCAGGCCATTGTTCTGTCATGTGCCTAAGAAGAGAACATAGAAAGCCCCCTACATCAAATATTGACAGATGTATGTAGTGTGTTTTTCTTTAATTGTGTCTTGCTTTAAATTTCAAAATAGTCCAGAAAAAGGTTACACCTCTCTGGAATCTGGAGTTTATAGTTATGGCAATTAAAAACTCTACTTGATGAAATTTGATTAGTCCCTTAAGAGATATTTCATTTCATTTCATCTCTAAGTGGACCTTATACATATATGCTGCCTTCTAGTTAAAGATAGTTTAAATCTAATTTAAAAGATAACCACATTTGAGTCGTGGAACTAGTGATGAGGAAAACTGGTCTCTGGTTGTTAACACTCGTGTGAGCACTAAATGAGAGACAGCTGCTCTGCCTTTTCTATATTAATTTACATTCATAATAATATTTTATAGGCATTTACTGAAAGTTACACTGGCGGGTGTATGCTGACTGCAATGACTAGTCATTCTGGTTACCCCTCACCAGTTAACACAAACTCTGATTTCAAAAGTATTGATACACTGATTGCTCCCCATTCGCTTGCCTGATGGAAGGAAAGCCTGTTCACTTCTAGCAGTCCCCAAAGACTTCCAACAAACCCACTCAGGCTTTCACTTCTGCCTTTGTGGCTCCCCCTGTGCTACTGAGCCCTCCTTCTGCAGTGGATTTATCAGTGGTCAGTGGCAGCTGCGTGAACCAAGTCACTGTCAGCTCTTCCACAAAGCTACACAGAAGGTGGTGATGCCAGGGAAAGCCCAGCAATGTCATTTCTGCTTCCACAGGCGTGGGAACACCAGGGGGACACCCTTCAAAGGTGACAAAACCTGACATACAGTGACAGCACAGCCTCTCTGCAGAGACTTGCTGCAGTAAGGCCAGAGGGGAAAAATTTCATAGAAGGGATGTTATCTGTGCTGAAAAAGGCTGAGACCATATATATTAGAGAGCATATATATATATATATATGAGACTGATGGCTGGAAGGACAGGTTGTGAATATGTTTGTCTGGGCTTTGGAAAATACACATTTTTCCTTTGTATCTCTCTGGCCTTCAATAGATTTGGGCTTTTGCTGCTAAACAGTTTGTAGGTATCCATTTCATTCAATTGTAAGGAATTTCCTTTAGAAATGAACACCTAGACCTCACAGTAACATAACTTATGCCACCCTGGCTAGCAGTAGCAGTCCTGTTTCTTGAAGTAGAGTAGCTATTATCAGTTCCCCCAGAAGAGATTGTGCAGTAGGCATCCAAGGCAGGAGTTGGCAGCTGATAATATGTATCAAAGGACACATAGATTTTTCACTGATTTTTGAACTCCAAATTTGGAAATGAAAATTACAAACTAGAACACAACTCTTAATACGTAAGTTGCCACCTTGCTAAGGAGCTCTGTAGTTTCAGCTGTTGGAGGCTGGCTTACCTCTCAAATCGGGAGAGTTTCTGTCCCTTTCAAAACAGTGGTTAGTTTTTCTTAACACACTATGAATGTCTAATTCAGGCCTTGTATCCTGCTGTGCTCTTTATTTTGGTGCACCTTATTAAAGTAGAGTTCATGGATTTAATTTACCCTGTGAGAATTAAACTCTTTTTTTTTTATAATTTTGCAGTTTGTGCAATTATGTTGAGAGAGTAACTACCCTGCCCACATCAATATTACAAGAAAATGTGGTGCGAACTCCTTGCTATGTCTTCATTAAGCCATTCATTAGTTCCTGTACTTATTTCTCCTTTCTCCTTCCTGAGCATTCCTCAAAAGCTGTTGTGTTTCGTCTCAACTGACTTCATGAGAAACTGGGAGGTTCCCAGGGTGCAGCTGGGAAATGTATATTGTAGAATTTCATTCGAGTGACTTACACAATTAGGAAAATGTACAAGCAATGGCTCCAGGTCATGCTTGTAATGAAATCCCAATGCAGCTAATGAAGTTGTATTCGAGATTAAAAACTTTGCATAGCTCAGCTGCAAGCAACAAAAACTGAAGCAATTCCAAACGTGCTGGGGAAAAGTGAGGAGGCAGAAGAAATGTCAGAGAGATGCAGCCGCCTGTGCAGCCCCATAGAGCTGTAACAGCTTTCTATAGTCTGTCTCACCTGCCTCCATGAAGTGTTTTGTCAGCTGGTTGTTCCAGAACTGTTGGAGTAAAGTGACAAAGCAGAAAGCAGTGAGTGTGTGAGTGTGAGAGTGTGTGTGTGTGTGTTTAAAAATTCCAGCCTGAAAACACATATCGGAAACTTTCTGCTCAAACACAAAACCACAAATTATTTTCCCACAAGATGAGATAAAAGCGTTCTGAGGAGCAACCAGTCAGGGTTTACTCAGGAGTTTCCTTTCAGACCGAGACAAAGAGGCAGTATTGGAAAATGAATGAAAAGGAACAGCCATTAAAAAGTTTCTTCATTCAGGACTCTGCTCTGCTCTCTGCACACGTGGTTTAGACCAAGAGAATTGTCTTGGGGGGGCGGTTCATGCAAGTAATGCGGTGGGCTAAGTAAGTGATTCAGATTAAAAGTTCCTAAACTCAGATAGAGAATTTTATTGCCACTGACAGAGTATCTCTATTACAAAAGAAAGATTAACTCTATGGTGCCCAAACTTGTAACACTACCATGTTTTAAAAGTAGATAAAAATTTAGGATTGGAATTTGAGCAAAAACTTTGGACCTGAGAACCTCAAACATAGGTCAAAATGTTGATAGAGCAATGAGGTAAACAGCAACCTATCAGCATGTTTAAATGCAGTAAATAAAAGAGAAGAATGAGAAGTAGAATGTCTAAAAGCAAAAAAAAAAAAAAAAAGAACATTGTTGACAAGTTTTGGAGGAGAATCTCTATTATAAAATGTTGTAATCTGCAGAAGATGCTGGGTCAGTCGTACTACTGGCAGCAAAGGTAGCTAGTTAAAGGGCATTTTAAAAAAACTAACATCTTTGATTATTGCTCCCCATTACAGATTTCCAGGCCACCAGCAATCATTGGGTTGCTATTCTTTCTAACACAAGCTGTGATATTTCATGCACTTTTTCCTTCAGCTTGCATTCAGTTAAAACATATATTTTAAATGTACTTTTGACTGAAAGCTCCTGGAAATTAATAATCCATCACCTTGCAGGGTGATTTGTTCAGTGTCTTTGTCAGACAGGGTCTGTGTCTTACTTAGAGTTTTGATTTTCGTGGTTGTTATGCAGTTTGTTCCAACACTTTCCTAACAGGCAAAAGCCACATTTCAAAACAGGTGTTGTGTCAGTTCTGAAAGCAGATCTTAGCTTGGTTGCTTTGGTTGTTGGCTCCCTTTTTTTGAATGAGAGCATTATGCTTTAAAGAAAAACCAAACTAGACTGACATTTCATCAATGCCTATAAGTATTTGAGCTAATGTTCCATTGCTAATATTTTATTGTCTGCATTTTAGATTCACTTGATATGATCAAACTGTGGGAGGACACAAGCACACCCCAAAGACTTTACTTGTAAGCTGCCACAGAGGAAGAGTTGCAGAAGGTGCATAATGATGACATCTAAGTGCTAGGATGAGTGACAAGTCCTTAACAGAGAATAAGCCCTAAGCAAGATCAGCGGAACACGTCTCCCATTTTGTAAAGCTGATGAATGACTGATGCTTTCATCCCCTGAGGGAACTTAACACAAGCAGAGAAAAGCCCCATCCCTGCAGACTTAACAGAGTGATGCTCAATCTACCTCAAAACACTTGTGGTTTCACGCAGGATTTGTGGATGAGAGAGCTTAGGCTCAAGGTTCTTTTTGGCATCATTATTTACAAGCAAGGAAATTGCTCTGCTTCACTCCAGCTCTGACCTTTCTGACAGCAGAGCCTTATTGCTTGCAGAAATATTATTCATCACATATGAATGATGAGACAAAAGATTGTCTCTATTCCCTACTTTGAATTTTGTTGTTAGGATCTGCTTACCCCATTGACAGTATCCATAGGCCTTTTCTGTTTTTCTGTAAACAATATGAAGTTTTTGGAGGGGAAGGAAAGGCAGAGGAGGGAGTTTTTTATAAGTTGATTTGCTTTCTGTTACTTAAACGTAGTTGTGGCCTTTGTCCCACATGGCTGGGCTACTGTCCCTCACTACATCAGGAGCAGAGAGCAAAGCAGTCTGCTGCCTGGACCTATAGCGAGGCAAAAAAAAAATAAATCTCTGAAGCAGCAAGGTCAGTGCCCCTGTTGCTTCCCTTCACACCCCAGAGTCCAAACATAAACAGTTTTGTCTCCATCTCCCTTGTATAACCTTAACTTCACAACCTACCCCTGTGCCAACAGATCTCATAATGACAGTAAGTCAGCAGAGTTAAGCCATTAAACTTCTCCAGAGTTGACTGAGGAGCACAGTCATTTCACTGTGTGCCATTTGGGACAACGGTTTGTTTATTTTTTAGACATCCCCAGCTGAAGAATCATTTCCTGTTTAAAATACAAGATTTATTACTAACTTGCTCATTTCTTGAGGGCTGTAATAGTGGTGGGGCCGTATAGTAGATGACAACTGATAAATGAATCATCTATTTCTCTGGAAACAGATGGCTAACAATTTGAGAAGATTTGATGTTTGGAATGTCCCTATTTTCCCTGGTTTCTGTTCTTTTGACACTTCACAGAAGCTGAGTTCCTAGGAATTTACAACGTTTGGAAATCGATCCACTTGGTAACCTTTGGTTTTGACAGTGTGCCATTTTACAGTTAGTGATTCACTTGTGATTAACCCACATAATTCCTTGGTTGTCTATGATTTGGCTGCCAAGTGGTGCTGCACAGAGACCTTTCACATGTCACACTCCCATCACATCCAGATTTGAGCATATCGGGTCTCTTATTGCTCTCTACAACTATGTGAAAGGAGGTTGTAGGGAGGTGGAAGTCTGTCTCTTTCCCCAAGAAACAAGAGATGGGACAAGAAAAGACCTCAAGGAAGCGTCGACTGTAATGGAGAAGAGTGAGATACTCAATCAGTTCCTTGCCTCAGTCTTCACTGACAGTCAGGCTTCCACATCTCTTAAGTCCCTGATCCTCTGGATGGGTGTGGGGGCAGTGAAGTCCCTCCCACTATAAGAGAAGAGCAGCTGTGGGACCACTTGATGAAGCTGAATAAGCAACTACAAGTCTATGGGACCTGATGGGATGCACCCCAGGGTCCTGAGGGAACTGGCTGATGTTGTTGCCAAGTTACTCTCCACCATATTTGAAAAGTTAAGGTAGTCAAGCAAAATCCTTGGTGTCTGAAAAAAAGAGACATCAGTCCCATTTGTAAAAAAAGGAGAAAGGAAGACCTGGAGAGCTACAGAGCAGTGACCCTCACCCCTGTGTCTGTTGTTATGACCCAACCCTGAAGGCAAGCTAACTGAGGTCCTTGGGGTGAATTAGAGTGAGATGACACTGAATGACTGGTGTTTATGTATAGGGCAGGTTTATTTTAGAACAATTTGGTTGCAATGGAAAGAAGGTATGTAGCCAGTTTGGTTATTATTATCTACAGAAATGAAACAACATAAAAGTATACAGACATCATTTAGGAAAATACATAAGGAAGAGAAAGAGAAAGAGAAAGAAAGGATGAGAGTAGACAGCAGAGAGGAAAGATCACTATGGATCCAGTGACAAGACTAGATTGTTGCAATATACATGTCCATTGGCCGAAGTCATGATCCCAGTCTTGATCCGTCAGGGGTGGGGAAGTTCCCAAAACATGTTCAGTGGGTTAATATACATTCAGTTCAGGCAGGAATGCCCAGGTACCTCCCCTGGGATGGGGGAACTTTTACACCATCCTTTGCAACACTGTGGATCACAGGCAGTCCTCTGATGGAAGGCCCCTGAAATGAGTCTGGGGGCACTTCAGGGGTCTTTGATGGTTTATGACGCCTTCTAAGATGTGACAGCTGTCTCTCACATCAGTGTAGTCAAGCCAGTTATACCCCATCACAAGGAATGGATAACACCACGAGTATGTGTGAATGTTGCCGTATTTCCCCAAGGCAGGGGCAGGGGGTGAGTTTTAAGCCTGATGTAGTTGTGTGAGGGAGGACATTGGCATGATAAAAAGCACTATCCCACCTCTGCAGGGTCTACTTCTTGTCATCCTTCTCCCTTATCTGGCTCAACACCCAGCTGGCATCCTCCCGTGGTGGGTGCACATCCCCTCTGCACCCGGGCTGTGACCTTGCAAACCTGGCCCAACAAAGCACCCCCTGCTTTTCCAAAAGGCCGATGGTTCGAGTCGATTAACCACTAACATTTCAGTCTCTCTCACCTGGTAATGTCATGGGGCAAATCCTCCTAGAAAAGTAAAGCCAGCATGGCTTTACTAAGTGCAAGTTGTGCCTGACCAGTCTGGGGCCTTCCATGATGGAGTAACTGCAGTGGTGAGCAAAGGAAGACTGACAGAGGTCATTTATCTAGGTCTCTGCTGGACTTTAGACATGGTCCCACATAACATCCTTATCTGCAAAGTGGAGATACATGGGTTTGATGGATGGACTATTCAGTGGACAAGGAATTGGCTGGATGGAAGCAGCCAGAGAGTCGTGGTTGATGGCTCTGTGTCCACAGAGTTCAGGTCTCTGTCTTGGGACTGGTGCTCTTCAATATCAGTATCTTCATCAGTGACACAGATGGTGAGACCAAGTGCATCCACAGCGAGTTTGGAGATGATATGAAGCTCAATGACACAGCTGACACAACAGAAGGAAGGAATGCTACCTGGACAAGCTCAAGAAGTGGGCCCACAAGAACTTAATGAAGTTTAACAGGTCCAGGTCCAAGTTCAAGGTGCTGCACATGGGTCAGGGCAACCCCAGACATGATCACAGACTGTCAGAAGAAGTCACTAGAGCAACCTTGCAGAGGAGGATTTCATATGGATGAAAAGCTGGACATGAGCCAACAGTGTGTGCCTGCAACCCTGCAGACCAATTGTGTTGTGGGCTCACTCAAAAGAGGAGTGGCCAGGAGGTCAAGGAAGGTGAGTCTGCCCCTCTGCTCTGCCCTTGTGAGACCCCACCTGGGGCACTGTGTCCAGGTCTGGGGTCCTCAGCACAGAACACACATGGACCTGTTGAATTAGGTCCAGAGGAGGGACACAAAGATGATCAGAGGGCTGGAGCACCTCTCCTACAATGACAGGCTGAGAGAGCTGGGGTTGATCACCTGGAGAAGAGAAGGCTTCAGGAAGACCTCACTGTGACCTTCCAACACCTTAAAGGGGATTACAAATAGTAGGGAGAGGGACTTTTTTATGGGCAGACAGAGACAGGACAAGGGGCAATGGATTTAAAAGGGGAAATTTAGGTTAGAAATATGAAAGAAATTCTTCATTCAGAGAGTGGTGAAGCACTGGAACAGGTTGCTCAGAGATGTTGTGGATGTCCCAACCCTGGAAGTGTTCAAGGCCAGGTTTGATGGGGTCCTGAGCAACCTGATCTGGTAAATGACATCCCTGCCCACGGCAGGGGGGTTGGAAGTACACGACCTTTAAGGTGTTTTCCAACCCAAACCATTCTATGAATCTGGGGTTCTAAGTTGCACTTAGAAGGTTTATATCAGCTATTAGGAAAAATTTCCTCACCAAAAGGATTCCCAAGCACTAGAACTGGCTGCCCAGGGAAGTGGTTGAGTCACTCTCTGTGGAGGTATTTAAAATATGTGTAGATGTGGCACCTAGGGACATTTTTTAGTGGTGGACATGCCAGTGTTCAGTTAGTAGTTGTACTTGGTGACCTGCAAGGTCTTTTCCAACCTAAACAATTCTATGATTCTATGATTTTTCTCCTATGAAAAATCAGGTATTCTGCCTGTCTGCAGCTCTGCTTTCAGCCCTCTGCTCTGTGCTGGTTTTGAGCATGATTGAGAGATTTCTGTCAAAAGCAAATGGCATTTCATGATCTCAATGATTCTTCCATGGCTACAGTGATCAATGGGCATGAGTTAATTTCCTTAGACTTCAGCGTGGTACTCGTACAGGCCCTGCTGTAGCACCTGCTTCTGCAAAGTACTGAGCATCCTCAGTTCCCTGGAGCTTATGGAAGGAGCTGACTGCAGTCAACAGCTTGTTGGGCTATGCCTGTGCCCAGCATTGACATTAATGGACCTCTTGAATTCATCAACCTTAACAAAAACGCATAAGAGAGAAACATCCCTCTCCAGGACACATTCTGGAAGAAACTTCTGAATGAAAATAGAGCACATTAAGCCATGATGCTGCCAATGCTGACACCTTTTCAAGACTGCACATCAGATCCATATGTCTCGTATCACTGTTCTCAGATGTGAATAGCAGAGGTCAAGGGGAAAACCAACATGCATCCCTTGGAGACAAAGGGCAGCAAAGTCTTTGGGGTCACCATGACCACTGTGGGGAACAGGCTGGTCACTTTTACCTCCTCCAGACTTCAGTGGTGCAGCTCTGTTCCAGGTTCAGCAGTGACCCTGAATCCACAGAAAGTTTTTGTGGCAATTGAAGCTTTTTTGTGTGGATTAGGCATTCACAAGGCACCTAAACCACCAGAGACTGCTGCAGGAGGAAGCCTTTGGTCCCAAATCAGCTCCCAGCCGTTCCTTTGCAGAATTACAGGTTCTCTAAATACTCAGCTTATGGCAGAGGAACTGATCCCAGTGATAAATATCCTGCAGAAAATTCATTCTCTGCAGGCTAGAGAGAAACTGACTTTTTCAGATTTTGACCCAATAGTTCCTGCAGATATGAGGGAGGGAGGTAGTTATGGGGAGAGTGGTTCAAGGATTCTGCCAGTTATTTTTTGATAATCAGGGTTTTGTGAAGGTTTAAGTATGACTAAAACCTGGTCTGTAGGCCTTAAGAGAGATTTTCAGCTTCTTTTCACCCCTGTCATTTAAAAATAACAGTTCCAGGAGGAATGCACTTGATGTACAGCCTATATCTTAGTGGTCTTAAAAAACTAACCAACAAAAAAACAACTGTCACCCTCCCAGCCTTTTTGAGCTACAAATGCATTTAAAATGGAACTTTGGCATTGCTGTTAACTTCTAAGAAATTCTAAGTTCTTTAAGCATAAGGGAATCTGCAAACAGAACAAAAGTGTTAATAAAGGGACCCACTCCCTCCTTCTGAGCCTCTCATTTGAGTTTGAAATTGCATTACTGTATTTCTCTTTGCATTTAGTAAGAGAAAGTCAAACATTTATCTTCAAACCCTGAAAACACTTGGACTAGCATATGACTAAAACATCTCACTTTCTGCACTGAAAGGGATAAAAAAGAAAATCCTCTCTATTTTTATTATGTTTTTTATATCATTCCTTAGAATGAACTTTAAACCCATCTTCTGTAGTACAGGTTAGTCTGTACTTTCAAAAATCTGGGAAGCAGAAACAGAGATTTTTAATACTACTGAATTAAAAGAAGTAAAAAAAATTATTTATTTAGGAAAGTAACATTTTGCTGTACAAACTGCAATAACAGCTTGTGTCAGTGAGCCAATGTGTTGCTTTTTTGTTTCTTTTTTCCCCTCATGTTTTGCTTGTTTCCTTCATCCTTATATGAGATAATATCTTTTTTTTTCATGAATTTAATTACAAAATTATTTTTATCTTAGAATTAAATTCTTGGGAATTTTTCAGTCAACTTTATGACCTATGGTATATAAACATAGCTACATGCTAAGTTTAAATATGATAATAGGCACTCTATTTCATGTAGTTGTTACCATAATCACAAATTATGGTAATGTATGAGTTATATATATATATTATGTATATAAAAATTATGGGAATGTAGGAGTTTAGCTTCTGAGCAGCCTACTGCAACACAGAAATAGCCCTGTGCTCATCAGGGAAATATTAGTGGGCAACTGGCTTGTGGACTGTCAGCCTGTAAAATAAGCAAACCATCAATCAGCCTTTGCATGGCTGCAGTGCTGAATCAGCTGAATGGTTCAAACAAAGCGACAGTCCTGCATGAAAATATTTTAAAATCATTCAGCAGGCTTGGGGCCTTCAGCGGCGGCGGCTGCAACGGGCCAGCTGTTGGACAGGGATCTGGACAACTTTCTGTAGGCAGATGTCTGTAACGAGATTTGTGCGTATAAAAAAAGCCAAAGATCCAACCAGGCTGAGGAGTGATCAGAGAGAATATGTGCTGGTGTTTCCTGGCTGTAGTGAGAACATCTGCTGAGATGCTTTCTCATAACTCTTTGCTTGAAGGCCGGGCTGCCCTTTGTAATCACTTTCTGAGCATTCAGAGGGAGAAGAGCTTGGGTGACTGCAGGGTAACGCCCTATCAAAGCAGGACCCAGGAGACAGAGAGAAAGAAAAAGGAAAGAAAAAGGAAAGGAAAGAAAAACTGAATTTAGTAGAGATTCCAACGAGTAGGAAGGCAGTTTCTCTGGGGACAAATGGCATAGGAGGGGATGCAGCAATCCCTGGTGAACTATATGGGCTCAAGCACCATCTCAGGGACTGCTCCTGGCCCAGAAACCTAAGTCTGATGCTCACTGAGATGCAAGTCCCCATATAAAAACACACAGTGAGTGCAGGGAGCTTGTGTCCCTGTGTGGTAGCTAGATTTTCCTGTATAGATGACTCACTAGGATTTAACAAGAAAAATTATGAGAGAGGGACACTTCTTTTTGTGGTTGAATCTATAGAGCATTTATCACTAATAAAGAACAGGCTTCACATGACCATCTGTTAAAAAGGAAATGTTTCTCATTTCTTGTAGGTCCTAAGGGACTCCTGAAGAATGCTGTGGACTTTACAAATCGAAGTATAAAGCAAATAGGTAAGTCCTTTGTTTTCTTTGCTGAATGTTTCTACAACCACCAAGATAAAAATCAGAACCTGTGTGTACACAAGTAGAAGTAGTACACAAAGAAATCAGAATAAGAGCTCTTCCTGTCTGGAGAACAGACTATTACATGAATAAAAACATACTGTTATTTTAGTATAGCTGTGCTTTTTAAATGGGTTGCTAAAATACTCTAAAATCAATCTTTCTTCCTCCTACATGTGTACACACAGAAGAAAGTAACAGGAAATTGTTTCCCTCACAACATTTTGAGGTGTATTAAGAACTTGTACATCAGGATTGAGTAATATGCCTCTTGGGGTTTTTCCAAGTCTGCTCATAAGCTGAGATTCTGTTCTTTGTTCTTTTTTTTTTTTTTTTTGAGGTGTGTTGTTTATTGTTGTTACTGCTTTTTGCAGTGGAGCTGCTACTTAACGTTATCTCTAACTGGCCCAAAATTAGACTTCATAGATTGGCATGAAAAGTTCTCCACTGACACTTCTTAATAAGAATTTTGCTCAATCTGGTGTTGCATCTGGGGAGAGAATTTTTACCCAGTCATCCCTGAGGTATCACAAGTTTTATTTCATAGAACTGTCATGAAGACTTAAGTCTTGAAGTCTGGTGCCAGAACTCAGTGGAGTGTGTCACAGGCTCGAGTCCTAGAAAGATGTCAAGGATGGTATTTGCTGCTTACGAATGGTAATTATTCCCTGTGAAAACTTGTGATCTGGTCAAAGTTGTGAAGCAAATTGCCTTGGAACTTTATTGAGTAGGTAGGAGTTAACAGGGACTTTTGGCAACTCACAGAAAATAAGTCCAACCAGAGACTCTTTGAAAGGTGAATGCATTGTAGTGCACTGTCAACTACCTCATCTACGTTTCTTCTGACAATTTACATGGTTATGAAAGCTGTACACTGTAAATGAAGGTGCCTTAGTTTATGTGAGCTAGAATCTGAAGTGTGATATCCTCATGCTCAGCAACATTTGCTAACGCAGAGGTACCTAGGAAACTCACAAGGAAAAGACGTTTCTGGTGCATTCAAAAACAAACTAATCCTCAAATTTAGGATCATGTCAATTACTAGGTTGTTTTATGTACTTTTGGCCCATGCATTTGATTAAAATCCCCAGCCAGGGAGGCACAGGCAGCTGTGCATCCACCAGCCCCAGACACCACAGGCAAGGAGGGGTTGGAGTATTCTGTGGCTTCTCTGTGAGATGCGAGTGCGTTATACCAACCTCAGTTCCACATTCCTGTGTTTTCAGATCATGTATAAAGAGCTGTGTGGAAATAGTCATTGTCGTAGCGCAGAACAAATGAGGCAATTCGAAATTCACTTCCTAGGGACCTACAGATTTATGGCCTCTCATGGGTTAACGCTGTGCTTTATTTAATTTTAAGTTGTTTAGAAATTCAGATGCTAAGCAGATGTGCTCATAAAAAACCAAATCAAAACAAACACACACACACAACAAAATCCAGCTATTTCCTATGAGAGCTGAGAAACTCACACAACCAACACAATCTTCCTGAAGAACAACCGAAAGACTGTTTTTGTACTGTGTCCTATACTTGTCTCCCCATGACATGTACTGTGA
Organism: Manacus candei; assembly: GCF_025592945.1. Classification (NCBI taxonomy): domain Eukaryota; kingdom Metazoa; phylum Chordata; class Aves; order Passeriformes; family Pipridae; genus Manacus; species Manacus candei. Next base: position 3,379,573 of record NW_026138058.1, read on the forward strand.
CCTGTGTCATGGACACAGAGGAGGACTACTGTCAGATGTCCCTGAGAACAACAGGAGGGAAATGAACATGTTGAAATAAACCCAACCTCATCAAAAACTTTTGAGGTGAAACTTGCATTGATCTTTGTATCAGTACATGTAGCCTCACCGTGGGAGCAAACTGGTTGTCCCTTACCTTCTTGCATTGTAAGTTTGTGAGACAGATCATCTGCCTAATCATCCCTCAGCTCCATGTGCTCATCTGCCTGTGCACTTCCCACCGGCTCCTGTGGGGAGAGCACAAGGAAAGGATCTCCAGTGTCAGCTCTTCCCACCACTCCACCCACAATCACCCTTTGGGATGAGAAAATAGCCACATGCTTTTCTTGTGAGGCTCTACCCCACAGCTGGTTGCCTGCAGACAGCTTTGAGGAAGTATTTAATTGCTTCATGGCAATCTGCACTTGCCCACCGTGTCGAGTCCTCCACTCAAGTGCACATCCTGAGCAAGCACTGCTAAATATGTCCCGTGTAATTTGAGGTTTCAGCAGCTTGGTATCCAGTTCTTTATCAAAGACATGCATCTCCCATCTTCACATTGAGGTCTTCTCTCTGCCAGTACCTAAGTGTATCCATAGGAGGTGGGAATGCAAACAACAGAACTGCGCAAAAGAAAACAATATATAAAGAGGTGATTGGTGGCAAGCCAGCATGGCTTCGTTAAGGGTAAATCATGCCTGACAAATTTGGTGGCCTTCTGCAACAGGATTACAGCACAGGTGGATGAAAGAAGAGCTACTGACAACATCTGCACCTGGGCCTGTGCAAATCATTTGGCACTGTCCTGCACAACATCCTGGTCTCTAAACCAGAAAGTCTTGGATTTGATGGACACTTTATTGATAAGAAGGTGGCTGGATGGTTGCATTCAAAAGGTTGAGGTCAGCTGCCAGATGTCCAAGTGGAGATCATTGATCAGTGATGTTCCTCAGGGGTCAGTATTTGTATCAGTGCTCTTTAACACCTTTATTGATAACTGGGACAACCTTCTCCTATGAAGACAGGCTAAGAGAGCTGCGGTTGTTCAGCCTGGGGAAGAGAAATCTCCAGAAGATCTCACATCATTATTCCAGTACCTAAAGGGGGCTGACAGGAAAGTTGGAGAGGGACTTCTTGCAAAGGCATGGGGTAACAGCACAAGCGGAAATTACTTAGGACTGAAACAGAGTGGGTTCTGGTTAGATACTAGGAAGATATTCTTTACTCTGTGATGAGGCACTGAAACAGTTTACCTGGAGAAGTTGTGGATGCCCCATCCCTGGAAGTGTTCAAGGCCAGGTTGGATGGAGATAGGAGCAATCTAGTCCAGCAGAAAGTGCCCCTGTCCAAGGCAGGGATGTTGGAACTAGATGATCTTTAAGGTCTCTCCCAATCTTAACTATTCTATGATGAAAAGCACTGCATATTGATAAAAAAAATATTTTATGCCACCTAGAATTCCAGTCCTTGTCACTTAATTAGAGTCCATAATTATAACTGTAAGGCCAAGCTGAGGAAAATATTGCTGGCATGTTTCACATTGCAATCTCACACCATATAATTGCATTAAAAGTCAAAATCAGTTTTCAGAAGTGCATACAGGAAGACTTGTAGCTAGACAAGCATTTGGTTATCTAAATTTTTCAATTAAAAATCCTAAGTTTGCTAGTTGGAAAACTGCAGTAATTCCCAATGACTTTTTGTGCCATTATGAGCAATGACCCTAGGGAATCATGTCCATCAGACAGCAGCTGATCACACTGGCACGTGTGACACGCTGGGAGACAGTGATCTATTTCATGCATTTCATCACCCCCAAACTTTTTTTGATCCAAGACTTATATTTGATGCCACTTCTTGGCCCACAACAGCTGAAACTGCATGTACTTTACTCTGAATAACTAATTAGGAACTAAAGTGCCACTGATTTCTCTGATTTGCTGTCTGAAGAAGCCAACCTCTGTCTACAACAGTAAATGCTGGACTGAAGTACAAGGGTGGCTGGGGAACAGAGAGACATGCTCTTCTCTAAACCCAGCAACCTCCAGATAACCTTTCTTTGACAAGAGGTTTTGCAGCTTGTGTTGCTACTGCTGCTGCCAATCAGTTAAGCCCCCAACTAGATCTTGTCTAAACCTCTTCATCCTTTGTCTGGTAAGATTATTTTCTGTTGCCGCTTTACACTCGAAAGGACTCTCTGAGGAGGCTCAGCATCAGTGTTTCCACGAAAGAGACAAAATCAGAGCTCAGAAAATGTTTTTCTTTAATGGAAATCAAGCTCCCAAAGAAAGAAATGGTGTTGTGTTTATTTGGAAGATTACTCAATATAGTTATATTTCCAAAGTAAATAGATTACATCTACAGCATGATAAAATAGATTTGGAAAAAAAGTCATGTCAAGTACCTCATAGCTCTGATCTCAGGGGGTTTCCCAGCAGGGACTCTCAGCCACCCTGAATCAATGCCAAATTGTTGCATTACTCTTCTGCCTCCATCTGACAGAGAGAGATCAGGATTTCTGTCCTAGATCTCAGCTTCCTGCAGCCACCCTCTACCTCTCCTGTCCCTATCTTCTGTCAGCACTTCCAGAGACAGCCCAACAAATTCCTGTGATGTTTCTGGACCAGGAACCAAAAAAGCACAGGTTACAGCAGGCTAATGATGGCATTTGAGAGGAAGGTCTTTAGAAATACAGGAGAAAGAAACTGAAGGAGTAGCCAATTACCTTCTTTTTCCAATAAAATTGTAAACACTTTTTTTGTTTGTTTGGAAATCTTGTAGACTCTCTGTTTGGTTAAACTCTCTTCTACAGCAAGTTTGTCTCCTCTTGTTCTTCAAATACACTCCAAGGGTCAAATCTCAGAAGGCAATGATAAAACACTCATTTCAACAGTGACCAACTGTTTCACATAACTAAATAGAAATTGTTTGTAAGAACAGCTTAAACTTTTAAAATTTAAAACAAAGCAGTTACTGTCTGTGCTGGTTTAAAAGTTAACCAGCAGGGGGAATGAACCCAACTCAAAGGAGAGATTATAAGTCAGAATAACAATTTATTAAAATAATACAGTAAGTACAATAATACAAACAAACAATTGGTCTCAACCCACAAAAACCCAAATGTATAACCCAGTACCCTGGGGCCTGAACAAAGTGGTGTTCCTTGGGCCCTGTTTGAGTCCAAAGTAAAGGGAGAGGGGAAGAACCTGCTGGTGGGAGAGCTGCTGCAGTCTGGCCAGAACTGGTGATCGCAGTCCAGTGGTGGTCTAAGTCTGGTTGAGAGCGATGAGATGCAGCCGTCCTCTGGATCCCACGAGTGGGTTGAAAAAATGTTCCAAAACTCCAAGATTATATATCCTCCAGTTCAGGCAGGAATGCTTGGTACTCCCCTCAGGGCGGGGAGTTCACAAAGGGTGTGAGGACAGAAACATCCTCCTATCTCACAGGCCTCTTAACACCTAGTTTATAGCCTGAGGAGTCAGGCTCTATGGGCAGAGGGTGCGAATAATCTATTGACAACAATAGTCTAGTTTCTGGGAAATGACATGGAATGCTATAGAATACAGTTTTGGGTTACACCCACCATGCTCTATGGGCAGAGGGTGCGAATAGTCTATTGACAACAATAGTCTAGTTTCTGGGAAATGACATGGAAGGCTATAGAATACAGTTTTGGGTTACACCCACCATGATGAACTGATCTCAGCTGTCCTAACTAGGACACTGTCCCACAGAGTAAGCACAGAACTTGTCTTCTGGGCAGGGAGACGGGCTGGGAATTTTTGTCTTTCAAAAAGTGTTGGGGAAAAAAATCTGCCTATTTCTTGACTCTTGCTTACAGAATTCCAGACAGTAATCCTTCTACTGAAGGTAGATATTACAGAAAATGTTTTAGAAATCTACTGGAGAGTCAACACTGTAATACTGCACAGTGAAAACCACAGCCATTTACAGTATCACATGTGCAGATGCAACTTTTTTTAAAAAGAAAAAAGCTTTAGGAAGGCCCAAGAACAAAGTTTGTTTGTTTGTTTCTTATTTGAAGGTGGCTAAAGTAGACTGGGAAATTTATGATTGAGAAGTACATCTTTGATTTCTGACCTAGATGAATTTGCACAGGTACACTTCTGACATAAAGGAGTAAAGAAGACTTAATTTTTAAATACTTGCTGCCTGTTTATTATGTCAAAAAGGTTAAGTTCTTATATTTGCATTTGTTCTTCTAATAAATTTTCTACATTTATTGCGTATTTTTTTCTCCCTCCCACTTTATCTTCTCCCATAGTTTTTCCTTCCATACCTCTCTTGCAGCTGTAGATTTCTCTCAACACTTCTCTGTATTGTGCAGTCATTTTTTCATTCTTATATTTTTTTTCTCTTTTTAATTCTTTTGCTCTGTTTTTAATTGTTGTTTTCAACTTCTGTTAGCCACAATCTCCTTTGTTCTTTCTCTCCTGTCACCGTAGCCTCATTTTATCCTCTCCCCACTCTCCCGTAAGCAGAAGGTGAAGGATCAGCATTACAGACCAACATTTAGTACCATAGGTCCTGGCACTTCACATCTAAATTTTATTTCACATTCCTAACCTCCTGCTGCTGTCATTGCCAAAAGTCTTGAATTCTAAAGTACCGCTGTAATTAGTACAATAGTTTCCATTGATGTGACAGTGTTTGCCTGAACTTGTGGAATTCTGAAATACTGGTCTGGAAGATTTTCTTTTGCTCCATGTCTTGCCTCCCCATTGCCCTGCAGGAAAGTGAAGAGAAATAATTCTACTTTTTCCTCATAAGTTTATAGAAAATATTGGCTTTTGCATTACTCTGTCTGAGTGAGAGATGAATGCCACTGTCCTTGTACATGTGGGGTCATACCTATTGTGTCTGATGTCTGGTTGCCTTGCTTCAATCCTGTCCATCTTTGTACCCTGCTGATCAAACACACACAGGCTCTTCTCTGCCTTACTTTCTCCAAGACCTCTGTCAGAGGCATGCACACAAGTGCCTGATCACAGAAGATAGCCACACTTCATACCAGAGACAAGACCTAAGGAAGCAGGCAGAAAATTCAGGTGAAAGAAAGGTGGTCAGAGAGAGGTTTTGTTGTGAACGCAAGACAGGTGCTTAAACACACGTGTTAATGGATATTTAGTAGACAGTAGATGGTGCTCCAGTATAACTGTCACTGTTACTATGTTTTGTAGAAGCAACTTTTCTGGATCACTGCCTTTTCTTATCTTTCAGTCCAGGCCTTGCACAAGTTTGTGAAAAAATAAAAGGAGCAGTGAGACCATCTCTTTGGAGGCCACAGGTTGGGACAGGATGGAGGATTAGCTTTGGCTGGAGACATAGCCACGGCTGCCAGAACCAGGATCACTGGGGACTTTTTTCTGTGGATTGCTACCTTAGCACGAGAGACAACTGGTGCCCTGTATCCCTTTCCTCAGCAATGGGTTCTTAGGTCTGCTTAGTCCTAGCTGCCCCAGTTCATAAGGCTGGAACTCAGGCACACGCCTGTGTATTGTGAGAGTAATTTGTGCCTCTGCAAATTACTTTACTGTGGTGAACTAGGGAGTCAGCAGACTGATTTCTTTTCCTACACTTGGGCAGTTGTGCTCTGTGTGCTAATAGCAGTGTGGTGATATGCCATCACGCTTCATCATGATGTAATTAGTGCACATACTGGCCCTTCAGACCAGCAACCAGCTGTGGCTCATTAGAATCTTGGCTGAAGGCAGCATTTCATTTATGAGCAATGTTCAGACTTACATATCTGCTTTGCTTGTCCTCATGAAAATAAACCTCAGCAGCACGACCAGGCATCACATGTGGGGTTCTTGTAACCCCAGCCAGTAACACCAGCCAAGTGTTCTGGTATGGGTGCACAGACCCTTCCATCTCAGTGGTGTGAGATATCCCCTGAAACATAAGCTTTCCACTGATGCTCCTGTCAGGGTCACCAGGCTGCCTCTGCCACAGTTATTTTCTTGTGAGGGAGCAGAGCACTGACCCTCTTGTTCTAATGTCTTTTCTGTGCCAGTGCCTGCTCTGGTGGAGCTGGAAAAGCTTTTGTCCTGCTCTTTGCCCTCATTGCCAAGTGTGACCTCCATGTCACGGAGAGACAAAGTGCAGTTTGCAGTGGTCCCCTGCAGCCATCACCGCACAGAAGACATCAGAGAAGGGCAAAGCAAGGGAAAGCCCCTGGTTTCTGGCTTTCTGACATGCTTGCTTACTTTATGAGTCACTGTATGGGGGCTGAAGGCCATGTTATCTTAAACCCTGCCCCAAAATCTCTGGCAATCACTCAGTCACAAGCACAGTCACTGGCAATTCCAACCCTCAGTCTGGGACAATGACTTCCCCAAGCTAGGAATATGCTAAATGGTTCATCTTTCCAAAACCACTCCGGTTGCTGGGCTGCCAGGTGTTTTCTGTGGGACCTGGATGCAAGGGGATTTCCTGCACAACTGCAGCCTTGTGACTGCCATCTGAGGGTTCAAAGAGGATTTGATTTTTTTTGCTGGAATTTCTCCAGTTGAGATCAGTAATGGAGATGTTCCTTTGCCTGCAGTGGGGCACACTATAGAGTATCATTAAGTTTATTCTTGATTTGGAAATATAAGAAATTGAGCTGTTTAGGCAAACAGCCAGTGTAAACAAATATCAGCATACGCAGCAGATAAAGCCAGGCAATCAAGTTATTACCTTCTAGGGAAATAGCAGAAATATGTCTGAAACTACCCCTATCCATTTTAATGCACTTTTAAAAATTATTCCCTTAAGCTGCATATGGGCGACTTTGAATTCATTGTTAACATCTTTAGAGTGTGTTTGGTTTCCTGGTACAGGAAGTAATAACCATAAAGCAAACAAATGCCTTAATTAAACCAGCACGTGAAAAAGAGGCAAGGGTGATGTCAAAATATTACATTCAACGGCACTGGAAATATTAATGAAGCAGTAGTCACTAACAAGTACTTTTAGTATGTAATCAGCCGGGGTTTCTACTAAAAAAAAAACCACATTAAAAGGTAACACTGCAAAGTTCCCCCAGGGCAAACTGTGTGCCAGGTGTCTTAGTTGAACAGTGTTGTGGTAAAGCGACAAGGACATGAAAGGAATTCCTGCTCCACATGAGAAAGTGTAAAAGAAAAGGCATGAGGCATTTCTGGAGAAGTGAATTCCTGAGTGCTATGCATAGCTGTGCTGTGCTACTCCCTGTTCACAGGGGCATGAACAAGGGTCTGGGGAATAGTATATTTATTTGGGTATGTTGTACCATATGTGATGCCTTAATATATACTGCAAGTATGGCCTCATATATACGTATCCACAGATCCTCTGACCTCTGACCCTGGCCCAAAGTAAGTGAGAAATTTCTGACTCAACACTTTCTCAGCCATAAGCTACCCACCAGTTTATGACCACAGATAAGGAACTGGCTGCCAAAAGCCAAGCAAAATGAGAACAACATCAGTCTTGTGGAAGGAAGAGACAGCCATGATATTTGTTGGGGCTATGACATTCAGCAGAGCATCCTGTTCTGATCTTGTTCAACAGGCTGACTTCTACTGTTGATGTACAGCAAATGCAAATGGTTGAAACAACATAAAAACATGTTGCTTTTCCTGACACTATGTAGAAATAAGCCACTTATTGTGGTTTTTTTTTCATAGCTGGTTGTCAGGCTTTTAGGAAAACATTGATTTGTTGGAACAGAACCTAAAAACATATCAGCAGCATTGAGAAGAAGACCTTGACAGGAGGCTTACCAGCAGCTGGCATGTCCTCTCCCTCCCTGCACATGTGGGAGGACAGGAATTATCACCTCCTTGGACAGCAGTAGCTGTGGTTCCCTTACTGCTGCCCTCCTCCTGCTTCTGCTGGGTCTCATGATTACAAGTCTGCTTTAGTCTGAAAACATCAGGGGTTTTTATTGGCCGTGGTGCTTGCTTCCATGGGGCAGCAGAAGTGTTTTGGTGAACTCAAACTCTTCCTCTGTCATGAAGGAGAGTAGAAAGCAATGCTAGAAAAGTGAACCTTTTTAATGGTGTGGTGAATCTCAGTTTATTTATTGCTCTGTGTCTACGTCACATGATGTAGAAACCTTGAGTTCATGTAGTGTGTCTTTATGACACAGTACAAGGTCTCACAGAAGGGCAAACACATGATCACAGGGATAAGGAAGGATATGGGTATGTGCTGCTGTGCTGCAATCATTTGGATGGGTGTCAGCACTGTGAGGAATCAGATAACAAACTCTTGCACAGCAAAACTGAGACAGCTGGACTGACTGACACATAAGGATGAGGACCTGCTCTGCATCACTTCTGCCCTCCCACCAAGACTGCCAGTGTCCTTCCCAGGAACACCCCTGTCACTATTCAGTCCTTACCCATATATTCAATACCTGCCTGAAGATTTACACTCAAATTGCTATACTGCTGAGGTCTGGCAGAACCTTCTAGGCTGAGGGGAGGCATGAAACACATGTTGCTCAGGGTGCAACATCAGGCTGATGCAGTTTTGTTATTTCACCGGAAGCTCCACCTTAATTTTGGCCAACAGCAAGAGTTCCCACAGAACAAATGAGCATTTCTTTACAGGTGCAGCATGGCAGAGCTCTGTGTGTTGGCTGGTGGGAAGTGTTGAGCAGCAAGGCAAGTTCAGCTCCCTTGCAGGGCCGGTGTGTGTCATTCCCTGTGATGCACACTTCCCCTGGCATCCACCCCACCTCGGGTCATCCTTTCAGAAAGGCTGTGTGAACCCCACCAACACAGGCTAGGGGATGCCAAAAAAAGCCACAAACTTCTCACTTTGGGACGGAAACAGCATCTGCTGAGTATTTTCTTGATTCTGAATGCTGCAAGGTCTGCAGTTTTTCAACAACTGTTTTACTAGAGGAGGGAAAAGTCTTCAAATCTTTTGGGAAATCTCCGGACAACGATTTCCATTAATATTTTTGGAGGAAGTCTTGAACCCCTCATTGACTAGGATAACATTCCCATAGTGTGTTCCAACTTCTGCAAAAGCCATTAACACAGACTTCTTTGAGCAGCACAGCTCCATTGGCTATGACACAGAATTTGCCATGCAGAGTATCTGACTGGTTCCATATAACTTGAATGTATCCCAGAAGGGTTGGAAGGGGACTGAAATCTTTTACCATGCTCTACTTTACCTTTGGATATGAGATCAACATAGAGTTTATTTATATATAAAATGCTGTTTTCTTATCTCACGTTTCAGCAAAAAAGTACCTCGAATGTTGTAGAGCAAACAAAACTAAAACTCAAGTGAATGTGTTGCTTGTCCTCTACTCCCTACAGCAAAACAGCAAAAGGATAATAGGCAATTGGAGCTTTGTCACAAGGGGGTACACAGGCAGTAGGTGAGATTTCGAGTACTGCAGCCAGGTATTCCAGAATGAGTTGTAATTTGGTGGTGAAGATTCTCAAAGTATCACAGATGCCCATGAAAAATTATGTAGACACCAAGATATCGAATACGAGGGGATGCTTTTTGAAAAATATGCATGCACTCACTTTATTTTTGAAGTTATAAAGGTTTCTGAAGTGAAAAAGGAAAGGGATGGTGGAGTCTCTCTGACCACCTCCACACCCTCACAGATCAGTAAGATAGAAAAGGCAGTAGAGTGACACAAAAGGGAGCTGTGGGACCATACGACCAACTGCTGTTCTTGCTGGGCCCTGACAGAGGGAAGTGAATTAAAATATACATATTTCTATTTATAGGCATACTATGAATGCTGCAATTGTTAAGAACTTTCCCTTATGACAACAAATCTTTGCCTTTGCACGAAACATTTGCAAACGTTTTGTGTCACCTTAGATACACCAGTTGCTCCTGAATTTAGTACAGATTCATTGGATTACCAAAAGCCTCTAACAAGAAATAAACCTGATATAAACTCACAAATGGGTATTACAAACCTCTTTGCTCTGGAGCCCCTCACCTGTGATTCACAGTAGTGAACTTGATGCTGCAACATTCAGTTTAACAGTGGCAGTTCACAAAAAGACATTACTTGGTTGAGCCCACTAGAATCCACTCATTATACCTTGGTTGTTGGATCTTTTACAGAGACACTGCATCTTTCAGCTTCAATGGAATTTGCTCACTATCTACATGTGGAGACACAGCACCTCATAAGTACTTTTTAGTGCTTTTAACACTGTTTTATATTTGTTGTTAAACTTAGCAAAGTGGTGCTAAATGTTTTGTGGACTACAGGAAGCCTGCTCATGTAACTTAATTCCTTTCACTTGTGTACAACCATAATCACATAGGTTTTACTTAAACCAATTACTTTGTTGAAACTCATTAAAAATAAATTAGATTGTTGTCTACTAGCTTACTTACTTTTCTAATCCAAATGTTATCATAAGAGACAAATTGAAATCAGATACAGTTTTGAACGAGGTTTACAGATCAGATTTAAGAGCAACAGAAAATAAAAATATAAAGAATAATGGCATAAATTGTACTAATTTCTCTTGTTTCTTAATGATAAGATCTGATTCAATACGGGTTTCATCTGTTTAAGTCCAGAGAAGTTTTATTAAAGTCAAAATACAAAAAGCTTTTTATTGTTCTTCCATCAGTTATGCTTTGGAGTTGAAATATTTCCTTTATGTACAAGGCAGCTTTCACATTATCAATAAATGCCTGCTTTGCACAAGCAATTAGGATAATGTCTGGGAGTGCTGTTAAAGGCCACAGTCATCTCTCGGAGAAATTAATTTAATTTATTACTGTCAGTGTGTTGAAATCCGTGAAACAATGAGCTATATATTATGCACTCTCCAGCAGCCTACAAGCAGATTGCATTTCCATTAGGGATTGTATGTGGTGATTAAGCCTTCCACGAGTTATACTTTTAGAAGCAGTAATTTTTCAATTTTGTAGTAATGTGATGTGTGATCAGCTCACTGCTCCCTTCACACAGCCCTGCTGCTTTCCCTTGCCCATCTCTGGTTAGTTTCTGGATGGGACTGCTGACAGTGTAATGACACATGCTCTCCTACATTGCCATTATGCTTGTGAAATCTCTGATACTCTCTGGGGACAGGGAGGTGCAAGCAGCAAAAGCAAAATCTTCCAGCAATGTGTCGTTGAGGTTTCCCCTTAAAGGCTGTAAATCCTGAAAAGTGCCAGTCTCTGTGAAGAACCAGGGTCCGTTCAAACACAGCCTGATTGGTCAGTCACAGTTTTCATCAAATCCTTCTGTCCCTGCTGTGAACTGTCTCTCTCACAGGTGATTTCAAAACTTATGGAAATGAACTTCGTATGTGTTGCAACAGGCACAGGTAGACACAAGACCAGTGGACACGAGTGGATGTGAGACCACCTGAGTACATGAGCAATTTGCCAAGGAAGAAACAGATAGGAGCTGAAACTGTGGCTCAGTTCCCCCAGAAATACAGCCAAGAGCAGTGATTTGCCCTGTGAGACATCACGGATGAGCTCTCAGGGACACTTTGTGAGCTGTTCATGCTGCTTTCACTCTGCCACTCTCCCTGCCCCTTCTCTATTTTCCTATTTTGAGAGAGGCAAAACACTGAATTTCAGCATCTGTCCTCATTGCCTTCCGGGGCAACCTCTCTTCACATACCAGGCTCTAATTTAAATGAAGGTGTAAGCAAAGAAAAAAAAAAAAGTTATGTTTGCATCTTGTTGCTGGACGTATGGAGGAACCAAAGCAGAAGTGAGAGATGAAAACACAGTCTGAGAGGGCTCTGGCTGAGACTTACAGGTGTGTTGACTAAAAAGCAAGATCAGACCTTTAAAAATTAAATATGGACAATAACAGTTTAGATAAGAGTCATCAAGGGAGATGCCATGAACTATAGGTCCAGCAAAATGAATATTATATTAATATCAACTGTCAGAAAAAGTGGGAGGAAGTAAAGCCTCAGAAAAACCTCAGCAGTTTTATCCAATCCATGTTCAACACAATCTGATAGCTGGGCATTGAGGAAGACATGTCAGACAGAGAAACCAAATGAAGGAATGATGTAAAGGGCTACGAATTAGGGAAAAAAGGAATTTTGTGAGCCATTTGTGACTGACACTCACTAGTTTATCATATAAGTGGACCAATTAATTTAAAGAAAATGAAAGGTCAAGGGCATAGATGTTAATGGGAAAAAATATTGAAGGACAGTCCAGAACACAGAAGTAGGGATCCCTTATAGTTTACAGCAGAGCTAAGAAGAGCCAGGAGAAGACATCTGCTTTGAGTAAAAACTGTGCTGGAAGTTCTCTCATCACATCCACCTGGATAGATCGTATTATAAAGTCTACAAAAACCCACACGTCTTCCTGACTTATTTCTTTTGCACTTTTTTCCCAAAGTAATGCAAGGGTTTTTTTCCTGGCACCCTTATAATGTTTGGCAGAAGTGGATTTTTTTCAACAAACCCACTGATGGCTGAAAACTCTTAAAATGTTTTGGTATGAATGGAAAATCCTTATTAATGGAGTGGGAGCAGATCAGTCAGTATGGAGGATTGTTACAAGTCCCAGCTCGTGCATGTCTGTCTCATTATCACAGGAACACTAAACTTAATTATATTACTGAATTTTAAAAATCAATATGGAATGGAGAATACAGAGCAATAAAACCCCACTGCCCTGGTTAAACCAGTGGAATCTTAAAGACCTTGGTGTGAGATTTTCAGTGACAGATTATACATTTATGCAGCTGGTGGGTCTCTGTCCTCTCTTAACATAGATCCATGCTCTCTAAGAGAACCACTCAAAGCCTGTGGAAACCAAGATGACTCTTTTTACTGTCTTCGGCTCAGGCCTTGTTTTCACTGATATAAAAGCAGCAGCTGGCAAGTGTATGTAAACTCTTGTAAATTGCCAAGATTTGCAAGCAAGCTCAGAAAACCAGGTGAATTATATTGTACACCAAAATACTCTGTGCTGATTTGTAAACACAAAGCAGACAAAGCTGCATACGTGCCATTGCTTAGCAGGGAAATAATTAAAAACAGGCTGCAGCTTTTGCTGAATTCTGTTACCAAAGAGTTCATGCTTCCAGTTCTCAGCATATCCTGCATTCATGGGAAGAAGTTATTCAAAACAGGAAAGTATTCTTTCTCACATAATTATGGTGACAGAGAAGTACATTTGTTTAGTTTTGTTTCCTTCTGAAAGCTGTTCTACTCACTTTAATATTAATGTTCTAAATATTGTCATTTCTTCCAGTCTTTCATAATGTGTAAGTAACATATTCTTTCCTAAATCACAAGTCATGATAAAATCATGATAAATTAGCTTCCAGCTCACACCATACAAGAAACTGTATGTTCCAGCTCTCAGCAACATAGAAATAAGCTGTGTGGCTATTAGAGGATAAAAAGCCCTCCACCTTTTAAGAAATTCTTCTCTTCATTTTAATGGTGAGCACTTCAGTCTGTTGCCTGCTGAGAAAAGTGTTATTCCTCACACAACATAAATCTTGCAGCACTTACGGTGTCACCTTGACTGAAAACCAAATATTGCCTCAGTGAATCTACAGGACTTTAAATGTTGTACTTTTGTTATGTTGATTTCTGTTTTGGTGTGGTAATGCATTTATCATAGAAAATTTCAGCACTGCCTTTCTTGGGCCTTAATGGCCTTTGGAAGAGTTTTTGTAAAGTCAAGAGGGAAGTGGGCAGCCTTCATAACCTCCATGCACAAGACCAATCAGCACCAAGTAGGCCCGAGAGGCTTAGACAGGATGTGTATTTTTTGTGCCAAAATGTCCCTGGAATACAAGACCTAGTGTCCTGAGAAGCTCTTACCAAGCAGAGTCACTGGGAGAGGCATTGTCAAAGTGTGGAGTCTTTCTTGAGCTCAACTTAGCTGAAATGTGGCTGAAACTTCTGTGAACTGACTGGTCCTTACCCCAGCTCTTCCCACGCTGATCTTCTCTGACATTCTCTGAGTGTTTTCCTGAAGACTTCATGACAGTTATTTGCAAATTGCCCTATTAAAGGCCAAATCATTGCAGCAGATAAGTAGATTGGCAAATATCAACAGCAGCTGTTAGAAAGGTTGGTTGAATTCTGTGCTCTTTTGGGCATTTATCAACGTGATGCTGTGCATCTATACATCCTTGTAAAGTTTTGCTCTGAAATTATGCTTCCATTGTGTACTTCACAACAGGTGCCTGGATCTGAGATGTCCTAATTTATTTGTGAATGTTACAGACACAAATCCAATAGTGTGGAAATTATTCAACAGTTTCACCTCTACTAGGTGGAAAAAAAAAAAAAGCCCTAGGAAGTTGGGCTCTTTCAAGTGCATTTTAGTAGCTCACCTCACCATTATCTTCCCAGTCAGCAATCACTGATAGTCATTATGATGGTAACCATATATCTCTTGCTTTAAAACAGCATTTAAGGAAATCTTCAAGAACCTTTATTGAAGAAGCTGTCTCTCTAGGCAGATGATTAATTTTTTTTTTTCCAAATTACATAAGACTGGTGAAAACTTAACCACAAGAAGTTGTGGAGCTTTTAAAAAGCAGATGGTCCAGCATGATTTGTTATTGACTAAGTGCATCCATGAATCCTAAAATACATATAAAAGCACATGGCCCTTTGGTTAAAGTAAAAATATAACCCATGAACTTATCTCACTGCTCAAGCAGCATTTAATGTCTACTAAACAACAGATGTCGAAACATATGGAGGCATGGCTAAAGGCCGTAAAAATATAAATAATCCTCAAATTTTTCTGTTATTCTTTAACTATATTGGTTCCACCTGACACACTGAAAATGTCTGTTTGGGTATCATAGGGAAATCTGGCTCCCCAGTGTCAGCCACGTGAAGAGATCACAGTACAAGTTGTCACCAGGAGGAAGTAAAGTAGAGACTTAGGAAAGAAAGGGGAATAGGAATCATGTGCTTGGGAAGAAGAGGCATGGCTTGGACCTTGAGAGAGATGAACAAGAAACAGACTGAACAGAAAAACTGATGCAACAAGAGTCAGTGAGAACACAAATTTAAAGACCAGGCACTGTCCTTCGAGCACCACAGTTCTTGAAAGGAGAAATCTAGAGCAAAACATGTGTTCTGTTTGTCTCTGCTTCCAATTAATTTTGTTTATTTGCTGCTATTGCTGGGGAGTGGAAAAGGGAACAGGGCTTTGTTGCTGTAAGCAATTCAGTTTAATTTCATTCAATTTTACTTCTTTTTTTTTTTTTTTTTTGGCTTTGGTTCTTCTCTGCAGCCTTATTTTCTAGGTGTCCTTTCTCTTTCACCAGTCAGCAGGAGGATGCTTGTTTCTCAGGTATCAAACTTCTCCTCAATCACATTTGCTGGCTGTGCTCTGTTCCTTAATAAGAGAGAAAAGATGATTTAGCCCAGGCCTGCATATGTGAGTGACTACCTTGTAAGTGCTGCACCACAATAGTTAGTGGTTGCCTTCAGGGTACTAGGTTCCTCAAAATATTTGTCTGCTTTCGGCTCCCTGAAGGAAGAGTAACATGTGAGGCAGGATCACACCACTATCTCCACATGTGAAATTACCTCATTTGCATTGAATAGCGGGAACTCACACAAGCCTGGGAAGGTGTGGGCATCATCTGACTGCCCCTTTTGATGTTTCAGCCTTGCCCACACAAGTTCTCCTTGGTTAATGGTTCTCACATTGCCATGTGATGTGGTATGGGCCACAGACACAAAAATTAAAACATCACTTTTTTTTTCTCGCACTGCATTTTCGTGCCATATGCTACATTGGTCCACAAAGGAAGCTTGTTCAGGGTAGTGACAGCTAAGAACAAGATTGGTGAACAGCACCTATGAGAAAACACTAAAATCAGACCACACACACAAAAGAAATTACCCATGCTCACTTCAAAGGCACAGGGCCTCAGTTTAAAATAAAGTGAAGAACTACTTACGATCCAGGAAAGTTTTAGGGAAATTAACCAATGCTTTTCTCCCCTTCTCAGCCCCACAAAGGAGGTAAGAAAGGCGAGCAAGCAATGCCCAGTACATGAGTCACCCTTCTGTCCATCCATATCTCTTAAGTGCTTTCAGAGCCTTGGTCCCATGGAAATCAAGACCGTGGCTGTAGGAAGGAGAAGAGCAAAATAACATTGACCCAAGCCTGGATATTTTTCTTTTTTGAGGGATTTTCTGGCTAGTGTTTGTTCTGAGAAGGGTTTTTTTTAGGAGAGATAATCCAGCAAAGTTTATTTTTTACTGAGCTTCATAGTTTTCTGCTCCACATGAGTACTATGAACACCCACATACATTTTTTCATTCACAAAAACTGTATGAAACTGCTTCCTGCTTCTCATTATCCTACAGCTCTTTGTGTCTTCATTACCACTAGTACTAAATCTATCTGTATTCATTAACTAAGAACTAGAAAAATCATAGCTGCACAGGGAGTAGAAGTTTCTCACAGAGACCTGTAATGTAAATCTTCTTACTGGTTAGATGTAAATTTAAACATAAATGCAGCCAGTATCCTGGAAGGTATTTGAAGTCAAAGCTGCTCCTGATCTTCTTTGTTGGACTGGCAGTGTCAGCACTGCAACTGTACAACTGCCAAGCACAGAAGGAATAATTGAGTTTTTCAGTTTGTCTTCACATTTGAAGTTTTGTATGAATATAGATTAATGGGTAAAGACCAGAGATTTGTATATGCCAAAATCTATTATGGGACTCAATATTTATAAAGACTCAATGTTTACAGTATGAAACTAAAAGGACATAACTGAATTAGAGGCTTTGGTGTGAAAAATAGGAGATGTTAGCTTGAGTTATTGAATCAGTATAGAATATATTAAATGTTAAAGGCAAGCCGGAGAAGGTCCAGTCAAAGCAGTAGAAGTGATAACACACTAAGAAACATGTCCTGCAAGGAAAGGTTGAGGGAAAAGAAACCTCATATTTATATTATGTAGAAGGCAGAGGGACATGATAACAATTTCTGGCGATTAAAGTTTTGTTCCTGAGAATCTGGTGACCTACTGCTCTCTTGTGACCATAGGGGAAGGCAAGAAGTAAGCTTGAATTGTTGCAGTATAGATTCATAATAGCTGTTACAATTTTTTTCTGGTGTCAGGAAAATGGGAATGAGCTAGCTAGTTCAGCAGAGAAACCTGGACATATTTGGAGCACAGTTCACAAAATTTGGTTTTGGATAACTTCCTTAGAATAGGACAAATCACACTCTTGGAAGTACCCGTTCCTCCCTGCGGGCTCTGAAGCAAGCCTGGAGTGACTAACCCTGATGTAGTCATCCTCATTTCATCAGATGAATCCCCATACCAGATGTCCAGCTTGGCTTGACAGTCCCAGAGCACAGGGGCCATCTTGGCACTCTGACAACAAGGATGTGTTGTTTTTTTTTCCTGAAGTTTTGTCAGGACACCAGATTTTCCCTGTCTCTTCCTGTCAAGCTGCAGCCCTGAGAACAAATTCATTCCCAGCACCGTAGCCACAGGAACTGGGTCCCAGTTCCTGACCCTCACCATGCAGGCCAGCACAGGATGGGGGTGTTTCCATGTACCCCGTGCCCCTTTACAAAAAAAGAAGTAGCATTGAGTATTTTTAAGAGGTGGTCAGGGAAGTGTTAACTGGGGTTGGTCTAGGTACGTTCCATCCTGCATCTGTGCTGAGACTACTGCTGAGTTCATCGACTGAGATCCTACTTTTTCCACCATCATAATTCTTAGTAAGACTAAGAATTTAATGGAAAAGACAACAGAACACTAAGTGGCAAAACCTTACTATTAGTAAGATCTGTCAGACTGGAGTAGAAAATTATCTCACAGATAAGGAAGAAACATCAATAAAATGGATTGAGATAATCATGGAATACAAACTGTGAGTAATAATCTCAAGAGGACCTTGAAAGCCTGAACCAAAGCAGTCTCTAACAGGTCTTTCTGAAGGTTAGCATAAAAAAGTTTTAGATTACATTGACACAAAATATATTTTTCTAGCAGGTCAGTAAAAGATAAAAGAACTCCCTTTAAAACAATTGTATTCACCTGAGTAAAATTCCTGGAGGTAGGTATCCATATCTATTCATAAGAGGGTGTTACCATCTATTTGGTAATTAATACTGCAAATTCTCACTGTGTGGCTTGCTGTAATATTACAGAATACTCTGACCCAGCTGCAGACAGAGTTCTCCCATGTACAAGTTTCTTTATTTAAAGCAGTTTTTCTTGATATATTAAAAGCTGTATTCCAAACTCAGTTTCAAGACACACCTTTATTTTTTTCAGTTTTTCAGAGCTTCGGGTAAAAACTGAACTGTTTTTGCCCCACAGCCTTCCAGGATTTGGTCAAGCACTTGGAAACTACATCACTGGAAGTCAAGGTGGGCTCTGATCTTCTTCTTGGGTTTCCTCTCCACCTTCATTTGCTGCCCATCCTCTAGAAACTGCTGCTTACATAGCTAAGAGTAGGTGCAGTTGCTTCCAAAACTGGTTTTGACAAATGGTCTTTGTCAGTGTAGGGGCTCCAGGAACAAGACAGTCATGAGTGGTTAGGGGTGGACTGGAGATGGCAGCTTTTTGGTGCTACTCAGTCAGAGCCAGACCACCACCACTAGTTCAGGATAACAAAGTGCACATTTACGAATGCAGCGTGGAGGAAATGGGACTGAGTAGAAACATCAGGAGTACAACAGTGTCCTCTCCCTCCTTACAGCAAAGCACTTGCTACACCCACATGCTGCCAGGAGCTGCCTCCCGAGCCTCTCACTCCCTGTGGGGGAAGCTGCCCTCGGAGTCGCAGCAGTTTTGCTTGCACAGGGTGTTGGGATGAGGTGCCCCGGATACAGTGGTGCTGGGGATGGGGCTTTTCCTCAGAGGCAGAGCCCAGTGCAGCAGGCTGAAGGAGCAGTGGTGTGCCTTTCTGGAAACCATGGATTTGTGTGCAGGGTGTACTTCTAACCATTCACACTGACACCAATGGCTTCCACTCAGTAATGAACACTTAATTCCTCTCCAATCCTACCTGTTTTGGATGCTGGGCAGCTCTGGAGCAGCTCCCTAAAGTCCTGCTCGTTTGAGCAGACGCTGAGTTAAGTTCTTCAGTATCTATTGAAGAAACAAGATGTAATATTACTTCTAGTTGTTTTTCTAGAAATGGTCCTGGGTTCTCCTCATGAGAGTTTCAGGACTGGTGGCTCAAAAGAGCAGTGCTCCCTTTTGATTCAGATATCTCAGCAAAAAGATTCACATGTCCCAAGATGAGTATGAGCTTAAGTGGTTTGGTGGATGAAAGCCAGTTTGCTCAGCAGCATCCCTGTTGGAAAAGGTGCCCACAAAGTAGACTGAGAAGGTAGATTAAATATCCATCCATCATACAGAGGCACATTTTACCTATCCAGGATCCTGCTCAGATGCATTAAGGATGTATTTTAATTTCTCAGATGCAAAGTCATTCTGCTTTTAGTAATTTCAAAATCACAAAGGAACATATGCTTTCAGAGAAAGTCTTAGTGAGCACGAGATAACTATCAGTGCTCATAAAGGTGTACATCAGGAAGACTTATGGAAATATGAAGCACATTGGGCCTGAGTCAGAGCTCAAAAGAGGATTATATAGAGACATAAATCTTTGGTCCTGTCTCACATAAATGAATGCTAGATGAGAACTGCAATGTTTGTGTTTGGAGTACAAACACTTCAGGAAAGTGGCAGCTAGTGCAGTCATGACAACAACAAGTAAAGGCCACAAAGGAAACAGTAGCAGCAGTTCGTAATGAGGTGCACTCCTACTGAAGTCCTTGGCTAAACTTTGCATTTGTTTTCCTTTCTGTTGACCTTGGAGTTCTAATCACTTTCCTACAACCTTTCTCAGACGTCCTGATTAGTGTTGTGTTCACATATGGGATTTTTTTGCAAAGCAGCACTCGTTATCAGGATTTTCATAGCGTTTCTCTGCAGCAGAAAAAAACGTAGGTCTTATTTAAAAAACCATTTCATTAGAATTCTGCTTCCATGGTCTGATGCTTATTTCAGTAGTCACTTGAGTTACTGCATCAAAAAGTCAATCTTTCAAAATGTGATGCTTCTACCAACTTTGACATCCAGAGAGTTTTGGAGATATTTCACAAACGTTCAGGAATTAAGAGTCATGTAAGTTACAGCTAGATAAACACAACTGTAACACTTTTGCAACGAGAGAAATGGAAGCAAAAACATGTGCAACACAGAAACAGCAGTTCTGGAGTAAAATGAAAAACACTGGTATTGAAGAAAGGTGAATCTCGTTTCGAGAAAGACAACTGAACTGAAAACCTGGGAAACTCCATCCCTTTCTTTAACCACTAAATAAATTTTATATGGGATATTTTTGTTAAAGATATGGAAGCTGCAAATGCTATAGACTTTACAAGGAAATGGGAAATGCTAGTCCCTGAAAATTTGTCAAGCTGAAGTCAAAACCCTGAAAAAGTAGCAGCAAACATTTAAGACCTGGGAAAAAAAAATAACCCAAAACCATAACGAGCTGAAAATAATCAGAATTTTAATTGCAGCTTAATAGTGGGCAATGGAGAACCTCAAGTGGACAAGGAACTAGTCAAGATGCACTTTTTCCCACACACAGAGCAGTGGACTTGGGAAAAAGGCAGGGGAGCAAAGTGACTTCATTCAGATTGTGGATAGCTTCAGTGTTAACTACATAAGGGTAAAGGCAGGCAATGTCCTTGGTTCAAAATAGACTCCTGGGCTGCTCTTTCTAAGTCATAGGTCGAAATGCAGTAGTGATTTGATAAGATATTATGTGTAAGAGCATGCAGCAATGGCAGTTTATTATTATTACCTTACCCTATTTCTCATACATCACTTTGAGCTGAAGGAGGTGCTGGGATGGGTAAGTAACTGACAAAGTAAAAAAGGTATGAAATAGAGTGCTTCCATGGATGGACAGCAATGTTTGGGGGTTTTCCCTCCTTTCCTTCAGGGGGATATTAAATTCTTAGTCATATTTCCTTTCTTTTATAAATGAAGCAATAAATCCTGAACCCACAAAAACTGGGTCCAAGACTCTTGCAACACCTGTGTTTCAAAACCCAACTGGACAATCAGAGACCAGTCAAAAAGGACTGTGTGCTTATAACAGTTTACACCTTCCTTACACCCAGTGATCATCCCTGATGTCAGCTAAAGAATTAATTTTCTTTAAGCAATCTGAACTGTAGTAGTTCTAAATTCCTGGGAACCTTTTCTGAAATTTACTGGGACTCCCAAGCATGAACTATGAAGTGATATGAGCTATAATTCCCTTTAAGCTAGCCCCAGACCCTGTGGGGTTTATTTTCTGCTCTGCATATCAAATTTGAGGGAAGGGGTGTCCTTGGGACACCTGTGCACACAGGGATTTTTACCCCAATTTTCCAAAGAAATAGAACTGAAAACCATTTTCCTCACTGCTTCTGGAGCGACATGAACAGTACAGGGGGAATGGTACACATCAAAGATCACACCTTCTCTATGAGAATATTTTACAGCCCATTAAGTAGGGCCTTATCAAGAAATAAATGCTGCTATACATCTCTCTTTTCAGCCTTGCAGCAACAAAGTGATGCACACGGGAAAAATAACTTACAGAGGCTACAAATTTCAGTGCCTGCACACCAAAGCACTGGTTTTTACATGTTGTAAAAACAGATACTGCTCTTTTATGGAACGATAGGATTTTGAACACCCCCGAGTCCAAGAAAGAATTGCCTCATAAAGCTAAATGATGAAAAGAGCACAGGGAAAACACAATTCTTCTCATTAACAGCCAGAGATTTTTTATTTATTTATTTTTTTTTATTAGGCATAAGAAGACAGAAGGCCAAGCAGAAGCAGCTGTCACCACTCAGTGCCACTCAGGGCATGGGGCTGCTCTGGCCATGCAATGCCCACCGTGGGCAGGGAATCCAGAGTATCATCAACATCCACCCATGAAGGAGACCCAAGAATACCTTTCTGGATGAGAACAGGGCAAAGCTTATCTTGCCAACAGCCAAAGTCACGTCGTACTTATTGACTGTGGTAAAGACAGGGTGTTTTCAGCCACTGAAAATCTGCATCGAAGCTCCAGCCGCCTCCAAATTGACCAGATCAGGAGAAGCAAAGAACTGCATCCCCAGGGCTCAGAATAAAAGGAGTAACACAAAGGAAAAAAGAAAAAAAGAAGTGGAATTATCTATATTTCTTCATGATTTAAGCAAGAATTATAGAAATGCTTTTAACTGCTTAGAAAAGATGCCAGTTAAAAGCATGCCAGTCCCACAGAAGGAGTTAGGGGCCTTTGAGTAGATGACATCTTTTAAAAAAATAAAAGGGACAGTAGGAGAATAGGGTAGCAGGGAAATCAGGAATCTGCCAAAATTGTGTTTGGAGGGAAATTCTCTAATAAGGCTAAATTTAATGAGATATTGGGGGAGTCATCATCACTCATTAGCCACAAAGACAGCAATGAATATTAAACTGACTATACAGCATATTTAACACATCTCAGAATAATGTTTCTACTCCATAAGTTTTCCAGCCTGTGTATGTTTGATCAATGGGTGATCTCCAGTGCTAGTCAATTATTTGACAAAATATTTGCTTTTAATTTTGACAAGTCTGTTTATATTTACCACTCGAGCAGTTAATTTTGCACAGAATTTACTTATGGGTTTTATAGAAATTTTCCAAGAAGTAGCTGGTAATAAAAATTACAATCACTACTTTAGATCAAGTGCTTCCCTGCAATATTTGCTTCTTTAAATGGTATTGATGACTCCAAAAGACTACATCACTGCTGTTTGCACCTGAACTTTGTAGCCTTTGGTAAAATTGACTTGTTCCATATCGTATTGGAAGTTCATTTCATATAGTCTAGTCAGGGTTAAATACATGAGCTTTTCTCATGTTCAGCAAGTAAATGAAAGTAAATTCAGCTTCATCACAGAGTACTTTTTCTGCTTCTGCAGAGGAAAAGAAAGCCCAGAACTTCCTTGTGAAGTTTGTCTCTGCCTCTTTGACTTAGGAAATGAGTTTATTTATCCTTCAGAAGATTTCACATTCTGGTGATACTCTGGGAAGCAAAAATGTTCTTAGATATTCATGCAGCAACATAGATCAGAATGAGTGGGTTTTAATCTATGTCAGACTTGGAGACTTTGGCTGCTTCACATGACCCATGTCTCAGTTTAAGGCTGAACTACTGCTCTTGCAACCTACCCATGAATTAGCCTAGCCATGAAATCAGCTAGGAAACTGCAGTTTGTATACAAAACAACATTCTTTTTTTCAATGGGATTCATCAATCTGTTGTGGACTAGCTCCCTGGACTCTACAAGAGCAACAAAACAGCCATGGATGTGGCTTGATGTTTATCTGAAGAACAGAAAATCCATTCTGGACACTTTGGGAATTCCCAAATGTGTATAACAATTTGGATCTGAAATTTGTTGCAGATTTAATGCAATAGAGGCCCTTTAACTGTGATGTTGAAATATTGATTTACATTATGGACTGCAACTGTTTCAGAAACCATACTCCCTGAGGCCAATTAGACCGACTGACCAACACATTAACAACAAACCAGACCTTTATTGTTTGGAAAAATTTCACCCAGTTTTCTTTTTTTTTTTTCTTGTTCCTCTGCCTGCTTTCAGAAAAGCAGTCTTATATTTAGCACCACAGCTCTCTGGGTTTTCCACAGAGCAATCTGCTCGCAGGATGAAGTTTCCTTCAGTCCTAGGTTTAAGTGTAATCATTTTCCTACATGCTGCAAAAACTTCTCAGGACAGAGTAATTTGTCAGAGAGAAGATATAGCTAGCAAAAATTTTTGCCAAAATCCGAACTGAACACTCCTCATCAAACAGCTGCAATGGGACAGGAATGCAGAGAGACAAAACCTGTGCTATGGTAGGTACAGCCCCTCATCCTAGAGCATGTCCAAGGCACCAAGCTCAGGGCAATCCTGGGACAGCCACACTCTTCCTCATATAGGTTTTACTAAGAAAGTCTGAGAAATAACATTCTGTAGCCTAGTGGTTAGGATGTTTTCCTTGAGTGAAGACGGAATTTGCTCTTTGTGAATGAGCACAATTACTGAACATAAAATAGTTTGGTTAAACACACTCGTTTCTTCTGCCTCTGGTACATGAAAGAAACATTACTTGCTAGGGCTGGCAATACGAGGGTGTTAAAGGAGCTCCCACAAGCATAACCTCCTGGCTTGGGGGGAGAGAAATGCAGAGGCAGTGTCAGGGAGTCAGTGTCAAGGGAAAACCCAGGAGGTTTGTCAACCTTTTGGCCACCCCTCTTCCACCACTGTGCCGCCACAACATCTGTGTATGGCACAGCTGACAGGTTTTGTGACTAAGGCTGATTTGATCTTGCAGCTACCTGGCATAGTTGGCAGTAACTGTGTTACAGGTAGATGCTATCAGAAGTATGTGAGCCACTAGCAGCAATGCCCGTGTGGGTGTTACACAGACATCTGAAAGCAAACTGGGGAGAAAACCAACCAACCCAAGCAACAACAACTTCTTGTTTGCATTCTTTTTCTCCCTTTGCACGAGCAGGAGGCAACATCATTTTCCACATCTGTTTAGCAGTGGTTTTCCACTTGGAGAGTCACACATAGGGCTGTTCTCAGGTGGCAGGGAAGCTACAATAGCCATGGCAGAGGGTTTAATTGCACTGTTTCTGACACAGAGCATATTGCAACTGACTCCTGCCTCCCTTCTGCCTTGAGACAAGGCAGGGGCACAGTTAGCATCTACATGGAGGCAAGAAGGCATGGCTAAGGCTGCCTTCTACCAAGCCAAGCCCAGTAAAGCCAGATTGCAAGTAGGCATGAGTATGGAGTATGTTTTGTGAAGCTCTGACCTACTGAATTGGGTCTTAACTAGAAGCAGCATTTCACTTACGTGATAGGAATCCAGCTCAAGACTTCTTTTTGTTTGCTATTATTACTACAAGACTAATTGTTTGCTAATAATCCATTGTTTTTATTTTCCAGGTTGGTTCTTGAGCAGGGAAACAAGAGTTTTCTCTGAACCAGAGCATCAGGGCAAAGCAGGCTCTCAACATATGGGAATCTGAGGCAGGACTCTATTTTATGGAGTACTGATGTTGAACTAAAACTCTTTGATCCCTCACTTCCACAGCACACGAGCTGCCATGGACTAAGCAGACAGCAGATGTACTTACTAATTACTACTAATTGCTGCTGTCTAGACACCATGTGAAGACTAAACTACCAGCCCTGTTTACAAACCAGCAAATACCTGCATACTCTCCTCATATTATTCTGGATCAGTGCGTGCTAAGTCACTAGTGCTGAGTTTGCATACAACAATGCCAGTAAGAATAACAGTACCCCATTTTTGCAGTAATCTGAACAACTGCACGAAGTGAACTGGACAGTCAAGCCCACTGTTGCAAACAACATTTATTTTTCTTCATCAAATCCTTACTGTGTTTTTATTAGCCTGCACTACAGAAGGAAGTAATTTTCTGCATTAAACTCCCAGTCAAAGATCCACAAACGAGAAATTCCCACGAAGAAGGCTTCCAGCAGGCAAAAACCCCATACAGATTTTGTGGCACCAAACGTTTTATTCAACCTCTTTAAAAAGTGGCTTGTTCGGTTTTGGTTGGTTGGTTGGTTGTTTTAAACTGATACGAGCTTAAGTAGAAAATGTCAGTACCTGACATCATCATCATCATCATCATCATTGTCACGATCATCATCCTGTCCTAAAAACACCTCCTCATGATGGCTTTCACAAAAAAAAAAAAAAATAACATAGTACGGACTTTCACGGAGTTGAAATTTTTTTGCCACACCTTTCTGGAAATAGTTTGCACCGGTTTCAAAGTCATGAGATTGTAGCCATTCTGCCTCTCCTTATCCCACAGAGGATAATATACAGGTGCAAGCACTAAGAATCAGCAATATCAAACACTTTATACATGGTGTACACATAGTGCCAACCATCTTATCTCCACTGTGCGTTAGTGCATCTGCTGTTGTCCTGCCTCATGGTGTTTTATCCCTTTTTAGCTGTCATGAAAACTAAATGCAATATTTCATACATAATATAGACAATATTTCAAAGCACCTGCACAGGAATTTCTTACCTGTATCACACTAGTCTGGCACAAGAAAACCTTCCAAATGAGGCAGCACAACAGAGGCAGCACAAAAGCCAGCAATGGAAATAGCAAATGAAAATAGAATAGCGTGGAGGTACATGGAAATGAAGGAAGTAGGAAAGTTTTTGGAACAGAAAACAAGTTTATCTGGAGGAACCAAGTTAATGTGTTGTTCTTTACACAGAAGTAGAGATTTTTTATATAATTTTACTTCCCTAAGTGAGAGAAGAGCTGTCCTCAAGAAACAGTACCAGATACTAAAGTGAGGCTGAATTTAAAATGGAATTATTAAAGCCAAGGTCTTTCTTAAATTGTTAGACTGTTGGAGATAGTAAGGTCTGGAGAAAGGTGTGTAGCATTAGTGTTTGAACATGGTTATAAACTGATTTGCCTGACCCAAGGCTGAAATTATCTGAGTCAGCACAGGCTGAGGCAAACCATTGCCGGCAACCAGCCAGGCACGCACAGATAAACCCTGCCTTGGGAAACGGTGCAAGATGAGCTGTAAGGTTGCAGGTAGCTGCTTTTCAGATTTCCCAGGAGAACCAGGAGAAGTAGCAAACTGGTATAACCTGTGGCAGCCTCCTCTGCCAGTACCCCTCAGCCATAATATCCTCACTGCAGAGCACGTCTGTGCCTGTTAGCCTTGCCTTGCCACAGCACAGCCAGCAGCCCTCAGCTCAGGCCATGGCTGGAGGCAGGGTCTGCACCCCAGACTGGCACACAGCACCTACATGCAAACATACACCGTGTGCAGAGAGGGAGAAGAGGGATCCAAGGCATCAGTTACCTCCATGTGCCATTTTTCCCCTGCTGTCATACATTCAACACACTTCGGTTTTTGCCCCCTCAGCTGCAGCACAGTGACTGTGAAACATCAGTCATACTTTTCTTAACTTTCCTGACTAGCTCAGCATTTGGAAGTTTGGAACTTATTAAAATTAGAAAGAAAACTGGTGAAAGGACGTGGGATTTTTTTGGACAAAAAACCCCAACCCTCTATTTACATGAATTAAAAAAAAAAGTCATGCTTTCTAGGGCACACAGGGGACCCAACATCCAGGAACAGCCTTCCATCTGATGGCTTTCTGCCTCCCTAAGAGAAATCTGACCCAAATGTCCTTTGTCAAGCCTTTATTTAGTGGTGCTTTCCCAGAAGTCTTGAAAAAATTTTCTCTGTCTGAAACTTTGTACCTTTCTCACTTCTATCCTTCTCCCTTCTCCAAAATGCCTTGTCCAATCCCTTCTGTACAGATCATCTGAATTTGTGAAGAACCTTCTATTCATCTTTTGTTTTGGTTGAAATTGCATATTTTATTCTTTCTTACAGCTCCCCGAAACACAGTACACAAAAAGAAACTTAGCACTTCCAGATAAATTCAACCTACTCAGTTATTCTCAAGACCCTTCTACTTCAGACCAAAGTGCATTTTCTGTTGTGTTTCCAAGCCTTAGCCCACAATTCCTTAAAAGCAACAGAAAAAAGGGGTTAAAAAAAGAACATTGGTTGATGTTCAAGTTCACACAGTCCCTCTGTCCACAACTGGCCTCTTTCCAGCTCTCACAAGTCCCAAGACACATCTTACTCTTGTTCTTGATGTTTCCACTGATGCCAGGTGGCTGTTCTTCTGCGTGATTCCCTGGGAGAACTGGGCTTTCCAGTACACAATCATGTGCCTCCAAAGAAAAACTTTACTCAGCAGGAATCATGAGGAACACCAGAGGAAAAAAAACCCCAACAGTAGGTCACAATCTCTACTCAGGGTCTGAAATGTGAAAGAATAACTTTTTGTGAAGGACAGAAAAATGGCATTGAACCAACTGTGTTTTGCCAGTTAGATAACTCTTGGTCATTTTCTTGTGGAAAAAAAGATTGTTTCAGTAAATCTCAATATTTCGTCATGTATTTCATAAAGACCATCAGTTGCTCTAAAAATCCTGAGGTATCTTGATAGTTCTTGAGGCTGGAGAACCTTCTTGGTTTGTTGTAGATTGGAGCATGTATTGAACTTTCAGACAAGCACTATGTGGGGGAATTAATAGCACAACCAAAGTAGCTCTGCAGGAGGAGACCTGAGATCAGTGCTGATGGGAAGTCCTAAAGGCTGATGAGTACTTGTCTTGAACTCATAGTCAACCACAGAAAGACTTGATGAAACTTGACAAGCTTGAAGAGATGTTTTCTTAAGATCTTCTTGCCTGAAACAGTCCCCAGTAACAACTCAGTGCTGTAGGACTGACAAACCTGACGTTGCAACTGCACCATAATTCAAGGCAGCCACCAGCAGAGGACAGAGGGTGTCTGTGTCTGCCATGACACCCTCTTGCTGCACCCCACCATGCCCAAACTACTGCCTTAATTCACAAGTGGTTCAGGGCAGAGATGATTTCCATCACAAATTTGTCATTTGGGGTTCATTTTTGTGAGCAGTTCAAGCAGCATCAGTGGTGACACTGAAGACAGTCAGCTCAGCTCAGGTTCTTTTGCTGAGAAGTTCACCAGCGCTTTTTCCTCAAATTCTAGGGGAAGTTAGGTCCATTAGACTTGCACTTTGATTTCTAATTTTCTGCATAGCAGAATGACAGGGGCCTTGTAGGAGGAAAATGAAACACATCTTGCTAGTGGCTGTGTTAGACTGAGTCAGCCAATAACCTGCTCAAAGTAGAAAGTACTGGGTACTGAACACACTGGGGCTCTGCCACCAACTGTTTTGTTGGACATACCCAGGGGCTGCTGCTGTAGGTACCACAGAACTCACTGTGTCCTCACCCAGCCCACATCCAAAGGGGATAACAGCTCTTCATATCTCTTGATCTCAGTACACAGTAGGGGTCTGAAGAGGTCTCTGCCTCTCTCCACTGCCTGTCTAGTGAAATTACACTCTTATTTCAAGAAACCCTGCCAAAGGGTCCCCAAAGTGTATGACTGTCTGCTAAAGTACTCAGTCATCAAGAGAAACTTTTTGGTTTAATATTTAGCTAGAACTGAACCTAGCCTTTCAATACTTTATTAATGTATCTATATTATAGTTTGACTCCTGCTGAAAAAAAACCACAGTTTTCAGTCCTAAACCATTTTCTTCTACAGTCCCCAAAAGAAAAAATAGACATTTTTCCCCTGCTGCAGCTCCTAAATGTGATACTGGTGTCACCCAAAAGTCAACTATGCGTCCTGCTTTTATCATTGATGCACAGCCCCCAAGGCAGGCTGCTGGTGCAGTGTGGGACAGAGCATGAAGATTTATTTTTGGCTCACTTCATCTTAGGTGATCAAACATCAGGCATTTCAATGCAAGATGCCTTTCTCAGGGCAGTGTAGTGTGCTCCTCACTCTCAGGTGCTGTGGGATGCTCATCCCTCTCCTCTTGGGACTGTGGGCAGCATCTGCTCTAAGAATGGACCTGACTCCTGGGATCAGCAGATGCTAGTCGTTATGAAGGAACTTTTTTTTTTTGGCAGAAACAGCTTCCAAGGGACTACAGCTAAGGTTTAAGGAGTGACTTTTCACACAGGGAAAAAAAGTGTTTTACACTTTAAATAAGAGGAGGACAGGCTAGCACCACAACAGTATGTAGGCAGGATGCAATTAGTGCCTGATTGCCATCTTCAGCCACCTTCCTGGTGCAGCTGTCCCAGGAGGAGGGACTGTTTTTGCAGAAATGACAGCTACCTGAAGGTCAGCCAAGCTTACCTGCAGCATGAAGTACTCTGGAGGGGAGAAGAAAGCCTTCAAATGGAGGCACAGCTCTTGCCTCAGGGTCTGTGTTGACTCTGGGTAGACACAGACCAGGAGAGAATACTGACAGATGAGGAAATTAGGGTCTCCCTGATGCCATGCAGATTTTGAAAAACTAGCTCCTGAGTTCCACCAGTGCAACCAGGTGTGCACAAATCCGTTCTATCCCGGGTGCTCGTGGCAAGAGGATGCGTTAGTGGGAAATATCCTTCTTTCTTCTTTTTGTTTTGGCCCCTGTGAGGTGCTCTGCACACCCACGCAAAATGCAGGGCTCACACAGTCCAGGGAGCACAATGAGGAGCACGGCACAGGCCCACAAAATCACATAGTCGTGGGTGCTGTTCCCACCATAATGTTAGCCAGATGTCCCAGATAAAGCCTGGTGTAGATACACAGATCTAGAGAGAGCAGTAAATCAAGATGTGCTATAGCTAACCCCAGACATACAGAAATCATGAGTCATGCCCAGAATAACCCAGAGATTAGCTTTAAAATGTATGGGGTTTGAAAAGCATAACGGATGTTGTACTGCTTTTATTTTCCTGCCATTCTTTAACATTTCACATACACTTTGATTGGATTCCAAGTAACCATATGGGTTAAAACAGATATTTTTTTTTAAGTTAGATTTATAAAGATGCTATAATAACCTGATTGACAGGGATAAGACTTGCACCAAAAAAAAAGCACTATTAAGAGGGGGAACTTCAGTACAATTGCAGAGTTGGGTAGCTTTGAAGTGCCCCCAAGCTCACCCTTAATGGAGACTAGGACAGTAACAGCCTCACTGGTTTGAAGTCAGAGTAAATATCCACGGAGAAGTCACTATGTTACAGTTATCTCCCTGTAGCACAGCAGCGTCTAATATGTCAACAACTTGAAAAGAACCTTTCTCCTCCAGGCAGCCTTTACCCCTTTATCTTAAAATAGGGCTGAGTGTTACTGTGTTCCCGGCTTTTTAGGAAACACCAGCCTGGACTTTTTAACTTCCCTGTCCCAATCCTCCTGATAGTTTAAGTGACATAAATAAACCATGTGCTTTTAACTCGTGGCTTCAGTGCTTGGCTTTTTGTCTCTTCCATAGCTAAGCCATGGCTGAGAAAGCTGAAACTTAAATAAATATCTGTATACGTACTGTGTTGCTCCTTTAGTGATGGAATCTGAACACGAGGAAAACTTGAACAACCCTTGAACTACTGAGGCACCACTACAGTGAAATTAGATACAGCAGATGATTTGCCTCAGGCAGGCATAAAATAATTGGCGTCCCGGCCATTTGTGGTTTAGCATAATGGGGGTTTGGGTTTAGCCACCCCAGCCAAACCAGTCCCATTCTAAATTTCCCATGTTTTTTGTATTTAAATAAAGTCCAACTCTCCCAGGCTCTGCGAGGAGTAGCAAACCCGGAGGTCCTTGTTTTCTGTTTTCTTTTAAAAGCTGGGACATACTCCTGTGTTTCCACTCCTACCACCTCTGCTCTCCCGGCATTTGCTTTGGAGCCACAGCTGCCCCGGCTGTTGGTCCCAGGGAAACTTCCTCTGACAATGCTCCTGGGAATAGAAGAGATATGTAGCCAAACTGGTAGCAAGGCTGTGGTTGCATGCATGTTTGCAAAGTTTGTTTTGTAAAGATTTAATCTGAGGCAAAGCGACGGGGATGGAATTTTCTGCTACTTTGGGCCGTGCACAGACACTTTGTCTGAGGTCTCCTTATCTTTGCCTGCAAATTCCATCTCACGTGCGAGTTTCCGCTCCGAACCAATGTGATATATATACAAATTGAATACTCAAAAGAAGAAGAAGAAGAAATGTTTGATAATTTTTCAAACTTTTTAAACATTTTGGGCTCTGTAAATCTCCAGCAAAAAAAGAGCTTGCATGATGATAAAAGAGAATGGAGCTATCCCTCTCACCCCCTCCTCCTCTCCCCTCCAGCTTGCCCTGCAGGAGAGGACCTCTGTCCACATTCTGCAAAGCAAGAGAGAGACATGGCTGAAAGGAACCAAAAGCCAGACTCAAACCTTGCTTATTTTGCAGAAGCTACTGAGCTGAGGTTGGGAGGCACCTCTATGCAAGGAAAAACAGGGAGTTGCATCAGGAGTGGTGGGAAGTCTACAGTCAAAAACCCGGGCTACTGGTGGATGTGCACATGAGACCCATGTTAGTTGTTCCCCCACGTGGAGAAAAGCTCCTTGCCTCGCCTTGAGGCCCAGAGGCTAAAACTGAAAAGAAAAAAAGAGGCACAGTTAAATCAACTGAGCGAGGCCTCTTCTTTGTAAATGAGGAAATTAATTAGCTAGGCAGCAAGTAGTTAGTTTTAATTTTCTCATCTGCATGGGAGCTTCAGCTAGTTTTTTATTAGTGATCCCTCAAATTTGATCCTTGTACTTGGAAACCTGGCAGCTGAGTCACGACACAGAATTATTATATCTGTGAGGGTGCATCCAGTGTGTGTGAACTGTGTACAGACTTTCCAGATGGCCACTCCTTGGTTAGTATGTTGTTGTCCACTTTTATACTTTGTGATATGTGATGATGCAACACTCCAGTCTTTCAGTAAACTTTGACCAGATTAGTTCGGGGGTTTTTTAACTCTCAAATCGTTTTCTTGTTTATTTAAGTAAGTCTTCCACTGCCAGCTTGCAATATCTATTTAAGGGAGTTCTTCTGCTTTCCAGTGTGCTGTGAGCTAAAGGAAGCTATCAGCTTCTTGTTTTGGTCAGGGTCTGCCCAAAAAACAATTTCCTCTAATTTTGTGCATTTTGGTGGTGGTTTCCATTGCTGCAGTTGCAAGGCTGTTTTAGTATCTCATGTAGCAGCACTGCTTCTGTGTAAATATCCACCTATATGCTTCCCCAGAATTGAAATGACATGGTATATCATCAATTAAAGAGAGAGTGAGGTCATGGTGAATTTCAGAGACATAACCCACCTTTCTCATGTAGCATTCCCTCTACTTCCATAGATGTGTTCCTTTCCCTGTGAACCACATCCTGCTGTTTTGCCAGTGTCATTCCTTTGACCTCAGCCTTATTGTAAAATAGAGTTCTATTTCATGTTGCATAGTTTATCCCTCGGTTTATCTTTCCTCTAAGGTATGTGCTCTAGAACTATAGGAAATTGTACATGTATTTTGGCCTTCCTGGACTGTCCCACAGCTGAGGCACAATGCATAATGGAGTTGATTGTAATGGCAGGCCTTTGTCTACAAGCTGCCCACACTGTTGTGTTTGTCAGCTGAGCTCTCAAAAAACTATTTTTCTATAAGGTGGAAAAAAGTAAACAAAAACTGGTTCACCAATCTTCCAGGACAAAGGCCAGGCCCCTCTTTTTTCCCAATGCAATGGCATCTTCAGTTTCCTTGGAGTCTTTGGGCATTACTGCGACATAAACATTAAATGATGACAAGAATACAGCAGGAGAATAAAGAAAAAGCCACATATAAGTTCTTCCCTCCACAACAAATATTCTTGAAACACTCTGAGAAAGACACTTTCCCACTGAAATATTCCACAGGAAATAAGAAAAACCATCAACATTCTGACTTGATTGTCTAACTGAACTGTTTTCTCTTTGTACGGGAATTTAATGATTATGAAAAAAATTCGGTTGGTTAGTGTGCAACAGATAACACCAAGGACCTTTGTGACCAGAGCTCAGAGCAAATATTTGCGATTTTTAAGGTGGCAAAAGAGGTGTTACTTAAATGAAGGCACTCTAAAAAGTCTCCTTAAACCATCCAACTCTCCAAACCCCCAATATGAGGATTAGTTTGAATTCGTTATAAACATGTCACTTATATTTCTTTTTCCTGTGATGGGTTTCTGCAAAGACCAAGAGATCTTACATCCATTCCCACTACCTCCAGATTCTGCTTGGCCCAGTGTACACTGGCAATCAGACACAATATTGCAGATTTGCTCTCATCCCAGGAGAGCTCAGAAGAGCAGACAGGTCTAATTCTCAGGACCATGGAGCCCTTAGGTTTTGGCCAGTCTTCCCAGTGTCCTGCCGTAAGTCAGGGTGCTCCTGGATAACACTAGTCACCCTAAACCACTGGTGGCTAAAGGTTTTCTGCATTGACAACTGCTATGCAGCTCAGTGGAGGAATTATGTGTTTTGTTTTATGCTTAAATAATATAGGAGCACTAGAAAGTAGGCAGGTAGCCTTATTACTTAGAAACCAGCATAAACACAAACCTCAGATGAAGTGAAAAATAATAAATTCTCTTACAAAATCAAAATACAGACAACAGTTGCAAAAGTTTTAAAGATCAGTAAAAAGAAATAAACACATTATTATATGCATCTATATTTCAGATCAGCTCTGGGAGACCTCAGCCCTCTGCCTCTGATGGCATTTACCTGAATTTAGTGCTTATTTTTTGCACATTATTCTTCTCTGTGCCCGAAAGAGATGAATCAGATACAGGAAACATTTAACTGTTATGAAAACTGATGTTGCACTCCTCTTTAAATCTGTCCTTCCTACCCCTGAATGAT
This sequence comes from Manacus candei, assembly GCF_025592945.1. Lineage (NCBI taxonomy): Eukaryota > Metazoa > Chordata > Aves > Passeriformes > Pipridae > Manacus > Manacus candei. The sequence goes on from NW_026138058.1 coordinate 3,413,985, forward strand.
TCATACAACCACGTTTCAGTCAAGGTATTAATTTTAACCTTTAGCTTGTGGCTGAACACCTTTCTTTATCCATGAGTTTTGTTCAAATACCCTGGGCACTGCTGGTCAAAGCTGCCTCCTGCCCAAATGGTAGCCTTCAGACTCAGAGGGAAATTGTGAAGCACAGCCGAGCTCTCTGGGCACTGTCTTTGGAAAACAATTGCATTGAAAACAACTGTTTGCCACCTTCTTGTTCACCCAGATGATTTCCACAGCGGGGTCAATGCCCCCAGCCACCCAAACATGAAGTGAGAGCTGCTCACTCCAGCCCCGTAGCCTGGAGAAAAGTCCACAGGCACACGACCTCTGGATGCAAATGACTGGAACATCCCTGCTCCCACAGGCCTCCACATGCTCCACGAGCATAGCAAAACGAGTGAGCTTTGCAAATCACTGTTAGCTCTTGGCAGAAGGCCCACAGTAGTGCTGTCATGCCCTGAGGGGATTCGTGTCCCCTGCTCTGGGCTATGAGGGCACTGGGACATGGTGCTTTTCCCCCGTGGAGCCCCAGTGCCATGGATGCTGTGCACGTCAGTCCTGCAGTGAAACCTTTCTGTGGCTTCTCCACTGACTTACTTAGTGTAAAACACTGAAATGGTTCATGGCTCAAACATTCTTAAAATCACTGGAGGAGTTTTGTCCACTGTGGCAAACTGTGCAAAGAAGCAGCTGCTCACCAAAGCCCAGCCTTCCCCGGACATGCCTCCTAATGTGGACTGTGGCGGGAGCTCGAGATAAGATAAAGGTGGTACTTTTGTCCAGTTATCCCAAGAGAAGAATGTGTCCACAGCTGTGAAAGACTGGAATGCTAATGGCTCAGACAGTCAAGGTGAGAGCTGAAGACCTGCAAAGTAATCACCTCAGGCTACAAGCTGGGTAAGACAAGGAAAGAGGCAAATCCTGCAAGGAGGGTAGTGTTTCTTGTCCTTACACAAATGACTGTGGATAGGTGTAAGGAAGGATGAAAGCGCCGGGCGAGCAGAGTTAGGTGGGCTGTTCCCTGACCCTTTTTGTGCTGCAGAGTATTCACACTCACACAGAAGTGGTATTATGGGTAGCACTGCCTTGGCTTGGATGCACATGGACATTTGTGGCTGACTTACTTCACTGTCACCCAGTTGCAACTTCAGTAAAGCACTGAAGGCAAAGAACTGCATTTTGAAATAAGTATAAACAGTGTTGCAAACTAAAACCTCAGAAAATATGTCCAGAAAGGATGTGGTAAACATCTGTCAGCCTTTTTTTTTTTCTTTTAATACCCAGGGGAAGTACATTTCATTACTACACATAATTACCGCCGGCTTAACATTTTCGTTGAATAATTGAGTATCCTTCATATTCTGAACCAGATGAATGGTTTGTGAGAGTTGTCAGGGAGATTAGACTGCTTGTAAATAGTCCTGGCATCCATCCATTCTGTTCCTCTCTCTAGAAAAAAAACCAAAACTCATCAATGAGGGAAGATCACTCCAGAGGGACCAGTTTCATAGCAGTGGTTTATGTAGTCACAGTTGTTCTGGGGACGTTGAATCACTCAAGGGAAAAACTAGTTGTTAATGACTGAGAGATATGCCTTATATTTATTTCAGAAGATTTTGGGGCAATCTAGCAGTTTTTTCTTTTTTGTCTTCCGATATGATTCACCGCATGGAAAAAAAAAAAGGAAAAGCCATCAAAATCATTACTATATAAATAATATTAAGCATACCCATAAGAAAGGATTATGGTTGTTTGGATTTCTATTAAACTTAATATAACCTGAAAACTTCCTGCCTATATAAAGCATTATTGTTTGAACTGCAGTATTTCCATAATGTACTTTATCTGAAATTAAATACATACTCTCCAGCTGGACACAATTTTAACATTATCTTTCAAAACTGGATGAGGCCATATGCCAAGAGGACAGAGGTACATATGATTAGATGTTTGCAAGACCAGTGTCTGTGTCCCACCAACCCTATTTGGTTTGCAACCAATCTATTTTGAAAAATCTCCTGCTCTACTGCCAGCTGTAGTGGTCATTACCAAGGAGCAAGAGAGGAAGTCACTGCACAGCACCTAAACTAGACTTTGCATTTTGTGTAATTTAGATTAGGGTTTTCAACACCTCAGAGAAACACATTTTGTATTTTTTAGACAGAAGGAACAAAGAGGTATTATAACCCAGATAACTTTTTTAGAGTTAGTTTTTTGTTCTGCAAGAGCAGTAGGCCTTAAACCGTTCAAAGTCTCAAAAGCAGAATCACAGCGGAGGAGCAAATGGTTTGGTTATATTGAATAATGGAAGTGCTTCAGTTCAGACAGACCTGGAACTGAAAGCAATGTAACCACATCAGTGCTGCTGCTCAGGAAGCCTGATCAGCTTAGTCAAACAGACCCAGTCTTTCAGAACAAGTGCATGTCCATCCAATGTAGATATTCCAAGTTAGACTGCTGATAGAGACAGTATTTGCATCTTATATACAAGTATGTCCTAAAGCCAGGAGTCATCTCTCCTAGCTTCAGGCACTTAAAAGAAATATTTGTTAGAAGCATATTTGCCCTAGCATTATTGTACACCGGACAAAGACAGACAGACACTTTCCATTACCATTTACATATTTGATGAATTCTAAGACAAAAACCCCTGTTTTACTTTGGTTCTTTGAAAATACTGTTCTTTCTTTCCAACTTTGCCAGTTTTCAACTCAGACCCAAAATTAGAAGTTGGTTATAATTTCTTCCATATGGCTCTCATAAATCTGTCAATATATATATGATATATCATGTAGTACATGAAAGCAAAAATAGCATGTGAAAGCTTTGAAGCATCTATGTATTTGACATGGTTTGGCACAGAAATTCAAGGGCAGTGCATCAAAACCAGAAAGCGTATCACATATGCATTTACTCCATGGTGCTGTCCAGGACCCAGAATCTATTTGAAGCATTTTCATTTGACCATTTTCACTTCTGGAGCAACAAACAAAACACCAGTTGTGGACAGTTTTACATTTCTGAATCCCAAAGCCCTGTGGTAAAAACAGTCAAAGACAGGAGAGAGGAAACAACGTGTTGGGCATGAGTTGTACTGAATATTTTATGTTGAAGTAACTAATGTAACTTATTTAGAGAGGGACTCCAGTGCTCAATGTTTGCATGCCATGTAGGACAGGAGAAGAAGTAACAGCAGAGTTAACTTCACAGCAGAGTTAACTTCACAGGGCACTGCTGCTGTGGTCTGGCTTCGCCCTGACCCCAACCACAGCGTCCTTGTGCTCGTGGGCATCTCTTCAGGATGCCACAAATTGAAAAGTCCACACAGCACCCCATCAAAACACAGATCTTAATCTCAAAAGGAGAAAATAAAGCAAAATAAACATTTTGAAAGAAAGGGTTGTTGGTGGGGACTTATAAGCACTGTCAGTTGGTTGAAGATCAAGCACTGCTCTAACAGATTCATGTGGCCCTTGGCCACCGTAGCACATATATATAACACAGACATCCTAGCAGTGGATCAGACCTTCCATTCTGTCTGGAAAAATGTTCACTGGAGACTGGGCCAGCAACTTTCCTGGAAAAAAATCCATTTGTGGTTGTTTTTCCCTACAATTCCCTCACCTTCACATCTAGGACCGAGGTAGGTTGTCCATCCCGCTTCCTCATATCTTCTCCATGGTCCTGCAGGTAAAACCACAGGGTACTCTGTAGTGTGTACCTTCTGTATCCTCTTTCCTGAGCAAGTGGACATCTGCTCTCAATTATAGAGATACAGGGCCTTACAGATGGGGAGTAGGACACATTCTCTCCGAATTGCCGGAACTCCCGAGCCGGTTTATCTGTCAGTTTGTCTGACACCCTCTCCACAGCTGTGACGATGGAGGAAGGCATTGGGCATGTCTTCACATTCTCAGAGCTGCCAAATCGCATCACCCACTGTTGGTGGTGCATCATCTTTCCAAAGTAAGGGGTTGGCATGCACTGCTGGTGCACTCTGTATAAATTTCTGCCACGTGTGTTGTTGCCATAAGACATCATCTGGATCTGTGGGGAATTGCACATTGTCCAGGTCAAAATATATAATTTCTCTCCTGGCTAACTCCCTCAGGTATTGAACACCTTTCTCCGTTGCAGTCCATTTGCCTCAGTTACAAGGAATATCATCTTTATAGCGACACCTTTCCCTCACACTTGATGAGAGTCGCATCCGGAGACTCAGGACTTACGTCTTTTTTCCCGTGTCTTTGTCAATGCCTACTTCCTTAGCAAGTCATCTCGTGCCTGGTTTCTTCACCCTCTAATTCCACGCTGTTGGCTCCATCGTGCCAGTGCCAGGGCAGCCAGGCTCTAACACACTCGTGTGGATTATGGCTGAAATATTTCCATACCTCCCTCAGCTCACTAAAGGACAGGGATCGAGCGGTGGTTGTCTCTTCTGACTCCTCTTCTGGTTCCTGTGATGGCCTTGATGATGGCTCTGAAATTCGTCCTTGTGATGGTCCTTCTTCTTCATCCTCTCGGCCCTCTTTGATCTCCTTGTCCTTCTTGACTGTTTTTGCTGGAGCTTTTTTACAGGGTCACTTTCATGTACATTTCTTCTGCTGGTGTGCAGGGACAACTGACACAACCACCTGTTGATTTTCTGTTCCAGTGGTTTCAGTGCCAGTGCCTGTCACTGGGGTTGGAGCAGCTGTAGGACCCGTTGTAGGACCTTCTCTTCCTCCTGCAGGTACTGAGCAGTGTTAAGCATGGCTCAAAAGGCCCCCAACAGCGATCTAGGTCCTCTCTGGGGTGCCAGAGTGACAGTATAGCTTCTTAAAATATTATTCTAGTGTTTCTGGATTCTTCACTTGTTCAGGGTCAAAATGCAAACATGTTGGAGGTGCCCACTGCCTTAAGAATTTGTCCATACAATCACACAGATCCCACCACTCTGAACTATCGAGTTTTTCGGCAGATCTTTGGGCGATGTTCTTAATTATTTGTCTGACCTTAACCAAGACCTGAACCATAAACATGATTTATCCTAGCAAGAAGACCAGGTTGGTTTCAAATGTAGTCAAGGGATATTCAACATCTTTAAAATTTTCAACTACTGTAATCAGCCTGGAGGACAAGGAAATAAAAAAAAAAAAAAAAGGAAAAAAGATATAGGAAGATATCTCCCTTAACTGTTGTTTCTCTGAGGAGAAAAACACAAAGGTGTGAATATTTATCATTCACAGTAGCTGACTCCCAAAGTACAGAGGTACAAGCAATACTGAATATGTACACCAGACTGGTGTCCTGACACTACCATATCATAAGCCCATCCTACAAAATTCACCACAGAGAAAAATGTGGTGAAAATAAGGTGTTCCCAGTTTAATAAAGACAAAATTCCACAAATATGAGAGCAAATAAATCCACGTTATAACTAGCGACTATTAAACCAATACAGTTGTTCACAACAATTTTCTTTTAACACAGTCTGGTCAGATGTGTTGTTATCTCAGCCTTTTGTGCCCCACGCTGGGAGCCAAAAAGGGTTGTTGTGGTTTAAGTTCAGCTGGGAATTTAGCACCCCACAGCTGCTGACTCAACCCCCTCTCTCCCTTCCCCCCACTCTGGTGGAATGGGAAGGGGTAGTAAAGTAAAACTTGTAGGTTAAGAACAGTTTAATGGTGGAAAATAAAGTAAAATAATGGTAAATGATAATAATAATGGTAATAAAAAGTGAAAAACTAGTGCTGCGCAATGCAGTTGTTCATCACTCCTGATCAATGCCAGACCCCCCTTCCTGAACCCAGATTACCCCCCATTCAGGGTAATTCCCCCAAGTTTGTGTATTGGGCATGATGTTCTGTGGTGTGGAACATCCCTTTGGTCAGCTTGAGTCACCTGTCCCAGCTGTGCTCTCTCCCACTTTCTTTTGCTGCCTCCCCGGCGGGAGTCCTCGACATAGGATAAACACAACTTAGCAAAAACAAAAACATCAGCGTGATATCAACACCCTTCCCATTCTGAATCCAAAACACAGCACTGCAACAGCTACTGAGGATAAATTAACAGCATCCTAGCTGAACCCAGGACGATGAGATAGGAGTAACATGGGAACAGCACGGCCTTGTGCTGCAGCAATCACACTCCAGAGATAACACGGCACAGGCATCACAGCTCCACTGCACTCCCAGGGCTGGGAAGATGCAGTTGGACGTGTAGCTGCTTTAGGTCACATTAATTGCAGTTTTCCCCAGTGGAAATCCCAAAAGAGAAGGAAGGAAGCCTCATGTGGGCTTCATTTATGAGTGAGCCAGGTCAGCTCACAAGAATATGAAAGGAAATTCTTCTTGCCAGGAGTCCGAGGAAGGAGCCATTGGGATTTCCTGTTAGGTATTTGCTTGTTAGCCATCAAACATACCCCAGACAGTATTTATGTAACATCAGGCATTTGTATTCCTCTCTACTTCTTCCACAGTCCTTTGTCACTTGAAGACATTTTGAGAGTTATTTCAACCTGGCTGTGCCCAGAGCTGACTGTGGGTGAGGCTGTAATCACTGTGGTTCATTCTGAAGCCAAAATACTTAAATATTTGATTCAGCTACATTACCAGGAATCAAGAGACTCATTTTCAATCGCATTCTGCCTGAAAATTATTATCAGTTGGAACCTCACATTGCCTTTTTAATGCCTGACTCCAGTGTAGTCATACTCTGCACACTCACCGCAAGAGAAAATTCCATTTCTCAAAAATATTAAAAAAAGTATTTCACAACCTGAAAACTTGAATGTCAGAGAAACTTACAAAATCCCTTGTATTTCCCCCTCACAGCCTCATGGCTGCTGATTTTTTACCACCTTTTGTGATTTAAGCAGTTTAAAAATGGTGATCAAACAGCTCCTGATAACAAAAAAATGAATAATGAATATATATTCTTCTTCAGACAAGACTTCTTCCTGTGCCAAGGATCACAGCAACGAGCAACATGGTAATACTACATGCCCACACAGGCCTCCCCACTGCCTTTGGTCCGTGCCAGTTGCACGCAGAGTTAAAGAGATATTAGTACAAAGCACAAACCTTGAAAGCAAGCCTTAACAGAGATTTGCTTGGCTGATTGCTTTTTGCCTATCACACCCTTTGTGCGGGGTTACGCTGTCAGATTTGATACCTGTTGGACTTTGCCTGAAGATGCCTCTGGCTCTCTCTGTGCGTGGAGTCACAGAGGGCTGGGCTGGCAGCCCTGGCTATGTTCTCCTGAGGAGGCCAAGGAAGGTGCCCCAACAATGCTGCTGCTAAGCTGTTCTGCCCCCAGAATCTCAGGGTTACCCTTTAGCACTTCCCCTTCACAGTCCAAGCAGGATACAAGGAACCCAAGAAGTGAAAACCTTCCCACTCCCGTGGCAGTGCGCGGCGCTCCCCGCACAGGCACTGTGCCAGGACACCAGTTGTGCTGCACTTAATCCTCCTTATTTTTGCAGCACTTCTTGTAATTGTCAAAGATGTTTAACCTTGGTTGTGGCGGTTTGATGTCGTTTGTTCAAAAGCTGAACTATGAGAGCTGAGGTAAATCAACTTTTTGCATCACATTGTAACAAAAACCTCTGTTGTGCCACCTCAGCCAGCTCGCACACTAACACACAAGCTCATTTTTTAAGTAAAACTAAAATGGCTCAGTGGAACTGCCTGTGCTTTTATTTTAGGCACAATAGGGACCTAACTGTCATGTAGGAGCACAAAGAGAGAATAAAATATGTCATAAATACAAACACCTTGGCACCTTTCCACTGTTTAACACAATTTACAAAATACTTTGAGTGAATAAAGCGTCAGTTTGTAAAACATTGGCTAATTCTGTCCTCAGATTAACAATTAAACAGGAACCACTTCTAATTTACTGTAGACAAGCAGTAATTTAAACAAACTTTAAAGTTAAGGATTATTTACAATTTGTTGTCTGGTCAGTCTGAGGTCTTCTACATAGAAATTTGTTTTACAAACTATAGCAAGCCACAGTCACAGTAGGCAGATATTTCTGAACAGCAGGGAACCCAACCAGGGACATCTATCCATCTTCCTAAATCACATTTCGTTCTGCGTTACTGAGGTGGGCATTACCAGCTCCTTCCTGCCACCCAAGTGCCCAGCAAAATGATTCATAAGCTGCAGAAACAAAATGCATGTCCACTGCCGTGGAATGAATGAATTTCAGAGCCACAGGTGTTTCTGAGCACAAGGCTTCCACTTGCGATCACAAAAAGCAGTTCAGATCTTTCCCAGTTCCCGGTGTCACAGACCATTTTTGGATGTCCTGCATAAACACTAGGACATCTTCCACGGCAACCAAATGGACTTTAACTGGAAGAGAGAATGATCTTTCTGGTACATAAAAAGATGTTTCTCAGCGAAGAGTGGCCCCACGCTTTGTATCAGTAGTCCCAGTATTACCCAGTAATTCCTGAAGTAAAAATCTCTTAAGGTCCTGGAGTAAAAAGATAGTCCTGTTACAGAGGACTGGAGCAATGCATACACCTAGTCTCACAGAAGCACAGCACTGACAACTCACACCAAACCAGCTCGTAACTAATATAAACAGGGACAGTGAATTTCCAGCCGATGACTGCACTTTACTTCACACCCAGCAGGGCTCCTGTGAAGGTGTCCGTTGTGGCAGTGCTGGGAAAGGCTCTGCACATCACTAGTAAAATGGCTCCTGACATCCAGAAATCAACCTCAAAAGACACAAAGGACTAATGAACGACTGTGATAAAGAAGATCCTCCACAGAGAGTGGAAAAGCTGAGCAACACAGAAGTCAAGGAAGAACAGAACACAGGAGTTGAGTCTGTGCTATAGAAAAGGTGGGGGGGAACTTATCGCCCTTCAGGAGACCTTTTCTATCAATAAATCCTTCTGGTTTTGTCTCTGAGAGAGACAACATGCTCATGAAAACTCCTGTTGCTTTGCCACACAAACACTCCCTCCTGCAATTCTCCACAGTTCATCCATTAAAGTAGCCACTCTCACTTGAGTCATCTACCCCCCGTATATTTATAGCACTTCTGCTATTAATTCACTCTTTTTGTGGGTGATCTCTTGAGATATGCTCCCCCTTACATCCTGTGATTATTCATGAGAGCTAAAAATAGACAGCTGAGTGGGTCAGCACATCCTTTCCCCTTGTCTGAAACAGATCTAATCTACTCAAATACTCTGCTCCTTGTTTTCTGAGCGGGGACCTCTTTACTGCTATAAGAAGACCCTCAGAGATGATATTGCTGAGACTACAGTATCTGATGAAATAAAATTAGCAAGGTGCATTTCTCCACCTCTCCTGGGGAGCAAAAGAGAAGGAGCAGAGGATTGTACAGGAAGTACAGGCAGATGCTTTATTTTTGCAGCCTCACATGACCCCCAGCAGAGCATCTGTGGGGAAAGCTTCTCAACTCGGTTATCCCTAATGTGTGGACACATGGTTATACCTGTAATCATGTCTCATTCCACAACGACTCCTAAGACATGGTGTCATTTCTTTTCCTTCAGAAGGAGAAGAAGTGGCAAGGGAATCATGCCCGATTCTCCAGTCTTATAACAGGAAGAATTCATATCAAACTATTTTAAGCCACGCTATTTTAGGCTGGCCATACATTAGAGGATGTTAACTGATAGGACAATAACCAAGGTTCAACAGAAAACTCACCAAACAAGCCTGTGAAAACATCAGCCACTGTCAGTGTGACCATTAGTTAATGCAGGACAGCTAATACAGATCACAAAAATTCTTCAAAATTAAATCATGAGGGTCTTCAGAGCTTAGTGGTAGGTAGCTGCCTCACCTTATACACATCTTGCATTTGCTATTGTAGCCCACCTTCTTATCTCTTGAAGACTGCAAGAATATGCTGAAATTTTCCTTAGAGCAAAAGGTAAAAGGTCTGTCAGACTCAGCTCCAAGACAAGCAGCATACTTTTTTATTTCTTCTCTTTAAAAGGCTGAGGGAAAAAAAAGAAAACCAGAACAACCACGCAAATCCTTTGAAATGAACAAATTTATGCAGAGATCCAGCTTGATCTGGAACTTCAAAAAAAAAAAAAAGTAAAAAACAAAAGTTGTTCTGCTTGTGGAGATCTTAAGAAACTGCTCTAAGGTGACACAAAAACTGCTTTCTAGTGACACAACAGTTGATGTTTTCAGACTCATCTAAAGATGACCCACTGACAAAATGCAGCAAAAAGAAACTAAGAGTAGAATGCAAAACATATGAGGTGTACACACAGAAATTCAATAATGTAGCTATTTTCACTGAGACTACAAAATTAACACTTGTAAACTTGTGGACACAAAGAAGATTTTGAAATAACAAAACAGCACAGAAAATAGCACAGATTTTGTTTCCAAAGCTCACCTACAAACTGTTGTATGCATACATTATGGACGATATTTCTCAGGAGGAAATACTCTTCCAGTGGTATTTCTATTTGCCCAGAGTCTTTGGAAATCTGCTATGTGTCGAAGAAAGGTACCACAGACAGCATCAAGCCTTTTTCAATCTTTTCTGTATCTTGTCCTACCCTTCAAAATTCCTGATTCCTGATATCCCGGGTGATGACACTGACAAAACATAATTTACGCATAAGTAGGTTTCACATAGGTGCTGAAGTCAGAGCTTATGGGCCCCAGTCAACAGGAAAATGTGTGCCAGCTTCACTGTCTTCAGGCTGAAGTTTTGGCCAAAAATTCAGGCAAAAATTCAGCCCATCACTTCCAGACCATAATCAATTAATACTTGAAAATAAGAACTGTTCACTTTCTGTTTCTATAAAGTGACTGAGACAATTAAGTGAAAATTGCCCATTGATTTAAATGTGCAAAACCAAGAGATCTGATTTCTTACAAAAATCTCCAAAGTCTATGAATAAAAAGTGACATTGCGATTTATTTTCCACCACAGCCACTATCATGTGTTACTTCTTTGTCTTCCAGAACAAGGACAGCTCTGTCTGGAGGCAGCATGAGACAGTGACCTCTAAGAAAAGAAGTGGATATAAACCAGCGTTTACAGAGAAAAGGTGACTGGTATGGAAACAGTTACATCCGTACACCAGGATCAGCCGAATGGCCACTGTCCGCTATATGTAGTGTGAGAGCACATGGGCACACACAATTTCTGCCAGAATTAAATAGTGGCAAGGTGCTTTAAATGAGAACAGAATACAGTTACTCATTCACTGCTCTTTCTCTTTGTGTCTGCACAGATAGTCTGCGCCCTTGTAGACAGAAAGACTACGTTGCTTTTTGAAAAAATATCACAGTGCAGATCTCCTGGTGTGCTCTGAGCAGCACAACGGTTTTGGTGTGCACACAGCTGTGATGACACCTCTGTGTGTTGACATCCACTCCTAGACACACTGATCAATGACTACGAACTCATCCTGGTCCAGGTCCAAGGGCTCCTGGGAGTGCTGTAACACCAAACCCCTCCATGTTTTTTGTAACGGCAGCTAATGCGTTAGCTATTGAAAATGAACAAAAAAAATATAAAGAGACAGAGAAAATTGGTATAGTAGTAAAAATTTAATGCAGCAACTCACTTTTGTCAATGAAATAGAGTGATAGGAGATGCTTGTAAACGTAAGTTCCGAAAAATAAATACCACAAACATTCAAACCGCTCTCAGAATGAGACGTAAATAGCTTATAACATCTTCATCTTGTCCTGCAAAATTTTCTCCTACCTATAACTTACTTAATTTTCTTTAGAAATGCCAGCATCAGCAAGATTTACAGGCCTTTACACAACTCCAGGGAAAGCTGAAAGAACATTGAAGAAAATACAGAGAAGTATGACAGATTTTGGATTTAATTTCATGCTGAGCTGTGGATTCTGCTTTCCAGACTTCCCTGACTAACTTGAGCTCCTGAGGCTTTCAGCTGCTGGGGGCTGAGGTGCAAATGTGCAAGCAGTCCTCTGCCTTGGGGCTCCTTCTGTTTCCTATGCCATTCCCTTTTCCTATGCTGCCTATCCCAGTAGGGTGGGTGGAGAGGGTGTCTGAACTAGGCAGACATCTGCATGCAGCAGAAAGTCATGGATGCTGACACATATACTTGTATCTTTTGCACTGAGGTATTACACTAACTCCCATTGTAATAGCAGTGATGGTCCTGGTGCCAGTGAGGGTGTTTTCCTCCCATTTTCACTTCCCTCCCCAGTGCATGCACTGTTTACCCAGTAACAACTGGAAGGGTGCCACTGGTAACAATTCTGTGTCCACACACGCTACATGACCATCAGCACAGATGGAAATGGAGAATTTGTGTTCCAGAACCACACAGCTCTGTATTTAAGCTAAATAAGGTTTTGATTATGCCTTTTATTTCCAGGCTTACCAAAGGGTGGGGCATAAATAACACTATTCCAAAGACATCCTAGAAAATAACGTGCCCTGGAGACACACATTCCTTCTCTGGAGGTGGGAGAAATTATCATGACCCATTATTCTCCTCAGGCCATCATCCACCATCTCAGTCATCAGCCACACCTAGTTCCACATCCATTTACCTTCAGCTCTGCCAAAGACCCAAGAGACAAGGTTTGGCCAAGGTTTGTCCCAGGAAACATCATCACACTTAGACACATTGTTCCCGCTCCTGCAGACACCTGGGATCTTATGAGCTGCAGCACTAAACTGACAAAAACTTAATTTTCGGTAACGTCGATGTTTTAAATATTGCTGTGCTTAGAAGGCCTTTTAAAAAGTAGCAATGAACAGATAAGAGAAATGAAAGGAGTTGGCAGAAGGCATGGAGAGTTTAAATATTGGCAAAAGAAGATCGACATCAGAGATTTCAAGCCTAAGAGAAGAGAGTAGAGAAGAATGCAAATATGAAATGGAAATAGGAAGGAATATAGGAGTAATTAATACAGTAAATTGAATGGGAAAAGAAGATTCAGCAACTGGAGAACCTGAGGTTCTGAAAAAGGTAAGAGATATAGAAAGCTAAAGTGTAAGAAAGAACACAAAGGAGAAGCTGTGGATAAAAAGGGGCCTTATGAAGTAACAATTATATAAGGAACTTTGCCTTGTGTTGGTAAAAAAAGACCAGCATTTCACCATGTTTGCATTAATTGGTAGGTGATGGGTGAAAGAAAATGACACAGACAACAGACCTAACCAAAGGCTGGTGACAAAGATCTCTGCTAACAGAGTCCAGCCATTAAATTTACTGGTGCCCTCCTGGCAAAAACGATCGGGAAGTGCTACAGCAGCTCCAGGAAGTGGCTTAGTGCAAAAGAAGATAGTGAGATAAATGACAAGTGTATAGCATGCAGAAAGGACATGACCTTGAGTTATGACCCTGAGAATGTCACAGACAGGACAGAGAAGGTGGTAGGGTGTCACCAAGGATGTTACTTAGCAGAGCCAGTGACCGAGGAGTGTCCCACCCCAGACTAGCAATGAGGCTGCCAGTATCTGGCTGAGACAGTGGGGGTGTTACCACACAGCACTGCCTCACACCACACAGACCTTTTCAAGAGGAACACTGAAAAACTTACTGAAACCTTTACAACAACTTACTCTGTGTGCTAGTATGGATAGCATCATGTGGATATGGTGAAGGTGTCTGGCAGGCTCGCTCAACTTCAGGTCTTCTTTCACCAGTAATCTCACTCCCTTCAGTGACATGACAAGTGATCCTCAGTCTGGCCTGCAGGCCTTATTGCCATCTGGGTATTATTTACATAGAGGCTTACTGTGACACTTCAGCCATCATATTGCATGAAACAACAACAAACATGCCATCCACTGGCTCCTAAATAGCTCTTAAAGTCTGATTCACAAACACAGCACTGGGGGAACCCCAGCGCTTCTGGGGAACTTCTTGTTTCAGCAAGTAATAGTACTCCTCAAGAATGCTATGTGGTATGGAAGGAATTTATCTTCTGTATAAAGGGAAACAGATGTCAAAAGGAGCAGGACACAAGAACATTAAGGGGCTGCTGTGACTGGTCAGGCATTCTCTTCTGAACAGTGCTTGTTTTCTACTTTTTTCATAATGTTGAGTCATTACTATAAAGTCAATACATATACCTGATTTTTAACATTTCTGGGCACTCTCAACCCCTCTCAGCTCTTTTAAGAGTCAGAATTACTAAATGGATTTCAAAATCAGGTCCATTATCTCTTTTAAGTCTTAATTCTTCGCCTCCTCTCTGCCACTTCTCTTTTCTTTCCTTACAATCATTCTCAGCATATAAATTTCTCACAGCAGAGACGGCTAAAATTTCAGTGCCTAGAATGAAATGCCTTTACACTCAGACTAGGTATAGACTTTAGCCCAGCATCCTACTAATACAAATAGTGGCCTCTCTTTGAAGGGCTTTCCCCCTGTGGCTGTGTCCCATACCCGCTGTGGAATATGCAAACTGGCTTATGAAGGAATGTGTGTTTTCTATCAGGGTCTGGTCTTCCCAAGCAGGTCTTAGCAGAAGGTGTAGGTAGCCTTAACCCAGGCTGCCTGCAGGCAGCTATGCTGCAACTGCTCTGCAGACATAAAGACCCTTAACAGCCTCTTTCTTTCTCACCCACTCTTACCTGGACAGTTTAGATCCAATTTAGATCTCTGTTTATTTGTTCTGCTAATGGAACAGGTATTAGGTTTCCACAGCTGAGTTCCATACATCCCACTGTGAGTTTCCTGCTTAGTTCCTGACATGCTTTGTCAGCAGTGACTTGTCCAAGCTGGTAGCAGCCAAGATGCAACTGGCCATGCAGTCTCTGCGTGCTGCTGGTGAGCCTCAAAACACAACTTGGATTGCATTTTCCAGAACAGGCTTTAAGAGAATTTGGAGACATTTAGATGGAGCTCAATCAGCAGGAAGGTCCCTTGTTAACTGAGTAAACCTGACGTGGGACAGAGTCACAGCTGTTTCAAAGCAAGGCATACCATGGAGTTCTGACTCACTACCCTTCCTGAGCTCAGCAGAGATGATTCAGTGTTGGGGGCCTGGGGGCACTGATCATTGCAGGGGCACATCTCCAGCCCCATCTCCTGCTGTTCCCTGTCTTTACAAAGAGTAATGATGACCCTGTAACCAGCCCCTGCTGTGGCCCCTGATCAGACCTGCAGGTGAGGGCTTGGCCACACTAAGGTGGCCCCTCTTCAGGCTTCCAGACATTAAAGACCCCATAATCACAGCTTATCATGCCTGCTTGAGGTATGGTATACCTTACAAAGGAGACAGCAGGGCTGATGTTAAACCCACCTGAACCCACGGCGCTTTTCAGCCCAGAGCACAACGTGATGGCCAACAATTGAAAGCAAAGGACCAAGGTGTAGTCTCTCTTTATGGAGGTGGAAACAACTTCCAGCAAAATGCTTGATAAGACAACAGGGCTGCAATAGCTCCAGCTTACCTCAGCAGGGCCAGAAAGTCAGTGTCCCCAGAATCGTGACAGCTAAATACAGCACATCAAGCATCATAGTGAAAAAAAGTTCATTCTTCCAGCATTATAAAAGCATTGTATCAGCACATACTCAGGGGAAAACCTTGCTTTGTGCTTCTTTGCTGTCCCAAAAGAGGTCCACTTTCAGCAAGATGTCTGAAGAGTCCAATTTGTAAATACTTTTTTTCCTGATGGTTTTTTGGGGGTTTTGTTTTCTTTTTTTCTTTTTGGCTTGCCTCAGGCCTTCAAGACTCCCACACAGTTGCAGATTTCCAAGAAAGACTTCAATATGTCGGTGAATAAGAAGCTCACTATGACTCAGCATTTGCACTTGCAGCCCAGAAATCCAAAAGAAGCTCGACCAGCAGGCTGAGGGAGGTGGTTCCCCCCATTACTCTGCTCTTGTGAGACCCCACGAGACCCCCACTGGAGTGCTGTGTCTGAGCCTGGGGCCCCCAGCACAAGACAGACCTTGACCTGTTGGAACGAGTCCAGAGGAGAGACACTGAGCTAGTCACAGGCCTGGAGCACCATTCCAGAAGATCAGGCTGTGAGAGCTGTGACTGTTCAGCCTGGAGAGGGAAGGTTCTGGGCAGCACTTCCAGCAGCCTTTCAATGCCAAAAGAGGGGCATACAAGAAGGCTGGAGAGGACTTTTCCCAAGGACGTGGGGGAATAGCTTTAAGCTGAACGAGGGCAGGTTTGGATTAGATATTAGGAAGAAATTCTTTACTGTGAGGGAGGTGAGGCACTGGAACAGGTTGCCCAGAGAGGCTGTGGATTTCCCACTCCTGGAGGTGCTCAAGACCAGGCTGGATGGTGCTCTGACTAACCTGGTCTAGGGGAAGGTGTCCTTGCCTGTAGCAGGAGGGGTAGGAACTACTTGATCTTTAAGGCCCCTGCCAACCATCACCATTCTATGATTCTATGAATGCATCTCCATTTGATAACATATGCTTAGCCTCTGCTTCCTTAACTTTTCTATTAATAAAAATTTGGTTCTTCACTGTAAAATCCATTCAAACCCCTCAAACTTATTTTAATTTTTAGTCATGCAACAGTCTTTGGCTAGTTTAGAGGGAGTTCAATCAGATCACCTACAGTTTGCTATTTTTCTCTTCAAAGTTTTTCGCCACCTTTGCTGAGAGTTTAGGGTTTTTTTTATTCTTTCAGCCTTTTCTATTGGTTTCACTAAAAGACAAACAGAAAGGGTCAGTCTGCTCCAAAGGGCATGTTTGCATTCCCATCACCTAACACTGCCCCAGGGAGGTGTAGCACTCCCCTTGGGATGGTGTGCATGCTGCTGTGCCCACGGGCTTGGCAGTGGGCACTGTGCCTCTGCCATGCTCTGCCTGCTCTTTCTGGGGGGTGCAGAAGCTCCCATTGCCAGGATGGGTGGCATGGAGGCAGCCCTGGCAGCAGGAGCTCTGCTGGATCTCTGGGTGACGGACGTTGTTGGGCAGCAATGGCACCCCTGTGAGCTGCTCAGGTCACCCTGGGCATCTCCCTCTGGTGCCCTGAGGCTCAGTGCACAGGGGGAGACCACAACTACGAGGGGAGGATGGGAATAATGCATGGAAAAGAAAGGAGGGACAAGCCTTCAGACAGTGATGTAGGCGTACAATCTTCATGTCTGGAGTGTTGAGCTGCAGGATGCAGATGGGGAAACCCAAGGAGCTGTCGGACTGAACTCATTTCCCCTTCTTGTTTCTCTGCAATTTCACTTTTTACATCATGTCTGGCTGGAAGTGCTGTGATAACAGCTATCTCTCTTCTAGCATGTGCAATCTGCACAGGGCTGTACCTTGAGCTGAGTCAGTCTTGATGTTAACAACAAATATCTGGCCGTGCTCTGAGCACCTGCCCCTTTATCCCTAGGGGAAGGTGTCACTTGCAGAGGCAGACAGAGTTCAGCTCAGCTAAGCACGTGATCCCAGCAGTTAATATAAAACATGCAGCTGAGATATGTCCTATGGGTATATGTTGTATTTACACATGATAAGTACAAGACTGTACCTCTCAAAAACACCATGGCAGTTACAGAAAAGAAGACGAAGAAGAAAGCACATACAAAGCTACAGTTTTCAGATGAGCTGGTATGCAGATTAGAAAAAAGACAAATGTTCCATCCCAAATAATGATCTGAGGGAGCAGAAAGTAGGTGTTAATGTAAGAGGTGTATGTGTTTTGTTACAGTGTTTATTGATAATTTCTTAGACAAACTCCAAAATGGTGGGTTGAAGCAGTGTGAATATTTTAAGGTGCTCTGAATCAGAATATTGCTGTTCAGGGATAACAGATTTAAATATATCGACTCAAATGTATTGCGAGATGCCGTGATTCAAATTACATTGACAAAATGTTAGCAATGTTGAGGTAACAGTGTTTTCAAGATCTTGGCCTCAGTCATTCCTGTGATGGATTTACAGAGTTTGTGTGTCAGCTTTACTGCTGCCAAAGAAAGGAGAACACGTATCTTTCAAAAAAGTTGAGACAGGCAAAAGAATACAGCAAATACAAAGACATGAGATACAAGTGCATGAGGATGTGAAAAAGTCATAGTTTTTGAAGGTTCCAAAATATCCTCTCTTTATATTTTACAATGATTGACAGATTCCTTCTTTGATGTAGTAAACAAACGTATTTTGGTCACTGCAGATTATGATTAAACAGCACTCCAAATAAATTTTCTCCTTTTTTGTTTTTTATGTTTACATTCAATTAAAATATCAATTAAATTTGTCTCGTAATGACTTCTAATTTAAACAATATTGCATTTAATATTGGCTTAAGACTAGGTTGGAGTCACAGAAACAGGAACAAAAATGGTGTCACAAACAAAAATATGTTGCAGCGCTTCGTCATCTAGATGTAACAAGTCATACATAATACATCTTGTTAATATAAAAAGGATAGTTCAGCAACAGTAGAGAGCTAAAATATGTTATCATAGAATCAGATAAAATCATATTATTTTGAGTTTTTAGTTTTAAAATTGCTCTGCTGCTGTTTAGTTTTCACACCAAAACAGTCAAAAATAAATTGCTGGTTTTCCAAATGATGAAGGGTTACTTCAGGAACTCCAGGCCAGGAAATCAATGACAGACCTGTGAAGCATTGGATGAATGTCAGAACGAAGAAATTATAACTAATGCATTAATAAAACATCACATGATCTTGAAAGACAGAAATTACCAAGACTTTATCACACTCTAAACAGTTACCAGAAAAAAAGTGCACTTAACTGTAACTAATACATGAGAAGGATAATATTAATCTTGAAACATGAACTGTTTTGTCTGTAGAGAAACCACAATATCTTTCATCTGAGGGTAACACTTCAGCTTTTATTGCATGTTTATGTATTTTATCTGTCTGTAAATAGAAGTCGCTTTAACTGCTTTTTTTGACTTTTAAGCATGTGCTGAAAAACCTTCTGTATCAATGGCACTCACCATTCACTGCTTTCCCTGGACCAAAAACCACACACGGAAGGAAAAACCCCTTTCTTTAATCTGCTATTCTCCATGTAAAACCCACGACAGGAGGGAAAATCCATGGGCTGTTGCAGGGTGCTGGGAGGCCCAGGACCTTCAGGTAACTTCACCAGGACATTTGTTGAGCCAATGGCATCGGCTGAGCCATCTCCCTCCGAGTCCCTCTGCTGCCTCTTCCTCTGCCATGTCCACTTTAAATCCCCTGCAGGAATGTCTCCTTTTTCAATACCTGCAGAAGTGGGCAACAGACACACTGTTAAGTGTGCCATAGCTTGCCCCCACAGTCAAGACCATACTTAATTGCAACAGAGGAGAAAACAGCCCAGAAAGGATTCAGCCCATGGAAACTTTGGAGCTGGAATTGAGCAGGGCACCCACAGTCCCTGCTTGGGACTCCCACCCATTGTGCCCTGCACTGCTCCTTCATTGTATTTAAGAGCCACTGACAGGCCTTTACTCCATGTGGTTTCATGTGGTTTGTTTAATGGCCTTTTCTCTCCTGTTGATTGCGTTCCACAATTCAATGGTACATTGCCAGAAATTTGTGTCCTTGTGTTTTAAAATATTCCATCTTGGTTGGTTGTGTTTTCCCCTTTTTCAGACCATTAATTAGACCCAGCCAACTTGGATTTTCCCTCCAGAGATGACTTTTCTAGCCATTCCATTGCCTTTTTTGCCTTTTTGTGTTGTACTGCACTCTTAAGGAGAGGAAGCAACCAGAGGTACTCATGGTACTCAACGTGCCAAGTTCGCAGAAACAGGTTTTCCATTTTGTTCCTTATTCCTTTCTTTATAATTCCTAGAATTCAGTTTCACTTTAACAGTTAAATGAACGTCAGACGCTTTCTAAGAACTATCCACAAAGACCTCTCTTCTGAATGTCAGCACTCCGTGCAGATTTGTGGATCTATCATTGGAGCTGTTTTTCCTATGTTTCACTCAGCAGCACGGAAATGAACACAGCATTTATCAGCAGGTCACTCTGGACCTCCAGATATTGGAAACATCTTGTTCTCAGTTTTAGTTTCACCGTCAAGTACCCCAAATAACATCAGAAATGGCTGCTTTCCCATTATTCATCCTGTTTGCCCACTCACTCAGGAATTTCCAGGGCAGAAAAGACTTCTCGCCCATGGAAAATTGAGCTGTTAACCTTCTGCTGCCACGAAAATTCATTACAGCTCCTTTACTTTCTATGCCTTACTTAGTCATTAATCTCTTTACGCCACAAAAATGTAATTTCCTTTAAGGTCAAGAGCTTCGTGGAAAGCTCTCCATGCGTGCATCACTGGCTGTTGCGTGACATTTGGAATTGAACCAGTGGGTTGCATAAGCTATTGCCAGAGAGGCTGAGCTCCCCAAAGCCTTTTGCCAACAGTTGCTTTGGTAACATCTGGTCCTCACCACGGATACACCATTTGCCATGCACACCCCTCTCTGAAGTGAGTCCCTTGTACTGTAGTGAGGCCTTGCTGTGGGCTGCTCCTGCGGGTTGCTGGTGGTGGTAAGACCAACTAAGGAAGGCCCTTTAAAACCATCCCAGGCAGCAGGACACAGTTTACCAACTCCTGGCACCACTGCCAAAGATCTTTCTGGTGGCAGTATCTTGTCCCCTCATCTATGACAGTCTGATCAGAATGACTATTTCTTCTGGCTCCCTTCTCCAAGTAGGCAAAAGGCAGCAAAGGAAAAAGATGGAAAAGAACAAGAATAATAGGAGAACACAGAGCTAAGCTAACACCTGCTCACTGAAACATCTGCTCTACAAGAACTGAGTCTTGATGGCATGTAGCAAGCAGCTACCAGGAGAAATACAGACCTTCGTGGGGTGGTTTTCAGGGAATCTGCAGGACAAGGCTTTGCTGAGCAATGGGAGAGCAATGAGTCACAGGCCCGGGCTCCCCTTTGCCTAAAAGTGGTGAGTGCTTTTACGTGACATGGAAGGAGTTTTCCACTCCTCTCGTATTCCACAGAAGAAAGCAGCTTTCCACACAGCACATGAGGGAAGAGGACAGGAGATAAGGCTAGGACCATCAGACATTGTGTATAGTCCTATCCATAGCTAAGTGGGGCCATGTCCATTGGGTCCATCAGCTTTGAACCAAATTTACCATCATTTTGCCCTGTGTAGTCCTTATTTCCTATCAAAGTCCTAAACTAGAAGAGTTGTATTACTCTTTTTCAGCAGATAAAAAGCAGTCACTGTAGCAGTTTGTTCTGCTACATCCTCTTAAACTTCTGTCTATGAAAAGCCTAGTTCTGCTTTCTTGCAGCACATTTCTCCCCTGCAGAGCAGCAGTGCAGGCGACCTGAAAGCCGAGCCCACGGCATAACTCCGAGTGCAACAGTGCTCAGGTCCAGACAGGAGGCTCTCAAGAAAAACACTGATTGCAGCGGGACGAGTAGGCAACCCTATACGCCTGCCTGCGCTTTGCAAGGTTGTTGTAGTGTTCCTGTTTGCCAGCTCACCGCAAACATTTTGGCAGAAAGATTTGCTGTACCCACTGGCATCTTACAAGTACATTTTAAATTAGACGGTTGCAGGATCCAAGTTCCAACTTCTTTTCCAAAGCGCTGCTCCTGTCACTGGGGCAATCCGCGTGCCTATCGCCGTCCTTGAGTTGTTATTACTCAGTCAATAACTTTGTCAAGTGGTACCTTACCAGGAAACACGCCGTAATCGGCAGCTCTGGGTCAAACCAGAAGCACTTGTGCTTCGCCATGTGCCTCTCGATTCGAGCTCTCTGAAGGTCTCATTATTGGAAACGGTCAAACAGAGGGGCAGATGCAATACACGTAAAACCTCTCTCGAACGCGATAATCGCTCGGGCTGAGTAAGACCTACCCAGAACTTCCTCCCCTCCACCACGCATTGTTATGGACGCTACAAATACCCGCCGGCGGGCTCTGCCGTCTCACATTTTCACCCCGGCTGCCCTTCGCGCCGTGTAAGAATTGAACCCCGCGCTCTCCCCGCGGCCGAGCCCCGCCGGCAGCATCCAGCTCCGGCATCCAGCTCCGGCGCTGCTCCCCCGGGCATGGGGCACGGTGAGCGGCCAAGGGGCGGGGTGAGGCGGGGCGGGACGGGACGGGACGGGGGCAGGCAGGGGCCGCCGGAGCGGGGAGCGAAGCCTGTCCGGCGGTGGCGGCGGGAGCGGAGTGCCGGAGGCAGGACCCAAGGGGGGCGGACGCGCCGGAGAAAAGCCCGGAGGGGAGGTCGGTCAGTCGGGGGGTGCCCTGGAGGGAGGCTGCGGGGACTGGCGGCGGGCAGGGCCGGGGCGATCCCATCCCATCCCATCCCGGCCCGGCCCGGCTCGGTCCTGCCCGGCGCAGCCCCGGGGTGGGATGCGGCGGCCGCGGAGCTCCGGGGTGAGCGCGGCGAGCGCAGCTCGGGGCTCCGGGACGGCCCGGCCCGCACCCCGCCCGCCTGCCGGGGCCGTCCCGCCTCGGCGAAGGAGGGCGAGGTGTCCCCGTCCTGCCGAGCCCCGGGAGCGGTGCCGGTCCGGCCGTCGCGGCGTGCCTGGTACGGGCGCGGTGGCGGGCACGGGACGCGGGGGAGCCCCGGGACTGTGGTGATTGCTCTGTGAGACCGCGGACACGTCGGGTGACTTAGACAAGATGTTTGTCACCTCCAGAAAGTTCGGGTCGCTGCAGTAGTGGAAATCTGTGAACGGAATCCCGGAGTTTGAAGGCGGGGGGAGTAAGTCGGGAGTGCTGGGAGACGGGGAAAGAAGTCCAAGTGAGTTCCCTTCAACGTGCAAGAATTAAACCAGCCGGGAGTGATGGGGGTGTGCATGTGTGCTATTCGGAATTACAAAATTCAAACTGATATCTAAGAGCCAGAAGTCAGGAAAAGTAACTATTTGTTTTTCTGAGGCTGTAAACTGCCAGCACATCCGCTTAAATAGAAAATCTTTTTAACGTTTATTTGAGTTGTCTAAGACATTGTTCTGCAACAGATGTTTATTGTCTAAACTTCATTTGCATCTAGCACAGCTTAATTTCAGTGGAAATGTATATTGAAATGTGCTGCTGTTCTGAAAAGCCTTTTCTGTTAATGAGACTAGCTGATAAATTACGTTTACTTTTCAATTGCAAAGGCTGTACAAATACATAAAATACAAAAAAGTTTGGCTTTGGATATGTATTATTGTCTTTGCCATTTTTAAAATTTTCTTTGGTGGCCAAAGACACGGCAGAGAAGGGAGAACTGAAATATGTGTGGTAGTGGTGAAGGAGCATCCAGTTTCTTTGGTCAAGTCTGTTCATGGCCACTTGGAAAGCAGGAAAATACAATTCTGGCCAAATTACAGTGAGTATACTGAATGCATAGCATTATACGTTCTTGTGCAGGCAAAAGTAGGTGGTGAAAAGTTAAGTTCTATTCTCACTTTGTTCTCACTTGTTGCTTTGACTTTCAGAAAATTGAGAGCGGTTTGGTTCACTCTTTTGAGAACAGAAATTTCTTATTTCTCTTAGATTTAAAGTACAGAGTGACTCATGAGATGGTAAAAGCCCTCAGGTCCCTGTGGAACTCTTAACCAGAGTGCCTGCTGGAAGCAGAGAGCAGAGATGTACTGGAGATGGTTGCTGAAGGGTTTTGGCATCCTCATCACAAGTTCCCTGCTGCCTCCTGGCATTGGGAATTACACATTCCCAGAGGAAAATTGCAGGCCGGGGGAGCTGGTGAGAGGTATGACTCTGAGTTTCTGCCTGTACCATTATGTGTTTGAGCTGGAGAGGGCAGTGGAGATGTGCCTCGCAATAGGGCAGGTTAAGGGATTGTGGCCTTCCACCCAGTGATGCTTTATTCATGGCATGTGTGGCAGAGAGACCATACAGACCCCAGTGGGATCTAGGTTTATGAGCCATGCTAGAGAGCCCCTGCTCCAAACTGAAAGGGTGCTGGACCCTGCTGGGATCCTTGACCTCTGCAGGAGACCACATTAACCACTGCAGACACCCCAAAGCATGGGGTGGGCCAGGAGATTAGCCAGGAGGGGGATATCTTGGTGTTCATGGCTGACCCCCGCTGCTCTCTCCACCCTTGGAGTAGGGAAGCCAAATAGCTGGAGGAGGCAGCTGAATTTTGCCCTCCACATGATTGTGGTTCCACATGACTGTGGTTCTTGTCATTGTACCACTGCCTTTATTTGAGTAATGCAGCTGTCGCTGTTTTAGCCATCACACCCGTGAGGAAGCATAGCCAGACTGCCCCTGCAATGCAGAGAGGTTAGTTTATCTTTCTGGTGGTACCTGGTGGTGGAGCGATAGGGATCCCCTGCCTTGTTTTAGAGGGAATAAAACTCATTTCCGGTGGTTTCAAGAGCTCGGGGTGCTGAGGTACCTAACCATGGCAGTGCTGGGCAAACAACAGGCCACAGGCAGGTTCTTCAGGTTATTTTTTAAATATTCCGAACTGAAGTCCATACTTTGCAGCTAGTATGTGGCTGTGGCAAACATGTTTTGCAGAGTAAATTGTGGTACTGTCAGAAAGCAGTGACACAGGTTATCCCAGACCTGGCCATTGCTGTCTTGTTATTGTAATGCAAAACCAACATCAATTTTTCTAACTGCTAAAGGGAGACTGTGCTTTCTGAGTTACTGGCTACAAAGCAGGAGAAATACATAAGAAGGGTATGGCTAAAAGATATTACTTGGAAATGTTGCTGCCAGAAGAGAATAAATTTTAATTTATTGCATTATTATTTATATTAACTTTCAAGTGTCTTATGCGTGATACTCATTCCATGAGAGTCCTGGCAGATAGTAATGTTACAACCTTCACTGCCTTCTCACTAGCCTGTCAGAGGCAAAGACTTACTTTTGTGATACTAAGTTTGCTGTAATAATTTTAAGAGAAGCAATTTCAAAAGGTGGCAGAGCCCCTGTACGGTTTCTGCTGATTGAGTGCATCGTCCTTGCCTTCAGCCAGGGGAACTGGTACAACACCATTGCCTTTAGCAGAGTCATGACAGTTTGCATCTGCTGAGTTGTGGCTGATAAACTCCTACGTATGGCATATAATTTTCTTCACAGAAAGAGATGTATTTGCCCTTTGATAGACCAGTGTGATAACTGGCTTGAAAAAGACTTCCAGAAACATTTATTTTGTTATGTGTGGTGCTCCTAAACATCAGGAATATTATTCTCTCAGGCAACCATCAGCCAGCCTGGTGAGTATTGCTGGTTGAGCTATTATTAACAAACACTTTTCAAGTCAAATGTAATTGTTTATTTTACAGTGGAAAGCACTTGCAATTCATATGGACACAGTGGGATTTTGTTATAAGCCAATACAATGAAAGGCTGTGACAATTTATGTGATAACAGTGTGCAGATTGTGAGTGAATTACAATTACATTGAACCTTAGCTGAGGTGAAGTTGTTCTGTCGAGAGCTCCACTGTTACCATGTTTCAGAAAAGAGTTTTAACAACTCGAGGGCCCAGTTCAGCTTCTGGGAAATGAATGAGGTGGTTGCTGTCATCTTCAGAGTAAAAAAGGACCAAGGACACCACAGTTTGGAACTGTGAACTAGAGTGA
This sequence comes from Manacus candei, assembly GCF_025592945.1. NCBI lineage: Eukaryota > Metazoa > Chordata > Aves > Passeriformes > Pipridae > Manacus > Manacus candei. The sequence goes on from NW_026138058.1 coordinate 3,439,473, forward strand.
GAAAATTACAATGGGTAAATAGCCAGCTATTTTCTCAGAAAATAATTTTAAAACACCCTGAGTGTACTAAAGAATTCAAGTCAATTTACTGTAGGCTTTTGCCAGATCATGTCCTTTCTGAAGGAGGGAAACCAGAAAAAGAGAGAGTAGAAAAATAGGGTGTGGGTCATCCCTTTAAATCCCTTTACATTCTTCTGGGATGTGGTTTGCTCCTCCCCTCATCCTCCTGAGAGACACTTGAAAATATATTTCTCACTTTTTAAGTGCCCCAAGCAGACTGCTGGGTTGGCAGTGGCTCACACATTTCTCTGGTCTTCAGAAAACTGTATCGGATCATAAAATCATAGAATGGATCTGATTGGAAGGGACCTTAAAGATATCTAGTTCCATCCCCCCTTCCCTTGATACCTCTCTTTTGAAAGTGTCTTTAATGCGCTTGGAAAACGCTCATTGAGTAAATAAATGGTATGGTTTAAGAGCTCTAGCTCTTAAAAGATTCCCCAAACTAAGCTACTTAATTATGGGCCAATGGAAAATTGTCCTGGTATCCAGCACAAATTCTTATTTTTTTACCGTTCACAGAAAAAAAAAAATTACAAATTTGGTTCAGATGAAACAAGTTCTTTCCTCATCCCCATCCTGGTTTTCATAGAAAACTGAAACATTGGCTGTTCTTTCAACCTCAGTGCATACATTTGGGGCACGGGCCCCAATTCTCATTGGATTATGCTGCAACAAAACTCTTACATTTTTGGTATAACAGTAAGTTCTTCTGACATCTGATATTTTTACAAAGCTGTATAGATCTCTTCTGATATTTACTGGAAAAAAGTTTGAAGGATCTGCTGCAAAAATGGAACCTCAAAGTCCATGGGAAAACATTGCAGTTCATTCTATGTTGTAACTTAAAGAAAATCAGAATTTTTGAGAAGGACAATTAAATTGGGTGTAAATATTTTTTATTTTTAAAAACAAACAAACAAGCAAACAAAAACTTTAAATGTATGACTTGTATACATGTGCAATGGGGGAAAAAAAAGTGAAGTGAACCATAAAGAAAAACAAAACTTATAAAAATATTACTTGCTATGTTTGCTTTTAAAAAGGTAGCAGAAATCCAACTAATTTGAATGGGAAGTAGGATTGATTTTATGATGACTGGCTTTCAGTGCATCTTCACAATTGTGAATATCATAATTTTATACCATTAAGGGTGGGAAGTTATTTTGGGCATTGGCAACACGCATGCTGGCATAAAGACTTGATACCAGCTTTCTCAGAATCTTTCCTACCCCGAGTCTGCGTGGGGAACAAGAACAAGCTTAGAAAGCAGAGAGTTTTCCCCGCTGCTGCGGGGTTGGGTGGTGTTTTGGTAGCACCATGTGCACTCAGGTCTTTTGGAGGATCAGTGAGCTGTCTGCTGTGCACACTGGGTCTTGCTGGGACCAGAGATTTCATAGGGGGAAACACTTTTGAGCAGTTCTGTACATTGCCCTCTTATTTCTGCAGCCAAGATGTGTCTGGACTTACCTACCCTACAGCTACCTCGGCAGGCATGCAGCCATGTTCTACCTCAGTTTCCTGCCACAGTCACCATCCCTCTCTCTTGGCTCCTGGGTGCATCTTGCAGCTTGAGCAGTGGGTGACATGGGAAGATGGTGATATTTATGTTGCATTTGTTGGTTTTATTTTCAGAGCCTGGTTTGCAAGCCACTCTCCCGAATTAATATGCAAGGCTTGCTGGAGCTGGGGATACACAACGCCTGCCCAGAGGAGTGCTGGGAGGAGCGTGGCTTGATCTCCCTCTTGTGGAAAATTATTGGAACTATATTCTCGTGATACTGAGGAAAGAAAAGTCCAGCATCCATCAGGGAACAAATGATGGCAGCAGTTACCATGCCACCTTTTGCTCTTGTCAGCCCTCAAGGAAATGAAGAGATGGACTCTCTAATTGTACTGCATTATAATTACACAGGAAAGCTTAATTCAAGGGAAAAGGCAACTGGTAATATAGACCTGCCCGCTATTGCATTTCTAATCCTGTGTAGTTTCATAGTCCTGGAAAACTTGATGGTGTTGATTGCCATATGGAAAAACAATAAATTTCACAACCGCATGTACTTTTTTATTGGCAATCTAGCTCTCTGTGATCTTTTAGCTGGGATTGTTTACAAAGTAAACATTCTTATGTCTGGGAAGAAGACTCTGAGCTTATCCTCCACAATCTGGTTCATTAGAGAAGGTAGCATGTTTGTTGCCCTGGGAGCCTCCACTTTCAGCTTGCTAGCCATAGCTATTGAGCGACATTTAACCATGATTAAAATGAGGCCTTACGACGCAAATAAAAAGTACAGGGTGTTCCTTCTCATTGGCACCTGCTGGCTTATTTCAATTTCCTTGGGTGCCTTACCCATCCTCGGCTGGAACTGTATAAACAACTTACCAGATTGCTCGACAATTTTGCCTCTGTACTCCAAGAAGTATGTTGTGTTCTGCATTAGTATCTTCATAGCCATTTTGGTTGCCATTGTCATCCTTTATGCCCGTATCTACATACTGGTTAAGTCCAGCAGTCGCAATGTCACCAACCACAATAACTCGGAGCGCTCCATGGCGCTCCTTAGGACTGTCGTGATCGTCGTTAGTGTCTTCATTGCCTGTTGGTCTCCACTCTTCATCCTGTTCCTCATCGATGTGGCCTGCAGAGTCAAGGAGTGCTCTATCTTGTACAAACCCAACTGGT